>NC_138577.1:61233246-61871377 GCF_964289735.1 Phaethon aethereus | reverse complement strand
TTCCTGTCTTTTAATATATACACACAGATATCACTCTCTTAGTCCATGGGCCATCACCTTAAAATGTCTGTGTAGTTCATTCAGTCCATGACTCTGGGCTTCATCCATCATAGCAGTCTCTCAGGGCAGGGGAGATGGTATGTGGTGGTGGATTGTCATCTGGCACGGTCCATGTCCATGATCTGCAGGTCGAAGATGTCGATCTCGAGGGATTTGTTGGGCGCAAGCTGCTGAAGCCAGTTCTGGTTTCATCACTGCTGCACGTTGCTTGGTTTCAGTGAAGCTCATTCTTCATCAGTCTGGCTGATTCTTACTATAATACCATTGATATGGCAGATAGAATGTCATACTGAACAATTAACATAATACAATTCAAATCATTGACTGTTTTCACCCAAAATCAAGTCTCCTTGAGGTACACATCGGACTTCCCCATCCTTCCGCATTACCCACCAAGTGCACCCAGGTCCCTGGGCAAAGGCAATCCCACGAACGGGTTTGCCTTTTCCTAATGCAGGAGTAACCCAGACTGTCTTCCCCAGCATGTTTCTCACATGCACCACAGGGACTTTATCCCCTTCTACAGTACGTAGAAGTTTTGATTGGGCAGGGCCGGCTCTATTAGTAGATCCCCTAGTGTTGACTAACCAGGTGGCTTTGGCTAAATGTTTATCCCAATTTTTGAATGTCCCCTCACCCATTGCTCTCAGTGTAGTCTTTAACAGTCCGTTGTATCGTTCAATTTTTCCGGAAGCTGGTGCATGATAGGGGATATGATACACCCACTCAATGCCGTGCTCTTTGGCCCAGGTGTCTATGAGGTTGTTTCGGAAATGAGTCCCATTGTCTGACTCAATTCTTTCGGGGGTGCCATGTCGCCATAAGACTTGCTTTTCAAGGCCCAGGATAGTGTTCCGGGTGGTGGCATGGGGCACAGGGTATGTTTCCAGCCATCTGGTGGTTGCTTCCACCATGGTAAGCACATAGCGCTTGCCTTGGCGAGTTTGTGGAAGTGTGATATAGTCAATCTGCCAGGCCTCCCCATATTTATATTTCAACCATCGTCCTTCATACCAGAGAGGCTTTAACCGCTTGGCTTGTTTGATCGCAGCACACGTTTCACATTCATGGATAACCTGTGCAATAGCATCCATGGTCAGGTCCACCCCTCGATCCCGAGCCCATCTATATGTTGCATCTCTTCCCTGATGGCCTGAGGTGTCATGGGCCCACCGAGCTATAAATAATTCACCCTTATGTTGCCAGTCCAGATCCACCTGAGCCACTTCAATCTTAGCAGCCTGATCCACCTGATGGTTGTTTTGATGTTCTTCGGTGGCCCGACTCTTGGGTACGTGAGCATTTACGTGACGTACTTTTATGACGAGATTCTCTAGTCGGGCAGCAATATCTTGCCACAATTCAGCAGCCCAGATGGGCTTGCCTCTGCGTTGCCAGTTGCTCTGCTTCCATTGCTGCAGCCACCCCCATAGAGCATTTGCTACCATCCATGAGTCAGTATAAAGATAGAGTACTGGCCATTTTTCTCGTTCGGCAATATCTAAAGCCAGCTGGATGGCTTTCACCTCCGCAAACTGACTTGACTCACCTTGTCCTTCAGCCACTTCTGCGACTTGTCGTATAGGGCTCCATACAGCAGCTTTCCACCTTCGATGTTTGCCTACAATACGACAGGACCCATCAGTGAACAGGGCATATTGCCTTTCGTTCTCTGGCAGTTCATTATATGGTGGAGCCTCTTCAGCACGCGCCACCTCCTCTTCCCGTGATATTCCAAAATCTTTGCCTTCTGGCCAGTCCATGATCACTTCCAAGATTCCCGGGCGATTAAGATTTCCTAGTCGAGCCCGCTGTGTAATAAGCGCGACCCACTTACTCCACGTAGCATCAGTCGCATGATGTGTAGAGGGGACCCTCCCTTTGAACATCCAGCCCAGCACCGGCAGTCGGGGTGCCAGGAGGAGCTGTGCTTCAGTACCAACCACTTCTGAGGCAGCTCGAACTCCTTCGTATGCCGCCAATATCTCCTTTTCAGTTGGAGTATAGCGGGACTCAGATCCCCTATATCCTCGACTCCAAAACCCTAGAGGTCGACCTCGAGTCTCTTCTGGTGCCTTCTGCCAGAGACTCCAGGTAGGGCCATTCTCCCCGGCTGCCGTGTAGAGCACATTTTTAACATCTTGTCCTGCCCGGACTGGCCCGAGGGCTACGGCATGAACTATCTCCTGTTTGATTTGTTCGAAGGCTTGTCGTTGCTCAGGGCCCCATTTAAAATCGTTCTTCTTCCGGGTCACTTGATAAAGAGGGCTTACAATCAGACTGTAATTTGGAATATGCATTCTCCAGAAACCCACAACACCCAAAAATGCTTGTGTTTCTTTTTTGCTAGTTGGTGGAGACATAGCTGTTATTTTGTTGATCACATCCGTTGGGATCTGTCGACGTCCATCTTGCCATTTTATTCCTAAAAACTGGATCTCTTGTGCAGGTCCCTTGACTTTACTTTGTTTTATAGCAAAACCAGCTTTCAGAAGGACTTGAATTATTTTCTTCCCTTTCTCGAAAACTTCTTCTGCTGTGTTGCCCCATACGATGATGTCATCAATGTATTGCAGATGCTCTGGAGCTTCACCCTGTTCCAGTGCAGTTTGTATCAGCCCATGGCAAATGGTAGGGCTGTGTTTCCACCCCTGGGGAAGTCGATTCAGGTGTATTGGACACCCCTCCAAGTGAAAGCAAACTGTGGCCTGCACTCTGCCGCCAAAGGGATCGAGAAAAACGCGTTAGCAATATCAATGGTGGCGTACCACTTGGCTGCCTTTGACTCCAGTTCATATTGAAGTTCTAGCATGTCCGGCACAGCAGCACTCAGTGGCAGCGTGACTTCATTCAGGCCACGATAGTCTACTGTCAGTCTCCACTCTCCATTAGACTTTCGCACTGGCCATATGGGGCTGTTAAAGGGTGAGCGAGTCTTGCTGATCACTCCTTGGCTCTCCAGCTGACGAATCAGCTCATGGATGGGGATCAGGGAGTCTCTGTTGGTGCGATATTGCCGCCGGTGCACTGTTGTGGTAGCGATCGGCACCTGTTGTTCTTTGACCCTGAGCAACCCCACCACAGAAGGGTCCTCTGAGAGACCAGGCAAGGTGGACAGCTGTTTAATTTCTTCCGTCTCCAAGGCAGCTATACCAAAAGCCCACCGGTACCCTTTTGGGTCCTTGAAATACCCTCTGCTGAGGTAGTCTATGCCCAGGATGCACGGAGCCTCCGGGCCAGTCACAATGGGGTGCTTCTGCCACTCATTCCCAGTTAGGCTCACTTCGGCCTCCAGCACAGTCAGCTGTTGGGATCCCCCTGTCACTCCGGAAATACAGATGGGCTCTGCCCCTATATGGCTTCATGGCATCAGGGTACATTGTGCACCGGTGTCCACTAAAGCCTTATATTCCTGTGGGTCTGATGTGCCAGGCCATCTAATCCACACAGTCCAATAAACTCAGTTGTCCCTCTCCTCCGCCTGGCTGGAGGCAGGGCCCCTCTAATCCTGCTCATAGTACTCATTACCCACTTCTTGTAAATAGGAATCAGAAGTCCCTTCAAGAGGATCAGAGGTGAGATCAGCTCTTCTATTCTTTCTGGGAAGCTGCCCACTGGAAAGTGGAGCGACGATTTTCCTCGAGGAACCTGAACCCCCTTTTGTAATTGTTTTTCCTTGCAGCTCGCGTACTCGTGCTTCTAGGGTCGAGGTAGGTTTTCCATCCCACCTCCTCATGTCCTCTCCGTAGTCACGCAATTGAAACCACAGGGTGGCTCGTGGTGTGTATCCTCTATATCTTCTCTCTTGAACAGAAGAGCGCTTACTCCTAATGGCTGAGACACTGGTCCGTATGGGTGGAGGGTAGGGCATATCCTCTTTGAATTGCCGGAACTCTCGGGACAGTTTCTCTATAGCAGAGACGCAGGCCCGTAGGGAGGAAGAGAGACTTTCTTTGTATTGCCGGAGTTGGCCAGCCAATTCATCCACCGTTGGTCTCTCTTCGTCCTTCCAGGCCATTACTGCTAATGAGTTGGCATATGATGATGGTGCACTCCGTACAAACTTCCGCCACATAGGTTGCGTGCAATTGACTTCATCTGGATCTTTGGAGGATTGTCCATTGTCCAAGTCACCATAAATCACTTCCAGCACCGCTAGCTCCCTCAGGTACTGCATACCTTTCTCCATGATGGTCCACTTGCCTGGGTGACATAGAACATCTTCCTTGAAGGGATACCTTTCCTTCACACCCGACAGGAGTCGTCTCCAGAGGCTGAGGACTTGTGCACCTTTTCCAATTGCTTTGTCAATGCCCCCTTCCCTAGAAAGGGATCCCAGCTGCTTGGCTTCCCTACCCTCTAATTCCAGGCTACTGGCCCCATTATCCCAGCATTGGAGCAGCCAGGTGACAATGTGCTCACCTGGACGACGGCTGAAATCCTTTCGCATATCTCGCAATTCACTCAGGGATAGAGATCGGGTAGTTACCGTCTCTTTTATAAGTTCTTCCTCTTCCTCCTCTTCAAGTGATGACTCGCTCTCTTCCCTCTTCCGTGCTTGTGATGGCCCTGCTTCAGAGCACTCTGCCTCCTCACTCTCTTCCTCTGGCTCCTTCTTAGCAGAATCTTCCTCCTCCCTTACTAAACGAGCTGACTTCCGCTTCCAAGATTTCTTCTTTTGTACAGGGGCAACTGATACCGGGATGGGCTGGTTCTCTGGTTCAGCTGCAACAGTCTGAGTAGCTACAGTGCCCGCCGTGGGGGTTGGAGTAGCTACAGTGCCCACCGTGGGGGTTGGAGTAGTGGCAGTGCCTGCCACAGGGGTTGGAGTAGTCACAGTGCCTGCCACATTGCCATCAGACCCAAAGAGCCTCTCTCCCCTTTGCACAGTGTTAAATAGGGTTCGGTAGGCATGGGCCAGGCCCCAGCACATGGCAATGATTTGTGTCTCCTTGGAGCTGCCAGGCTGACAGCATACTTCTTCCAGATATTCTGCTAGTTTATCAGGATTCTGCACTTGTTCGGGAGTGAAGCTCCAAAACACCGGAGGTGCCCACCGCCCCAGGCATTTGCCCATGCTGTTCCACACACCCTGCCATTCATAACTATCCAGCCTTGGGGCAGATCTCCGGGTGATATTCTTAAATTGCTTGCCAACCTTAGACAAAACCGAAACAATGTTCCCCAGAAGTAGCAATAGAGGTATTTTAACCAGCCAAGGGTGTTCAAAATACTGAAAAATTATTGTGATGAAGGAGGAAATGTTATGATAGAGGGTAGCAAAGGTACCATTCTGCATTTCCTCCATAAAAAACCTTTCAGAGGCAGAAGTATAATTGCTAATCGTCTCCACAAAACTGTAGCCAAAATACAGTAACGGCTTTAGTACAGAGCTCAGATGATACCACATTAAGCTCAAGGTCAGTGCTCTAAAAACAAAATTCACAGGCGAGACATTACTAATCATTGCAGAGTACAGCAGCCCGCAGAAACCAACACCGATCCTTAACATGTACAGCAAAGACGAGAGCATGATGCAAATCAAATAAACTGATATTGTGACCTGCAACCGTTATTATCTCAAGCCTCGTGCCCCACGTTGGGCGCCAAAAAGGACTGTCGTGGTTTAGCCCCAGCCGGCAACTAAGCACCACGCAGCCGCTCGCTCACTCCCCCTCCCGCAGTGGGACGGGGGAGAGAATTAGGAAAAACCTCGTGGGTTGAGATAAACACGGTTTAATAGGACAGAAAGAAAGAAGGGAACAATAATGATAATACCAACAAAGGAATGTACAAGAACAAGTGAGGCCCAATACAGCAATTGCTCACCACCCCGTGATCGACAGCCTGTCCCCGAGCAGCGATTTCCGCCCCCCGGCCAACTCCAGTTTATGTACTGGGCATGACGTCGTATGGTAGGGAATATCTCTTTGGCCAGTCTGGGTCAGCTGTCCCGGCTGTGTCCCCTCCCAGCTCCCCGTGCACCCCCAGCCTGCTCACTGGCAGGCCAGCACGAGAAGCTGGACTGTCCTTGACGGCTCAGCAGCAACCCAAAACATCAGCACATTATCAACAGTTCCTCATCCCAAATCCAAAACACAGTCTCACACTAGCTTCTGTGAGGAAAACCAGCTCTATCCTGGCTGAAACCAGGACAGGGGGAAGAAAAAATAAATCAATAAAACGCAAACAAACACAGGTAAAAGAAGTCTTTACTAATATGCTGTTCCTGAAACAGGTTAGTATGCCACCTGGTTTAGGCACATCCTTAGACCTCTCAAGAGGCTGTTAACCAGGATACATCTTGATAACCACTTGGCGAAAAAACATTCCAGTCTATAGCTTGAAATGATAATAAGCTAATTTCAGGGTTTGGAGGCTGTCAGTGACCAGCAGAGAAATGCTTCACTGGGGAGCAGCTATCTGAGCTCCTGTGGGCTTGGGAAGGTCACTGCTGGCTCTGAGGCTGAAGCACTACCTGGGAGGGACCCCGAGATGGCCAAGGCGGAGGGTGGGGAAGGCCCAACTGCCAGCAAACCTTGTGGCCCTCCAGCTCCAGCCACCACTCACTGCCCCTGCAAGCTGCAGCAGCAGCAGCCGGTATCTCATTTGCAATTTATCTATACAAATATATAGACACATACTCTCTTCTTTAACCTACTGGTTTTCTTTTTGCATAAGGTCATCTCCATGTAGTATCTGTGCTGCCAATGAATACTTGAAAATGTGTGCTTCTCTCTGAAGAGCTGTGACACCAGGGCAAGAAAGGATGGTTGGGAATTCAGGAGGGTGACTTGGCATTCGCTGTGAAACTAAAGTCACTGCTGATGTCTCCAGTTTCAGTCCTACTTCAGTTGTCTCAAACTTTTTGGACTCTTGAAAGTGGATGGACTCTTCAGCACAAACCTGTGCCGCCCAGAGATTAACACCAGTGGTGATGGTTAATTGATCCCTGGACTCCTTCCCAGTTGTTCTTGTGCAGATGAGTAAAATAATTTCCGCTACATGCAAACAAACTTGGTACTTCCTTGTACACTTTACAAATTCCCATGGTTGATGTCTGCAACTGAATCAGCTTGTTCAATGACTGAAAGCTCCTGCACTTGGAAACTTTCCGTGGTACAGTAGGGGAATAATATTTATAAAGGATGACATTTCTGAACGTCCAGGGATTTTTTTGTTGGAGGTGGTTTTCCACACCCAAGCAGATCATGTGCCAAGCCACTTGCTTAAAGTGGGAAAGTACCGTATCTGGAAAAACATCCTTTTCACTTTTCCCAACACTTACAAAGAACATTTTGAATTTTTTGGTTTCTCGGAAGAAACATTCATGAGGGCTTTTTTTCAGGTGCCTGTGGTTTTTTTTTTGCAGAGCGAATATGGCTCGATAAAATCGATGTGCCGTTTCTGCTGCAGCTGCTGGGCATGTGCCACTCACATCCGCCGACCTCCACCGCCGTACCTCCCCACGCCTGCCGTGCGTGGTTGCGCCTCGCGGCGGCGGGCGCCACGACACGCTTCCACCAGTCGCTAACTGGAACTTTAAAGCAGAACTCGGTCTGGGCCCATGAACTTGAAAAAAAACCCCCACAACCCAGCCCTCACCGCACCCCGGGCTGATCCGCCCGACGTTAATGTTAATCGCTGCTATTAACGTTACGTAGTTCCCGGTGTGGGGGATCTTCCCTCAGGGAGAGCGCGGCGCCGATGGCAGAGAGACCCCGGCCACGGCCCGGTGGGGCTGGAGGCCGTTTCACCGAGCGGCGGGGCAGGTGCGGCGGGCGGCGAGGCAGCGGCCACTGCAGGCCCCTCCCCGACGCAGACTCAGAGGCGACACCGCCACCACACGGGTCTCTCCGGGCGGCGGGAACCGCGGGACACGGCCCCCCGCGGCTCGGGCGGGGCGGGGCGGAGCGGGGCGGGGTGGAGCCGGGCCGGGCCGGGCCGCCTTCCTCGGAAGGAGGGGTAAAGTGCCGCTACCTGCCCCTATCGGGGCCGGCCCGCCCCTCGTGGTATATAGAGGAGCGTTGCGCCTGGGTGTCGCTTGCAGCTGGTGCCGGGCAGCGGCCTCTTAGTGCTATGAAGCGTGGCGGTATTGAGAACCCAGTGTTTGAGCCACCCAGCCCCAATCTCGACCGCCAGCGCCAGGCGAGACCCGCAGGGGCAGATGCCGGCGTCCCTGAGGCTGAGGAGGGGCCCTGCGGGTGGGGCCGTTGCGCCCCTAAGGCTCTGCAGTTCTGCAACAACCCTGAGGGCTACCTGGCTGCCTACAGCCTCCTGGCTATCTTCCAAGGTAACCCGTCCTTGCCACTTTGTCCAGAGCCGTAGGCCTGCTGCACTACTCCTCACCTTTCCTGAGGGACCCAGCTCCTGCAGGGGGGTTCTGCTGCCCTGGGCGCATCTTCCTTTCTGTCCTGGAGCTGCGGGGGAAGCCAGGCAGGAGCTTGGGCAGGGGAAGAGTGGTGGTGATTTGGGTGGTGGGTAAGGAGGGGCAGGGTTCTTTGAGCTGTCTGAGTCAGGTGCTCTTGCTGAAGAGTGGCAGTAGTGGCTTCACTAGGGGAAGAAACTTCCCTAGTGCTGTGGATAGGGAAGTTGCTCATACTGTATTACTCTCTGTACTTCACTCTGTTCCCCCTCTTCTTCTTTTCCTGCCTGCCTCTTTGACCACTGCTGGGTCCATGGTCCCATCAGCTATGTGCTTCACGCTTTTGTCTGTACTGTGTCGTCCTTGCACACAGGGAAATAGTGCTCTATGTGCACTTCACAGGTTGAGAGATATATGAGCCATGGAATAAAACACATTATATAAACCAACAGACAAAATTGTAGTGCCCTAGCATGTACTTTGTTGCCAGCCTGCCAATTAAAAAGGTACCCTGGCATGGTTGGGTGGGACTTTAGGTAATTAAGAAGGCTTTAAAAAAATCTGGTTTTGTTCTGTGGCTCCCAGTGCAGCCATCTTTCTAATACTTAACTAACCGCTTAACTTAACCTTGGGGGAACCTGAAGTTTAGCTTGCTCTTAATTTTTGTTCTTTAGCTTCAGATATTCCTGTCCATATTTCTGGTTTTCTGTAACAAGATTTGTTAGGGCCTTGGCAAGCCTTAGGCTTAGAACGTAGTAATAATGATGGAGAGGGAGGGGAAGCATTAGTATACTAAATGTACGAACTTGAGTTTTGTAAAGCATAGATATTTGTCCATCAAATGGAAGTATTGGATCAATGTTCAGAACGCTTCAACTTTATTGGACTAGCTAGAAAAGAAAACTGTGTTTCCTGAAAAATTATGAGGCTTTAAAGGTCATTCTTGTTGCTCATAAAGAATGAGACTGCTGTAGGGAGGTGAGGGGAGATGCAGAAGGGGAGATTCAGTGCTAGAACAGCAGGCAGCCTATGCTGAAGCCATCCGTATCCTGCATGTCTTGTGTTTCTGCCTGGAACCACACTGAGGTAACTGGGATGGTCTGAGGAGAACTGAGCAGGAGGTTCTACTTAAAACCTAGAAGGATTTGACTGCTACTTGTATTACTTGAAAAATCATTAGAAGGATTTGACTGCTACTTGTATTACTTGAAAAATCATTAGAAGAACCAGTGTCTCTCAGTATGTGTTTCCATGAACTCTTTCTGATTCCAATGTATTTAGGATCTCATCTTTTCTTAGCATACCCATGTTGTGTTAGAAAAGTATCTAGAGAGGTTTGGACAGAGCCTGTTGTTCCTTGCTTGTATTTGAAGGGCCAAGCTAGAGCTGGTAGGATGAGGAGGTGATTATTGTTGCAGTTGTCCTGCTGTTAGCTCAAATTTATTTTCTCTAACACAGTAAAAAGAAAGGGAGGGATGGAAGAACTTCTTACATAGCAGATTTCAATGGCAGCTGAGTTGCAGAAGACTCTTAGATCATGCATGTATTTTTTTGTAGCTTAAGAATGCAGGTAGGCAACCAAAAATGCCCTGAATGTGACACTGAAAAGTTTCAGGTTATAGTGCACTAGACAAAGCATCTTAAATATTTCCAGCACTTCTAAATTTGCTATAGCAATATTTCTTCAAATCCAGTTTGCTGTGCTGATCTGATTGTCTGCTCAGCTGAATAATGAATTCAGTATCATTTAAATTTTAACTCTTCTTAGTAGTGTGGATAGGTTCCCTGTCATAAAAAGGTCTTATAAGAATCTCTGTTCCCTTAGGATTCTATGGGTGTTGATTATGCCACTTATCCAGATCTTGTTCCTGTTACCTAACTGTAGATTTATGCCAGACCTCAGAAAGGTACTTATCTAATCTAGTTCAGATTTAGGGCCTTAGTGTAAGGCAACTTCTGATGCTTATTTTGACAGCTGATGTAGTCATGGCTGTTATAGACCTTGTGGCATTCTTAATGATGTGTTATCTGAATTTCCTGAGCAAGTACATTGGCTAGATTGTAGAAAGGAAATCAGGCACTGAAGACTCAAGCTGCAACTTTTTGAGAAGCAGAAAAAAACAAGAATAATTTTCAGACAAGAAATTCAGTGCTGCATGTGAAGTTTCACAAACATATATTCAGGTCTTGCAGCTTTTCAGATAAAAGCTCACAAAACACAACTGGGATTTTGAAGTTACTCTACTCTTCTACTGTACTCTAGCTTTGGGTCCAGTTGTTTAACTTACCCTCCAAATTACAGAAGCCATCTCTGTTGAAGATAAAATATGTCTATAAAACTTGTCAATGCTAATGTACCTCTAGGAAAGTTTATTTCCTAATGCACTGAAGAATAATGAAATAATCCTTAACACCCTTTTGATGTATGTAAGTTGTTATACTAGACTTTTTGCACAATGAGTAAACAGAATAGGTAGTTGTCTGCAGTGGCCTGGTACATGCGTGTAGGTTTTTGTGTGTGTGTCTAACTGAAGGCAGGTATTTATTAGGTTATTTTCTAGCTGCCCCAGAAAAGAGGTTATTGTCATCATTAGCACCTGATTTGCTGCATTTCAGCTTCTCAGAACATTTCAGGTGAAACTTAACTCTTAATTTCTGTCTATTTCTGTTTCAAGTACATATGAAACCTGTATTTCCAGAATAGAAAACACTTCTTTGAGTAGAACATGGTTGCATGACTAATACCTCCTTTCTGTATGGCACTTAGAGTTGCATAAATGTATGATTGCATCTTGTAATACAGTAACTGGATATGCTGCAGTTCATAGCTGTAGTAGCAAACAAGGTAGAAGTTATCTCCCTGTTTTGAGTACAAGGCAGACTGTTTATTCCTCATGTCAGTAATAACTTTATTAAACAAAACAACAGAACCACTCTGTGAGACTGGACCAGTCTAATCTGCCTGTAAACTTTGGAGACCACAAATATTTTATAACCTGATTGGATTTGTTACTGGAAGGACTTTTTAATTTTTGTTAATTGGGTGTCTTGCAAACCACTACTTTAAAGCCACTGTACTTATAACAGCTGTAGAGTATGGGTTTTTTTTGTTAAATGGATGAAGAAAGAATACTCTTGTGTTTTGTTAGAGCAAATGAAGTTGGTTTATGATTAATCTGGATTTTGTGGGTCAGTACACACTGTACCTAAACTTCTAATAGATGTGGCTGGACAATAAGGTTTTGGATGAGAATAGTTAGAAAACTATTTCTATACTACCATGTAAGTGTTGAGTTGTCCTTGTAGGATTTGTTTTTCAGATCAAGTTAGTGTTAGCCAGGTTCCATCTTTCCGGAAGAGACTTTAGTGATTAATCACTAGATGATGGCATTGGAGAAGTTATGCTGCCGTTTATCACATCTACATTTTTACAGATAAAATCTGATTATCCAATAAAATTAACCACAAGGTTTTATAGGTTTTAGGTTGTACATTAAAGGTGGCAACTTAAACTACAGGTAAAAAGACAATGTCTTCTACTTCTGTAATCATCTTGCTACCTAGCATGTGTACTTCATGTGAATGTTTTAAGGCCTTAGTAAATGTTTGAAGTGCTGGCAAATGGGAAAAACTTGTTTGTTCATTCCTTCATGCCAGTATTGTTCTTTGGTCAGTGCTCCTTAAGAAGAAAAGAAGAAAGCTGCCAAATGTATAAATAAGGGCAGTGGAGGAACACCTCAATATTTCTGTTAATCCCATATGAATTTAAGTGTGGTGGTCAGACTGATAAGTGAAATTGTCAACCTTAATAAAGAGGCTATACTAGTGTGTTAGAAAATCAACATTGTTGAAGAGCTGCTTCCTTACAGAAGGTCGAAACCAGGACAGTTATGGTGGTGTTTGCACTGATAAGAAAACAGCTAGTTGATCGCAGATTTGGAGTAATTTTTTTTAATATGTAGAGCCCTCTAAGCAGTTCTGTTGACATTCAGCCTGTGTAGTTGCACTTCTGGATGGTGCAGTGTTTGTTGAAAACTGTCTTAAATCCATTGCTGTCCCCAGTCTGCTGTTCTCTTCTTGGAATCACAGTAGAGAACCATGTTTGAATTTTAGAGAGAGGAAAAATAACTGTAGGGCCTGTGCCATGAGAGATGCTCATCAGTCATCTGTGAGGTTACAGAACTCTTGATCTTATTTGCAACTGTGACTCCAAGACTTCCTAACTTTTTTCCAGGGTATATATTTTATTACGGGCACAGCTTGAGTAGACTACCATGAAGTTATCTGACCCTGTTATGAAGTACAGCTATTCTTCTCACTTGTAAGGGAATTCTAATTTAGGACTGCTAAAAGTAAACTCTTGGAATTTTTTAACTACTTGTTGTTTCACATAGAAACAGAATGTGAGGCAGGATGAGAGATTCAAGTTAGTATCTACACACAACACTTTTGTAAAAATGGACAGTGTGTATAAGCATGGACTGGCAATTGCAGTTTACTTCCACTTTTGGATTAGTTTTTTGGAGTTCATCTGTGCCTAAGTAGGGCAGCTTGTGCAAGGCCTTTTCACCAGGTTGTCTGATACTTCTGCTTCAGGGAACTTCAAGATTCAGAGGGTATCTTCCTTCTTAGTTGAAGTACTATCTCAACTGGTCTGAAATGGCTGCAAAGTATTTTTAAATAGGTTTACACTTTTTTATATTATAGGGGAAAAGCCTTCTTGAATCTTCCTTTTGTGGTGGCAGGGAAGAAACTGGTTTTTTTGACAATCATTATTTGAAAGCTACGTCCTGAACTTGCTTCAGTTGTAGCTTGTATGCTAATGCAAGTCATAACCTTGACTAATTTCCTTTTAATTTGTATGGTATCTTATGACACTGTAATGCATTCTGTTTGAAATCTGACTGTGATTCAAACTGAATCTGGAACCTCATACATGAATGAAGTTTGAGGCATGGTATTTCGCTGGCTTAATACTTGAATGTTGAAGTTTTAATGCCCACAGGAGAGAACAAAATTCCTTAGGTCCTGTGCAGTTTGCCTGTCTTAAGTTGGCACTGAAGTCTACTATATACCTGGATTTTAAAGTTAATAAATACATTAAAATGTAGCTTTGTAAATATATTCATTTTAACCTTTCCATCACCCAATGGTAAGTTTACCCTTGCAACTCTATCTAAAGTATCTTTGACTAATTATCTCTTTTTTTTTTTAGGTATTGTGGTAAATGGCCTGATTAATATTAGTATTTCAACAATTGAGAAGCGTTATGAGTTGAACAGTTCCCTCACTGGCTTAATCTCTGCAAGCTATGACATTGCTTTTTGTATATTGTCGCTGTTTGTATCTTTTTTTGGAGAAAGGGGGCACAAACCACGATGGCTTGCTTTCTCAGCGTTTATGCTAGGATTGGGCTCACTTATATTTTCCTTACCACACTTCAATAGTGGAAAATACCACTATGGAGCTAAACTTGAAGGTAAGCTTATCCTTATGTTTTGAAAATCATTAAAAAAAGAAAAATCTCTGTAGCGACTTGGTGCAACTCTTAATTTGGTACAACACAGCTAATGTCTGTCAAAATCCTAAAAATAGGCTATTAACTCCAACACTGAAAATTAAATGATTCTGTGAAATCCATAAGTTCAATACATGTCTATCTGTACAGTGAACTTTCTTTTTAATGTGTCAATATTGTTTCTTGCTCATAAGCAATATTTGAATAAGATGCTTTTTTGACTTCCATTAATGAATGCAATTAAAATTCACTTTGAGGAAAAAATGATCTGGCATTTTTTTGTGAATAGGAATGCAAGTTAGATCAGTGTTGTACAATAAATGTTAAAGGAAAGGTGTTGGACTTACTGTTGCCTTGTTGGAAGGTGACTACATGTTGCAGTTCCTTTGGGTTTTGAACTACTAAAAGAATCTTGAGTAATTCATTAACAATTTTCACTTAGTTCTTCTAAAATGTTGATTAAAACTTGTGTGTCTCTGAAATAGAGGGAACAAGCAGTGCTGAAGTATGCTGAACAAAGCAGTATTGAAATCAAGGGAGTAGCCAACTCTCAGATCTTGTATATCTTTTCTTATAAAATAAGACTTTAAGTGCTGTGTGTTTAATGCCAACTATTTGCATCTCAAATTAGTGGCACACCTATAACTAATAATGAAACATCCAAATATGTTTAAAGCAGGATGACTTAATCTTTTAGGATTGTCTTAATTGTTGCTGCCGTGTTTAATCAGATTTATGCCTTCAATGACTAAGCATATTAAAGTGTTCACTAAAGAAATCAGTAGCTGTTGAGCAATCTGTCAGAAGGTTCTCAGTCTTCTGGTTGTTGATTCTCAAATTAGTTTTTTTAAGTGTTAATCATGTCACACACTTCCATGAGCTGCCCAGACATTGACCATTAGTTAAATAACCTTGGTAAGCTACTGTTCCCTAATAAGTGAGGATTTGAGGCAGAAGTTAGCTGAACTTTTAACTGAGCAAGGCCAAAAGAAAACTCTTCAGTGTTTGGAGGCTATGAGCAGATGATTACTTTTTACCCCTTAGTAGAGGGTCGACAGCTTACTTGCTCATGGCTCTATTACAATCCCATTTCTCTACAATTTCAGTATTACCTTCCCTGCTTTCACTAGTATGGAAGGGAAGCTGAATTTAACACAAAAAAGTTCCAACCTGATTGTAGCACTTTTTCATTGAAACAAGATACTGAGAGGGTGGAACTGTGAAGGGAGATGGCTAACTACTGCAATTGATGTCTCCCCATCCTACCAATTTTGGTTGAAATCTCAAAGAATCCGTTCCTGTTTCATTAAACATCTGCCACTTCATCTGCCATTAAAGATGCTATAGGCGTTGATATCTTATTATGGCTCATATTCCTCAGAGCCTTGTGAAATCTAAAAGCTGTAGGAAAAATTTTAAGTGGAACATGTGCTTTCTTGTCCATGGCACTGTAAGCTGACTGAATTCATGCTGTTTTGACCACTGTAATGCAGGTACCTATGCTGTGGCTGTAGTGAGCAGATTTAAGGATTTTAAGCCAACTTAAACAAAACAATGTCAAAGATAAATAACTACAGAGTGCAGGGAGTGTCTGCACCATGACTGACTCAATGTAAATCTGCAGGTGCTGTACAACGGCATCCTTTAACAGTTAAGTAACCACATATGTGATTTTATAGGATGTCTGGTTTAGCTAGTTTTGATGTTGATGAAGCATCTTAACTATACGTTTAGTTGAAGAATTTAGTAGCACCACATCCCAAAAACCCTTCCTTGTTGCTTATTTGTTTGGATGAGTAGCTTATAGAGATTTTAGTGTATTGGGAGTAAACTCTTTTTATTTGAAGTCTTGTATTAAAAACTACCACCTACCTAATTTATTTTTGAACAGTTCCTAGTTGGTAACTTCATTACTTATGTTCATCTGTTATATGTAAGTACAGTGAGTTTCCCCTGCAGGACAACTTCACAGTATTGCAATATTTATTATGGTTGCCAGGTTAATTAATAGCACGCATCTGGAATACAAAATATATCTAGCCTCCAGTAGAAGGCTTACAGACTTCCTGGAACTTACTGTTTTACCTTGAGATATTAATTTACTTTTATTCTGAGTGTGTATATATATCCTACTCTACAAATATTATATATCAATATATTATATATATCTATTTTTATATACATCTTACTCTGGAATTTTTTATCATAAAAACACTATTTAGAAATAGTTTAATCCATTTCATATTGAAAGAGTAGCTAACCAATGGTCTAAGTATTTACAAAAAAATTTAGCCACAGCAAAGATGTCTTGTTTAATCACCAGAAATGCTTCACGCTCAAGTTTGTAACCTAGATGTAACCAGCTATTTGTTATGGTAACTTTTTTAGATTACATAGGGTCTCCAGTGTCTCAGCTGGCTCTGATATTTGTAGTCAGGAGCTCCATCTAGTGGTTTGTAAGGAAATCATTCTGTATTTGATTACCCATAGACAGTACAGAGGACCCTAAAAACTGCAGATGCTATAAACAATGTACTTTTAAACTTCTGTCTTGGATCTTATAGAAGCATGTTTAAATCTGTAAAGATGTCTGTCGCAGCAAATGTGAAATGTAGATCTTCACTTGACACAAGGAAGGTAACTTTATTGTGAAGACAGCCAAGCATTGGAACAGATTACCCAGGAAGACTGTGCAGTGTGTATCTCTGGGGGGTTTCAAGACCATGCTGAGCAACTTGGTCTGCATTTGGTTTTGATGCTATTTGGATTAGGATGTTGGACTAGATGACCCCCTGATGCTGCTACCAAACTGAATTATTCAATAAGTCTCTTCAGTACCAGGATGTAAATGATGTCTTGGGAAAAAAGAAATCTTTGTTAATAACAAGTCTTAGCCATTTGAGTTGAAATGTGTGTGGTGTGATTTGACAAGTAAAATGACCTTAACATATTTCTTCAGTTCTCTGTTCTGTTGGAAACTCAGGTGGTGGATAAGTCATTTAGTGTCTGAGAGTAAATTGTGTCAGAAGGGCATGAATTGATCTTCCCCAGAACATGCCAAGGGCAATTAAAAATTGAAGGAGACTGTGGCATTTAGGTACTAATGGTGACACAATATGTGATGTCAGCCTCTAATTTGACTGTGTTGTCTTGCATAATCACTATGTCTGTGTGTTTTCTGTTGGTTTTGCTTTCTGAAGAGACTCTCTGTTTAGTTGAATAATGAATTGTGCTGCTGTTCCCTACACTGGTCTGTTTCTCTGTACCACTTAGATGTTCTGTAGCACTGTAATATCTGCCCTTGTAAAATAAGGACTTAGTCTTCATTCAGTATGTAAATTGAAGCTTTGAGCAATTTTTTCTATTCAAGACTTAGACGTGACAGATTTTTAAGTTTAAAAAGGAACAGAAACCAAGCTGTGTTTTATTTCTCACTCCTCACAACTCTTTAAACTCTTCCCTACCTCCCAAAAGACCAAAAAAACCCCCATGCCTACTAGCTGCAGTTTAAAATGTGAGTAAAACTAGTCTTGACATGTCTTACTTCTGATTGAACATAATTGCTAAAGCATCTCACAGTTTGTTCTGCCTTCTGGGCTAGTGTGTTGTATGTCCCAGTATTTGAGAACATTTTGGCCTTTACATAACTTGCCATCAGGTAAGTATGTTAGATTAAAGCATGCAAGAAGGTTTATAATGACTTAACTAGTTGCATGGTGTTGCCATTAATGCAGTTCTGCTCTTTAAAATGCAAGCGTAATTCACTGACTTTCAGAAGGGAAAACAAGTTTCATGAGGAAAAGGTAGTTAAAAATGGTCAGCCACTCATCTTAAACTTCTCCAAGAGCCTGGCTTATCTCAGGTCAGACTTTCTTGATCATGTAAAAGCCAGTGCCTTCTCTCTCCATCATTCTTACATCAACAGTGAACAGTCTTGTGGATCTAATCCAGGTTAGATTTAACCTGTGTCACTTTACCAATCTGCTTAAACCTTGGACTGGTACAAGAAGGTGATGACATGAATGTCTGAGGTATAGAGAGTAAACTGTTGTTTGATGGCAGTTTTGACTTATGCTGGTTTAAACTCATCTCCTAGTTTTGTGGTAAATCATCTTGGCTTTTAAAATGTTTCTTGAAAACATGAAATATGGTCCATGACTCCACTCAGCAAGTGCAAGTATACTTGCTGACTTTAAAAAAAAAACAAAAAACAAAAGAGGTCTGGTAGCTGATGCAAATGAAAGGATTATAATTGTATTAAAGTGCATATTATGATTCTCTTAATTTTGTAGTTAGACCTGATTATGTGGTTCTGAAAACAAACTACTGTGGTAAGCTTCTCATCTCAATGTCAGGATAAATTTCCTAGGGCATATAAACTGACAAGCTAGAAAATTGAAGGAGAGGGGCTATAATCAATTAGTTACACAATAGCACAGGCTTTTAGATTGACATGAACAGACACATTGGTGGTGGGGATGTGGATTCATGAAGAACCACAGTCTGTCAAGAGTTTGATTGCCATTACCATACGTAATCAGCTTATTTCATGAAGCTATTTCTAGACATCAAATTAGGCTACACTTTTGTCATTTAACATCATTCATGGTATTTTCTTGCTCTGCATTACTTGTTTCCTGATGTGCATACTTTAACAAGATATTATTATTTGTCTACTACAATAAAATAACTAGCTAAATGCTGGTTTAGACTTACCCAATAGGTATTAGAAGCTAGCTTATAACAGCAGGTATACTCTATATATGTGCTGTAGCTGAATATATGTTAAACAAGATATGGTAGGATATAGTGTCCTTCTATAGCCAGTTTCAGGTGCTGTGCATGTAAATAGCACAAAGCTAACCTGATTTAAGATTTAATTTCCCGTTTTAAAAAAAAATATTGCTAAAGAAAGCAGATTGACAATAAATGGAAAATAGGCTTTAATTTTCAGAGTTAGTGATTCAAAATAAAATGTTCCCCATGTGGCTTCAGTATAGCATTAAAACCAAGAATTGTTCCTAAGTGGAAAGGAAGGAAAATTTTAATTGACTCCTCTTCTTGAAGGGAGGTTTTCCAATCACTCTGTTGACCGTTTCTGTGAAACACCACTGAATCACCTGTTGTGTGCTACATGACTCCACCACCACTATGGTGCTGTTCCTTCTGGAGGGAGGCATGATAAAGCCCATGGATGCATTTAACATCAGTGTAGCCAGTTCTCTTTAAGTATCTGCTGTGAGGCAAGCACTTCCTTGTGTTTTATGTGTTGTGAGCCCGAAGTGTGGACAAGCTTGCCCTTTGTTTGCTTACATAAGAAGTATTCTCAAATGTAAAAGGACCTGAGAAAAACGACATAGTAATTTTGTAGTAAAATATCAAGAATTAATCAGTCCATTCATCAGATCTGAAGGGTGTTTTCATATATTTGCTCAGTATGGCTTGTTTCCAACAAACTGATGGGTTTATCTTCTTCCTTAGGGTTGTACACTCTTCTGTGGAAAAACCTGGAAAGAACCACGGTCATTTTCGTGATCTTGTCACTTGGGACTGTCTGCTATTAAATGTGCAATGATAGCAAGAGGAAGGAAAAACGAAAACATACTCCCTGTCTTCACTTCCTCTTTTCTCTTCCCTCCTCATAGTGGCAAACATTACAGAAGCAGATGCAACCTTAGCCTGTTCTACCTCTGCTTTCCTTTTTGTGTGTGTGGACAAGTACAGAGGCTTTACATGAACTTCTCATTCTGGCAATATGGCAGTGTATGCTCTGTGAGAGATAGTGGTGCAGTTTTTCATGTAGTTTGTTTTTTTTTTTTTTAGGGAACCACATCTTATGAGAAGGGAGGGTTGTCTTTGGTTGTGATTCTGATGACTGCACTTTCTTCTCCAGCAGTCAAACTTTACTCGGGTTGTTCAGGTTGCTGTCACTTAAGAATGAAAGTTGTTGTTAGTGCTCCTCCGAATCATTATAAGGTACAAGAACAAAATGAAGTGCCTGTTACCTAGGAGTAACAGTTCCTAGTTGCTAACTTCATTACTTATGTTCATCTGTTATATGTAAGTACAGTGAGTTTCCCCTGCAGGACAACTTCACAGTATTGCAATATTTAATATGGTTGCCAGGTTAATTAATAGCACGCATCTGGAATACAAAATATATCTAGCCTCCAGTAGAAGGCTTACAGACTTCCTGGAACTTACTGTTTTACCTTGAGATATTAATTTACTTTTATTCTGAGTGTGTATATATATCCTACTCTACAAATATTATATATCAATATATTATATATATCTATTTTTATATACATCTTACTCTGGAATTTTTTATCATAAAAACACTATTTAGAAATAGTTTAATCCATTTCATATTGAAAGAGTAGCTAACCAATGGTCTAACTATTTACAAAAAATTTGCCTAGGAGGCAACTAACCTGTTGAATGACCATTTGGCAGTTGGTGTTTTTTTTGCATACATATGGTCAATAATGCTTTCAACAAGCCAAACTGTTCTAATAAGGCTGTTTCATCCATCTTTCCTTCCTGGTAAGGAAACAAGAACCAATCTATGATAGTATTTCTTTTGGAGGATATGATATCACAGAAGGGCACTGTCATACAGGATATATTAGTAAGACTGAAAATTAAAATGGGAGTCTGACACTAACAGCACTTCCTATGTAGTTTAGCTTTCAGTGCAGGTTTCTTTTTCAGTTGGACTCTGAGCTGGGTAACAGAATTTTAAAGTCTTGCTGTCTCTGTCTTTCAGACACGTGTCAAATTCCAGGAACAAGCTCTGGTAACTTCACTTGCAGTGCCAGCACAAAGTCTTCACTTCCCAACTATCTGTATGTCTTTATCCTGGGACAGCTGCTGCTGGGAGTTGGAGGAACTCCACTATATACTTTGGGGACAGCTTTTATTGATGATAGTGTCCCAAAACACAAGTCTTCCCTTTACATAGGTAATTTTTAAAACTCTTTGTAACTCATTGTCTGGATAGATCATAGACTGCAATGCCTTCCAAATGCTTTTATGAATACTTCTAATTAAATCTTGTCTTTGTTTACTTATATGTATAAAATGTTTCTATAGCCGTTTCTGTGCAAGTTAGGTATTAGTTTGCTGTATCAAGTCTTTTCAATAGTTACTTTGCAGAGCATGATAAGGCTATTTTGTGTACCTCTCCTGCTGTTTTTTCATGTGAGTAACTGAAAATGATCAAGTAGTTAATATAGCCTGCCTGTTAACAACAGAATAAGTTGTAGAAAAAATTTGCTTTTTACTGTCACAGAGGTTGAAAACCACTGTATATCTTACTGTATCTTACTGTATCCTTTAACAGTTTTATTTATTTACCTTCTAATAGTAGGCTGTCCCCTCAGTGCAGGGACGCTCCTGTGCGTCATGTGATCAATGTAGTTTTCTAGCCACATACACATTTGGCACTTCAAGAGGAAATACTGGAAGTATCTTTCCTTAATTAAAAGTAAAGGGATTGCCTAGAAAGGGAGACTGTGTTTGTCTTACTGTGGGTCTGTTTGAAAGCTAAGGAATGTTAATTCTTAGAATTGGTTTTTAAACTTCCTGGTCAGCATTCTCTGGGTTGTATGCGTGCTTACTGCAAGTTCATTGCAGTCTAAGTGTGTTTTCTAGGAGTATGAAAATATTTGCTATTTTCTCCATTTTAGGTGTAAGATGATAAAAGTATGTTAGCTATACTGGGAACTTGCAGGAGGAATTTAAAGTATCTTAGATTCTCGGACCGTTTTCCAGACTAAATCAATATTTTTTTTTTTTAGGGGGCAGAATTGAAATAATCATCTATTTACATACAATTCTTGCTTAATTGTTCCAGGAAAGCCACTTCATTTGATGCCAACAAATAGAATAGTTGTATATGTTAAATCTTACATAACAAAGACAGCTTTTACTTTTGCTCCTTCTTTATACTGAGAGAAGATTATTATACTTTTTTTCCTGAGGCCAGTGAAATAGAGAACATGTAGGGGTGCCTGCATGATTAGGGCATCAAGAAATGGCCTGAAAACTTAGGAGAATAGTGTCAGTGTTCATACTTAAAACAGAACAGACCAATACAATAAATTAATGCTTGTGCAATCTTCAGACAACTGCTGAGTTCACAATAATGGTGTATTCTGCCTACTATAACAAAACTAGAGGGAAAATGAGTGGACAGGTAGCTACATTAAACCTTAATTATTTTTCTTGCTTTTATTCAATGTATTGAGGATTTAAAATATATTGTGTTGCTTTGCCTCATGCAAGAAGTCTTGTGCAAGACAGTGAAAGAAAAACCTAAAACTTTCTGCTAATGTCTGTAAATAGTTGCTAGCATCTTAGACTATAAGCTTGCAACTTATAAGTTGGTAGTTTCTTTCTCTTATGAAAATGCACTCAGTTTCAGGAGGACTGTTCTCCTCTTGCTGAACTGAGGCAGCTGCATCTAAAGCCAATGAAAAGTTAAACAATTTCAAATGGTAACTTAACCTGAATGGTCTGTGGAAGGAAACAGGCACCTTGTAAGCTAAGTTTGAAGTTCTGTGGGATGAATGTGGACTTACCTCTGAAAGATCCTATGAGCATGTCATTGTTTCCAAAATATAGGAAAACCTGGAATATGTCAACTCAATATTTGACTTACTAATACTTGAGTGTCCCCTTCTGCATCCCTTCTCCCTCTTGCACCTCTCTAAATCCCTGCCCCCATCATTCCTTCTTGCTGTCTAAAGAGAGAGAAACAATCCTAAATATTCAGGATCCAGGCACTTTGGAAACAAATGAGAAATCCAGATTCTTCAACATGGGGGAAAAGTATAGAGTATAAGCAGTAAGATGCTTGTCTTGCCAATTATTTAGGCAGATGTAGTTACTATTAGTTGCAAGCCTTTATCTGCAGAGACAGTGCTCCTGCCAGGAGTGCTAAAGTGCCCCAGAAATCTGGCTGGTAGGCCAGAGAGACTGTTGTGATGTTGAGAAAAACTTGTCCTTAAGGCCATAAAAAATGGATACACACAAGAGTGTTCTTTAATAGGATATGGTTAGACCTGCAACTTTGGTGGTTTTTGTTTTGTTTTGTGTGGGAGTTTTTGTGGTGTGTGTTTTTTTGGGGTGGCTTTTGTTTTTTTTTAGAGATGTCAGGAGCTGTTAAGAGCCCTGGCTTTGTATTTTAAGGCTCATATGCACTTCAATTTATTGATATTGTTGAGTTTTTAATGAACTTAAGTTGCAGATATTACTCCTGTCAAAAGTTTTAATGGAGCACTGGCTTCTGTTCTTGACAAATCTAAAAACCAACTTAAGACTCAAAATAAAAATATGTAGGTTCTTAAAGAACATGGGCATGCACTGTTAACAACTGATGCTCATAACAACCTCACTCCTCACTTCAGAACCTTCTTCACAAGCTAGTGTGGGTTTTTAGGCACAAGATGTGCAAAAGGCAATCTAATGATGCATAAAGAAGCTGTCAGTAAAGAGTCTTTTGCTGAACCTCTGAGCTGCAGCTTTTAATGACAGCTGCAAATTTTCTTGTTGAGGGACAAGGACAAATTTTGTCTTCTGCATGCTATAGTGGAAGTAATGACAGTGAAAGAACAAGTTGAATTACAGAAACCATTTGGTCTGAAATTGTTTTAGGAATTTTTTTAAAAGAAGGCTTTAAAAATGTATGGTGAAATTAATGTATTTTCTCTTCTAGGAATCGGCTATGCCATGTCACTGCTGGGTCCTGCTATTGGCTATGTCTTGGGAGGGCAGCTACTTAATATTTATATTGATATCCAGATCCCAGAAAGGCAAGATGCAACTTAGCCTTTTACTTTCTATTTTCTTTTCCTAATAATTCTTATTAAAATCTTCAGCTTTCTCCATGTGAGGAGTAGAAAGAGTTTTTGTTTGGAAAATACTACGTTTTCAAGAGCTTCTTTAACTTGATAACAAGTTGCGTTCACAAGGGCTTCTAGTAAGTGTGTTGCTTCCCACAGTGAGTAGTCATTCCATTCATTGTGTGTGAAAGTTTCTCTGTAGTACAAATATATAGTTCTAGCTTTTTAAGATATTAGCTATTTTAAAGCTGATTAACAAAAAATGCTTTGCCTTTTGATTAGTTGCTCATTTAGGGTTAGATTGCAACTACTAATTTCTTGTGCAAAACGTTCCCTGAGGTGAGATATGAGGGGTAAGATACAGCTACTTACCTCTTGGGGAAGAGCTTGCTAGAAAATTTACCAGTTGAGTAATAGTCTACTATTCAGAAAATAATGTTATAAATTGTACTACTGTCCAAACCAACAACTTCATTTACACTTATTTCCTCTGTTTTAAGGATTTTGGGTCAATGCAATAGCATTCTGAACTTCTATATTGGCTTTCACATACCCATTGATTATGAAGATTCTTTCCAAAAATAGCTTTTTCAGTATCTTCATAATGCTACAGGATCTAGAAATCGGGGCCAAATAGTGGCCTTTGAATCAGAATGAATTTGACTAATGGGTTGAAAGCTGTATTTGGTAGAATGTAATATTATAATAGAGCTGATGAAAATGCTTTAAACAAGCAAACAATACATTTAATATATGTAGAAAACAAGAATGAGACTAATAAAGGCTTTCTGTTAAATTAGTATTAAAAATAAATTCCAGCTCATCTGGAATTGCTGATTGGAATTAATGAATGGTAAACCTGCTTTTTCCAAATTATTTTTCCAGTTCAAAGATGGATCAAGATGACCCACGTTGGCTTGGAGCATGGTGGATAGCATTTATTGCATGCTTTTTTGCAATTTGGCTGCTTATAATACCTTTTTCGTGCTTTCCAAAACACCTACCAGGTAAATATTTAACAATAATGGGCTACTTTGGAAGAGAGATTTGTTTATACTTGTGAGTTACACTGCTGGACTGAGTGATTTATTCCTCTCTGATTCTGTTTCTCAGTTGACTGTCTTTGGCTAAAACCTGATGATAAATATCTTGTTTCCAATATGCAGCGTTTAAAATAAGGCAAATGGGCTAGAGGGAGGATCCTATGTATGTAATTATGTACAATAGGACTGGAAACAAGTAGAACATGGAAAGTGATGGTCAAAGTTTGGAAGGTCCTTGCAACTAAGCACCCAGGACTGTATTTAAAGCTGCTATGTTACTCAGCAAGAATCATAAAGAAATCCCACTGACTTATGCATTGTTGTCTCTGACTCTATTGCCTTCTGTTTTGGGTGCAATAATAAAGCATGAATCAAAGCATCCCAGAGAAGTCTTCTAAAAAAGAATAATTCAAATACAATTACTGTTCAGGCAGATTTATATAACAAATCCCTTGGAAGAGTATCTAAAGGAACTTACTGTGCTTCTCTGGAAAGAAAAATTATGGAGGGAAAGAAACAATGAATAGGGAACTGGGGAGAATGTAAGGATGATTTAAAAAAAAAAAAAAATTGAATGGTCTTCAGGATAGCCTGAAATTCTTAGGATATCCCTGATATCATCTTACAGCCAAAGCATTCCTATGGAAGCATGATACTTTCAGCCAAATTATTCTTTCTGCATTGATACAGTATTCATCTTTTTATGGATCTGTACCAATAAAATAGTCAAGAAGACTTCCAACGTCTGAGCTAGTTTTCCCAAGGGAGGAAAACACTTATTTTGATGCTTTTTCTGACTTTAAGTCTAAGAGCACAGGTGTTCAGTGTTTTCATTGTCAATAAATATACCCGTTTGTAGGAACAGCAAAAATACAGGCTGAAAAAATCTCTGAAACGCATAACGATGGAAGTGAGGTACTTGTTGAGACCAAAAATATTGGAAAGAGTTTTAAAGACTTTCCCGTGGCTCTCCTGGTAAGGATATCATGACTTTACTAGAACTGCTTTCAGGTAATATGTAAGTGTTTAGAAAGGTAATTGCCTCTTTATTGTGTTGCGACAGGGAAATCTCCAGGGTACTGGTAACTTAATACATATTCTATTTGTTGATGCTTAACACTGTTAAAGCAAGAAAAACATTTTAGTGAAATTCCACATGACAGTATCTGCTCTAAAATATAGGGACTTCTTGTTTCCATGGTACTGCAATGAAATAATTTCCTGAGTGTTATGCTAATTTCTCCCCATAGATACTGTTGAAGAATCCAGTGCTTATGAGTCTAATAATAGCCAGTTCTTCAGAAGCTTTAGTTGCCACTGGCTTTGCCACATTTCTACCGAAGTTTATAGAAAGTCAGTTTGGAAAGACCTCAAGTATTTCAGCAACTCTTGGAGGTAATGTGGCTTTTCATTTTTTAAATCTTACTGTGCTGAACACCTCATTAGCGTTATAGGTGGAAGCTTATATAGGCATCTTGTGTTTGTCTGAGATATTTGTGAATATACTTACATGAAATGCAGTTTTCACAGCAGAAACAGTATTTTTATATTATTCTTGCCTGCCCTATGAAAACCCTGGTACTTGATTCATGAAGGGTGAAAATCTACTTGTTCTCTGTAGGTTCAGAAGAGTTGATACTCATATTCAAAGTAGAATGAGAATTCTGTGTGCTTTATTCCTTTCTTATTCGTGGTGAAAACATTTTAATATTCCTCACTAAAAATCAGCTGAAGGAATATTAAGCCTTAGTCCCTACAAAAGGAAGCAAGTTGAAGGGCAACTGGAAAAATGCTTACCTGCAAGGCGTTGACTGGACCTTTCCTTTCTTCAATTCCACTATAAAATTACAGTGAGATAGCTTACAGTAAAATGCCTAATCAGAATATATTGCAAAACTATTACGTAGCTGCTTCTATAGTTGGCTTACTGCCACTTCCTTCTATTATCTAAAATGCAGAAGTAATAGGTAGAACAGGGGAAGGCTACCAAAAGCTGGATATTGAGAAACAAAGAGAAAAATCTGATGGAAGAGCTGCATTAGGTAAGGTCACATGATTATCTCTGACACAGTTACTTTGGAAGAACAGCAACTGGATCAGGGCAGATAGGCCAACAGATGCTTGGAAAATGGCAGACTTAGTATTTCTGGAACATGACTTGCTAAATTACTTCAACTGTATATATACTGTACATAGTGCTGCAATGTAAGCATATGCTAGTTGAAGTGCTTTTTCTCAAGCAAGTATGTTTGGGAGAGACTTTCTGAATGACTTAGTCCCCTGGATAATACTAGATAGTATTGTCATGATTCAGACATCATTGCTTCAAAACAATATATCTGCAAGTTTTACATAAAAGTACGCTGGAATACATGTTCAGTTGTTAAACAGTAATCAGCAGTGACATGGCAAACTGAATGTTCCTTTTTCGTGTATAGACCTTGTCTTAATTCCTTTTAATTTGAGTTGAAGACCTTGATAGTGTTAATCAGATGTACAGCTTTAAAGAAATGCCTACGTTGATCTTGAAAGCTAACTGTATCTGAACTAATGTTGAGCCAGCTAGTCTAAGTGTTACCAATGGCCATGTTAACTATTTAAATTACCTTTGACTATGGGCATCTGTGGCCTGTGCAGTTCTGCCACTGTACCTGAACTGTCTTTAAAATTAGCTGTCTCAGGTCAGTGCAAGTTACACTGAGTTCTGTGTTGTATTGTAGAATAGCCATATAAAAATGCTCAGTTATATATCTGGAGTCCTAATGGTGCAAAGAGGATAAAACATTATGACTATATGGACTATGACAGCAAAGCTGATCCACTGATCTCTACTTTTTTTAATCTTTCTGTAGATGTCTTATTATACTTGTGCTGTCTCTTGTATAATAGTGATTATGTCCTCTTATTAAAAAGTTTGTAACACAAATGTATAACAAAACACAAATGAAAAAACACTGCAGCAATGAAAGAACATTTTCTATTTTTATGGTGGCCTACAGGTGTTCAGAGATTCCTGACCAATATGTAGTACTCTTAAGTAATCTAGTTTTGCTGTGTTGAACTTGGGTTTTGGCTATAAAGCTATAAAATTGCATTGTCAAGCTGAACTTCTGGAAAGGCTAAAGATGATGTAAGGGTAGAATAAATTACTCATGCCAACAGCTTCTCATAGGATGATTTGAAAATTACATCACATGGACTGTATCTTAAGATACAGGTAACTGTTGTGATTTTTTTTTCTTAACATAAAATTGCACTCTAAATTGCTTCACTAATTATATCTTGCATTTTTGTGTAATTGCTGATGTCTTGTTTTCCTCTAGGGCTTATATTAATTCCAGCAGCAGCACTAGGCCAAATCATAAGTGGCATCTTGGTTTCCAAGTGCAAAATGGATTGCAAAAGCATAATCAAGTTCATGATAAGCACATGTTCAGTGGCCCTACTATTAAACACAGTGTTTTTATTTGCTAAATGTGGGAATGAACCTTTCGCAGGTGTCTCTGAAACATATAATGGGTAAATATATCTTAATGCACTCTTGGGTTTGGTGTTAATGTTTAGAATAAATAAGCTATTTCACAGAATACAAGACCTTTAAAAATGTCATATTTGCCTTGATGTATGAACCGGAAATGTTTTATGGAACTCTAAAAACTTTGTTCTTGGAATCCTTACGTAACAGCTGATGAAGAAAATGTAATTATGTCTCACCTGCAAAATGTTCTGAGCAAACTGGTCTCAACAAAAAGATCCCAGCTTCTGTAACCATTCTAGATATAGTAGCCATGGTATTGACTACAGTTAATTTTATATCTCTGTGGAAGTAGCGCGTCTTTTGTATCTTGTTTTATTAACCAACTCTTGACAATCTGGGCACTTGGTTCCAGGAGGGCATATGTCATGTGCCACAATTTCATGAGAGCGCACTTAGGTGCACTTCAACTTAAACTGATTGCAAATTTCTCCCTAGAAAAACAAAGACATTGTAGCATCAGGTTCTAGCACATATAGCTTCCACTTACAAAGGAGACTTTCTTTTTCCTGGTAAAATGGCTGATGGATGATGAATGTAATGCAAAGAAAGCATAGCTCAGTGACCCAAAGTGATGAATAAAATGGGTGGAGTAACATGGTTAACTGAAATGTAATCAAAAAAATTTTTGGCTAAAATGTATAGGAAAGACTTCTCTAAACAATACATACTTTTCTTTCCCTTAAACAACACAGCTCTCATTCCTAATGAGAATGCAGTCTATCAGTCATTTTTAGGTATCTGTAGTAAATGTAAAAAATTCTAGGATTAATGTTTTTCCTGTTACTGTGAACAAAGTTTACTCTGGAAATCAGTGGGCAGTGGGGAAAAAGTCAGAAAAGTGACAGTAAAAATGAAGCAAGATTAAAAATGAGTATCTGCAAGGATAAGGATAAGCATTCTTTAGAGAATGGATTTCTAGGTCCACTTTTAAAACGTCAACATTGAACGTGTGTGATCAAATCACCACCATAGGCACTATGTTGTATAAAATGCCCAATCATGCCTTATTAAGGAATTAATGATAAGATTATAAAACTGAGAACTGAAACATTAAGTAGTGTGCATTTCTGTAGTGTGAGCAGTGTTTAAAAGCAGAAGGAAGGCAGCTAGTTGTGACAAAACTGTGCTCTCAAGTGGTTGATTACTCTGCCATGAATTGACAGAGCCAGAGACAACTCCAGCTGCTTGAGGGTCTGCCAAAGAGCAAGATGCTGTTGTGAAAACTAACTCTAGTAGGCTTGTAGCTAGGGACTGCTAGCTGCCATTTGAAAAAATCATAAGCATGGGCAGTGTGCTGGGGGAACAACTTACCAATATTTTTTGTTGTTTTCCCCCAATCCCCCATTTTAGAAAAGGGTTAGGTACCACTATCTTGTACAAAAGCAGAATCTATAAGTTATGCTCTAATGCATAAAAAGGCATTTGAACCTAAATAGGATGGGGAAAAGTAGCTTTGTGCTTTACTGACACAATAACATGAAGTGCACCGTGAAAATGCAGAAGATGGATTGGGGAAGAAATGGGTTTTATAGCCTCTAATGCACATGCAAGTTGGTAATACGTCTAGGAAAAAATGATAAACATCTAATCAACAGTTAGGCATATATAGTTTCTTCACTTGATATCTATCATGCTTTTTGACTGACTTAAAATGAACATACAACAGATAGAAGAACACAGGAAAATCTTACTCATGGAGGCAACTAAGTGCACAAATAGAATATGAAGGCTACTAATTTTCTTAGGTCCTTTAAGGGAATCATTGACACAAACAACTGACAAAAATTACAAAATTTTCCCAGAAATGCAAAGAGTGACATGAAAGACTAAACAGGTATTTTTCAGGTCTCATTTAGTTAAATGTGAAAACAGTAAAATAGACAACCTTAGCTTAAGAGGACAAATTCAGAAGGCTTGGAGGCAGTAGTGATTGAAGGCAGTCAGGCTTTCAGTTCTCTAATAGAGTAAAAATTTAATGCCATGATACCTTAACCAGTCATTTGTATTTCCTTTTCCAGAAGGCGTGCAAAATGAATAAACCAAATGTCATACACTGGTGACTGGGGAAAAAAATATCCTTAAAGCCCAAGTTACCACTCATTCTGATTCCATCTTTACAACTTGCTCTATCAATTGACAGTATATTCAAAGGCCAGTGTTGACATTTGACACTTAAAACATGAATCTGCTTCAGTGTCAAAAAATGTTAGCTGTAAGATTACCGTAGACACTTCAGAACTGTGAAAACAAGGATGCAGACTTTGGCTGTGTAATGTTTATAGTTATATGTTGAGCAAAAGAATCTGGACGTAGCAATTAAACATTGAAGAGGTTGTATAGAAAATAGTACGTGAAGCTATCCATATTTCTATACCAGGTCTTATGATAATAAGCAGCTGACAAAAGGTATAGCTGAATTGATTTTTGTCCTACATTAAATACAGTTAACTTGTATTTAATAGTTTTGTGTAACTTTGGCAGTTATGTAGTTTAACTGGTGCCAAAGGCTTCTTATCTACAGCAATTTGGAGTTAACCAATCCTGAAATAACCCTCTCTACTCAGTATCCATTATAAAAAAAAAAAGGTTCAGTTATATCTAATTCACTGTTACATTTTGGAATATAGCTTGGACATATGCCCAGCATCAGAACAGTTAGTGACACTAATATAGTGCCAATTCTGAAATTGCTTGCCATGAAGGATTAAGCAGTTAAAATATGTAGTGGTAGCTTGAACAAATTTATAAGCTTGGGAAGAATAGCCAGTGTTTGACTCCTGCTTTATGCTATTGAACAAATGCTTCTGAAAGAATAAATTGAGTGCTCTGGGATTTGACTTGGAAATTGATGCAGATTCATTTTTGTGGAGATTTTGAAGAAATCATTCATGGCAAGCATTCTCTTTCTATTGAAAAATAGCCTGGAGGTGGAGGGGTGGGGAAAGCTTTTGTAAGTTTAGTACCAGAACCACATGAGTATAGGATCACTTTTGAGTTCATATGTTAATAATCAAAGTATATTGTTTGTAGTAACTCTGTTTAGTAATAAATTAGGCTATAAGCATAACTGATGTGGTTTACTTTGTCTAGTAAAGAATGTCAAAGAATTGTTTTTGCCAAATTCTTTTGCCCAGTATTTCCTTGAAAACTTGAAGGAATGGAAATGCACTGACTATTTCTGTAGTTCTGTTCATTCCCACAAGTTTCTGGGATTCCTTGTTTTGTTTTGCTGTGAAAAATACACAACCTGTAGAGCTTTTTAAAGACCATTTAATGTCCTCAGCTGCTATGCTTCTTTAGAAAAGTGGTGTTAGAACAAGAAGTTCCATGTCATAACAGCCTTTGTACACTAAACTGTATTTCATCTGTACTTTAATATTATTTTCTCTGACCATGCATAACTAAAGGTTCAGTCCCTCTTTTGTAGGTCAGGGAAGAGAGACATTATCTGCATATGTAAACAGGACAAATATTGCCACTGAATTGATTAAATACTTCTAGGCTTGATGTGCCTCATAGGCTAACAAGGCACTGTATGAACAAACCTGTGATTAGTGAATTAGCTTAAGGTGTGCTGTAGTACTTTAAGCCAGATAAAACTAACTTTGATTCTTCTATGTATGAACTAATGTAACTTAATAGGGTTCAACTGTACTACAACTAAATTAAGTATATTGGTAGTTATGATGTCCCTAATATTCTCTGTGCAGTTTGAATTCTATGTAAACAATGAGCTTAATTCTTAGGAAAATTATTTTTCCTCTTAGTATTTGCAACCACCTTAAATTCTGTTGAAAAAACCTGCCTTTTAGGTAATGAATCTAGAACTTTCAGTTTACAGTACGATATTTAAACTACTGGCAGTGTCAGTATCCTGGTTTCAACTGACTGAACTCTTAACCTGTGAAGCTGCTTTACTTATTAATGCACTACTATTAGAAAATCAAAGGGTGTTTTTATTCTCTCCAGTTATATCTTAAGATTTTTCATACTAATAATATCGTGGGACTACTTCGAGTACAACCATACTATGGCCTATACTGGAAGTAAATGCCTAAATGGGGAGTAGTTATAGTAAGCGAGGGGTGAATTAAACTCTGTTCTTCATTCCCTAAACAACCATAGAAAATCTTTAAACTCCTTTTGGGTGTATTAAGACTTTGTATGCCATGGCACACTGCATTTATCATGTGCAGTCATCTTTGTGCTGGAACAATCTAGATGTCTACATAGCAATGTTAAAAATAGTAAAAATGCAGTGGGTTTGCAACAGGATTTGAATCCAAAACAGGAAAAAAACCTTGGAATATGATCAGTAGAATAAACAACACCAAATACTCCTTTTAATCTTGTTGCACTTTTTCTTAAAACTGTAAATTGAACAAATTCAGGTATATAACTGTGTGGGAGGGAGGAGATGACATAAGAATTGGGTTGAGACAGAATTTTGTCATCTGTTTTGTGAATGGAAATTGGAGGAACAAGCTATGGAAGTAATAATAGCACAAAAATAATAAGGTACAGAATAAATGGGAATTCCTGCTAGAGTTGTAACTACTAGGAACATGGCTTACTTTTAAACAATTAACTGCATAGATCACCTGAATTGAATATTTTGAGATTTATTTTACTATAAGTACTGCATTACTTATTTATATATCTGCTGTTTAAAAATTTCTCTATTAAAAAGCTATTAACTTTTACCTTTCAGAACAGGCAAACTATATAACTTAACAGCACCATGCAATGCTAACTGCAGATGTTTGCGCTCTATGTACCACCCAGTTTGTGGCAGAGATGAAGTCCAGTACTTTTCTCCATGTTTTGCAGGATGTGCATCACATCTTTTTAACAACATGAAAAAGGTACTTTATGCTACAAAGATAGCTGACATGGTCATTCTGGTTTCCTGCAAAATGCATTCAATATTGAAAACATTCTTTCCTTAGTATGGCAGGAAATCACAGTATTTCTGAATCTAAGTGGTAGTTTCTACAGGAAAAATGGTGTGGATTGGAAGCGCCTGTCTAAGCAGGATAATGTTGGTATGCATCAGAGTCCAATACTCTGACCAGATGCTTTTATATATTCCACTTGTGGAGGGTGTAATGTTTAATATCAAATTTACTTATGTGATGACAGTTGATGTTATACAGGAGTTCTGATTTAGCAGTGTGATACAAAATATACTGCAAAAAAACTAATACAAATGTAACTTAGACTTAGCAAAACAGAGCAATTGCAATACACTGTTCAGTCACAGTACCAGTGTGATTCCCATTACCAGTCTCTATAATATGCTTACCATCATGATGCCAGGCCTCTCCAGTTGTTGGGAAGGCATATGTGGGTTGAAACCAGCTCAAGTCCATTGCTCTCTTTGAAATTCTGCTAGTTTTCTAGCTTCTTATACTCTATGTTAGGCTGAGCCATACTCCTGCCAATACTAATCTGGCTAATTAGGGAAACATTCACACTCTGTTGTGGCTTAACCCCTGCCAGCAACTAAGCACCACACAGCTGCTCACTCACTCACCACAACAATGGAATAGGGAAGAGAATCAGAAGACTAAATGTGAAAAAAAAATTGTGGGTTGAGATAAAGACAGTTTAACAGGGAAAGCAAAAGCTGTGTACAGAAGCAAAGCAAAATAAGGAATTCATTCACTACTTCCCATCTGCAGGTAGGTGTGCAGCCATCCCCAGGAAAACAGGGCTTCATCATGTGTAACAGTTACTTGAGAAGACAAATGCCATCATTCCAAACATCCTGCTCTTCCTTCCATCTTCCCTCAGCTTTATATTTCTGAGCATGATGTCATATGGTATGGAATATCCTTTTGGTCAGTTGGGGTCAGCTATTGCAGCTGTATCTCCTCCCAACAACTTGTGCACCCTCAACCTACTTGCTGGTGGGGTGGGATGAGAAGCAGAAAAGGCCGCTGGCTCTGTGTAAGCACTGCTGATCGATAATGAAAACACCTCTATATTACCAACATTGTTTTCAGCACAAGTCTGCAACATAGCCCCATAGTAGGTACTATGAAGAAAATTAACTCTATCCCAGCCAAAACCAGCACACACTCTCTTAATGAACTAGGGAGAAACACACCACCAGGTGAGCCACTCAACTGCCATCATAGCTGTTTCTTTTCTGCATAGCTTTCTTTGCAACAGCTGTGGCCACTCACAGCCTGCATTATTCCCTGAGGTTCATGGGCATATTACCCTTTACCATCTCCCCTGAGCCTTCTTCCATTGTAGGGGTTTATTAGTCAGTCACAGTATGTTTCTTACTTGTACAGTGTCATGTTGCAAATCTGCTAAATGTACTAAATTTTCTAATGCTGAAAATACATTAAACCTGCACATACTTTAAATGGAATTTATAATCAGAAAAGTAGAATCCAGCAACTACCTTGAAATTAAACTGCAGTTTTTATCTAGATCTTTAAGTGTAATGTAATGTTTATTGCATGCATGGCAATGTGCTTCTGTGAGTTTTCAAACCTTGAATGTCATTTGCCCCTGATGTATGAATGAAAAGCCATGAAAATGGCTTATCAAGCCTTCCCAGAACTGAGAGACTTTCTATATCTATCGATATAAAAAAATCTTGAACACTGTACCTTGCCCTTTCTTAACACAATACAATTTGCTGTATACAGTTATCTTCACTGATTTGTAATAAGATTTGAGTGCAAAAGTTAGCATTTCAAGGCTTACTCTGTTGGTGTTTTTGTGTAACATTATGTACGGCATATGGTTGTGCCTCTCACTCTCAAATCTTCTTTAGTTTTAAGGTTTTTTTATGCTTGTACCTAAAATCTTGCTGCACACAAAATGAAGACTATTACTGTCTCTTTAGATTGCAAAACCAAAAGTAACTTTTGCTTGGGTGAGCTGGATCAGTTAAGCCCTGCTGAACCGGTTTTAAAAACGAGGGTTAAGAGTGTCTTACTGATTATCAGGAAATGGACTGTTTCCCATACTATAAAGTGAGGGTTTATTCTTGTATTGTGTGATGCAGACCCAATGAACATCTACCATATTAGTGTCACTTAGAACCATTCTTGGAACTAAATTTTGTTTTATAAATTATTTGTAGACATACTACAACTGTTCCTGTATTGGGAAACCGAAAAGAGAAAATGGTTCAGAAGACTTTCTGTACGAAGCTGTCCCTGGGAAATGTCCAACACAATGCAAATTTTTACCTTTATTCCTGACCTTCTTCTTTCTTGCAGTTGTTTTTACATTTATGGCTGTTACTCCAACAACTGTGGCCATTCTCAGGTACCTTTTTTGGGCTGAAAAATAGCTAGCATTCTTGTGAAAACTCAGATCAGTGAAATACTCTAGTTTTTTTGCTTTGGAATGTGGACTTAAACCAATGTGCAAGGGATTTCCTGTTGTACTTTGTGTAGTAAGCAGGCAGTACTTGAAGTACAGGAAGGTCATACCACTGTTAACTATCTCTGTAATTATACTTGGTTAGTGGATACTGTTTGAGTCTATTAAAAAAAAAAAATCTTTCCTACTTGTAAAAATCTTTTCCTACTTTTTATGGGAAGACTCCTGACTGTTTTAGTCAACGTAAGGAATAAATGTGCCACGTGCTTCGATGAAGAAAATATTCAGCTAGCTTGTATATTGGTAGTGCCAGGATTTCAAATTGTACCAAGAAAAGAACAAAATAACAATCAGTCTATTGATTCCTGTCTCAGTTCAAAGTTCTGACTTGCAAAATTGTAGTCTGTCAAGAACTGTAGACTACCTTTCATATGATATTGATGTATGTATAGTTGTCATTAATGTAAAATGTGACAGCATGTATGTGGCTGTTAACCAGTGGTTTGACTTTCTTTCAAATTGCTGAAACTCATGTACATGAAAGCTAGATAATATTTTTAAAAATATGTGATCCTCATTCTGAAAGGAGAGCTGTTTCACTTTATGTGGAAATCTGACTTGTACCTCTAATACTTCTGGAGAGAAAATGTTCATGATGCATAGCCATACATACACTATACATGTGGTGTTTTGGGGAGGTGTAGTTAGATGCTTTTTTCCCAACTTTCTAGTTCAGGGAGGGGAATGATACACTGCAATAGTGCTTTGTAGTAGCCTCCTGTTCAGGGTTGGTGTAAACCTGGAATTAACAAGCTTGTCATATTAGTGTGGGGGCAGAATGATGTCAAGTGTTGCATTATCTTCAAAACTGAGCTGACACAGTTTTATTTAGATAATTCTAAGGAAAAACGTTTGGAATTTTAAATCCTTGTACACTTCAACCGAAATGGTGAAATATTTTTTTATGGGAAAGAGGACTGTAGAGCAGTTTAAATGTGCAGAAACTAATTTAAATGGCTAAATGTGAGGTAAATTACTACAGTATATTCTGATATCTTTTCAGTGGGCCTATCTTGTGCAACTTCAAGTGTAAACCCCTATGTGTTTGTCACAGTGTACTAGTGCTTCGAATAACCGCCCACACTATGCATTCTTCTTCCCCTACTTGCCTTTATGGGTAGGATGATCCTAACAGTGACTGCTGATAACTGCTCATCTTGAATGTTTTTCTATGGCTAATCTTCATAGATACTCCAGAATGAGGGAATAACTCCTGAATATTTAAATACTGTCTTTTTTAGCACTGACAGTACTTCAGTGATACAGCAGTTATTAAAGAAAAGAGTGCTGAAACTAAATTGTATACGTTTAAGTAAGTTAGGTTGTATTTAATCTTTATGGTAGTGTCTTTAAGACACTGTCAGGATAAAATGTTTGTTGCTGGAGAAATATCTGAAAGAAATGGGTGGGAGGAAAGGAGGTAAAGTCTGCTACTTATACAAATAGATATATTGGTTTAATAACATAGGCCAGAGCTGATTAATTGTAAGGTCAGGTGACTAGTGCTGAAGCCTAGTCTCAATTCATGTATTGATTCTTTAGGAATAGTAGCTCAGGATTGCATTCTAACACTGTTCTAAAATCTTTGGTTGTTCTGTGGAAAAAAACGTTCAACGGTATATCAGGGTGCTGCTGGTAAGCTAGCTTTTTGTTCTGTTTTGTTAAACTAATTCTATCTAAAATTCATTGATGAGCTATAGGAGTTGCTTCTCTCTTGTCAAAACACCTCTTTAAGTTGTTTGAAATGTTACTTGTTCTGCACACTGGATTTCTAAAACCCTCTGCAATTAACAAGTTAAAAGAGTATTTTAAAGACAAAGCATATTCACTGAGGGACAAAGCAGAGAAATGGAACAGTTAAAACTTGTTTACCAAGTCTTAAACTGTAAATCTTCTTCACAGGTGTGTGCCAGATAAGCAGCGCTCATTTGCTCTTGGAGTACAGTCCGTGTTCCTACGACTACTTGGTATGAATTGCTTATTGAAACACTTGCCTCTGAATAATCTACTTATTTGATGTTTTTCTAGACTTAAAAATAATGTATTAAGAAGCTCTCGGAGAGGCTTGAAGCAGCCTGTAATTGGTTTACAGAATACTTGTTATAAAGTGGATGGTATCTGGATTCAAATGCCTCTTTAAATAGCACATGCATGCTTATTGTAGCTTTTCTTGTTCTTATAGGCATGAATAAAACATAGGTAACTGTCATTCTTTCAGCAAAAGCCACCTGCTGTTACATTCCCCCAGAAGGAGCCTATTCTGAAAGCTGAGGAAAGAAAAAGTGATGTAATAGAAAATCTTCATGTAGTTAGCCTGTCAGGTTCCACCACACAAATCTAATAAATTCTACATAGGAATAATTTCAAACACTACTATGTGAAATTTTTCCTAGAAGCTTGGCTACATCTGAGTGATGGAAAAAATGTATACTTGAACATATTAACCTAAAAATATTTTAGTTCTCTGTATTTGGAACAGATTAGTGCACATGATCTGAGGAAAGGGACTTGTTTTCCTTCAAGTAAAAATCCTGCTTCCTTGATTAGCTGTTTTTCCACCTAATTTTAATCACATTTTTCTTTTCCAATGAAAAATGAGGAAGTTACGAGAAGCTCAAGTCTTTGAACAAGCTTCTTGCTCGATGAAGTGAGAGCTGCATAAAGCATTAACTGACACTCAGTGCATCCCACCTATTAATTGAGATCAATGGAAGAGGCACACTTGCTATGTAATATGAGCCCTATGACTTTGATTAAAATGTTATGTTTAGTGTGTGACTCTCCCATTTTATCTTCCCCACCAGTCTGGCATTTCACTGTATGCATTAAGACCAGGTAAGACTATTCAGAATCACAGATTCCAAGTAACTCAAATGTTCTAACATGTTACTGTGGTCTTTAGGTACTATTCCTGGACCAATTTTGTTTGGTGTTGCTATAGACAACAGTTGTACTCTGTGGGATATTAATGAATGTAAAACTAAAGGAGCCTGTTGGGTTTATGACAATGAAAGAATGGCTTATCTGCTGATGGGCATAAGTAAGTGACTTCTTCATATTATATACATGTACAAGGTAATAGATATAATGACCTTGACTGCTAGATGGGAATAATTTTAAAGTAGAACCTTAAACTTTTATTTTTTTAGCAGCAGTGTTTTTTTAAAAAAACTTTATTTTGTTCATAAATAATAAAAAGCAAAATATTGTGGAAGCAAGACCACATTAAGTGGCTCTTAAAAATTACTTAGAGAACTTTTTTAATAACAATAATACAAACTAGTTTTGATCCTCGGTCTTTTTTCATTGTTACACTTTACTGAATTTTAAGGAATTGGCACACATTTCAGTCTTACCTGGGTTGGTCTGTTGGCAGCTTAAGGTCTGAGGAGCTTTCTTCCTCTTGTCATCTTTCAGTTCTTTTCCCTAAATTAATATCAAGATCTTGAAAATATCTCTGAACACTAGTGAAAAGTTTTCCCAACTTGTTTAACAATCTGTTCCCTTCAAGTGTGTGAGGTGTGTATGTCTGGGGGAGGGAAGATGGACTAAGCTTACATCTGTGATAACTGCTGTTGTTCTGTCTTCTAGCAACTGTGATACTTACAGTGCATAAACTGAACTCTAACATCTAATCTTCTAACTGAGAAAACGGGAGTCACAACTTCAGGCTCATTTGTGATAAAATACAATACCTCCTCTTTTTCTCCTCTCCTTCCTCTCCCAAGGGGACACACCACTGTGTGCCAGTGATGAGTAAACGGAACAAGCTTTTAAGGTAGCTGAGGAGAGAATACTTAACAGGTTTGTACGTAGGGAGTTTTAGTTTGTGGCAAAGGAATATTGATGCCATGAAGAACAATACTGAAACAAGAAATAAGGAAGACTTGCACTTCAGGCTAGAATGGGGTGAAGAAATATAGAACTGAAAGTAGTGGCAATAGCTGCTGCAAGCATGAACTTGTCAGGCAGGTGAGGGGTCTGAAGTCAGTTGGAAGACTGCCTCTACCTGCCCCTTGCAGTTCATGTAAAATACATTGAAATTCACAGCATCCATTTAAAAGACTTACTGTGTAACTCACCATGTGAAACTTCATAAATGACTGAAATACTCTTGTCTACTACTGAAAGTGACTGCAACAATGACTCTTCTGTTCTTTGCATCCAGGTGCTGCTTGCAAAATCATCTCGATCATCTTTGTGGTCATGGCAGTATGTTTGTATAAGCCTCCACCAGCAAGTGCAGCCCTGTCAAAAAAGGATTCAGAAGCAGTATCTGCTATACACACATAGATCATGAGCACATTGCAGGCTTTTGAAAGACGCCAATGAGAATAAGCACTATTACAACACTTGTACCAAAGTTCTTGTACACCATTACCTAAATATAAAAGATCATATTCAATTCTTGAACAACAAAATATTTGTGAATGTGTGTAGTGTTCTCTAACTTGCTAAACATACTTTTTAGTACTCCATTGTGTGTATCCAAAAAAGTGACAAATTTGCAGTCTAACTTTAAATGTCTAATATATAACTTAAGTGAAACAAGGTGGAATACTCCAACCAAAAAAAAAAAAAAAGGAAAAAATGAGCTGACCTGGGCTGACTGTGAGCCCCATTTCCCACTGCTTATAAAGGAATACCTAAGTGAGACTGTAGTGGGAGAAAACTTGGTGTCCTATAGGCAACTGTGGATGTTTAAAATGGACATATTTTAATGTGCACATAATCTGGGCTTGTGCCTTTGTTTGGGGATTTTGACTGTGGATACACTTGGGAATGTGCAAGTATGGACATGTTTTAAAAATATTTTTACATGTTATCTTAATGTCATAAGTTCACTTTTTAATATCTGTAGAAAAATGTAAATGGCTATTACAGGATAGCTGGGTTTGTAGCAGCAAAATATTTGTTAATTTAAGTGCCTGAGTTTGTCTGGAATATATACAGAAAGTTGCTCTCCAGCTGCTTTCTTTAAACACTGTTAACATATTTCTATAAAATTTGAAAATAAAACCTATTTTCTTACTACTTCTGTGTATGCTATGTCACTTCTAAGTGACTGAGTTCTAGGCTTCTCAAGTCCAAGTAACACAATGCTGAAAGTTAGCAAAGAATATGTATGCCAGCATCAAAAGTAGGAAAATACAGCTTTTGTTGTTCCTTTTGACTTGTACACTGCATGCTATTAAAACTGTATTTGTATAGCACAATGGATGTGCTATACGTATTATCCACTCAGATATTAAACTATATTGCTTGCTACTGAAATATCATTCAATATTGACTGAAAATTTTTAATGAGCAAGATATCCTCTGCACTTGCTGTACTTCGTTAATGTAAAACTTCCTTTCTGTTGCATTGGCTATGCATGTCACTCTTATGTAGCCATGTGCACCCTTTTCATCTGGTTACATGGCCTGTACTCATTGACTCTACCAAGATTTTTAAACTGCTATAGCAAAGGATTATGGCATATGGCTCATGCTTAATCTAATTCTTTAAATGCAGCTGTTAAACTAGGTAGAGGTTAAGTATACAATTCAAGAAGATCTTCTATATCTATTTAGAAAGAACTCTTCAGGAAATAAAGCAAAATGGACTATACCTCCTGAAAGCACAAGACCTCATGGCTTTTGAGGCAGAGGAGGAAAGGGACAGAATACAACTGAATTTATGCTTGCTCTATTTAGTAGAATGTCTCCTGATAATATAGTTTCTTGATAAATGGGCTCATAGCAAGACGGGTAACTTCCCTTGAAAACTAAATACTGATCTTCCATAAAGTTTGGGAATATGGCCTAAAACTCTGAATTCAGCTTCCAGCTCCCACATGGCTTGTGTGGGCTATAGCAAATCACTTAATCATAGTGCAGACATGCAGTGTGGTAGCTAAGCTGGTAAACTAGCTTCTCTTCTTCTGTCTTAGGCTGTGACATCATAGTTTACAGTTTCTGCTGCTTAATGTCATTGTGCAGATTGCAAAACTTGTGGGGCAAACCAACATGAGCTTCCTCTTCTGAGGAAGTTATCAGCACTTAGTTGCACTGGAGTGGTTATTTGGGTGGAGAAGGAAGGAAGTATTGCCATGGTGTAAAATTACAGTTAATGCTAAAGGCTGTTGCAATTATAACATAGCTTATGGCTTGATAAAGATTACCATGGCTACTCTAGCAGCACAATGACTAGAAGACAGACCAAATAATTAGAACTGGGTAAGTTTACCTGTTTCCCTTATATCATAACAATGTTAAATTAATAGATATACCAATATATAGTGGAGGGTAGTAGATGCTGTGTCAAAGCTTTTCACTAAGTAAAGGCAAACATCATGGACAAGCTGAACAAGTGTGTTGGGTATTTAGACAGGGAGGGTGAATTAAAAAACTGCCCAAATGACTGGGCCCAGAGGGTCAAAGCAGAAAGTCCAGTTTGAGTCAAGTCACTAGTGCTGTACCCCATAGATCAATACTGGGGCCAGTCCAGTTCAACCTCTTCATTAATGACCTGAATGATGGGATAGATTGCATACTGGAGGAGTGGCTGATAGACCAGATAGTCGTGCTGCCATCCAGAGGGACCTTGACAAGGTGGGGAAATGGGAACCTCATGAAGTTCAACAAAAGGAAGTGCAAAAACCTGCACCCTGGGACAAATAACCTCATGCACCAGTAACATGCAGGGGGCCACCCAGCTGGAAAGCAGCTCTTCAGAGAAGACCCTTGGGTCTGACCACAAGGCAGAAATACCCCTTTTCTGCAAAAATGGCCAATAGCATCCTGGACTGTATTAGGCAAAGCACTGCCAGCAGGTTGAGGGAGGTGATCCTTCCCCTGTCCTCAGTAGTGAGGACATACCTGCAGTGCTGTGTCTAGTTCTGAGCTCTTCAGAACAAGAGTGTTACAGACATGCTGAAGGGAGTGTGGTGCAGGGCTACAAAAATTATTGAGGGACTGCAGTATCTTTCATACTGAGAGAGCTGGGGAAGCTCTCTTTACCCAGGAGAAAAGAAGTCTTGGGCGATCTGAGCCTCTAAGAGGGGGAAGCCAGGCTCTTATTAATGCCCAACTGTTGGGACAAGAGGCAGTGTGAAGGTGGTCAAACATTGGAACAGGTTACCCAGGAAGCTGTGGAGTCACTGTTCTTGGAGATGTTTCAAACCTGACTGAACATGATCTGAGTAATTTTTTCTTGAGCAGGGCAGCTGGCTTGATGATGTCAAGTGCTTGCAGCTTAAATTGTTCTGTGTTTCTGTGAGTTGCTCCTCAGTACGGCTTTTGTCCCATTCACCATATGATGTATAACTTCTATATGGATTCTTGCAAGGGAAGACCTATCTGTTCTTGTGCAGTGTCCTTTGGTTTCTTTTTTGGGGGTTTTGTGGTTGGTTGGTTTGTTTTTAACATGAGCTTGTATCTCACATTGAACGATATTTAGCAGCTAATACTGTATGTATGTCTCACTAGGTGATACTAGTTCTTTTCATGCTAAGAGTGATAAAATGTTTCAAACAGAAGTTGACAGTCTTGTATGATTTGTACATGCTCTGTGAACTACTGTAAATTCATGGACTCATATCTTTGAGCTTGTATTAACTACCACAGATTTGGCATTTAAGAAGAATCTCAAGTGTTGTCCAAAATAAAGATGATTTAAAACTTTTTGAAAGTTGCATCTTCTAACCAGCATGATTATTTTTAGAAGCAAATCCTAGTGCAAATGCAGCTGTCCAACTAAACATTCTAGTTGAGCAAAAGTTTTAATTCATCTGTAAGCCAAAAGTAAGCTTCTAAACCGAAGTCTATTGCCCTGCATGAGTAGCACAAATAAAGTCTCCAAAACTTTACTAGAGTCTCTGCTTGGTAAATCTGTAGAATTCCAGGAGTCTTACAAAGGAGCAACAGTAATTAGCTGTTACAATTGTGACTAAACTTCTGATCTCTTTGTTATTGTGTGTTCTTTTATCTCAAAATCAAGACTGCATTTCTCTCTGTTCTGCAGAGGAAGGATAAGGTAATCTCAATGGAATTGAGGAATGGAAGCTGGAGCCTCTGTTAAAATAAGTGAGTTCTTTGTATTTGAGCACTGCTCCAAAGTAATAGCTTAACACCAAAATTCACTGCAGTGGCAATAGAACATTATTCCTGGCTTCATATGAATACTGAGAAAGGGGAAAATCTGAATTTTATTTTGCATGTGGCTACCGTTCATATCATTACTTAAAAGTATAAGGTATTTTGTATACATACCTTGCTTGCAGAGTCTCTTTGCACATGATCAGAGGTATCTGAACAAAATGACCTGAAATGGGTTGGTTTTAAACAGAGTACACTCAGGTATGTCTACTGATATATTATGGACAGAAACATGGGAACCTTAGGAGTGCTGCAGCTTGGTAGCTGTGTTACATATTTGAAGTTCAGTTGCTGACCATTACTGAGGTGGTAACAGCGGGACTTGCACTGCTTCCTGGTCTAAAACATGTTTAAAGGTAGATCGGGTGTAAACAAGTGTAAGAAAATTACTGAAAAAGCATCTTTCAGGTCTGAAAATCAAAAGGGTTATGGGTTGAATAGTATTTCAGTTTGGGAATGAATGAGTGTGAAATGCTTCTCTAATCTTTTGTTGTAGTAGCAGAACATACAGTTGTGGTTTAACATATGACTGGGGTGGGTGTGTATGGGGTATTTTTGTTTGTTTTCTTCCCCAGCAGATGGCTCTCTTTGTGCTAACAGGAGTCAGATTTTTTTTTGTTGGAATATTACGGGTCTTTAGAGTGCAGAGCAGAAAATTTGCAGCTTTTGCAAAAATATTCTGTTAATGGAAGTGTGACTGGTGTCTTTTGTCTGCTTGATTTCTGTTTTTGCAGTGGCAGTGACTTCCTTCTTGTGGTAAATGCATGAGCATGCCTGTTTATGATTTCTTTTCTTTTTATGATGTATCTGTGCAGCGCTCTATGCTCTATGTTTTTGTATGGGTTCTTGTGTTTGTTTTTCCCCAAAGACAGAAATCCCCAGGCAACAAAAGTCAATGTTAGGTTAGAGAAGCTTTGCAAAAATATAGAGGGAGCCAATTAATAATATATGTCACTGATATGATGCAAAAAAGCTGTAATAGATTATTTGTGTGCTGCTCCCATGGCAAATATACCTACAAGAGTGAGTCTGCTATACTGAGCAGTCTTATGAATTTGGGCTGCCTACTCCTATGTATACATTTCAAAGTCTGTATAATGTGAGTGCTGGTAACTGGTTGTTAAACATGCACTCCAGTCTACAGAATACCTTAGTAAATGCACAAAATGGAAGTCACAGGGGCATGTATGCAGTTTTTTCTGTTCATTATTAATCTTTAAGCATTCATAATGAATGTGTGAATTTTTAGCATGAATTGGAGCTCTTGAGCAAAGGTGAAATATAAACCACGAATATAAGATCTAAACTGAATATGGAGATCATCATTCCCTCCAGATTATTCAGGAAAAAATTGAAAGGATTTGGTAACCTGTAAACATTGTAACAAATGACTGAGCTATGACAAAAATGCTAGCTGGAGAAAAAAAATTAGTGGTTTTCAGGAGGTTTTTTCCTACCTAGTCATCTTTTAAAAATGTCTCATTTCACCACGTTTTAGTTGGCTAGATGTAGATATTGGTTTCATAGATTAGGAAAAACCTGCCAAATAATGCAAATCCACATGTCCACCTTTGTGCTTTACTTTTCTCAGGCATCTGTTGCCATTCCTTTGAATGGCAAACTGTCAGGCTACAGATAATGGAAGCTCCAAAACACTGAACTAATTACCTGCAATAAGTGAACTGAAGCAATTCCAGCAAGATACTGGCAAATAATCATACTAAAACAGCTATAACAGGAGACATGAACTGACACAAAAGAGATGAGGGCTGAAAATGTGACAAATGGAAGGAAGTTCATGCAGGAGATGAAGAAGATTACATTGCTAGTGTATTACATTACATTTCATTCTAGTCAAAGTAAACGACCTTCATTTGAAATGCTTTGTAAATCAGTTATTTGTGCCTACGGAACACAAGGACATACAGTGGTTGATTGCATAGGGGCATAACTTCCTGGAAACAAACCCTGGAAACAAATCTGGTACTATGTGCACATTATAATATGTGGTAGGATATCTAGAAGAAAAAGGATACATCATATGCAATTTAAGGAAGTTTAACTTTCTGATGCTGTAAAAATGATTTACCCTCTTGTAAGGCTGTGTCTTTCATATGCATATGCTAGTCTAATTTTTGTGATTTTTGCTTACTAGTTAATATGCCAATGTTTCCTTTACCTGGGTTTGATTTTTAACAACATTCTCTTGACCGTGGCTCTGCTTTTCTTTGGGTGCCCTGTCATTTGAAACAATACTGCAATAAGGAATCTCTTTAGCTTGACCTCCTAAGAAAACAAGACAAATGTAGCCTTTTTCTTGTCAGTTCCCTTCTCGCTTAAAATTTCCTCCATGACCTCCTTGAGGATTTTTTGGCTGTGAGTGAATCAGGACCAAATTTGACAGACACAGAAGACACACATATGTGAAACTTTCAGAAAAGATCATCAGAGTTTGTCAGAATGCATACCTGGGTGCCATCCACTAAAGAAAGTTACTCAGCCATCTGCCTTTTTTTACAGCTAGAGGTCAGCCAGATGATTACATGTAGATGTGGAGGAGTAACTGCTGCTTGTAGATGCCCGAGACAGCACTGAGAAGTCTGGGAGCTGTGCTGAGGATATAGGACAAGTCCACAGGAAAACAGGCTTTGTTGATCCAACCTCATGGATCACCTTCTTTCTAGTTGTAAACACCTTTGCTTTTCTTTCACTTAGATACAGTCTTTGTTTACTTTCTTGTGTGACTATATACCTCTCTGCTCGTCTCACTCTCATTGTTTCCCCAGAAAAAGAGAACTCTCTAAAAAGCAACTTTATTCTTTCAAAATGGTTCCCTAATAAGTGGATAACAAAATGAGGTTTAGTGGTTTAAACCTGCAGTAACCAATACTCAGAGTAATCAAGCAATTGTTTTTATATTTAAAAATCTTAAAGAAAACACAAATTTCGGGTTCACTTAGTTTTAATTCAAACAGGGCCCTGACTTCATACAGGTACCATTTTTACCATGACTTAGCATTTACTGTTGAAGAACTGTCTCTCACACACCCTGTTCACTGGAATAGGTGGAAAATGTCTTGCCTAGTGTTTTGGTCCTACCACTTTGTGTACAAATATTTAACTTCAATCACAAGGTCAGTTCCCTCAAAGCATCCATAGATTTCAAGCTGAGCAGATACCTAAATGTTACTAAGGAAAGAGAAATAAGCAACTCTGAGCTACTGAGGCAGTCGCTTCTACCATGAAATAGTTTTCTCATCGTGTTCACGCCTCCAGACAAACATATGCTCTCATTAAAAGCACTAAGCCCATAGGAAAGACAAAGCTATTAAAAACAATTGCAAAAGCAATTAGATGTTATAAATTCAGTTCCTGTATAAGTCTCCTACTTTATGGATCTTCCTGCATTTGTCAATAGGACTTATTACAATGGTTTGGGGCATTTCTGTTTTCAATACTTGAGCTGTTGCAGAAGGTCTACCTCAGAGCCTTTTGGAGTTAGAATTTTCTTATCGGTATATTACAAAAAACAATTTTTGTTTTCTTGCCTTTTTTAATAAGATGAAGGATATTGGATATTTTTTGAATACTGAACCTACTAGTCCAGGGAATAGTTAAATAGATATTTTGTTTAGCTTTTTATTTATTTTTCAAAATTTTGAGGCTATATATATCAAGAGAATTAGCAGGTGCCTCAGCTTTGCTAAGTTTAAAAATTACCCAAGTCTAATGCAATTTTTCTCCTGTTTAACAGTAAGAGTCAGGCATTAAAGCATTGAAAAGGACTAAATGTCTTAGCCCAGATAGTCTAAGAAGCTACTCAGGAGTTTTTTGTTTGTTACTTGGTCTCCCATGCAAATTTTGAAATGTTTTAGACAGTTGCCAGTGATCAGTCCTCAAACTAACTGGAGGGGTATTGACTAATGCAATGAAAGTTTTCCTATGTTATGTGTCAGTCAGTTATTATTTTTTTTTTCAAGGCATGAAAACTGAAAAAAAAATTTGAGATTATGTGTGGAAAGCAAACAATACATGTTTTCTGGGGGGGGTTCTCCATTACACTCAAACAATTCAGTGCAAAGTGATCTACTGGAGAAAAAAAAAGCTATCCAAACACACTGTGTAAAAAAATTCCAGAGTGCAACAGTTAAGTAGCAGAAGATTAAACAGGTAAGATGGGCAAGAATTCAGCCAATCAGTAGTAGATGCTAAGTATTTTGATTTTCCCTTCGAACTAGTACAGTGTGCATGCTGTGCTAAAGATGTACTTGATTTAAAGTAATTTTAAAACTTTTGTATGGCAATTCAGAATTATGCTGTTATCATGCTATAATGGATCCATTTGGGATGATACAGATGTGTGGAATCCATAATGCTGTTAAGTAACACTTCCACTTACTAACCTGATTGAACTTTGCATTCCTTTGTATTCTTTGCTATGCACAGTTGTGTGGTGAGGTTTTTTCTGGTTCACCTTTTTTTTTTATTTTGTTTGGGTTATTTGTGCAATAGTGCTTGTAGCAGGTAAGATGGCTGTTGCTGGAGACTGCATGCATTAACCAAGAAAAGAAACTTTGGGTTTTTTCCCTCCCCCTTTTAATTAAAATAACAAACATAAAACTGCTTGGAACAGCATGGGGACTTCTAACTAAAATTTCTGTAAAACTCAAAAACCATAATAAGCAGCTGCTATGATCACTGTGTGAAATATTTATGGAGATACCACTACTGGGCCAGAAAGTGTATCAGATAATGAGCTGGTTTGATGTGCATGTTGAAGCCCTTAAGCTACAGAGCAACAGTTTGTTGACAATAAAATGTAATCAATGTGGACTGGATAGAATTTGATCCAGTAGAACATTTGTCCTGAATACCTGAATACTAGATGTAAGACGTATTTGTGTTAGCTACATACAAAAGCTACATAAATAATGCAGAGCTGGAAACACATAGGTAAATTTTAGCATATTATTACTTAACAAAAGTACTTAGTGGCTATAAAGATAGAAATTGTTCAAGAATAGAATATGAACCAATTAAGATGTATATTCCCAGGATAATATAATTGAATAAACAGAAAAAAGATCAGTACACATTTTAGTTAGGTGTTTTTATATTCTGCTAGCTTTGTGCTGGTGGTGTTTCCTACTCAGCTAGAATATATTATTATATGCTATTTGTTAATGAGGATTATTGTATCTTGAAGTCAATTTCAGGAGAAGCCTTAGAAAGAAGATATGAAATTGCTGCAAGCATAAATCTGGAAAAAAATTGTGCAATAGATTGGGTGGACATTCTATGTAGTACTTTATATATATATAATTGCATATTATTGTGCCTTTTGGAACTTACTCTTCAATTTCAGTGTTTGGGGGAGCTTTGCATTTTGTGCACTGTCTTATGATGGAATTTGATACTGAACTAAGTGCAATTCAACATGATATCCCTTGTGTACATAATTGGAAATATTAAATGGGTATGGGTGCAGCGCTTAAGTTTGTCTCTGACAAATTAACAAACTAAACTAGACTGACAGCAGTGATCTAGTTAGTTCTTCCATTTGTGTAGTTTGTTTATGTACAGACAGTCTCTGCAAATACTGTGGGTTTTAAATCATCAGCAGAACCAGCTGACCTGGGCTCAGTAGGGCTCAATGCTGTCACTATGTACTCTGTGGAAAAAGTGTGAAATATTTTATACACGAGTGGACTATGGTGTCTCATTTATAAGATTGTACTCTTTGAATAGATTCAGACTTACTTTGAGTGGTATTTCATTCACCTGTGACCTCTGTAGCAGTTTGCATGGATTACTTTGTGCATTTATTATATATTTTGTTGTCCTTCACTTTCATATTGAAATGAATACAACAGATGATGGTTATTAGTTTTATCTTGTAACTTTTTCACATTGTTTATGGCAGACAAAGTATTTTGCTTTCATTTCCTTTATAAAATTTTATTTACAAAGTAGCACTATCTCACACATTCTATATGGAATTAGAAATGGGGACCAGTCATTATTTTTTGATGTAAAGATGCTTTTTTGAAGCAAGCAAAACCATTAGAAAGATGTGCAGATTAGTTTTATTGGTATTTGCCTTAACAATAATGCCCTTTTAGCATACTGCATAACATCACTTCTAGGTGCGAAGAGGACATTATTAGGAGGCCAGCACATTACATATTTTAACATGAGCAGTACTAAAAGGAGTCATGTGTTTAATTGTGGAGACTCTTCAGTGTCCATGGGAAGCTCTGATGAAAGTTTTGTGTCCTCAGCAATCTGAAAAAAGAAGGCCACCTAATGAGATACCTGAAGGGACTATCTATATGTCCATGTGCAGTAAAATTTAGGGGTACCTGAGGTACATGTTAAATACCAAAGGACTAATTTATCCCACATTTCAGCTTTTAGTTCAGGCAACTTCAGATGAACAGAAATCTTCAATGTAGACATCCTCAGTGGATCCTAAACTTCAACGTGCATTAAAAAACAAAGCCTTCTGTGATTCTTCTATCTGGCATTTTAAGTGTGTATTTATTGTTGTCAAAGGGAGCCATGTCTAGTGTTCTTGAGTGAGTAATTAGAGTGGATATTAGGAAAAATTTCTTTACTGAAAGAGCGGTCAAACATTGGAAGAGGCTGCCTAGGGAAGTGGTGGAGTCACCATCTCTGGAGATGTTCAAAAATTGTGTAGACGCGGTACTTCAGGACATGGTTTAGTGGGCTTGGTGGTGTTGGTTTGGCAGTTGGACTAGATGATCTTAGAGGTCCTTTTGAACCTTCATGATTCTATGATTCTATATTAGGAGTCTAATAAGAGTAATTGAGATAGATAAAATGGGGCACTGAGGCCCCCTTCTTCCCCTCTCCCCCATATGCTTCTAAATTATTGTATTAACTACACTGTAGTGACTACATGATCTAACAATTCAAGTACAAGCAGTTGCTGCTTTCTTACAATTATGATCCTAATAGGAATTTATTTCTTCAAGCAGCAAATTCATTTGCTGAGATTAGCATATTGGTAGCAGAAAATTAAAACAAATGTAAAATTGTAACTGTCAGCATCTAATGCAGAGCAACACACCAGTAACTATTAAATCTTACTGTTCTCTCTGCAGAGGGAAAGGGGTGATGACTTTTTTTAACATTTCCAATTCAACCCTGTTGCAGAGCCTATAAAGAATTATGTGAGACAGCAGGCCTTAAGATGACAAGGAAGTTCAAATCTCTAGCTGTTCTGCCATGCTCAAAACCATGAGATGAGCCACTTCAGTTTTTATGGAGTGGAGTTTATATATGTTGGGTTTTTTGCCCCTTACTTAGTTCCTTCTTCTTATATCTTTTATAATCTCCTGATTTTATCTTCAGGATACTGCAAATGTAGTCAAGTTAGTGAATGGCTAGAACAACCTCTGGGCACTATGGAAATATTTTTGCTTGGTCTTGGGCTTTACCGTGAAACAACTGGGTTAGAGAAATGAGCTAGGATATGGTCTTGGTTGTAATGTGTTTTTTCTAACCAAGTTCATTCACAGGTGATTTAAGCCAGCCCATGAGGGATAATTATATAGCTTTGAATGCAGACCAGTTCATAGTATCTGCATTTTACAGTAGATAACACTGTGCTTCCATATCACAAGACTAAGGTAGAGAAGTGTGATTTTTGATCAGGGATTCTTTCCTTCATTCTTCAGTGCAACTTACAACTTGCCCAGTCATCTCATGGTCCACTTGTGGAATTAGTATTTGGGCTTTTGTCATGATTTAACCCCAGCCAGCAGCTAAGCCCCACGCAGCCGCTTGCTCACTCCCCCACAGTGGAATAGGGGAGAGAATCAAAAGAGTGAAAGTGAGAAAACTCATGGGTTGAGATAAAGACAGTTTAATAGGCAAAGCAAAAGCCATGCACACAAGCAAAACAAAACAAGGAATTCATTCACTACTTCCCATTGGCAAGCAGATGTTCAGCCATCTCCAGGGAAGCAGGGCTCCATCACACAGACCGGTTACTTGGGAAGACAGAGGCCATAACTCCAAATGTCCCCCTTCCCCTTCCTTCTTCTTTGCCCCAGCTTTATATACTGAGCATGACATCATATGGTATGGAATATCCCTTTGGCCAGCCTGGGTCAGCTGCCCTGGCTGTGTCCCCTCCCAGCTCCCTGTGCACCCCCTGCTTTCTCGCAGGCCAGCATGAAAAGCTGGACTGTCCTTGACTGCTTAGCAACAACTGAAAACATCGGTATGTTATCAACGGTATGTTATCGGTATGTTTTCTCATCCCAAATCCAAAACGTAGCCTCAATACTAGCTTCTATGAAGAAAATTAATTCTATCCCAGCTGAAACCAGGACAGCTTTCAACACCACTGGGGGCAGCCATGGATCAGTCTTTCTGGTCACAGTGATGAATCTGTTTTAATTTTCATGCTTTCATGACAGTTGTGGATATCACATCTACTAATAGGCTCATTGATGGAAATATTCACTTCCTCTTTAGTTTAGGAAAGAAAAAAATATGCAAGAGCAGTTTTTATATTACCGTAATGGCTTTACTTGTTGGTTCAATTCAGAAAAACCATTGCCCATTTCAGAAAGCCATTCAGCACATGAGAGCAGACACACTCATTCAGTCTGAGTGTAATGTCTGTGCAAGGCTGATAACACTGAGCCAGAGGCAGAACCTGCAGGAAGAAATTTGTGTTTGGGACAGAAGTCCAAAGTTTAGATTCTTGAAATCCCTGAGTGGCTGTCTATCTCAGGAAGTCCACAAAGTCTATAGGCACCTCAGTTTTTCTTTGCAAGCTTCTCCACATGCTTGAAGATCTGCCTTTGGGTAAGTCTCATTAATTGTATTTGAACTAATTATATTTCTGTGCTACTTGGAGCTGGAATACACATCTCTTACCTTCCAGCTAATTTTCCTAACAAAGGTTTTAATGAATGCATTGTCATTGTGTGTTGCAGGCAGCTGGAAACTAGTTCTCCTGTTGTGATTTGACCAAAAGACATATGACTTCAATTAATGTGATGTTAAACTCAAGTTAATAAGCTCTGCTGAAAGAAAAAGACGTATCTCAGGCTTAGCACCATGCTAACATGATTGCATGGCTCAGCACACACAAAGCATCTTACATGTCTACAATCCTGGTACCTCCGATCTCTCTGAGCTGCAAATACTGCATGGTTCCATACATAAGGGAATATGCTGAAAAAGAAAGGCTGAATATGCTGTACCTCCTGCAACATTTCTTTCTTTTTTTTTTCTCTTCATATTCTGTAAATGGGGAAACAACTACTTTTAGGAGAAAATGCAATGCATAAAATAGCATACAATAAAACAGACAATAAAAAGAAGAAACAAAAACATGTCTGTAAAACAACCATGTAAAGCATGGTTGGAAAAGTATTTCTGTGAAAAAAGATGTGTTGGCACTCCATATTTACTTTCTGCTGAATCTTCCAGATCAGATGTGCTCTGTTAATAAGGCAAAGCAAGATTTTTCTAACAGCTTACACAGCATGCCCAGTGATTTATCTGAAATTCAAGCTGCGTTCATTCACTTCCTACATCATCACTAATATAAACAATCTGGAGTCAGAATTTCATTGGCAATCCTGTTGATGCATTTTGCAAGTGAGACATCTTTCTTTTCCTCAGTTATTTTGGCTTTAAGACATTGGCAGTATACATTACCATAAACTTGATTTGGATACTGAAGTAACAAATTGTATCTCAGAAGGCAGAAAGGGAGAATATATGTGCAAATGATAAGGTTACATTTTGCAAAATCATTTGATCAGAACTGTAAACAAAACAAATTGGTTTGGAGATGGTATATAAGAATCTCTTCTGACAGACACCTAAAAAGTCAATGCTTATCCTAACTTTTGGTCTGTCCCTGTTCAAAATCAAATGGAAATTTTTACTTTATGGTGCAGAGAATGATCAAGATTTCAGAAATGTAGCTTAGTACCTCTTTTCAACTAGTGCTTGGAATAATGAGAATATTTAGAAGGATGGTGGTCATTGTTATATATAAAGTAAATCTACATGCTACTTTTAAAACTTCATACAATATTGTACTTATTATACTGCAATAGTACTGAGAGACTGTGACTCAGGTTAGAGGAACTTTTGTGTACAAAGAGGTTCATTCCAGTATTGAAGGACATAGAGGGCAGTGCTGCAGTTTTGAAGTTACTTCAAGATGCAATTTTCACATTCCCCAAAAGTTTACCTGTCTCTCAGATGAATACTTTTAACTTGGTCACTTCTCTGACTTGATTTCCTGACCAAAATGTTATGCTGGCAAAAAAAAGGGGTTGTTGCAGGGGCAAACAAAGCTGGGGGGGTGGGGAGCGAGGAGGAGGATGAACAGATGACCTTCTGTTGGTACTTGATGGAGTTAGTGTGAGCTCATTACACATCAGTGGAATGATACCTACCCTACCATAGAGGGTGGGAAGTCTGGTAAGGATTAGTGCTGTATCTGAGTCAAAATGTAAACTTGTTCATTTATCATTTAACATTGCTTAATCTGATTTAACTTGTGACTATTTATGTTTTAAAAACTTTCTACTGAAACAGGAATAAAAGGGGATGAAAGCAGGCTTTCTGTTGTTCTACAAGAGGGAAACTGAAATGTACATTCTAAGGAATAAAATAAGCTTTATAATGAGAGGAGGCAGCAACACTGGACACGTAGTTGGAAGAGGCTGAAAAACCTTGGAGATTTTAAAAACTTGGCTAGATAAGGCCCTGCCTGAGCAAATTGGTCTAGTTTTTGAACTAGGGTTTGGAATAGGAAGTTGGACTGGATGACCTGCAGAAGTCCTTTCAAGCCTATGATCCTATGATAATACCATGAGTGACCTCTCCACGATTATATATTTAAGGCTATGGTAAAATTGGCTTTTTTTCCCTCCTAGTCTCCTGGAGAGAATGTCTTACAATTCAGTGGGAGGTAGTCTGTATGCAGTTTATCAATTTTCTTTACCAAATGATCTGAACCTAACCGTTAGAAATTTTTTTTTTTTCTCTCCTTTAATCTGCTTTGGTAGTTCCTGGTTGGATATTTTGGAGCAGGCATATGTGTGCTGAATATATCACACAGGAAGTTTATTTTGGTGAGCTGCAAATGTTGACAGCTTTAATGATGATGATTCTTTGTGGTTGGTGGTTCTCCTTTCTTTAAACTTCAACTGAAAAAACAGAAAAGCTAAATTCCTTGTGTTGTAATGTTTTGGTGTGAAGAAGGTGACTCCCTATCCAAAGAGCTAAATGAATGATTCTTAATCACAGTTGGATTCTTGTTCTTTTTCCAGTTAATGACCACTTGGGAGGAGTTAATGGTCCTCAGCTGCATCTTGGACCATTAACCACCGAGGAGATTATTTCTTAGTAAGTGCCTGCTGTTAAGAATTTTCCTATTACAAGCTAAATGTACTTTAATGTCTTCTGAAATGCTTGTGTTTTTTTTTCCCTGAACTTCTTTTGCACATGTGATGTTAGTGCCCAGACATAACTTTTTATTTGATACCACTTAAACTGCAAACAAAGAAAGCACCAAAATGAAAGTTCCTCCCAGTTTAAAAATTGAAGGAGTCAATACTCAAAAGTATTTTCTGTTGTTGGAATCGAAATCCATTTTTAACCCACTTGAGGAAAGAAGAAACACTGAATAAAACATTGTCTATTTCTGTCCTCCACAGTGTTCTTGGAGATAGTATGAGGACAAGGATGATGTTTATATATAATTTGCCTAGTGTTGGGTTTGTTTTATAATTTGCCTAGTGTTGGGTTTGTTGCATATTGGGGTTGTACAGCATCTATGATAACTCTTTAGGATATGCACACAGCACATAAGGGCACTTAATGTGTTACAGTTTTTTTAACGTTAGTCTTTTCTTGTCTATCGGCAACAGCTGTACAAATAAGTTTGAGGTGCATGATCATGAAATCTTTGTACTGCCTCAAGTCAATTGATGCACCTAATGTCAGAAAAGATGGGAACTGGGGGAAAGTCTTAGATTTATTAGTGAGTTTATTCTGGAAAATTTCCACGTAAAACAAGTATATTTAATATAATTAATATTTCTATCTACTGGCCTTGGAAATTACAAAAGCTCTAGAAATTACATGTTTTATGTTTTTTCTTTTTCCATATTACAATTTTAAAATCTTAGACTCTTCTCTTTCTATTAGTACAAAAGGTAGTATTTCTACCCCATAATATTACAGTATGTCTACTTATAGCAGAATTCGTAATGAATCAGGTTCCATATTTCAGATTTCCCATATCAATTTTGAAAATTATATGGCAAAATGGAGTCCCTGATATTATTCTCATTGACTGAATCTTCAGAGGGTGCCCAATCAAATGATGTTTTTTGACAAAAAAATACAATAAAAGACTACTTTCTAGTCAAAGTTCTATGCTAAGCTTGATGTGTAAATGTGGAAAAGATGTTTTTGAACACTTCTGTCCTGGCTGGGAGGGAGATATAGTAAAAGTAATTGCTTTTCTTTTACTGCAACATCTAACAAAGTCCAAACAACAGAGCTGCTTCAAATTAGAGAAGGCCTGTTCAGTCTGGTCTACTTATGCTTTATAGCTGATCTGAAAAAACTTAGCTTATGAAAAAATATCTTGCCATTTGGGGTTGAAGCTGAATGCAATATGCCTGGGTTATTCAGTGTTCAAGGAGTAAAACAAAATCTAGAAAGAAGGAAATGGGAACTTGTCTTTTCTGCTGGACTGTGAAAGTTGGTTGGGCTACTAAGCAAAATATTTATAAAGGAAAGCACAACCTCACTGAAGGACAGTGCTGGAAGAATAAAGTGAGTCAATGCACTGTTCTGCTGCCATGGATATAAAGGCATAAATTTAGACAGACACCAGAGAGAGCCTTGTGAACTTGTATTAAGTAGAAAACATTCAGAGGAAAAGAAGGCAGGAAGGTCACAAAACGGATCTGAAAGGTTGGAATGGGACATCTAGGAACTGACCAGAATGCTGTTGTGCCTGGACCCCACTTGGTCATATTTCATCCCATTGTATCATAATGTATTATACTGTGCTATTTGAAGGAAAGAGTAAAGAATTTATCAAGAAACCATAGTGAGCATTGTGGAAGACTTGCAACTTTTTAAAAAACATTTATTTCACTGCTGTGATCATGTCATTTCATTGGTTTCCTTATTCTACCTGCATCTGACAGAAAACTAAAATGTTCTGTAAGGCAAATGTTCTGTAAGACAGCCCTGCTGGGTCCATTTGTGTTCCCCTTGCTCTCTTCTGTTATGGTCCAAGAGTAGACATCTAGAGAGGAGCAACAGAAATGGAAAAAGACAGTACCACAAACAGTAATGCTTCCTATGGCTTCCATGGCTCTGGCAATTTTCTCAGTCAGGGGTTTTGTGTTTCTCTAGCTGCACTCTGTTTATTAGCAGATGAGGTTTCCATAAACTTTCCCGTTCTGTGCTCAACTTCTAGAATTTTTTGCATCCATGACATCCTGTGTTAAAGTCACTTATGCAAGTGTGTCTTGCAGGAAAAAAAAAAAATATTGAGTGAGCTTAAAGATGAGCAAAACTGCAAACTTCTGAGTTTGTTTAAAATGAAATGGTCCCACTCTATCTGTGTATAAATTCTCACATAGCAAGAATGTAGCTTTTCAAATTTTTTTTTGTTTCAAAAATTCCACAGAAGACTTGGCATTACCATCTTTTCTTACAATCAAAGAAAGATGAAATGAAAAAAAGAGTGTGGTATACTTCATGAACCTTGTTTTGCATTTACCCTGGTATCTTTTTTATAGTGTTATCAAATTGATAGTGGAGATGTTTGAGTATTCAAAGCATACCACAATGCTCCTACCCATTGCCCAGCTGCCTTCCAACTCCTGCATCTGCCTTCTGCTCATCTCGCCAGCTTGGCTCTCTAATCCCTTGGCCTTTGCAACTAGTCCTAATGTCACCATGGCTGTACTTTCAAAGAAATGGCATTAGGATCTCTGTAATATGTAATTATGAAAATAACCAGTTTGGAGCTGCTTCTGAAACCCTGACATTCCTAATCTTTGACTCTACAGCATGGGATTTTATAGGCTGTATTTTATCTTCTTTAAGGTAATAACAATTGTATTTCAGAGAATTTCAGAGAATGTTGCTTTCTTCTCATGTTATGACAGATCCAACAGAATGCTTCAGCTCATGACTTCTTTTATTAAATTCATTATTATCCATATGTCTCTAGATGCCTTTTTCTTCAATCTAGTTGTTACATTTCATCTCTTTTTACAAGGAAATTTTTTAATTTCTGTTGTTACTTTTACTGTGTATCTCAAACATGGAGTCATGGAGTTTTTTCATGGGCTGGACTAAATATTGGTTTTGTCATTGATTTATACAAAACATTAGGCTATATATACAGAGTCATTGAATATCTGGCATTGGAAGGGACTCATAAGGATCCTTGAGTCCAACTCCCTGTTCCTCACATGACTACCTAAAACTAAAAAACTATGTGACTAAGAACATTGTCCAGACACTCCTTGAACTCTGTCAGGTTTGGTGCCATGACGACTTCCCTTTGTCGGGGAGCCTGTTCCAGTGACAGACCATGCTCTCAGTGAAAAACCTTTTCCTAATGTCCAGTCTGAACTTCCCCGAAACAGCTTCATACCATTTCCTCATGTCCTATCACTGGTCACCAGAGAGAGGAAAACATCACCTCCCCATCCCATCCACTGTCCCCCTTGAGGAAGTTGTAGACTACGATGAGGTCACGCCTCAGCCTACTTAAGCTGAACAAACCAAGTGACCTCAACCACTCCTCGTAAGTCTTGCCCTTGAGACCTTTCACCATCTTGGTCACCCTCCTCTGGACACACTCTAATAGTTTGATGTCCTTCTTACGTGGAGGCGCCCAAAACTGCACACAGCACTTGAGGCAGGGCTGCACCAGTGCAGTGAGTGCAGTGTAGAATGGGACAATCACTTTCATCAACCAGCTAGCTATGCTATGCTTGATGCAATCCAGGACGTGGTTGGCCCTTCTGGCTGCCAGGGCACGCTGTTGACTCCTATTCAACTTCCCATCAACCGAAACCCACAGATGTGTGTGTGCATATACGTATTTTAAAGTGTTTCCTTTTTTGACCATCCTCTGTGGACTGAACAGTTATTCTTACTGAGTTGTCCATGGCACTACAGTGATGTTATACATGTGCAAGAATTAAAGTTTATTTGGGATAGGTACTTACTGCCGTTGAGACACCTCAGTGTTAGTAAATGGGCTCGTATAAAATCTGTATTTCTTTTCCACTGAGAATGATAAAAATACAGTTGGTAAATACAGACTTTGGTTTTATTTTATCCATCGTTTCAAAGATTAAGCTTGTTTGAACATGAGAAATTGACCATTTGGCTATGAGTAGCTGATGGGATCTCTGTTGAAAGTGACTGGGATTTCTGTTAAAAGTGACTGTCTTTTGCATGTGAAATCTGTTCATATACTTTAGCTTCTTGGAGTTACTGGTATTTAACTGCCAGAGATACTGTGTGTTTTAGTAACTAGGGGTTGCTTCCTGCCAAGCTGCAGAGAGTAATAATATAAACAGTACTTTAAGGGGTATAAAATTAATTATTGCTTTTCAGACTTCTGAAAGATGCAACTTATATTATTATAATTACATTAAATTATAATTAAACAAAATGATGATGGAAAGTTTTGACAGAAGTCTGTCCATTTCCCCATGTTGTGTTGCTGTTCTGGAAAGAATCAGGCTGTTTCCTGAGGTGCCAATATCAGTAAAGCCTGTATTTTTAAAGTGGATTTCAAATGTTATTTAATAATTCTTGCATTAATTGAACTAGACTAACTTTTTGTCCCTGGGACTTTTGTTGGCGTGTTTGTTTCTTTGGCAGTTTTAAACCTGCAAATTTTAGATAGTGTCCATGCGCTGGGAAAAATGCATTTCAGAGAAAATTAGTTCAATTGAGAGTAACCCTCCATAAGCTACAACTTCTTACTTGCTGCAAGGCAGATGTCAAGTATCAGCATTTTTTCCCTTTAGTCATTTGCCTTTGGTTTTAGTAAGAAACTTAGTTTCAGTTTTTAAACACTTTATCCTGCCAGTGTTATAAGACTTTAGATGTTCACCTGCTATTACTAATATAGGGATATCTCCAGCAATATTAACGTAATGGTAGCCCAAAGTGTGCTATAGAAAGTGGAGATTAAATTCCCTTATTAACTCCTAAATAATGGGAACTAAATGTTTAGTATTTTCTATTTAGGAAAAGATTTGCAAAGCAGCCTGAACTTCCACTTTTCAGTCAATAGTAGCAGCAGCTACTGCATATTGGTTTTGGGAAGAAAAGCTGTGACACATTTGTTTTGGGTCTCTCTAATAAGGAAAATCGTATAATGAAATTTTCACGTTCAGTCAAAACCAATAAAAAGTGAATATTCACAGTTAATGACTTGTCCATAACTTACTTGCTGAAATGGTTTTCGCAGAGATTATTGAGGAATTGACTTTTTAGAGTAACTATGACTATCTGAATGGGTTGAAATTTTATACAAATGCACAGAAGTAAATTAATTAAAAAAAATTAATGTTGTATGGTTTGTATGTTTTTAATTGTGTAAACTTTCCAGAAACAGGGTTTATACTCCTATCACAATGCTTTATTTGGCTATAAACATTGTAAGTGTCTAATATCTGGATGGGACATACAAGGTTATCTCTTTGCGTGTACTAGAATGAAAATAAATAATGAAGTACTATGAACAATTATTTTTATATTTATAGGTAGGCAGATTCTTATACTCCTCCCTACCAACTGGTGGCTGGTCATCTGCTCTTCTCTTCTAGTAGTACCTTCTGGAGTTCTTTAAAGAAGTAAAAAGGTTGAGCTTCACAGACAATAGTGTATGTTGAAATAGCTCCTACTGAAACAATATTATATGAAAATGATACTGATCTTACGTTAATGTGCAGTGACTCTCCTGGATGCACTGCAAAACCTAACAAGCTGAAATGTCAGTTACATCCAGGGATTGTATAAACCACTGAATTAAAAACTGCCCTTGAGCTAAACTGGTGATGAAACATCTGCTAAGTAAATAAGAGAGCTTATACAATATTTTGTTAACAGTGGTTTCATTAATAAACTGCAAATGATCCAAAGACTTTGTAATTAAATGAGAAATATTAATACAGAACTACTGAACCTTGGTCTTAATTTTGTTTTTGATAAACCGATGCCAATTCTGGTCTGGATTTATGAACATGCAAAGTAAATTTTTAAGAAGTTAATCGTAACTGTCTGATGCGTTAGTTTAAAACACAGGAGAATCTCTAGTGAAGCTAGATTGTGCAGATAATTGAACGAAGGTATGGATCTGTAAATTACTTTGTATTCTCTACCATGTCACTAAAAGAGAAATCCAATAATGAAGCTAACACTAATAGCACTGAAAGATAGGCTGCTAGCAGCTGGCTTTGCTCCAAGCAGTCTGTTTAGGCTATCTCAATATACAGTCATTATTGTGCTTCTACTTATAACTTTACTGAACTCCTCTACAAACTGCTTTACAGCATAAGTACTTATCACATTTTAAGAGCAGTTGGCTATTATGTATGTCCAATAATATGTAACTAGTTAGGCTGTAGCACTAATAATTGCAGTCTTGTCTTGCCTAGAGCTGAACCTCTGATGGGTTATTCAAACTTCCCCGATATTGACAAAGGACCATTGGTATTGGCAGGTCTCCTCCCAATTCCTTGTTCTGATCCTACAACTTGCAACAATGTCCTGTTTTTCAGGGAAGTTTGCTGCAAAAATGGGGTCATTTAAGATTAAAATACTCAAATATGCATACTTTTTCTTTCCATGGAAGGCATACTGATGGTAAAACCAGTCATCTAAAAATATGACAGCTTTAAATTTCAGCCACATTTTCACTGAGACTGAGATACTCCTACATTGTCTTTGAAAATGAGTGAACTGTCAGAACACATTGGAGATGGAAGTTGTGTATTTAAATCAAATATGTTTTAATGAACAGAACAAGGCTTGCCATTTTTTTAATTAGCTCAGATGTGTTCTTTAATAGCCTGACATACTTTGTGAAGGAGGACTGTCTGTGACTTGGAGAATGCTTTTAAGTATTTGCTGCATCAAAGAGCTCCATTTTGCTGCCATTTTTTCTGAATTGATGGGGAGCATGTGTTTTACTTTTTCCTGATGCAATGGCACATTTTTCAACAAGGCTTAAGTAGCTAAATAATAATGAATGCAGGCCAATATAAAAGAGAAGAATGGTAGTATGCCAATATAGAAAGCAATTATGCCAAAATATGTGGTCTTGCAACTACAGTCTGTTTTCTAGCTAGTTAACAATATGTTCCTCCTTAACGTTCAGCAACAATGAACTTTATGATCTTTATTTACAGAAGTTGGTGAGAAGATTACGTACTTCATATACCCACTAAAGCAGATAGGTGAACAAAAGTCAGTGTTTGGTCACATCAAAACAGTTGGCCTTGATAAATAATATCTTCCCAACTTTTACTTATTTTTTTTGTCTAGGCCTATTGCCCTGACAAAGTTCAATGCATTGTAAAGAAAATTATAAAGGAAACGTCTGTTTCCAAAATTTTGATCTGCAAAAATTGTTCCCTAATTAATGGGGGGAATGGCAGTAGAGAAAATTTAATGATCAGCAAATTTCTTAGGTAGTAACCTAAATGTGATATATATTTTCCTGTCCTAACTTGAACAAGTACCATGCAAACCTGTCATATTTTTGCTTCTATTTCCTCACAACTAGCTAATATACCAATTTAGTACATAAATCAACCACACAACTAGTGTAAACTCTGGTATAAAATTGTCAGACTTTGAGTTTCTGAAACATCTGATTAACCTCTTGGTAACACAGTTTATTAGATTTAGAATGTAAGCTTATAATTTTTGACTTTCATTTGTGCTCAGTGCTATGACAACTGTAGCACACATGAAACATGGCAAACTCTACTGTTTAAGGTTTAGGTTCTACAGATTCTGTTGCTGTAAAAGTATTACTATGAGTAGGATCTAAGATTATGCATCTTGTGATTTAAACTTCAGCTAATTTTCATTAGTTTCAAGAATAAAAGATGGCTAGTCCATAGTAAACAGTCATTCGTTATTCACCTTCCACATTCTATTCATGATTTTATATATGTGTCTTAACTTCCCTCAGTAATCTCTTTTCGAGGTTAATGGGAAGTATTTTGCTTACTCTTTCCCCTCAACAGATGTGATCATCCTCTGAACTTTCTCTGGTTACCCTGTCAGGGGCTATCAACATCAATATTTCCAAGTATCAATAGTAAACTGTAAAAAAATACCTATGCACCAATAATCAAACACAGAGACGTCTTTATAGGATATCACAAACATGGATGTTCCAAACATGAGTTTACAATATGTTACAACACAGAGATGATTTTATATGTCAGAATCTACTTCAAACACTAGTAAGTCTATTGCCAAGACAGAGAGTCAATGAAATGTACTCCAGTGACTTGTGAAAACTGTTTTGGATAAACAAAACCTAATTTATTTGATGCTCTTCTGACAAGTTTACAAACTTAAATAAATACTTGCTGACATAAGTTTCATTCAGTGTTAATTCTTCGAGTGTATTTTCTACTTGTGATGTTTGCACTACAGTTAACTTAATGTAGCGTTCGAATAATTACTGACTGTGCATGCTTCCAGTAATGTACCTCCCACAGTAGTGTACTCTATGGACATGCATAGTCTTGATAAGTAGCACCACCATGAACAAACCAGTAAGCATTGCTTACTCAAGTCTAGAAATAAACCAGAATTTTAGCATTGTTACCATTGCTTACTAAAGTCCCAATTAATTGCCTATTAGTACTTTGGGCTGGCAGTCACCATATATATGAACCTTGACTCATTACCTGATGATAAACAATGATGATTACTTAACTATATGTACTTCACTTTTTGATCAATAAAACAGTAGCAAAAATTTAAAAAAAGATTATGTATTTACAATAGCAAAGGCCTTTAATTTATAGTTGTTGACATCATAACTTGAAGCATCATGTTTAAACTTATGAATATGTTTATATTTTGAATTTTTTTTTCTGTGGGCAATTGAGGGCAATTCCATGTTTTTTCTTTTCAATGACTTTACTACTGTAGGTAACAATTGGAGAAAAAGGTCAGCTGAAGCCAGAAGAAATTTTTCTGTGATGCTGAAAGATTCAGTGTTATTTACCTTATGACAAGATGAAGGATGCTGGAAAAGTTAAATGCGCAGTTTCTCTTCCTGCTGGAGTACATTTTCTTAAACATAATTTAGGCTTTATTCACACATGTAACTGTGACTTTAATATAACTTCTGCCATTTGAAAATCTTACTAATCACACTGCACTAATGGGAGTATATATGCTTTATTTAGGGGATATTCTAGATCTGTATTGTCTATCTGTTAACTTCTTGCAAAGATGTGAGAAAAACAAGGCAACATAATTTCACAAGGCAACAAAAAATAAATTGTTATGGACTTAGGAAAAAGCATGAGTTTAGCCTTGTGTCTGGTATTCCAGAGTACCTGGAATATGTCAGAAATGTTTGAGCGGTTGAAGTCTACAAGGTTTATAAGAAAGTGGAGAAAAGCACCTCAGGTGGTGGGGAATGATACCTTCACTGTGGAACCACGGGGCTAAAGTAAGCTTAGCTTTACCCTACCTTTGGGGCTGTGCAACCAAATGGCTTTGTACCATCTGGTGTGTGAGAGTGAAGATGCCGGTCATGCCAGTAAAGGTGAGTGAATAAATCCTCCTTGTAAATCTTTATACCTCCCAAACTCATGCAGACAGTCTACAGGGCAGACAGGACCTTATCTGGATGGATTTAATGTACCTGGGTATCGTGTAAGTGGTTTTGGACTGATAGTTCCCTGCTGCATTAGTGGTGTGAAATTCCAGCACATATCAGTCCTCTGGTGTCAGAAATCGTTGTCTTCTCCACAGCTTCAGTGTTAATCTTGACATGCTATTACAGAGACAGTTTGAATTTGATCTGTTATTGACCATATTGTGATTTGTGCGCTAACATGAAATGTCTCTCCCTGGGAGCGTCTTGTCTGGCACAGTTAATCAACAGAGGAAAGATGGTGGGTAGCCTCAGCAGTTTATGTTTAATTTATTGATCAGAGTCAGAATTATCACTAGGAAGAGAATAGCTTGCATGTGTTAGTAAAAACAAAACCAATGGTATTCATGATGTTCACATTGTTTTATCATGACTCATAGATTCCATTTTAGTTTTTTTCTAAAACCATTAATTTTGTGTTACTCAGATCAGTTATTCTTAAAGACTGATTTACTTTTAATGAGGAATTTAGTATGATACCTGGAATTTTTACTGGTTTTTGAAACAATCATTTTAAATTAAAATACTTGGTCTTTTTTTTCTTCCTCATTAAATTCCATGTTTTAAAATGTGTTATAGATGCAGAAATATTTTGTAGTGCATAAGGATTAAACAGGCTCCAGATCTGGATAAAATGTAGATGCATTTTGTTATGGATCTCTGTAACTGTAACAAAAGAAGACTGAAATGCCTCTTACATTAGTGAAAACAGGACTGGAGTAATTATAAGTGGGATGGGTCCAGTGCACATGTTTTGTGGTCTGTTCTCAGGACTAAGATTGCAGTATACTCTTCTGTATAATGTATTCCTCCACAGAAATGCCTCATCTAAAAGTAACGGGTAGCTGAGCACTTTCTTTATTCCTGAGAGAGTAAAGGAAAAGCAATATTGCTGCTTGTAGACTCTGAACACATGAAGAAATTGATATAAAATAAATTGCATGTGAAGTCTGAAGTATAATTATTAAAATCCTCATCTTAAGGAAAGTTTTAATTAAGTGTGCATTCTAATATGTGTACATGATATATAAGAAAAAACACAAAATTGATCATATGTGCAGGAATAAATTGAAAAGAATGCATTCACTGACAAGTGATGGTGCTGTTACATACCTACTTAAATGGTGATATAGTTGCAAACCAATGAACTTGCTTGAACTTGCTCTTTGAATATAACTTAAATAATTCAATTGCTACATTGTCCTGGCTTTCAAGATAGAGTTAAACGCTTCGTCTTCACATAGCACAGTAGGTATTGGTGGATGCTGAGATTCATCTTGCTATTGAAATTGCTTTGGAAATCTATTGAGCGCATTTTGCAGGTTAAAAACTGAAGGGATCATCATAGAATTTATATGAGTTTTAAAAGTTACGTTTTTCTGAAAAAATCTGGAAGGAATTTGAGGATTTCAAGCTATGCCTTACCTTCAGCGCAGTTTAGCAGTCCCTGTGTTGTTTCATAATACTATATTACAAAAAATGCCTCATGTTCCTACCCAAATTTCCCATTAGTTTACACACTTGGAATGTGTTCTTAATTATAAAGGGAAAAAAAATTGAGACCTGCTTTCCCTTCTCCTACATATTTTTAAAATTTTTTCACCTGAATGTCTGTGTTTGTGACAAGAAGAGACTCTAGCTCTCGTGTTTGATTCTTCTGGTGCATATTCCTGTAGGAGTGGTCTGCTTGGATATTTGTCTTTTCACCAGCAACTACTGACTTCTATAAAAAGAATTCAAAACTACTGCCAAAAAAAGTTCTGATTAGGAAAAGAAAAAAGCTCCTTTTCCCACCCCCCGCTGCAATCATTAGTCTGTAGAGTGGTAATCCGCATATATTGATGAGTAGAAGACAATTCACTGATGATTAACAAATACCTTTTAATAAATACCTTTGTCCTAGTCTATAAACATCCTAGGAGTTTATCAGGGTGCAGTCATAGTGACAATGTTTAATATTTGTAGGAGAATTTTTACTGTGGGGATCATGTGTTACTCCAAGTACTTGCTTCTCCATACACAATTTAGTCCCTCAATATAAGACAGTTATGGAAAAGTTGCAATTACTTTTGTACTTTTACAATCTGTTCTTTGAACTTGTACAGAGCAGTCCAAGGAAATCTGAGTGGCTGGCACCGATGGAAATCATTGAAGACATTAAACTTCTAAGTAAGTCTGACATAGGATATCTGTATTTCTGTGTCCTCAAGGAAAATGGTTCCAGCTTGTGGTATTATAATTCCTTGATTTTTCCAGAGTATGATGAGATCCCTAAGCTGCTTTTTTCCTTTGTTAGTAGTTTTTATCTTTGGCTATTATTGGTGATTGATCCAAATGAAATATTAATTCAAATTAACTTAAAATATCATGTTTACCGTGGGGTCATAATGAGGAATATATATGTGTGGAATTAACTTTTACCTACTGCTCTGAGCTGTTCACTTTCAGTGGTAGACAGTATGTACCTCTTGTTCCCCGAGCACTGTTTGACGTATAATTTGTAAGCGACCGCTGGGTGTCACTGTTGCTGCTCTTAAAAAAAGGCTTTGTTCCCACCTTTATCGAAAGAGTAGGCCTTAGGATTAATTTGCAGAAAACAGGGTTCCCATTGATTTCAAGATTTCAAGCATGGAAAAGTCTAAGACAGAAATACAGACAGCAGTGACTGATACCAGTGAAGGAAAAGAGCCACGGTTAATGAGATGAAGTTTCCACAGATATTCTGCAAGGTCTAATGTTATAGTTAAATGCAGTTGCTCTGGGATGATATTGGCAAAATTATAATAAATTTTTCCATTAAGAAACACATTTCCACTTAAGTTAAAACAAATTCTAGTTTAATTGTTAAGAGAATAAAAGACCATGCTGTCATATTGCAGTTCTTAAAATATAGAAAGAGTTTTGGGTAAAAAAAAGAAACAGTAAAGATTCTGAAACTGTAAACCAGCATTACAATTAAACTTATAACTCTTCACATACTCATTAATGAATGAGTGCCTTTCATCACCAACAAGCACAGCAGGTGGCCTGTGGACCTTGAAAGGCTGATATATTTCATACTTTTGTCAGAATCAAATGTGGTTTCATCTTGGGTTGAATATAAGACTCTGATATTCTAAGGTATGCATGTATGATTCAAATAATTACCTTTAGGGTATTCTGTATTGGCAGGCTCTGCACCTGCTCAGAGGCACATTGACTTTCACAAGACTCAGTTGAAACCCAGAAGTCTGTTTATATGGAAATGCTCCCGGTCCAAAATACATACTGTAGATCAGGAAGAATGTATTGTTTTAATATCCTTTGTATGTGAGAAATCAAATCAACTGCATACACCATAAATATCTGTAAAATATATACAAAGTGTTTCTAAAGATTAATGTGATTAGACTGTGTTTAATGTACCTTATGCTTATGCATTTTTTTTCAATAATAAGAATGTTATATATGAGCTTTTTTTCTTGCTGGAGCTAAACTATTAATAGAGAAGATCAACACCATAATTCTGACTTTTTTAAGATCAAATACATTAATTTTATGTATAACTTTAATACTAGCAATTTGCAAGGTCTTAAGATGTTTGTAGACTTCAGTGAAATGGCTTTTTCTTGATCATTTATATGTTAAATATTTTTCTCTTCCTTTCAGGAAACTATATATGCATCTATAGATATTCCTTGCATGGATAATGTTATATTTAAATTAGCACAATATGGTCTATAAAACTTTTATAATGGCCTTGTGGTATATTGTGAGCCAGGGTAGTGCTACTATCCTTGTTTTCAAAGGTAGGGAATTAAATAAAACCACATCAAAGGCCCTACTGGTATTTACATAAGATACTTGAGGAGGAATAAGGAATTGACCCTACTATACAGCCCAATTAACTTTTAATTACTGGATATTCCCATTAATTAGATGAATAGCAAATACATGAAAAAATGCCACCAAATTTAAACTTGTTTTGCAAAGGAGTTTTTTAACTTTAGCCATAGACCACTATTACAGACTTGTAAAATAAATTAGACTGGGTGGGACCTCTGTGGGTTCTCTGGTCTGACCACGAGTTTAGACCGTGTCCATCAAAGCTACAGTAGGCTGGACAGGACCATGTCTATTTGATTTTTAAGCATTTCTAGGAATGGCATAACATAACTTCTCTAGGCTGCATATTCCAGTGATTAACCACTATTTTAACCACAAATTTCTCCCTTACCTCTGATCAGAATATATCACTCCTGGGCTGGGAAGCACAAAATGCTGTGAAAAGGTGCTGATGGGTGGGTAAACGTACAACTGAGGATGAAGTAGGTTTGTGTCAGGCTTCCAACCAGGAGAGCAAAAAATACATTAATAATATGTACTTTTGATTCTCATGCAGTAACTCAAGAGTAATACACATTACATTCAGCAACTATTATAGCAATCCAAGCTAGTAGCATATATTTTGTTGATCATAGGCTCTAACAAGTACAGCTCCTGTAAGAAAATTAAAGTCATATTCCACTAAATATTAAACTGATACTTCTTCCTGATGGAATGATTTAATTTTATAGCAATCAAAGAAATCAAGCAGAGGTCTGTGAAACTTTTAAAGCAATTAATGACATCTTAGCACAGTAAGATTCTTCCAAGACATAGGGCATTTGTTCTTCTTGACTCTGTGTTTCATAGAAAAGTAACTTCAGCATTTAAGGTTCAGGTTTCAGATTTTCTTTGAAGGCAGCTCTGTCTTTTGGGATAACATGAAGGTGCATGCTGTACGGAGAAATTTTAATAGAGGTATTTCATGCTTTTGCAGACTGTTATTCTAATATTTAGAAGATTAACTTCTCAACATAGGAAGTGTACTGTTTTAATCCAAGGGATGACTCAGTTCCTGCTCTGTCATTTGGGGTGTTGAAGGGAGCAAGGCACACATGCACTAAGAGGAGGTTTTGAATGTTTTCACAAATTTTAAGTAAGTAAGTGTGGTGTGAGATAAGTGCTTTTGATACAGAATTAGAAATACTCTTCTTACTCCCTGTCAGTTTAAACAAGGAGTTGTTGAGGGGTGTTGTATATTGCTTGTGTCTGTTTCAGGTATCTGGGCGTTCCTTATGTAGCTGAAATATATTAATAACACAGTAACAAGAATACAACATTTATATGTTGAAGCACATTAGAAGCAATAATTCCTTTGGGAGAGATACAAGGAGACAAATGAAATCAGTTTTCCCAGCAGACCACAACAATCATTTTTAAACTGAAAATGCTGGAAAACTTTCAGTTACATCATCTCTAGATTCAGCAAAATACTTCAAAACAGCAATCTCAAGGAAATAACTGAGTGTTTGGTTCACTAAAATGCAGCCTGTGTGTTACAAGTTACAATGGGATGTGCATAATTTATTCGTATTATTTTTATACTTTAAAATATAATATACTCTTGCATATTATGCCCTGATGTTCATAACAGATCTGCCATTTTAGGTCTTGACACTCTCAATGTACTTTTTGTGAGCTAAATTGTGTAAATAATATTTCCACTTGAGTCTTCGACTTCTTTCGGTAACTTTCCTTTCTAGGTCTACGAGATTCCTTTTTCTTTTGTATTAGTACAGTGCCAGTGCACCACAATATATAAATCACCTAAAGGAGAGGAATGCCCAGAATTTACCAAAATTCCTAGTACAAAATTGTCAGGAACTTTATTTAATTTCTGTGACACTCATCATAATTTTTAACTTGCAGGAGTGCTACCAAGAAACTAGAGGTTCCAATATCATTCTTTGTCTTGACCAAAAGGCCTTTTGTTCACAAGCAGCTTATATCCTGTTCATGTTGTTTCTTATTATATAACACACACACTTAACTGGATGCTGAAAATACTAACAAATGGCCTATATTTTGCTGCCCTTCATACAGGAGAACCTTTTTAAGGTAACTGTATAAACCAATACTGTCTTTAAAACACACAGTGTATACTGTGAGGCATTGTCTGAAAGATGTACACTTAGAATATCAATTTCTGTATCATGTTGGTACTAGATTCAGACAAAAGGAGAGAAACAGTGTTTGAGACTTTGTATTTTTCTTGCATGCAAACAATAATTATATAGGGCTGTTTTGGACAGGCATCTGTTAGCTGTGAAATGGTAAACAACAATAAAATGCTTAAATGCACATAGGAAGTGTGAGGGAAGGAGGAAAATAGAAAAAAAATCACACTAACTGTTTACTCAAAAGGTTTCATAATGTAATTCTGGAAATCATTGAGCACAGATGGTAAACTGGGGATTAGAAAGATAAATTTGTCAGATTTAGCATGTAAGAAATTAAGCACTTTCAGCTGAACTTCAAAAGGTACTTGTATAAAATTTGACATTTCACTAGGACATGTTAATACATTCGTATTTGCCCACTCATCTGAAGGTTTTGTTATTACCTATGTAAGGTCCATGAAAATGATATTGTAAAAGGCTCTTATAATTAACAAATTATACAGTAATAAAATGGAAGATTATCTTAGATATTGATAAACAAAAAGGAATGTACATAAGGGGATTACACTACCTATTAATAAAAAAAAACCTATAAAAGCATGCACAATAGCTGATTGTATCCAATTAAATTCTCAACAGAGTTTACACAAACTTGTTTTTTCCATTGCTGAACTGCAGAATTCATAGTCCTAAGATGTTCTGAAAACCAAAGCTTCTTCGATACCTACAATCTAAGTCGTGATGGCTATTGTGAAAGAACTCCTGATTTATGGGAAAATGTAAATGCTAACAGATGTGTGTCATATCTAAAGATTGGACCATACTGTAATCTTATGCTGACTTCCATGCTCAAAAGAAGAGGGAAAGTTCAGATTTCATTCTGAAGCTTGTCCTTCAGGAAGATTGTCCTATCTCTAGCTTGAATTTTTACATCAATTCCAGCTCTTCAAACTTCACCCATCAATAAGGACCATGTAATATAAGCATAGGTTCCAAAAAGGAACGTTATATATGTGTATCTTGGTAGTTGTAGACCTTTCAAGACAACTTTGAAATGAATAGGCAATACTCCTTCCACTCTCTAGCCCTACATACATACAAAAGTACATATTAGCATATTTATTATTAGAGACAAGGTTTATGTCTATGAATGGAACAGGAGATCAGAAACATGAACTGGAACTTTCTTAAAAAACCAGGGGGTACAGGAGAAGCTTATAGGGATCCAAGCAGTGATGGTGAGGCAGGCAGGCCAGGCCAGACACTATGGAGGTTCGTTTCTCTCAAAGGTTCAGTGGAATTCACATGTTACTAAAGAAGATTTGCATTCTACTAAGGTAGCATTTTGTGTGAGAGAATTATCTTTATAAATTTTCTTTTCAGCTTTTCTTCTGAGATTTCTGAGATGATGATAAAAGTGGCTGTTCCAGCTCCAGTCCAATGTCCTGTTGTGAATTCTTCTGCTGATTCACATTCTAAGTGGTTGCATCCTTTTTGACCTGTGGTTGTGCATAAGGCAGATGTGGAAGGGTGAATGTCCTAATTTCTGACTCGAACTGCCAGGTGTGCCAACTCATGATAGTAGGGCATGGTGCTTGCAGATGCAAAGGTCAGCTGTGCCTCACAGCTCCTGAGGAACCATCCATACCATCTGATTGTGGAATTAAGAGTCTGAAAAAATAAAAAGTTTAATAAAATTAATGCTGTGGAGACATGTAGAAATGCCAAGCCACCGGAGAAACCACATGTAGAAATGGAAGCCACCGAGGTGAAGGGCTACGGAGCGAAGGATCGCGCCGGGGGAGCCTTCCCGAGGCGGCCAAACCGCGAAGGCGGCAGCACAGGGAGCGAGAGAGTGCCCCAGCTTCCCCCCCCGACCCCCGGCCGGCGGAGCGCGCTCCTGACGAGCGGCAGCTCTGACTCAGCGTGGGCGGGGCCCAGGGCGGCGGCGGCCAAAACCCCTCGCCTACAAGAGCAGCGCCCGGGAGCGCGAGCGACCCGCAGCGCGGCGAACAGGGCGGGCAAACAGGGCGTGGCACGTCAGGAGGGCGTAGCGCGTCAGTTTGCGCGGCAGTTCGCGCGGGCAGGGAAGGTGTGCGGGCAGGGTACTGTACAAGTGGCCATCGTCCTCCCAGAGGAGGCGCAGCCATGGTCGCCACTCGGCTGAAAACCGGGGCCAGAAAGACTGTGGCGACACAGACGGAGCTCCCGCTCAGGCACGTGGCTGTCCAAGTATCCGGCTGCAGAGAGTGCCTGAGCCTGTCGGTTGTCCCAGAGACCGATGGGGACACTACCTGCGTGTGGTGCGACCAGGTCAGCGACCTGCTCAGCCTGGTGGCAGAGCTGAAAGAGGAAGTGGAGAGGCTGAGGAGCATTAGGGAGTGTGAGAGGGAGATAGATTGGTGGAGCCACTCCCTGGCGGCCCTGAGGCAGGGGCAGCTGGTGGAGGCTCCACAAGCAGCAGGAGATCCCCTGTCCTCTTGCTGCCGGGCAGAAGGAGAGGACCTAAGAGATGAGGGGGAATGGAAGCAGGTCTCTCCTCGGAGAGGTCGGCGAATTCCCTCCCGGCCTCCCTCACCGTCCCAGCTGCCCTTACACAACAGGTATGGGGCTCTGGAACGTGAGGGACAGGAACATGAGGACCCTGATGAAGGTCCATCCGAGGGGGTGCCTAGGGTGTGTCAACCAGCCCCACGCATCAAGACGTCCTTAGTTAAGAAAAAGAGGAGGGTGATTGTTGTAGGTGACTCCCTCCTAAGGGGTACAGAGGGCCCAATATGTCGACCAGACCCAACTCACAGGGAAGTCTGCTGCCTCCCTGGGGCCTGGGTGAAAGACATCACCAGAAAACTCCCTGGTCTGGTTCGGCCCACTGATTACTACCCGCTGTTGGTCATGCAGGTTGGCAACGATGAGGTTGCACTAAGAAGCCCGAAGGCAGTCAAAAAGGACTTGAGAGCACTGGGGCGACTGGTCAATGGAGCGGGAGCACAGGTAGTGTTTTCGTCAATCCCTTCAGTGACGGGGAAGAACACTGAAAGGAACAGGAAAGCACACCTGATCAACACATGGCTCAGGGGCTGGTGCCGTCGTCAGAATTTTGGGTTTTTTGACCATGGGGCGGTTTACACGGCACCAGGTCTCCTCGCAAATGATGGAGTGCAACTGACGTCGAGGGGAAAAAGGATTCTTGCTCATGAGCTGGCAGGCCTCATTGAGAGGGCTTTAAACTAGAATTGGAGGGGGGAGGGGCTAAAACCGGGCTCACTAGAGTTGAACCTAGGGGTAGGTTCAACGTGCCAGAGTTGAAATCTATAGCCCGGCTCAGGTGCATCTACACCAATGCACGCAGCATGGGCACCAAACAGGAGGAGCTGGAAGCCATTGTGCAGCGCGACAGCTATGACGTAGTTGCCATCACAGAAACATGGTGGGATGCTTCTCATGACTGGAGTGCTGCAATGGATGGCTATAAGCTCTTCCGAAGGGATAGAATGGGAAGGAGAGGCGGTGGGGTGGCTCTGTATGTTAGGGAGTGTTTTGATTGCATAGAAATCGAAGATTGTGAAGACCAAGTAGAGTGCTTGTGGGTAAGGATGAGGGGGAAGGCCAATGAGGCAGACATCCTGCTGGGAGTCTGTTACAGGCCACCCAACCAGGATGAAGAGACGGATGAGACATTCTATAAGCGACTGGCGGAGGTCTCGCATTCGCTGGCCCTTGTTCTTGTGGGGGACTTCAACCTACCGGACATCTGCTGGAAGTATAACACGGCAGAGAGGAAACAGTCTAGGAGGTTCCTGGAGTGTGTGGAGGATAACTTCCTGATGCAGCTGGTGAGTGAGCCCACCAGGGGAGGTGCCTTGCTGGACCTGCTGTTTACAAACAGAGAAGGACTGGTGAGAGATGTGGTGGTCGGAGGCCATCTTGGGCTTAGCGACCATGACATGATAGAATTCTCAGTTGTGAGTGAAGTAAGGAGACGACTCAGCAAAACTGCTATCATGGACTTCCGGAGGGCAGACTTTGGCCTGTTCAGGTCACTGGTTGAGAGAGTCCCTTGGGAGACAGTCCTGAAGGACAAAGGGGTCCAGGAAGGCTGGACAGTCTTCAAGAAGGAAATCTTAAAGGTGCAGGAGCAGGCGGTCCCCATGTGCTGTAAGAAGAGCTGGCGGGGAAGGCGACCGGCCTGGCTGAACAGGGAGATTTTGCTGGGACTCAGGGAAAAGAGGAGAGTTTATCACCTCTGGAGGAAGGGGAAGGCAACTCATGAAGAGTACAAAGATCTCGTTAGGTCAAGCAGGGACAAAATTAGAAAGGCAAAAGCCCAGCTAGAGCTCAGTCTGGCCACAGTCGTAAAGGATAATAAAAAATGTTTTTACAAATATATTAACAACAAAAAGAGAGGCAAGGAGAATCTCCATCCCCTACTGGATATGGCGGGGAACATTGTCTCCAAGGACGAGGACAAGGCTGAGGTACTTAATGCCTTCTTCGCCTCAGTCTTTAATAGCCACTCCAGGTATCCACAGGATATTCAGCCCCCTGAGCTGGAAGATGGGGATGGAGAGCACAATGTACTCCTCATAATCCAGGAGGAAGCAGTCAAGGACATGCTAAGCCACCTGGACACCCACAAGTCTATGGGGCCTGATGGGATCCACCCAAGAGTACTGAGAGAGCTGGCGGAGGAGCTTGCCAAGCCACTCTCCATCGTTTATCAGCAGTCCTGGTTAACAGGGGAGGTCCCAGAAGACTGGAGACTTGCCAATGTGACGCCCGTCTACAAGAAAGGCCGGAAGGAGGATCCTGGGAACTACAGGCCTGTCAGCCTGACCTCTGTTCCAGGGAAGATTATGGAGCGGTTGGTTTTGAGAGTGCTCACAGGGCATCTGCAGAACAGCCAAAGGATCAGGCCCAGCCAGCATGGGTTCATGAAAGGCAGGTCCTGCTTGACCAACCTGATCTCCTTCTATGACCAGGTGACCCGCCTAGTGGATGAGGGAAGGGCTGTGGACGTTGTCTACCTGGACTTTAGTAAAGCCTTTGACAGCGTCTCCCACAGCATTCTCCTGGAGAAACTGGTGGCTCGAGGCTTAGACGGGTTTACTCTTCGCTGGGTGAGGAACTGGCTGGATGGCCGAGCCCAGAGAGTTGTGGTGAATGGCGTTAAATCCGGCTGGCGGCCGGTCACGAGTGGTGTTCCCCAGGGCTCGGTTCTGGGACCAGTCTTGTTCAATATCTTTATAGATGATCTGGATGAGGGAATTGAGTGCTCCCTCAGTAAGTTTGCAGATGACACCAAGCTGAGTGGGAGTGTTGATCTGCTGGAGGGTAGGAGGGCTCTGCAGAGGGACCTGGACAGGCTGGATCGATGGGCAGAGGCCAACTGTATGAGGTTTATTAAGGCCAAGTGCAGGGTCCTGCACTTTGGCCACAACAACCCCATGCAATGCTACAGGCTTGGGGAGGAGTGGCTGGAGAGCAGCCCGGCGGAAAGGGACCTGGGGGTGCTGGTTGACAGCTGGCTGAACATGAGCCGGCAGTGTGCCCAGGTGGCCAAGAAGGCCAACAGCATCCTGGCCTGTATCAGGAATAGTGTGGCCAGCAGGAGCAGGGAAGTGATTGTGCCCCTGTACTCGGCACTGGTGAGGCCGCACCTTGAATACTGTGTTCAGTTTTGGGCCCCTCACTACAAGAAGGATGTTGAGGTGCTGGAGCGTGTCCAGAGAAGGGCAACGAAGCTGGTGAGGGGTCTGGAGCACATGTCTTATGAGGAGCGGCTGAGGGAACTGGGCTTGTTTAGTCTGGAGAAGAGGAGGCTGAGGGGAGACCTTATCGCTCTCTACAACTACCTGAAAGGGGGTTGTGGCGATGAGGGTGTTGGTCTCTTCTCCCAAGTAACTAGTGATAGGACAAGAGGAAATGGCCTCAAGTTGCGCCAGGGGAGGTTTAGATTGGATATTAGGAAAAATTTCTTCACTGAGAGGGTGGTCAGGCATTGGAACAGGCTGCCCAGGGAGGTGGTGGAGTCGCCATCCCTGGAAGTGTTCAAAAAACGTGTGGATGTGGCACTTCAGGACATGGTTTAGGGGACATGGTGGTTTTGGATTAATGGTTGGACTTGATGATCTTAAAGGTCCTTTCCAACCTAGTGATTCTGTGATTCTGTGATTCTGTAATGCAGTAAATACCACAAGCTCCAAATGCTGGAAAACTGTTCTTTTTAAATGTTTGCTTCTAAGCTCTGACTGCTGCTTCATTGAAATTAATGCTCCTCTGAGACACCTTCTGGTCCCAGAACTTGTATTGTTTTCCATCCTCAGGGTCATGATTGCTAAATTATTGTTACTAAAAGCTAGAATCAGCTCAAACCCAGGTTAATTTTTTTTCCTTTGTTTTTAATTTGGCCTCTGTTGTCACATATGGTTTATAACTCAGTTTCTCATGGCATCACTTTCACATGGGATTGTGAAGTAAATTGCCAAGCCCAAGGAGGTTTGAATGATGACTGAAGTTTATTGTTAATTCAAAAAAAAGATGACAACAATGATTTTCCTTTATGATCATATGGATATGAGAAGGTAAACTGATGACAGAAAAGTTTGTATATACTCAAGGGATATTTAACAGAATTCACATAGAACTTGCAGGATTTAAAGGGGATGAATAAAAGCTCGTGATGTACATGTTTCTAATGAGATGGGAAATTATCCTATTTTCTGTACTTTAGAAAAGTCCACATTCAAAGAATTCCCTGGCCTAATCTTGTTAAAGAAATCCAATAATAGCTCACAGCCTCCTTACTACTAAGTTGTGGGCCCCTCTGTCATCAAAATCTAGTAATAATCAAAATCCCTTTGCATTTTCATGCTTATTATGAAGAAGGTCTGTACTCCAGGATCATTTAAATTTCCAAAAAAGTGTAATGAATCTGTGGTTCCAATTAAAGTGTTCACAAGATGACAAGTTATGATCAGTGTCTCCTCATATGAAATAGGCTATAGAGGTCTCAAATTTATCAGTGCTAGCAGGGAGTCATAGTAGCCTACTGCTTCATTAACCATTTTGTTTCAGATATATTCCACTTCTTAATTTAACCTGGCAAAAGTATCTCCTGTTGGCCACTCAGAAGGGGGCTAGCAGCTTATGGTGCCACATCCGGTATGTTCAGGATGACTTCCCACAAGGTGATCCTGGAAGAAGGGAGATGTGCTGCCCACAGTAGAGATCTGTACAGATTTTGGTACCCATCTTGCTTGGGAACTCAGCTGCGTAGTGTTACTCTCCTTTTTCCCTTCATTATATGCTACCCTACACTCATCTGAAAATGTTTGTCTTTGAGGCCATTAATCGTGATTTATCACTTTAGAACATCTAAGTATGATGAAGGTTTCCCTATTCTTATTTGATTCAAACAAAGTCTACTATGGCATGTTTCCAGAGAGTCAATCTCAATAAAGATCTGTTAGGAGGAGGTTTTGCAAGATTCCTTTGCTAAATTGATTACCTTCTTTCTTCCTCTCTCACATACATGCTATTCTCTACTGCATCACTCCTTACCTTAAAAGCAGGAAGAAAAGTCATTTTTTCTCTCTGCTCTTTTGTACATGGAGGGCAGCATAAGTACACTACATGAAAAACATGACTCCTAGCTAGGCTGCTACTACATGAATGAGAAAAATAACTAGTTTCCTAAATGGCCACTTGTAATAGGAGGGCTGTTTATATATTTATTTCAGCCTCACAATGTCTTTTTCTTCGATAGCTCCATACACAGAGGAAAAAAGATACTATCAGGAGGTAGGTTAAAGCCAAGGAACATGGATGTGAAAATCCAAGGAAGGAAGAAGCCCTCAGAAGTAGGCTGATGAAGAAAGAGGGCTGAAGGCAGGAAGGAGACATCAAGGAGCAGAGAGTACTTAGAGTAAAGAAAAGGAGAAGACAGATACTGCCTAGAAAGAGGGTGCAGACTCTGGAACTGGATCACTGTGAACAGTTCCAGAAATGACAAAACAATACAAAGGTTCAGTAAAATGTTATATAAGAGATTAGGGAATTTAGCTTTTGCTATTGTAGGATTAGGAGTGAAGATTTTTTGAAGTTACCACAGCTAATCTTGGAATGTATACACAAATTTTTGAGGTTTTTATTATAAAGAGAACTTCATTAGCAGAAAGGTGGGTACAACCTTGTTAAAATTTAAGACTGTAGCTATGCCTAGAGAATTACAAACCCATAATGATATTAAAATCCAATTAAATGGATTTTAAAATAAATAAAAGTTATAGGCTTTTATAATTTAACCATATATGTTGTTATCTCAAACCTGTTAAGCCCCACATTGGGTGCCAAAAAGGACTGTTGCTGTTTAACCCCAGCCAGCAACTAAGCACCACACAGCTGCTCACTCACTCCCCCTCAGTGGGATGGGGGAGAAAATCAGAAAATTGAGAAAACTCATGGGTTGAGAAAAAGACAGTTTAATAGCACAGGGGAAAAAAAAAGAATAACAATAATGAAATAATAATGATAAAAGAATATACAAAACAAGTGATGCAAAGTACAATTGCTCATCACCCGCTGATCGATGCCCAGTTAGTTCCTGAGCCACGATGCCTCTCCACCCAGCTCTCCCAGCTGATAAACTGAGCATGATGTCATATGGTATGGAATATCCCTTTGGCCAGCTTGGGTCAGATGTCCTGGCTGTGTCCCCTCCCAGCTTCCTGTACACCCCCCACTTTCTTGCTGGCAGGCCAGCATGAGAAGCTGAACAGGCCTTGACTGCTTAGCAACAACTAAAATGATCAGTACATTATAAACATTACTGTCATCCCAAATCCAAAACACAGCACTATACCAACGACTAGGAAGAAAATTAACTCTATCCCAGTTGAAAGCAGGACAGTATCTAAAATCCTCTGTCTAGTAAGTAGAGTTGAGTGCTTTAAGAGAGCCCTTCCTATGTTCATTGGGCCCAAGCTCAGAGCTGTGATAAAAGCTATGTCAATGGTCCTGCATCATGTGTATTTGAATCCTTGTTCCTACTTGCTCACACATACAAGGGTCTATAGTCTTCCTTCCATTCTATAACGTGGAGCTGGCTCTTTTCTCTCCTTTGTTTTTAGAGGCAACTATAATCACAGAAGAGATGTACGTGCTTATGCTCCTCACAATGTATTGTTCTGGTGTGGGAATGATGTTTGGTTGCCACAATCTAGTGAATTGCACTATTCAAGCTGAGCACTGGCCATCATTGGTATGAATTATCCTGCAAGATCCTTTATTGCTGTAAGCAGGGCCAGCTCCTGCAGCTTACTTCCGTGGTCAGTTTGACTTCTGTTGTCATTTTACTGCTATGTATGTTGAAAATGTATTTGATGACTTCTGATGGAGTAAAAGTAGTGTGTAATCTGAGAAATCCAAAATTTTCAGCAAGCTCAGCAGAAGGTCAGATTGGAAGGACCATTGGATTCTAACAGAAGATTTGTAAGCACTAGTTGTGTGCTTTAGCTACAAAATTTAAATACATTTTTATTGCCTCTGCATCTGTCCCGATCCAATGTCGGGGGAACTTTTGATATGATCCCAAGAGCGAGATTAAGACACAAACAAGGTCAAATGCTGTATACCCAAAACAACTTTTGTTATCAAAAATAAAATTAAAAAATAGTAATTAAAAGTAAGACATTAATAGCAATAGGACAGAATGGAATAAAAAGACAGAAATCAAGCAAGCATTCAGAATAGAGTTGCAAGGAAAGTCACCACCATGGATCCGTGGCGCCCCGGGGTCCAAGCTTCTGGATGTTTTGGTGGTGGGCGATTGCGGCGGCATGCACTAGGGCTTGTTCTCATTCATGGGCTGCGATTTCCATGACAATGACATGTACTTGCCTGTCTGCGCATGCGCATACGCTTCACGTGGCTCCAGCCTTGCTCCTCATATGACTATCATGCAGCTATCGCATGACTCAATAGTGCATAATTGGGCCTTGTAGCACCAATTGGAGATCTCCGTGGCCCTGCAGCCACTTCCATCACTAGCCAAAGGAATTCTCACCCAGAAAAACAATCTTTGAGACAAATGTCCCATGGTTTGCCCCATGGTTCAGTCTCTCACACCACCCCGTGGCTCAAAGATTGCTTCAGAACCCATGGTGGTTTTGAGAAAAGATGGTTACATAGAAAAGACCAGAAAAGAGCATTTTACACAATCTGCACTATTGACAGTGTGCTTCGCTGCACAGCACGCATTTGTTTAACACCATCTGGTGAAACAGTGGTTCCAAATTGCATATTGGTTACAACACGTTGAATTAACTGTGTAAAACATGGAATAATACAGGGTAAGAACAATAACATGGCAAAAACACCTAACAAACAAAATAAGACTCGCTTAACACGTGGGCCACCTGGGAGCCAGGAAAGCGAGTCAATGTCCCAGCCCTTCCATGTTTGGACAGGAATATGGGCCAGCTTTCTTATTCCTATGTTAATTTCTTGAACAATTTTACCACTGTCATAAATTTTTAAGCAACAGTTAGAATCATTCAGTTTACCGCAAACACCTCCTTCTTCGGCTAGCAGTTAATCGAGAACCATGCGGTGTTCGCATCTGTGTGGTCTGGTCTTCTAATAGATCCAGGGCGTGGGCCATCTCATTAGTAATAATCTCCAGAACGGCTTGCAACCTAATAATGCGATTCAAATTATAGATAGGTTCTCAAGCACCGGTAATCTGTTCATTGGGATTCCAGGTGGCAGGTCCATAAAGTTGTATGATACGTTGAGGGGTCCACTCATCTGTACCCCAGGTTTGACCACTTCCACCCACTATAGAGATATCAATAGAGTGCCGATATCAATTGAGATCATCATATAACTTAACACCCAACTCGTCACCTTCATCCTCTGGGACCACAAAGAACAAGGGGCTAATTAGCCCCACATAACACACCCCAGTCCAATTTTTGGGCAATTGCTTGTATGCATAATGTCCACAGATCCAATAGTGACCTTTCAATGCCCAGGCACCATTTTCAAACGGGCCTGTGGAGGTTTGTGGTACTTGGAAATATGTGGTGTTATCTACTCCTAAAGGATGGTTTGACGGACCATTTACCAACAACTTGTGCACAAATGTTTTGACCTCCTCTTCACCACCCCAGCAGAGTGTTTCACCAGTTGGCAACCGGGCTGTATATTCCCAACACCTTTTGCAATTTCTGTCAATAACTGACCACCAAATTTTATTTCCATCAGGGAGCCGAGAATACGTCTTATCCACAAATTTACAATCCCAGGCACCGAAATCAAGGTGCCAAAAACAAGTAACATTCAAATGGCTATCAGATTGGTTAGTGTTGGACGAAAAATTAGAAAATTGTTTCCTGTGCCCTGTTTGATTTACTCAAGCCCAGCCTGGCCAATGAGGTACAAAAGATTCATCAATAGAGTTAAACAATGTACCATATCATGACCAGATATGTATTTCTAGATTGTGAATAATTGATAGACTTACAGCCAGCAATAAGGCAATGTTTCCATATGTATAGGCCCAGTTGCATTTGCTATTCCCTATGAAAACACCACCCTCCAGTGTTCAATTTAGACAGTATTCACCCGTGGTTGGGAATTGTACGGGCCAGGGCAATGGGATATCTTCCTCCTAGTAGGTGTCATTCTTGACTTCACTATAATTACTCACCAGCCATTCAGGAGACAGGGGAATGGAAGTCCATGGCCAACTATCTAAACCCAAGGGTCCACCACATACTCAACAATCAGTAAGGTTGAAAGCATCGGCCACTTGTTGACCTAAAACAATAAATTCATTTTGCCACTGTAGTCAGGGTGGGGGGAGCAAGAGCTTCCCCAGATACTAAAGACTGTGATAATGGTCAACCAAAACATTGTTTAGGATGGAATATCAGACACCCTATGAACATTAACAAAGCAATCACCAACAAAACTATGCAAGCAATCAACAGTTTCATATATTTCTTCTGGCTGGCTTCAGAGTCTCCACCTGAAAAAGAAAAGAAAGCCAACTCAGTTTGTTCTAAGGAACCAGAAGCAAGTCATTATCAGAAGGATAGAATAATCCACCCCGTGTTAATCTTATGTTCTTTCCTGTGAGCATCTTTTGCCTTCCAGGCATACTTATTCACTGGGGTTTCAAATATCAGGGGTACGGCTCCCACAGTAGGGAGTTTGACCAAAACTGGTTGGCCTGGAAAGTATGATGAATTTTTAGGATGACCAGGGCCATATGGGACTGGTATAATGGTAGGGGCCTTTGGATAAAATGCGGTAATTTTGGGGCATCCATTTATACCCCTGTGACTGTTGACTCTAGTCACCCCAGCTGTTCGGCATTCCACAGCTGTTTGGCCCATCCTGGCTTGTGTGATTTGAGGAAACACCAGAGGAAACAAAGAAGGAACAACTTGGTGAGTTCTACCTAGACAATGGTTCAATGAAATGTAATTTTGTTGTCTTGAAACAAAAGACTGTAGAATGAATAATTACTTATTGGACCAACAGCCCGTGAAGGTCTATTTAGTGTTGCCAAGTTTAAATGAACTTTGTAGGAAAGGTAATTCTGGCAGGGGGAGATCACAACCACCGACTCAGAGACCACCCACTCAAGAAACCCTCCGACCCAAAAGATCAAGGAAGTAAATTCTTAGAAAGTTATAGTGAGCATGCATAGTCATTTACATGTTAGGTGAAGAATTTTTAACTAATCATTGTATAGAGGATAATGAATATGTATTTGTGTATCTATAAAAGACTGTTTCTTAGACTGATTGAACGAACATGATTTCAGGAGGAGCTATCCTCCATGTTCCCGGTGCCGTGAATAAAGAATGCCTGCCTTTTAACACTACATTGGTGTTACAAGGTTTACTCCCGATTTCGGTGACACTATCTCTACCCCAACCAACACATAATGCTTCCCTTCTGATTTCCAGAAAGGGCCAATGTAGTCCACCTGCCAGGCCTCCCATAGCCCTTTCCCCTCCAGGGGGTGTCTTTCTAAGCGGGTACGACACTGTTCGCAAGCAGACACACAGGGCTTACATTTTTCCCTGGTAACTGGCCAACCTCGGGCTTGAGCCTCGCAATAGAGGTCCTTAGCCCCCGAGTGTTTCCTTTTCACATGTAACCATTCTAGCAACTGTTCCCAGTCTGCTGCTATTTGGGTGTTCCACAGGTGAGCCAGTTGGGCTAGTTCATCAGCTTTGCCATTCCACTGGCCCACAGGAGTACCATCTTTTTGGTGGGAAGGACCCAGCCCACTGCAAATTTTCCTTGCCTAGCAATAGTCAAAATATCTTGCCATTTCTCCTTCTGCCATACAGGTATCCTATTGACCTCCCACCCGTTCCGTTACCAAAATGGAAGCCATTCAGTGCAGCCTTTAAATACAGCATAAGAATCAGTATAGATATAGGTAGAAGAAACAGGAGAAGCAGATTGGGCTTCATGCTGAAAAATGCTCCATACTGCCCCTACTTGAGCACTACCTTCCCCTTTAGTAATTATTTGTTCATTAATGTCTACACAGAGTGCCACAGCTTGGTATTTCCAGATTTTTCCTTCCCGCTTGGAAGAAGCATCAGTAAACCAAACGTTCTGCAACTGCTTGGAAAATGGAGGAGCAACTTCTTGAATGGTTAACATCTTTGTGGCCCCTCTGATACTGTGAAAATGTCGCAATAATGTTCTATCTGGCCATACCATTTCCACACAGAGGCTCTCTGGGCCACCCCATCAGGGGGCGTAGTTCCTGTCAAAACTGTTCTAATTACCATAAATGGGCCTTTAAGCACTATTAATTGTTGTCGAATAGTTCGTTCAGCCTCTCTCAAGGCTAAACTGACTACAAACAAACCCTTTTCCCAGACAGTATATATTTTTTCTGCATCTTTAAAACTGCGAGAATAGAACCCAATAAGTCAAGTGGGTCCTTTGGGGCCCTTTTGCCATAAATGTATCGATAGCCCAGTCTTGGCAAATCCCCACTCAATGTGGACAGGGTCTGTAGGGTGAATGGGGCCCAGAGCTTGATGGGCAGTTGCTTCAAACACCAGCAACTGCAATGCCTCCTCTTGGAGCTCAGTCCATTCCCACTGAGCACCTTTTCACAATAAGTCATATAGAGGTCTTGCAATGATTGAAAAATCAGGAATGTATTTTCTCCAGAACACAAGTAGCCCCAGTACATGCTATAAAACCTTTTTTGACTCTGGCATCTTAATCTGATCTAGCGAGGAAAGGGTGTCCGGTGGGATACATGTCATTCCTCCCTTCCACCAGATCCCTAAAAATTTTACTTCACTTGAGGGCGTTTGTATTTTCTCAGGTGGAATCTTCAGCCCCAAACTTTCTAGATGGAAGATTATACTATCTTGAGTTATCTGAACCCTTTCTACCTCATCCCCTCCCACAAGTATATCATCAAGATAAATACCGACCCCCTTCTCTACTTGAATTCTTTCCAGCTCCTGCGCCAAAGTGTGATGGGCTAATGTGGAGGAGTGCTTATACCCCTGTGGGAGTTGGGTGAAAGTAAATTGCTGACCTTCCCAAGTAAAAGTGAAATGGTCTTGGTCCTCAGACTGTAGGGGGACCATAAAAAACATGTCCTTAACATCCACCATTGCCATGATCAGGTGGGCTCGTTCCTGGACTATAGTTATAAGCTCAGCAATATTCGGTACTGGGGCCGTCAATGGACCGGTATTTGCATTAAGTCTACGATAATCTACGGTCAGCCTTCACTTGCCATTGGGTTTTTGTACTAGCCACACTGGGGAGTTAAAAGGGGATTGGGTCGGAACCACAATGCCCTGTCCTTTTAAGTCCTCTAACACAGGCATTATTCCCTCTCTGGCCCCCAAGGGTATCGTGTAAGGCCTAACATTCATAAGCTTTGAAGGGCGAAGTGCCGGTGTGGCTTGTAGCAGCCGAGTATCTGTCGTTAGAGAGCCAAATGACCACTGTCTCCCTTTATTATCAATCCAGGGCCTCCCTTTCAGAACATCAAGTCCCAAGAGGTTGCGCGGAAATTCTCCCACAACCATTGCTACCATGGCAGCAGTATCTTCCCCTGGCAATCACAGGCTGACCATTGCTAATGCCTGTGGTTGAACTGCCAAATGCATCTGCTACAAACAGCCTCTGCTTAGAAAATTTAACACCACAGCTAGTGGCATCTTTCGTTTTAATAGGTGAAACTTGAGTCCCAGTATCTACCAAAAATGTGACTGGGACTTGTTTTGGCCCTACAATGCCTGTAATCAGTAAATCACCCCGGCTGTTTTTGGTGAGCTGTCTGATACATATCCAACCTTCGCTCTCCCACTCACCATTGGAGGGCAAAGAATCTAGTTTCCCTGCAAATTTTGAGGGACATTTGTCTCTGATAAGTCGATTAAAAAGGGTGCACTGGGAGTGGGTTTTTTAAAGCCCATCTGCGTATCTGCTGGTTTATCAGGCCACCCTGACACCAGTTTTTCTAACTTGTCTGCTAGCAATCCACCCATTAAATCATGTGGAATTCCTTTTTGCTACCCCTTTGCCCACAGGCTATTATGCTTACGAGGGATGTCCCTCCCTTGGAGGGATGTTCTTCTAACCCCCCTCAGAGCGGGCAGCCATTTTCACTTCAGCTCATCTCAGGTCCCTAGAGTCTGCTTTAGTGGCTGGAATGCTAACGGGGCCTTCCTTGCGCCTGTAATTAATCAATTCTTGGGCCACCTCCCCCCACGTCCACATTTTCCTATCCAGGGGCCAGCTGTGCCGATTGGGCATAAGTTCTTCTAAAGCAGCCGCAACCCTTTTGCCCTGAGGCATTGCTTGTATTTTCCCCTGTAATTGTATACTGATTGGCTTTAAGGAATCGGGGAGTCCCCTTATGAGGGGAGTCATTCATTTGGGGTCTACTGGCATCATCATCGGGGGCTCCTGCCTAGGCTCCAATTTTTGATCATACATCATCTGCAAACAAGCTGCCTTCTGCACATTTTCCACCAACTGATCGACAGTTCCCGTAATTGCAAGGGGATCCCCCTTCTCCAAGGGGTTCAAACCCCCCTCCCAATAGACTGCCCACTGGGTTAAAGACCAAGGGGCATGGTGATTCCCAGTAATTAAAAATACTTCCAGTCCCCAATACCCCTCCACCTGCTTTTCGCTCAGCAGAATCTGATCCCCCCAAGACAACGATACTCTCCACACATACCCCGTCTCCGACTCTCTAGGGGTTCAACCAAAACCCTTTTTTAACTTTGCCAAATCAATGGTAGTATAGGGGACCTCCTTCGCTGTGACTTGGGGGGACTGATCCTGATCGTCATTGTAAATATACTCAGTCTTAACCAAGGGTTGCAGCAAGGGTGGTTCTAATTTGTCTACTCTTTTTCTCACTGCCTGCAAGTCATCAAAAGGGTAACCAGTTGCTGACCTTGAGGGTATTTCCTCATGGGCAGTGCCTGCAAGGAGTTGCTCCTTAAGAACAGTCTGCAGATGTTTCATCTGGTCTCTCCTTCAAGCTGTTCCTTTAAATCTACCACTTGCCCCTGAAGGGACTGAATGAGGTTTTGGAGTGATTCAATGATTTGGGATTCCTCAGCATGGCAGCGTTCTCTCGCCTCTACAGCAGCGGCCAAACTGGCACTGAGAACAGCACAAATAATCAATTTTCCCCTTCCTGATCTTACTCTCGCATCCTTTCGCAACGCACTTGTTTGGTCAAACACACTGTAAATTATACCAATTTCCCTGAGCCCAGTCCATCCTGGGTACAGAGGATTGTGCATTATATTTTTCTAAAAATTCAAACAAAACTTCTCTCCCCAAAGGGGTGGTTTTAAGGTCACTCGTCCTATATAAGGCAGGGAAGCAGTCATCTCAGGAAGGCATCACGGGAGTTTCAAAGACAAGACCCGCACCCCTTACTTTCCTGAGAGGTCTCAGGTATTTGGGATCCTGTTTAAAGCAGCAAAGCGGTTGTCTCAGGAAGGCAGCATGTAAGTTTCACACATAGACCCGCACCCCTTTGTGATGGTGAGAGACTTCACTGTGAGGTTCAAATTCGACTTCACTGTAAGGCTCAAACTAACAATTTATTTGAACTTCACTTACAGGTCTAATAACAATATATTTGAACTTCACTCACAGGTTCAATATGCCACTAGTGCAGGTTTTTATGAATACAACGGAGGAATGCACTATTGCAATTCTAAACCACAGGTGCGCTAGATATTAATACCTTCAACAGAGTGCACTAATCACAATCTTAAAGCATGCCAAATACCATACATATGTTTCTTAATCACTTAGCTGCTCTCAGGTAAGTCCTCTCAATCCCTGGGAAGTTACCTTGTACAGCGTCCTGCACAAGGGGGGAGAGAACCTCCTACAGTCCAGCTGTATCGTTGGAAAGACTGCGCAATTTCTGCCCAAACCTTACGCTTTTTATCTCCTGATTTGATGGGTGGGGGCAGGACTCATCTGAGTGGATAATTTTGTTTAGTCTGGTGCTGTGATGGTCCATTAGTCTACCCTGACACAAAGTTACCGTACAGTGGTGGAATGGTGCTCAGGGCATCTGTTAAGGGACTACTGAAGGCACCACTCAGGCCTCGGTTCTTACCATGGTGCAGTGTTCAGGCAACCCCGGGCTGAGCCGTTTGTGCAGCTCCCCCCAGGTCATCTTCTGCAGGGCTGCTAAGGTGAGATTCACAACACCCTGCATCTCACCTTTGTGCTCTGAAACCGGTCTAGCCAGGTGATCCCTTACAGTTGGACATTGCTTACATTCCATCCCGTGACCTGAGTCACAATTCCACCACTGAGGTCATCATTAGCCAATGTATAATTTTCATCTGAGTCTTTAAGTAAAGCCAGGTATCTCCCAGTTTCTAGGTGGACCTTTACCTGAGAGATAGATTTTACAATTCTTTTAACACAACTAATGTTAATGCACACTACAATAATACAAATGATGATAACAATCAATGATTGCAACAGATTAGCAATCCCTCCAGTAAATACCCATCCTATTTTACCACAGATATTTCTCAACCAAGTGGACTTTATCTGATCCTGCAGCTCATGTGTAACTTCAGCTATCTTCTTCATAACACAGCATTCTTCTTGTTCATGGTTTGTCTTTAAGTATCCACACACACCTTGTTCTTTGAGTAGGTGAGTCATCACAATTGTCCATGGTTCAAGGGATCTGACAGGAAGATTTCTTAGGATATTTTAAGTCTTTATAGCTTAGACTGTCAGTGTCGTGGTTTAGCCCCAGCCAGCAACTACGCACCACGCAGCCGCTCGCTCACTCCCCCACGGTGGCACGGGGGAGAGAATTGGAAGAGTAAAAGTGAGGAAACTCATGGTTTGAGATAAAGACAGTTTAATAAGTAAAGCAAAAGCCGCGCACGCAAGCAAAGCAAAACAAGGAATTTGTTCACCACTCCCCATGGGCAGGCAGGTGTTCAGCCATCTCCAGGGAAGCAGGGCTCCGTCACGCGTAATGGTTTCTTGGGAATTCAGACGCCATAACTCCGAACGTCCCTCCACCCCCTCCTTCTTCTTTGTCCCAGCTTTATATACTGAGCATGACGTTATATGGTATGGAATATCTCTTTGGCCAGCCTGGGTCAGCTGTCCCAGCTGTGTCCCCTCCCAGCTTCCTGTGCACCTCCAGCCTGCTTGCTGCAGGCCAGCATGAGAAGCTGGACTGTCCTTGACCACTTAGCAACAACTCAAAACATCAGTACCTTATCAACATTTTCTCATCCCAAATCCAAAACACAGCCTCACGCTAGCTTCTGTGAAGAAAATTAACTCTACCCTGGCTGAAACCAGGACAGTCAGGGATAGCAATCCTTCCTGTCATCTCTTCTCTCCTCAAGGATATGAGACCATAAACAATCATCAGGTGATCCCTGCTTTACACTGAACCACGCATATGTGGAAAGAATCTCAAAGCAACACTGAGTGGTTACCAGTTCCACATATCTCAGGACTAAACGTTTTCCCCAATACAGCTTATCCCCATATCGTGTATTTGCCCAAGGGTGTTTGGAACATGGCTGTTGGAAAATTGTGGTTGTTTGCCTCTACATCCCGCAGTCTTATTGTCTCTACAAAGGGGATTATAGGAACAATTTAGACCCCAAATGGAAGTTTGATTTAATGTATTGTTAAATGGATTTTGATTCCAGAGCCAATCTAAATTCTCATCTATATCCACAGCAAGAGCCGTTATGGGGATCCCCTGAGCGGGGTATGTAGTAGAGGCAAACAGGTCATCACATGAAAAGAATTAAGCATGCGAGAAAACTTAGTTAACAAACAATTATCCTTATCAAACAAACACCAAATTTCAATATTGAAACAAAAATCCGAACAAAAAAAAAACTTCTGGTCCATATTCAAATTCTGCACAGCTTGTCCCTTCCATTTAGACTTCAGGTTGACACTTCTTAGGTCTCCAACCCATCGTACTCCTCGTCCCTCCTTTTGTTGGGGCATACCTGCAAGTAAACAGAAAAGTGCTGTTCAACTGTTTATATGATTGGCCATGAGTCAGTTAGAAATCTAGTATGATCCATCTACTACTTATTTGATGTGTGCAGTCAGAGTTATCTTTGGCTTCCCATGTATATGATCCTCTTGGACTGGTCAATATCAGGGGTACGATTCCAATTTGAGGTAATTTGACCATTACTGGTTGACTGCAGGAGAAGGATGGACTTCACAACTCTATGAGAGTTATATTCCGAAGCCGCTTATTGTCTTGTCTGACTCCAATATATATCATAATTTTTGTTTAGTCACCGTGCACACACTCATTATTGGTTACAGCTTGTTACACACATTATTGCAATTGGCTATATACAAAATATCACGCGCTGTCCATGCGCCTCTCACACAGTCAGGATTTGCTGCTTGCAGATGTTCCTGTGCTCTTTTGCTGCTTCTCAGTTGTTTACCACAGCTCCTTCTCCTCAAGGCCGAGCTGTGCAGATATCCAGGTGTTTACCAGCTTCTCAATGCCACAGCTCCTTCTCCTTAAGGTCGAGCAGTGCAGGGTGATCACAACAGTTGACCAGGATGCAATTGTATGGGGAATTTGCCAAATTTATGTGGTTCCTTGGAGATTAAATCTCCAGTAGGACAAAATGCTTTTATCTTTGCATTTCCATTTTCACCCCATCTATTATTAACAGTACATACTGCTTCAGATAGTCTCAGGTTCCAATTGGATGCATGGATCTTTGCGAATCTTTTAGTTAATCCATTGATTCATTCTACTATTCCATTTGCTTGAGGGTAGTAGGGAGTATGGAAGGTCCAATCAATACCTTCTCCCCTTGCCCATTCCTGGACGATAGCTGCTGTAAAGTGTGAACCGTTATCACTTTGGATGGCAGAAGGCATAGGTAAAGTACTAAACCATTCCTTTAGCACTCGAACGGTCCATTCTCCAGATGTTGTCGTTGTTGCGGTGGCTTGGGTCAGTTTGGACACCACCTCTACACCTACTACAATATATCTATAGCGATTAGATGGTTTAAATGGCCCAATGTAATCAATTTGCCAGAGTGTTTTCCCTGCCCTAATATATAAAGGCAGGGCTTGATTTGGATGATTCATTTTTAATCGCAGGTGACACTGCAGACAGTGTGTTACTATCTTTTCACAGTCAGCCAGTGTAGCAGGCCACCCCCTGGCTTGGCATTCCTTATACAGATCAGCTTTCCCAGTGTGGCCACGCCTCTCATGTAGCCGTTCCCTTAATCTTATCCAATCCTGTGCATCCGAACTCCCGTCTGCCTCTAATGTACATATGCAGGCGAGGCAGTCAACTTTATTATTCCAGTGGGCAACCTCAGTTATGACTTTATCATGTGCCTTTACCCATCATATTTGTAGTATCTTTTCCTTTCCCATTGCCAATAGCTGCTTCCAGTCCTCTGTTCTCCACACTGGGACCCAACTGACTTGCCAATCATTAGTTTCCCAATGTCCTATCCATTCCGTTGCCCCTTTGAACACTGCGTAAGAGTCAGTATATATAGTTTGAGCTCCATGTTTCACAGCCAGCAATACAGCCCGTAGCTCCCCTGTTTGGGCACTACCTTCTCTTTTCTCAATCTCAGTTCTTCCTGTTTTTACCTCTAGAGCTACCGCTGTATATTGCCAAACCCATTCTTTCCGAACTGCAGAAGCATCTGTAAACCATATTCCTGACTGGTCTGATTCAGCTGTAAAATGGGGTGCTTCTAAAATAGCTGATGGTTTGTTAGGTTTGACTAACATGGAAAGGTCTGCATTAATATCCTTTTGTAATTTAGGTATTTTTACTGGCCCTTCAGTAATAGTAACTAACTGGCTAATACCTTCCAAGTAGGAGTACCATTTCTGGACAGTGGGTTTTTAGGCAATTCTGTCAGGGGGAGGAGTCCCTTTCCTGACTAATTCCAGGAGAAGGAAAGGACCCTTGACAGCTATATCTTGGTTCATGCAAATCCGCTCAGCCTTTTTTATTGCCCAAACTAGTGATAACATACCTTTTTCCCAATCAGTATATCTCTGGTCAGTATCACTGAATGAATGTGAAGAGAATTCCAAGGGTCTATCAGGGCCTTCTTCTGGTCCTCATTGATATAAATTAAAATGGGAACCATGTTCACTGAATCCCCACTTGATCTGTATAGGATCTGTCTCGTGCATAGGGCCTAAAGTCTGGTATATGCGAAGCTCATGAATCAGTAAATTCAAGGCTTCCTCATGCTGAAGGGTTCACTGCCACTGGGCATTTTTCTTAATCAAATTATACAGGGGCCTAGCAATTATAGAAAATCCAGGGACATGTTTCCACCAATAACCTAAAGTCCCAAGTATCTGTTGTAGCTCCTTTTTGTTCTCTGGAGTTTTACCATCTTCTATTTTATCCAGGATATCGGCTGGTATAGCCAAGGTCCCTCCTGACCACCAAACTCCTAAAAAATTTAACCTCTTGACTCAGTTCTTGACATTTAGTGGGAGGGATTTCTAATTCCAATGAAGTCAGTGTGTCCCAAACCTGACTAGATACTTCTCTGACTGCCTCTTCATTATCTCCACCTATCAAGATATCATCAATATATTGGTACATGCTTACCCCATCTGGTACTTTTATTTCCTTCAATATTTTTGCTAGTGCATTATGGGCAATAGTGGGAGAAAGTTTGTATCCTTGTGGGAGACAATTAAAGGTATATTGCACTCCCTCCCATGTGAATGCAAATTGGGGTTTTTCTTCCTCCTGAAGAGGAATCATAAAAAACATATCCTTAACATCTAATGTGGACATCCATGTGTGATGTTTAGCTTGAAACTGGGTGACCAGGTCAGCAATGTTAGGAACAGTGGCCGTGAGCGGCATGGCATTGTTATTAAGCCTCCTGTAGTCAACTGTGAGTCGCCATCTACCATCCGGTTTACGTACTGGCCTTACTGGAGAATTATAGGGTGAGACTGTCCTGGTTATAATACCACTGTCTTCCAGGTCTTTAATTACTTCCCTGATCCCAGTTTTGGCTGCGGCTGGTAGAGGATACTGACTAACATTCGTTACCTGGGAAGGAGGCAGTCTGACGGCTGTCTCCAGTACCCGGACCTCACGTGGTGGGGCTCCAAAGCTCCACACGGTCCTGTCTGGCAATCTCTAGACTTTGTTTGCTAATACATCAAATCCCAAAATGTTATTTTGATAAGGGCCAATGACTACTCTTGTCTTAGTCATTTGGTTTTCTCCTGGAAGCCAAACACACACTGTACCAATTGGTCTGATTTCAGGGGCTCCAGTCACTCCCATTACATTAATTTTCTTCTGGGTGGGGACTAATCATAACCTTTTTGCTGTTTTTTCTGTGATAACACTTATTTGAGCTCCAGTCTCGATTAGAAAATTTACAGGTATTCATCTGGGGCCCGCAACTAAAATAATATGTGAGTCACTGACATGGTTAGGCCATTCTAGGTTAGATATTATGAGGGTGAGTTGGCCTGAAATACCCCCCGCACTTTCTAGTCTTTTAGATCTATCAACTCCTTCTGAGAAAGGATTCGCAGGAGCAGAGGGTTTATCCTTCTGTGTTTTAACAGCATCAGTACGTTCTGTAACTTTGCTAATAAGCTGCTCCATCAGGTTTACCATTACACGAATATTCTCTGTGGACTGCCCATGTAACATTGATCGGGGTATTCCTAAGGCTAACGCCTTTCTCCACAATTCTTTATGCTGAGTGTCGCGTCCACCCTGACTTTCCTGAGAGGTCTCACGTATTTAAGCATAGAGAAATAAAGCGGGGAAGCGGTCGTCTCAGGAAGGCAGCACGTAAGTTTCAAACACAGACTCACCCCCCCTACTTTCATGAGAGATCTCACTTATTTGGGAAAGAATACGGCACTCTCGTCTCAAGGGATCCTGTCCATGATGCCAATTTAAATGTCCCGATCCAATGTTGGGGGAGGTTTCAATACGATTCCAAGAAAGAGATTAAGACACAACAAAAGTCAAATGCCATAAATCCAAAACAACTTTTATTATATTATTATAAAAAATACAATAAAAATTAGTAATAAATTAGTAATTAAAAGTAAGAAATTAATAGCAACAGGACAGAATGGAATAGAAAGACAGAAATCAAGCAAGCATTCAGGATAGAGTTGCAAGGAAAGTCAACACCATGGATCCGTGGCGCCCTGGGGTCCAAGCTTCTGGATGTTTTGGTGGTGGGTGATCGTGGCGGCATGCACGAGGGCTTGGTCTCATTCACGGGCTGTGATTTCCATGACAATGACATGTACTTGCCTGTCTCTGCATGCGCATATGCTTCACGCTTCACGCAGCTCCAGCCCCGCTCCTCATGCGACTGTCACATGGCTATCGCATGACTCGATGATGCATGACTGGGCCTTGTAGCACCAATCACAGGTCTCTGCGGCCCTGCAGCCAGCCAAAGGAATTCTCGCCCAGACGAACAATCTTTGAGACAAGTGCCCCATGGTTTGCCCCATGGTTCAGTCACTCACATGCTCTCACGGCATAAGTCTAGCTGAGCTTCAAGTATTAGTGAATGCTCTGTCACAAGTTTAATGAACAAACTTTTTTTAATATTTGGGATCAGCAAATATGAGCTAAGCAATGGTAACTACATATTCCTTCAACTAAAACATGTATTATTACCTATACATGGGTCATTACCAAGCACATTAGTGGGAAGTAACACTTAAACTGATGACACTACTTAATGTCTCAACACTGTGGAACTGGAACTGAAAACCTTACTTCAATGATAAACCAACTGTAAAAAATAACTGTTGAGTTTTGATGTTTTGAAGTATTTGTTCAGCTATTTTAAAAAGTTCACATAAAATGCAGTATTTCAAGTATTATGTGCAGCAATATGGAAGATAAAAAAACAGAAAATGTTTCCATTGGGCAGTTCAATCACAAATGTATGTGTGTGCAATTGTATCTATTTATATAGATTGGGAAGAAACAAGAGACGTATGATGATTACAACATCATTGTAAGAGACAGTTATTTAACATGTACAGTTTTCAGCCTCTGTTGTGTCTTTTCTGAAGAAGAATGAAAGATACATTGGGTTTTTGCCTCCCTTTAAAGCAGGCATCACACAAAGCCAGATTCAGAATTCTTTTCTCCCTAACAAAATGTATTCAGTGATTTGTTTTCGAAGTGACAAAGGAAAGCTGACAAAGTGAAACTGCATCAACTGTGCAGCTAGATGTTTCTTTTTTTTTATTTTTAATGGTGGAGTAATATGTGTGATTCTTCATTTGCTGCTCTAACCCTTGAGAAATACATTTATGACTCTTAGATGGCTTTTGATTACTTCAAGGTTACCTAGCATGATGCGCAGCTAAAACTATCCCAAAGGCTTGAACACCCAAAATACTAGTTGTACTGGTAGTAGGTAGCATTTTTAGAGTATTTAAGACCTGATATATCTTCACAGACTTCCAATACAAATCATTCAAATGGCAAGCAAGAAAGAATACTAAGGAATCAGCTTAAACAAACTTGTTAATTATGTTAGTTATTTTTTAATTATGGAGTGTTCGTAACTCCACTGCCATTTGGAGTGAGGAACCTGCATGCAGTTTTCCTGTTAAGAAAAAAACAACCAACGACCCTACAGTGGTTAGGGCACTTTTCTGTGGGGTGGGATGACATGTCTGTTTGTACAACCTGTCCAAGTCCCCCTAAATGGCAGCTCAACTTGCTGCTTGCCACAATTTGCTGTCATCCACAAGCCTGCTGGAGTGCACTCCATCCCATCCACTAATATCCACAGCAGATTATGAAGATATTAAATTGGGGTCACCAGCAAGCAGGAGGTCTTCCTAGATCTCAGGTGCAGTCAGCAGGCCCCTGCAGGAGGGAGTTTCCTACAGCTGTCCCATGACCTTCCCCTTTCCTGCAGACATTAAATTCAAACTCAGCTGGTCCTGATGAATTCCCTGGAGGGTACTGCCAATCCTCACCGGTGACCAAGGCACTATACCTATGCTGAAGCTGCAGGTCTGCAGATGGAGTGGGAATAGGTTTCTGGCCTTCCCCACCCTGACTGGCTGCCTGCCATCACCTGTGTGAGCACAGCCTCTGTCTGTCCTTGATGCCTCACTGCCTTCAGCTCCGGATTTGGACTCCGCAGATTCTCTGCTTATAACCCTGGCAATCTCCTCCTCATTCTCCGGGGAAGCACACCCCACTCACCGCCTCCCGTCCGCCCAGCATCCCCGTTGCTGCAACTGCCTGCGGCGGCAACGGCTGTGCCAACGACTGTACCAACGACCGTGCCAACTGCCGTGCTGCGCTCGCCGCCGCGCCACTCATCCTCCCCGGGCCACGCCGCAGCGCCCAGGCCCCGCCCCTCAGCAGCACCTCTGGCCATAGCGCCCCCTGCCGCCGCCCGCCGGAACCGGGACGTGTGCACGCTCGTTCTGCACATGCTTCGCAAGAGCAATAATGCGTCTCGATTCGCTACTTATGGGAGTCGTAAGCACGGTGGCTATACGAGTCCTCTCCCTAGTGTGAGTTTTTATTGGAGCTACTGCCTCTTACCGGTGTGCTGTGTGTTAGTTCCTCGTGCTTCCCAGGCAAAAACCAGTTCTTTCCGACGAGCATGAGGTGATTGATGGGTGGCTCATTGAATTCACAGCCAGCAGCCCTTAACAAGTTCCTGTTGCTGCTGCTCTGACAATAGGCAATGTGACACCTGGCAGTGTCATCCTGATAAAATTTTCTGTACTTTTACCATCAGGGCAATGGCAAACCACAGATGCAGATTTTCAGAAGTCCGTAAAAGCCATTTAAATGTAAACAGTACATTTTCTTTTCTTTCTGCCTGAGTGATTCCTTCTGTGTTCTCTCAGTGATCCTCTCTGGAGATCCCTCCAGCCAGCTGCCTGCAGTGGCCCACCAGCTGGAGTCTCTGGCAAGCCTTGCTTGTCCAGAGGCTGCGCAGGGGGACCAGACCAGTGGCAGGATTTACATTCATAAAAAACCCTGAGACCTGGACCAAACCGAAGGTTTTCCAAATTCTCTGTGACAGAAAATAAAGTTGGTATTTTATGTCTTTGTGTGCTTTGTCCCAAATATTTTGAATCTCATAACTGTTGTAAGAAAATGCTTATTTTCTGAAGCAGACACTCTGGAAAACAGAAGGAATTACAAAAGAATTCCCAGGAAAGTGGAATGTGATTCTGGAGGTCATCAACGGTGGTAAACATTGGACAAAATCATCAAGCTGGGTGTTAATCAAAAGGAAAGGGAGATCCTGGAGAAAGGTAAATGTGAATGAGGTCGTTTGTCACTTAGTTCTTAGTATCTATAGTTAGCACAGACCATGGTTTGGTTGTTACTCTTTGTAGTCTTTAAGGGGAGGTACACAAAATAAAGTTTTTAAAAGGGGTGGAGGCACATCTGAAGATGGAGATGAAGGACAAAGAAAGACCTATTACTGATTGCAGTAGATGCCTGGTGGAGTTAATGAAAGGGTTTTATGTAATCTTTTGAGTCTGGTCATAAAAGAAATAGAAGAAATACATGGCACAATAGTAGTCTTGGGAAGAGCAGAGCTTTACTTTTGAAGGCAAGGGTATAGAATTTATGGTGCAATAGTTTGAAAAGAAGGTGTAAGAATAATGCAGAAAGAAGGGTTTTCTGCCAAAATTACTTCAAGAAGTGCATGGTAAGAAAAATTCCACTAAAAAATGTTGGGACTTGTGCCAGATTTGGATACTCATCAAACCTCTGTCATTCTGCTATTAGTTGAGTGGCTTTGATAGTTAGAGTATAAAGGAATCATGTGAGAATTAAATTTATCAAATTAAAATTAGAAAACAAATGTATTGTCAGGTATATCTGGATGTTTGCAGATGTGATAGCTAAGGTTTCTTCAAATTCACTTAAAGGACAAAAAGTGTTGATGGTTTCAGATTTGCCTGATGAATAATAAATGTAATATAGAAGAACTAGTTCTAGAAAATATTTCAGTTGCAATAATTAAAGACTGATTTAGTGTAAATAAAGAATAAAAAAAAGGACGCCAGTATGTCAGCTGCAAAACAACATCTCAGACATTAGAGGTCAACTTTGTATAGTCAAATTAATGAGTTTAAATACATTGGAAAGTAATTACATTAAATTTGCAAAATAGTTAGAATTTGTGTATTAAACAAAGGAGAAAACCTGAAGTACTTGATGCAGCAAAGCCAGGGACCAGCAGAAGTCTTCAGGAGTAGGAAAAGATTTTCTCAGCTTTCTGAGCTTAGTTTTTAGATCTTAGATATACAGAAGGCTAGGAATAAAGTAAGAACTACTGAAAGTTGAGTCTAACTTTGCAAAAGAAGTAAACCGAAAACCTTGATGTTCTTCAACTTCACCAATAAAAAGAATAAATGGAAGAAACAAGGTTATTATCCTGTGAAACTAGAGATTTGGAGAAGTCTAGGCAAAACCCTTAAAACGGGATTGAACTTTTGTGTGAATTTGCATTGAGGACAATAGTACTGAAAATAAGAGCTAACCTACAACAGTGGTGGGAGAAAGGCTAGAATACGAAAATTGCTTCATCTAGGATGGAAGTAAAACTCAACAGAATGTTTTCAAACCAGGTTATCTAACCTTTTCCCTTGACTACTAAAAGAAGTGCCCCAAGTTTCTTCATGACCTATGTAGTAAGCTTCATTTTTTGTAAAGACTTTGAAGTGGTTAAAGAGGAAATTACATGCCTCTCTGAAAAAGAAATTGTCAGGTTGAAGGAAAGTTACAGGTGGATTTTTTCAGACATCTGTCTTGGGACTAGTATAATTTAATATGTACATTACTGTCCTTGGTAGAAGAGTGCTAATGAGCCTTGCTGATTAAAAAAAAGTTATTTAACATCATCAAAAAGCAGAGTCGCCTTGTGGAATAGCCTGCAAGGTATGAGATGAAATTTAATAGTACAACTGCTTGGTCATATCCTTAGGGAGTGGTAATAAGAAAGTTCATTATTAACTGAAAGCTGTTTAGTTTGAAATGACAAAAGATTACAGTAATCTAGTATAAAAGTTGACAACAGAAAAAGTATGAGTGAACAGTCATGAAAAATGATGTTTTCAAGAAAAGGGGCAATGAGATTCCAGGACTCCTTGCTAGCATATTATATTTTTTCTAGTATAAGAGTGTTTATTAGTGTAGTGAGTTGACCTTGGCTGGATGCCAACTGCCCACCAAAACCACTCTATCACTCACCTTCTCAGCTCAACAGGGGAAAGAAAAGTATAATGACTTGTGGGTCGAGAGAAGAACAGGAAGAGATCACTCAAAAATTACTATAACAACCAAAACACAGCTGACTTGGGGGAAAAAAAAAATTAATTTATTATAAATAAAATCAGAGTAGAGATAATGAGAACTAAAACTAAATCTTAAAACACCTTCAGCCCACCCCTCCCTTCTTCCCAGGCTCAATTTCACTCCTGATTTTTCTCCACTTCCTCCTGCTGAGTGGCACAGGGGGACGCGGAATGGAGGTTGTGAGCAGTTCAACACACGTTGTTTCTGTCTCTCCTCCCTCCTTGGGGGGAGGACTCCCCACACTCTTCCCCTGCTCCAGTGTAGGGTCCCTCCCACAGGAGACAGTCCTCCACAAACTTCTCCAACGTGAGTCCTTCCCACAGGCTGCAGTCCTTCACAAACTGCTCCAGCCTGGGTCGAGGTGCAGTCCTTCAGGGACCACAGTCCTGCCAGTAAACCTGCTCCAGTGTGGGCTCCTCTCTCCACAGGCCTACAGGTCCTGCCAGGAACTCACTCTAGCATGGGCTTCCCATGGGGTCACAGCCTCCTTCAGGCATCCACCTGCTCTGGCATGGGGTCCTCCACAGGCTGCAGGTGCATATCTGCTCCACCACAGACCTCCATGGGAGGAGACAGCCTGCCTCACCATGGTCTTCACCAAGGGCTGCAGGGGAACCTCTGCTCTGGTGCCTGGAGCACCTCCTGCCCCTCCTTCTTCACTGACCTTGGTGTCTGCAGAGTTGTTTCACATATTTTTATTCCTCCCTCTGGCTGCAGTTGGTGTGTGCCAGGTTTTTTTCCCTTCTTAAATATGTTATCACAGAGGTGCTACCACAATTGTTGGTGGGCTTGGCCTTGGCCAGTGGCAGGTCTGTCTTGGAGCCGGCTGGCATCCAATCAAACATAGGGGGAGCTTCTAGCAGCTTCTCACAGAAGCCACCGCTGAAGCTCCACCCCCCCACCAAACCTTTGGCACACAAATCCAATACAATTAGGCAGTGTTTAAGAAAAAGGAAGTATGTCTTATAAAGACATAGGTGGATGTGCAACCTCTTATGAGCAGATATGAAAAACCTATGGGTTGTTTGGCCTAACAAAGTGAAGGCATGACCTCCAGAAAAGTCATGTTACCATTACCAAATAATATTGGTAAACGAGCAAATAAAGTGACCACAAATAAGTTTAGAGAACCAGAAAAAATATCTGACTATCAGAAACAGTGGGAGGTTCTGAAAAAGAAAATTCAGTAAAGCTAGTGGGGCTTGAAAGTCTAAGTACTTTCAGGGCATTCTGATGAGCTTGTTGCCAAGCAGAAGGTGTAAGAGACTTTCTAAACATGATGAAGTACTATAAGCATTTTTTTCAGGTTTTGCATCTATTAACTAATTTGAGTTTTGCTGAAGACCTAAATGTTCTCCTAAGAGTTTCACTAGAGTTATTAATGTATTTATAGCCATTTTCACATATTTTCTTTAATTGTCTCAGCTACTTTTGTGCTTGTGGATAGGTTCTTTTTTTGCTCCAAGAGACCGAAGACAAAAAGGTGGCAAGCAAACCAAACCAATGGATGTTCTGTCAACTTTTTGTCATCATGACAACTGCTCTTGAATTCCTCTTTATCTTTTCCATTTTTTCTATTACCCTCCTCCTTCTTTTTCAGTGAGATTTTTCTCCCCTTTTTTTCCACTCATCCAGTTGCCATGCTGATACATTAACACTTCCTTTTTCCTCACCTCTTCATAATAAATTAGCAGTGCAATTGTAAAAGCCTCAGTTTTTACAGGTTTCATGCGGAAGTGAAGCCATCTTAGAACAGTATTTTTCAGCCTGTTTGTAGTCATAATGTGTCTAATATCAGTTCTCACTTGGTTTACATCACAAATTAATTTTTTAAACATGGATATTAGAAATTTTACTTTGTGAGCAATTGGTCAGTTTTCAAAAAATTTTGTGGTATGTGCACCAACTCTTTATGAACTTGTGGTAGTTTTTCTGACTGTAGTGGTGCTTTTTTCCAGTTGAGATTCATGAACCTATGCTTTATGTTACACCCGGATCATACATAAACAAATCAAAGGGAATAAAGTTTTCAAACATCAGTGAGGCTTAACATAAATCCATAAGAGATGGGATCCTTACACTTTTGGAAGTGGCATTCAGAACCCAAAGAGTCTCGGACTGGTGACCACTTTAGTATACGAATAGTCCTAACAAAGATCTCTATCTTCCCATAAGGCGTTCCCCCCGTAAGGGGAGGTTTCGATATGATCCCGAGTGAGATTAAGGCACAAATGAGGTCAGATGCCGTATACTCAAAACAACTTTTATTATCAAAAATAAAATAATAAATTAGTAATGATAACTTATTATCAGAAGTAAGAAATTAGTAGCGATAGGACAGAATGGAATAGAAAGACAGAAATCAAGCAAGCATTCGGGATAGAGTTGCAAGGATAGCCACCACCATGGATCCATGGTGTCCCGGGATCCGAGGTTCTCGATGTTTTGGTGGTGGGCAATCGCTGCGACGGGAGGGCTTGTCTTGGCCTCTCATCCAAGGGCTGCAATTTCCATGACAATGACATGTACATGCCTGTCTGCATATGCACTTACACTTCATGTGGTTCCAGTCCTGCTACTCACACGGCCATTGCATGACTTGATGGTGCATGACTGGGCCTTGTAGCACCAAGCGGAGGTCTCTGTGGCCCTGCAGCCACTCCCATCACCAGACAAAGGAATTCTCTCCCAGACAAACAATCTTTGGGACAAATGCCTGTTGCGGCCCGAAAGGAGCCGTTTAGGATGACTTCCCTCCCCTTGGGACCAACGACCAGATTCGTGATCCCCCTGGACTGAATTAAGGTGAAACGACACCAGCCAACCAATGTAACAATTTAATAGTAAACTAAACAATCTAACTAGACCAACAAGTCCTGTGAACCATGTCTTTCACGGTTTGACAAAGAGACAAGGAGAAATAGAGAGACAGACAGAGACAAAGAAGGTGTCACCACCCGTGGATCCAGCGGCGTCCTGTTGGTCCTCTTGGTTCTTGTTGTTTCTGGGTGGTGTGGGTTCCCCCTCAGTCACTGTGACCACCGCCTTTCACACTATTTAGACCCGCCTTTTTCACTCTGATTGCCCGAGGAAACGGCATGTTTTTAGTGCCCACGCAGCACGTTCTTCTCGCATGCTTGGGGGGATCGTTGTTTGTTCCGTGCCCTCCTTAAGTGCTGTACTTAAGGCTCCAGTCAGGTTTCGGTTCTTATCATGATGCATTGTTCCCTGGGCTGAGCCGTTTGTGCAGCTCCTCCCAAGTCATGTCCGCATAGATAAGAATCTGTCAAGGTGAGACGAAGCTGAGTCGATTCACAACTCCCTGCATCGTGCCTTTGTGTTCCGAAACCAGTCTAGTCCAGGTGATATTTACCACTATGCCTGCGCTGTAGATCTACTCTGTGCGCCTCTGCACCAAGTAATGTTTAAGATAAAGTCCGCGCGCCGGTCCGCCACAAAGCCCCATGGCTCAGTCTCTCATACAATCTAAGGATAAACTGAGATCTTTTAAATATTCGGCAGCATACTCTTTTGGTTGAGAGAGATAGGATTGCAGTGATTGACAAGAATTATGTTTGGGCAGTGCTGTCTGTCCCCCTTGACATGCTGAGCTAATAAAAAGAAATATGGAAGAAAAGATTAAAGGGAGCTAAATGGTGCATGTCAATTCAGAGAGCACTAATGAGTTATATTGGCCATCAACAACCATTTCTTTTGGAGGATGGCATCTAATTTTCATTCATATGGATAAGACTATCTCTCTCAAAAAATTGTGGCCCTCCAATTTTTCTCAGCATGAACATGGAAGCAATAAACATGCCGACAGAGCTGCTGAGGCTTGGTGCTAAAGGCAGTGATTTAGGGAAATAATCAATGCTTAGAAAGAGGAAATTAGAAAATAAATTAACTCTTGGTGTCCTGTAATGTTTTTTTACAATTTACTACTGTAGCTCTGATATGCATGGACATGAACTCTTTAAATTTGGGTTGTTTGAATGTTGCTTATGCCTTAACAATATGCAGGGGTTTTTTTCCTAGAAAAAGTACTTAAATGCTTTTTGCATTTTCCATAAGCACTTCCCACAGTTATTTTGGTAATAAAACACTGGCTTAAAGGTTGTAAGAGTGACTATAAATCTGTGCTAACAGACCATACTAAGTTCTGTAAATCCATGTCCTCTAGGCAATGAATTTGTTAGTGAGAGTAATCCTGAATGACTGCATATTCTAGTATTATTCGGAATTTTGAATCAAGGTATCATGTTGACACATGTTTGGGACTGTTGAATAATTCAGAATTTTGTTTGTATATGCCATTCATTCTGATGATCTGAAATTATAGTTCCCAGGAATTGTACTTTCTGACTTGATATGCCTGAGAAGATACCAGGGAAGCATCTCTTTCATATTGAGATTTGCAAGGCTTCCTCTTGTCCCAGGTCAGCCTGTACTGACTGCAGTTCTGATCACCATCTGAAGTCAACGGGAACTTTGCTATTGGTTTCTGCCAACAAAATACAGAGCACAGAGAAGAAAACTTTCTAGAAATGTCTTACTCTGATGTTGTCTGTCTTCCTAGAAGTCTTTGATGAATAGGAGGGAGGTTTCTCAGAGCTCAGAGAGTCTTTTGAAACTTATGAAACCTAGTTTTGTTCTGAGTTCATAGAAGTGTGCTCAGACTCAGTAGTACTCACTAACTCAATAGATTCTTGGAATAATATTTTTCTATGTGTGAAATAATTATTTTTTAATAAAGCAGATGGTTGAAGAGCATTGTGTTGCATATTGTATAGCTGTTTATGACAATGTAGTGACATCTAACTAGCTATTTAGAAAAAATGTTCTATTGTTTTCTAGAAAATATATTCCAAAAGATATTCCTTACTTCCATTGGTGTTCTTTCAACACCACTATCAAGAAATCAATGTTTTTTTATAAGCAGAAATATAAACAAATACTTTCTTTGTTTTGTTTGGAATTTGCTCTCTTCCCAACTCAGGATTCCTAAAATATTTGAAAACTTTAAGTTGTTCAGGCTGCAAAAACAATCACTCTCAAAATAAATATTTTTCTACCCTCTTTCTTACTTGCTTGGCTTTAATCTAAGACTTGATGTGCTAGTTTCTCTAGAGAACAAACAAGACCTGTTTTTCACTTTCAAGAGCTTTTTTCCCTGAAGCCTATTGGCAGTTTTGTTGGCTTATTGCAGGGCTTCATTTTGTTGTTTGGAAAGAGAGGTTGCATTTCTTTAAACTGATTGACAGCTTGAAATCCTGTCTGCTAAGAGATTATGAAGCACTTCAAAAGTAAGAACCAGGTAGTGCTATTTACAGTGGTTCAGATGAAGACCAATTACACAAAATTACTATTATTACTACTTAGAAAATAGTAGTAATAGCTCACAGAATGTACCTAAAGCAATTAGGGAAGAAAGAAACAGACAAGAAATATTTGAACTTCAAGAGTGGTGCATCAAATTTAATAGCTGCACTTGGACAAGGAAGACACACAATGATGTAGTGAGCAGGCTGATCTTGTTCTGATTTTATCTGATCTGATGACCAGTAGGTGAACCTATGAAAGCTCTTGACTTCTTTGCCCTCTAGTATTCATGAAAATTAATTTTAAAATTCACTAAAGGGAAAAAAAAAATCGCTGAAGTATGTTTGAGTCTCTGAGGGGTTAAAAGATGGACTTTCAGTCCATGAGAACACTGCAGTTAGCTCAGTGAGAAATACAGGTAAGCTGGGTGAGAAGTAGATAACAGGCTGGGTGAGAGAAACCAGATGGTTTCCCACAGAGATAAGAAAGTTGAACAATACTAGAGGAGGACGTGCAGGGAGGAATCCTTGCAACATCTTGCTATTGGCTTAAGCATGGTTGACAGTATGCCGTGTGTACAAAGCCTACGAACCAATAGACGGGATGGCTATGGTGTGTGCAGCGCGCCTGACCAGCGGGGGCATACATCATAGGCTCCCTATGCTGAGAGTCAGCAACAGAGATGTGTTTCGGCACTCGCTGGTCATGTGTGTTGAAACCCATTCCTCTGCAAATGTATAAATACCGGGATTTCCTGAAGAGCGAGGCCACCATTGCATCCGTGGGGATGCCCATGTAAAGCTGGCACCTACCGACTGCTGGGCTGGGCTTGCGGTGCAAGACGACACAAGAATGTACGGATGGTCCATCTTCCTCAAAGTCCTCGGGTCGGTAAGACAATTGCTTTGCAAGATACCCTTAATGTAACGCATGCTTGTAGGTAATAAATGCTTGTTGCTTTTCCGCTTGTAATCTGTGTATATGTGTCTACCCTTCTCAGGAATCCTTGAAACCACCCTAGGACAGTCTCCTTACTTGAGGAGAAGTAATTGAATATGGAACCGGTCTTCTCTGGAGACCTTCAAAACCTGACTGGACGTGTTCCTGTGCAATCTGCCCGAGGTGATCCTGCCTTGGCAGGGGGGTTGGACCAGATGATTTTCAGAGGTCCCTTCCATTCTCTGATTCTGTGATTCTGTAACATGGTTCCACGTACTGCATGTCTGTTTGTACTGGTTTCTTATCTTTCAGTAGCGACTGAAGATATATTTAGAAATAGATACAACTTTCAGTTTACCAGTTTTATTCCCAACAGTCTTCCAGTCTTCACCCAGAAGGAAAAGTATAGTTAGACACTGACTGAAATTTTATTATACATAGGAATACATGTTTATTAATTTTACATTGCTGTGTTTGGTGATGATATTAGAGAATATCCACAGCTAGTAAACTTTAGTTTTCCTTGAAGACTTTGGCTTCTGTGAATGTTTGAGAGAAACAAATAAGATGGAATTTAAGACTGTGACTTGACCATTTAGGCTTGTGTTCTGTGAGGCATTCTGTATTTTTACTTCCCACTACAGGGTTTTAGTGTCCGTCTTTCATAGTTTTCTTAAATAAAGGACTTGTTCCTCTGCTCCTTAGTCAGGCCATGCAGCCACTGACAGTGACCAGCAGATCAAGCATAGGGACTGGCTGCCATTTTAAAATATTCCCCAAATAAAAGAATAATACTTATTTCTGTAGAGCTTTTGGGGTTTTGAGCAAATCTGTTAGTTAACACAGCATATGAGAAGGAATCTATAGAAACAAACCACAAAGAGTTCAGCTTTGTTGAGTAGAAGGAAGCTCTACTACTATTTTATTTCATTGCTATTTTAAGCTGAATGGCTTCCTGATTGTTGAAGTTAGAAGCCAAATAACACATTTTCATGGAGATTTCTGTATGTTTGTATATCACAGAAAATAGGTAGTTGAGAGTTGTGTCTTTGAATGCTTTGAAATCCAATTCTTAGAGAGGTATGTCAACATTCAGTTTGATAGCATTATGCACAAGAATGAGTTTTATGCACATGACTAAATCTCTGAAAGGCATTTTGAAATAAAACTGGAAAAACAATGTGGTTTTTCCTCAATTCTTCCTACTTGTTCACATAAGAGATAAATCTTTTCTTTATGTTATTGAGCATTATGGAAAGCTGATGTGAAGGAATCTATTGGGTTATTTTATCTAATATCCCTATTTCCGTGACAACTCTATTTCTACTGCAGAAAAAGGAATAATACTCAGCATTACCCAACTAAATGTTCTCAGCAATAATAATAACCTGTGGAATCAGGCAATCTGCCAGAGCTGTTTCTTCCTATTGAAAGCATGCACTTGACTCTTCTCCTTTGGTTCTCTCCATCAGCAGCTCTTTGCTCCTCATCCTTCTCTTGGCTCTGTGGGAGGTAGTTCCAGATGACCTGATGCATCAGAACTCTGCAATTTTGACATTGTGAACAGCAGCAACGTTCTCTCTGTAGCCACTTCCAAGACCTTCCTCCTAATTTTGTAAATTAGACACACATTTTTTGGTAGTTGCTCTTCGAGATCTGCAGGTTAAATTGTTTTCTAGGAGGTTGTCACTGGTGAAGAAGATGTTATAATGCCAGCAGACTCAACATTCAGCTTGACTCTTGTTAAAGGTACCTTTTCTGGAAAAATGCCTTCTTTTTTTGAGAAGGGAAAATCGCTCCCCCTGCTTCTTCATTTCTGAAGGCTGTGTCTGATGCCAGGCCACAGCAGAGCTGTCATCTTTCTTAGGGACTATGTTTCCTTTCTAAAACTTCATATTGAATAACGATCATCTTGTACTTAATGCCTGCAATTCTAGGTGTGAGAAAAGGAAAGTATTTCCAATTATACTAAAACAAGGGGAAAAAACTGTTCACAGGTATGACAGTTGTTATTATCTAGGATTTTAAGCACAGCAAAACCAACATGCCCTTGGCTTCATTCTCATTAATATCAGCGTATGTTGGGGAAAATATTGAAGAAATACTAAGGAAATAGCAAAGTCAGACCACAGAACTTCATCTGACAGATCAACTCAGCACATGAAAAAAGGAAGACATAGGAAGAAGAGTAAATCAGCTGTTCCCAGAAATATGATTTCTGTTAACCTGGTGGCAGGGGGTTGCAGTAAGTGCAGATATTAAAGACATAACATGCATATGAAATAATTTGACTTGTGTAAATCTAAATTTGACAAGTTCAAATTTAATTTTTCATTGCCTTGTAAACACTTTTTTTTTCCTTGAGCATCTACATTTTGAATTCAATTATAAGAGAACCTTTATTTAACAGTGTAAAAATTCAGACACATTTGGAATGGTATTACGGAGTTGCAAATTCACATGTCTAATAACAAATGCAAAGTAGTCTTAAAGAGTACAACACACAGTCTAACAGCTTTAAGTAAGCTAAAAAATACTGTGGTAATAGCTGTCTACGGAAACAATATATAGTACACATGTACCCTTGTGTGCTGAGGCAAGTGTCTGCATGGAAAGGTGTTAAAGAATGTTGAGACAAAGGCAAATTTTTTATAAACTAGGTAACACTTACTTGCTTTTAGGAATCTGCCACTTGTAATTAACTTTAAATGTATGGTGGTCATGGTAAAAGTAGACTGGGGAAATACATTGTTTGGACTTAAAATTATGCAATAATATCAGCTAAATTTTGGGAGGATTATATATATGTACGTATGTATGTGTTTTGCTTTGAATATAAAAATACTCGAAATTCAGGAGAAAATAAGTGTACAAACCCATACAAACTAGAACTGAAGGAAAAGTTTCCTACAAACACTTTCCACTGGCAATCAGTCAGTTCCCATAGAGTAATTTTAGTGTGACAGACTATGGGGATCCCTTTCATCTTCACTTTCTGATCTGCTGGGATAAACCTATGTTGCCACATCGTTGACTGGTGTAGAACAATGTTCTGATCTCTTTTTTCATGTTCTTCCAATAATGGGGATTCTAAGCTAGAAAGATAAAGCCTACAAAGTGAAGACAAAATTGTGTCATGAAGATTGAATGGGAAATAGTACATAGGCTTCACAAACTGAATGACTTCAGCAATGATATAAAACATTTTATAAGATACATTGTATTCTGTATAGGTACATGGACCATGATTTCATTACAGTGAGCTGCTTGATGTGATTTCAGTGACGGCTGATCTGATCTCCGCCTGTTACGGTTTATAGAAGTCTCTAGATTTGTTTTGGTGAAAAGTGCCATGTAACGGTAATGCGGTATTGATGTTGAGCATTCCAGCTAAGGCTTTTCTAGTAGCTCTAACAGTCCAATTTTACACATTCCAAAAATTGCTGGGTAACTCTTAATTTTGTATCTTTCTTTTGGTCAATATCTAAGACAAGCTAGAAAATAAGTGCCTGTCACCAAATACAGTATCATAAAAGCTAATACAGTTTTCATATTAGCAAATGTAGTTACTGTGCCATATCTTTCACTTATTTCTCATCAGTTGAGTTATGATTACAATAACATGGAAATGTTATAAGATATTCTGGTATTACTACCAGTTATTAAAGATTAAAGTTATTAAATATTTTTTTAAAAAAGATAACAAGGAGGACCCTGGGAACTACCAACTTGTCAGCCTCATATATGTACCTGGGAAGATCATGGAACAGATCCTCCACAGGGAGGTGATTTGAGACAGCCAGCATGGCTTCACCAAGTGCAAAACCTGCCTGACCAACTTAGTAGCCTTCTACGATGGAATGACCACATCAGTGGGCAAGGCAAGAGCTACTGATGTCATCTATCTGGACTTCTGTAAGGCCTTTGACATGGTCCCCCACAACATTTTTCTCTCTAAATTGAAGAGATATGGATTTGATGGATGGACTGCTGGATGGATGAGGAATTGGTTGGATGGTTGCATCCAGAGGGTGGTGGTCGATGACCTAATGTCCAGATGGAGATCGGTGACAAGTGGTGTCCCACAGCAGTATGTATTGGGACCAGTACTGTTTAATATCTTCATCAGTGACACAAATAGTGGGATCGAGTGCACCCTCAGTAATTTTGCAGATGACACCAAGCTGAGTTGTGCAGTTGAGATACCTGAGGGCAACCAGAGGGGCCTGGACAAGCTCGAAGAATGGGCCTGTGTGAACCTCATGGGGTTCAACAAGGCCAAGTGCAGGGTCCTGCACCTGGGTCAGGGCAACCCCTGCTGTCAATACAGGCTGGGGGATGAAGGGATGGAAAGCAGCCCTGCTGAGAAGGAGTTGGGGGTACTGGTGGATGAAAAGCTGGACATAAGCCAGCAATGTGTACTTGCAGCCCAGAAAACAAATAATTCATAGATTTTTTTCCTTTATATTTTTAACCTGGTTTATATCAATTTAAAATTACCTGGGTCTTTGCTTCTTATTGCATAATATAATGTATTAATACTAATATGGATAATTTCAAGTCTATTTGCTTCAATGAAATTGCTAATAGATTAGTAAGAGAAATGAAAGAAATTTACTGTTACTGTGAAAACGACACTTCTACAGCTACTGTTTGTAAAGACTGGTGTGGTGGTATGCTCTTTCTGCTTTCTGCTTTCTTTCTTTTGGCTAGTCATTCATTTTGATCTACTGCAGCTAAAATATAAACTTATTTTTCATTAATCAACAATGAGGGGTTTTTTTGCCTATGTTATGCTTTTAGTATAAATTTTTAGTAGCAGAATTTGTGGTTAGCTTGAGCACTAATAGTAAATGTACTATTAGTGTCTGTGTTAATTTTATTATTTGGACATTCACACCAGAAGAGGATAACGTTAATCTTATTACCAAGACCAAAAGTTATCTTTAATTTCACGTGCATAGCTGTTTTCTTTCTCTTAAACATTATGTGAATTATATGCCTTTGGGTCCAGTAGTGCTTTTATGTAAGCATGTGACTGATCTACTGAAGTGCATAGATTTATACATCCAAACATGTTTACTCATGGAATGGTATGAATGGCTTTAACACTGTTTAAAACACAGATTCAGATTGTAACAGAATATTACAGCATGTTTAATATTAAAGACTGTAACTTGCAATTCATACGGACTTAGTATAAATGAAACTGCTCCTCAGAAGCCACACACAGTCAAGTGTGCATATATACTTAGGTTATGATGCTTTCAAACCTGACAGTGAAACAGTAGTCTTACTAAATGAAAAGAGAATGTTAACCACTGACTTACGTGGGATCAGGTTTCTACCTAAGTTCGATGTTAAAAATGAGGTCTTCAGTGACATTAATTCTCTTTGTAGCTGTCTAGTTTATCTACATGCAAATACAGGAGCACAGTAACCCATGACTTTCTGAACAATTGGGAAACCATTCACAGACTCTATATAATAAAAAAAGGTAAACTTCAGTTCCGTACATGCATGAATTCTTTGTTGTCTTGTCAGTCAAGAAATTTGAAATAAAACCCCCATTATTTTTATGAAAATTATGTTGTTGTGGAACACATGAATAGTCTTGGAACAATATGAGCTATTAGGGATCCTCTAGTAGGTTCATGATATACTATGTGATGAACTGGCTGAACGGCAGGGGTCAAAGCATTGTAGTGAATGGGACTACATCTGGCTGGCAGCCAGATATCAGCAATGTTCCTCAGGGCTCAGTTCTAGGGCCTGTTCTGTTCAATATTTTCATCAGTGATCTGGAGGCAGGAGTTGAATGCACCATTAGCAAGTTTGCTGATGATACTAAACTGGAGGTGCATTTGGCTCTCTCAAGGGACAAGAGTCCTTGCAGAGGGATCTAGATAGATTGGAGCATGGGCAGTCATCAGTGGCATGAAATTTCACAAGAACAAATGCCAAACTCTGCACCTGGGACAGAGTAATTCTGGACAAAATTTTGTGAGAGAAGTGGCTGAAAAGCAGCCCTACAGAAAGGGATCTGGGGGTGCTGGTTGACGGTAAACTCAGTATATCAGCAGTGTGCCCTGACAGCCATGAAGGGTAAACCTCTGCATCCTGGGGTGTATCAAACACAGCACAGCCAGCAGGTCAAAAGAGGTGATTATCTCACTGTATTTAGTGATGGTGCAGCCTCATCTTGAGTATTGTGTGCAGTTCTGGGCCCCACAATTTAAAACAATGTTAAGGTACTTGAATGCATCCAGAGGAGGGCAATCTAGCTGGCGCAAGGGCTGGAAGGCATGTCCTATGGGGAGCTTTTAAGGACTCCAGGCATGTCCTATGGGGAGCTTTTAAGGACTCTGCGTTTATCTAGTTTGGAGACAAGGAGGCTGAGCTCATTGACAATGACCTCATTGCTCTCTACAGCTTCCTGAGGAGGGCAAGTGGAGAGGGAGGTCCTCGTCTCTTCTCCCTAGTATCCAGTGACAACACACATGGGAATGGCTCAAAGCTGTGCCAGCGGAGGTTCAGACTTGGCATTTCTCTACCGGCAGGGTGGTCAAACACTGTAACAGTCTTCCTAGAGAGGTGGTCAATGGCCCAAGCCTGTCAATGTTTAAGAGGCATTTGGACAACGACATTATTAACTTGCTTTAACTTTTGGTCAGCCCTGAAGTGGTCAGGCAGTTGGACTAGAAGGTCACTGTAGGTCCCTTCCAACTGAAATTTCTATCCTATCCTATCCTATCCTATCCTATCCTATCCTATCCTATCCTATCCTATCCTATCCTATCCTATCCTACCCTATCCTACCCTATCCTATCCTATCCTCTCCTCCCCAGCTGATTGCCCAAGACTTGTCTATACAGTTATACTTTTGTCACTTTTCTCATTATGATACAAAGGATGTTTGATACTCTCTGATAAATGAAAAATATGACAAAAGGACCTCACTCATGTCACCCTTCCAGGCAGTCAATGCCTACAGCTGACTGAGTAGAATGTACAAATCTGAATGCCTGCAAATATCTACATGCTTGTGGGATTCAAGTAGTTCAGGCCCACTTGAGATGAGAAATGCTATTGAAGATCAGGAATAAGAACTGATACATAGAATCCTCCCTACTTGGTCAACATTAATGCATAATGCTATAAATCATGGGAGAAAAATGGGATTAATCTGTGGAAGTAATACTATCAAGACTCAAGACATTTGTGTTGATACCGAGCAAAATATTTGTCATTTTGAAGTACACCCCAATGAAGCCACTAAAACTGTGCTGATGTGTATTGGAAATAGATGTGTTTGTATAAGAACCCTTTGTGATTCTATATTTGCAGATGACACAACTGTGGAGACAAGCAGCCAGTCAAATACTTGTGTTTGTATCTTTACCAAAATGATGGGATGTAACTTTAACTATTGGCTCCTGTCACATCTTGCCAATTGCTGCAATCTAATTATATATCCTATCAATATTTACTGCCTACCCCTATTGAGATGAATCTCACATTTGTGAGAAAACTGTTACAACATGATGACCTGAGTCAATTACTAGAATGCATCCCAAACAATGGACACAACCCTTTGATCACTGTTTACCACGGTGCAGAAAAATACACCATGTCTTGGAAAGGATAAAGAGATGGGGAACATCACTGATGGGACACTCTATTTGGATCGTCTCCAGTAGCAATGGGAATTCTGAACCAGATGCTACATCCTATCATAATTCTATTAACTCTTGTTACACTATGTTTATTGTCAATCATTATTCTATACATCAAAACTTGGTGAATGACACACCAGATTATGTTAGTGCAAAAACCTCCTCACATGTATAATGTTGTTTTATCTCGTCTAATGAAGTCTTCACCGACTACAAAGATTTATCTTACATAAATTCTGCCCCTCCCCCCCACCAATTACAATTGGAATATAATATTACTCTCTTTATAGGTACAGAGGCAAGAGGCGACCACACCACCACTCTGTGAGAATGAGATTGATTGACTTTAGTCACGGGATGCATTGTGGTGGTGCACTGCCTCCCCACCCCTCCTTCGCCTTCTACCTGGGCCACTCTAAGTTGCCTGACAAATTGCTTCTGAACAAAGGGTTTGGAGGTTTAGAGTGCCTCAACTGTACCACAAGCACTCTTGTGTAGCTAAGGAGGAGAATGGCACTGAGCATATCAAGAACCTATTGCCTAAACAAGGTGCAGAACAAGAACAGAACTAATCAATTATCTCCAGACAATCCTGGCAACCTTATCATTAAATTTGAGAAATCACCTGCCTGGATTGTGGAAGGTTGCATCACTGATGCCTAAAGTTAATCATCTCCCAGTCCTATAAATACTGGTCCCAAGTGAGACCCTTTGAGCTCTCCTGGACCGCGGTGGGCTGCAACCAACACCTCCCTCTGAGGGGAACACCTCTCAGAGTCCGTGAATGCTCAAGTTCATGATCAACTCAGAGGCCTGACTGTGCACCCGTTGAGCAACACAAAGCATTCAATGTGGCTATTTGATCGAATTCAAGGGGGATATTTAATAGGTACCTTTGTACATATCTATCTATTTTTCTTTATAACTCTTCATGTGTCTCTACACCTATATGTGTGTGTGATTAAGGAATCTTAGTAAGTTTAAGTTGATTATACTGCTAAGTTTTATATGATTTGATACTGTGATTTATCTCAATATCGTTAGTGAATTTGATTGCTGTTATTTTGTATTAGATTGTTGCCGTCCTAAAGTTACACCAAGCACAACATATATCACTACACCAGAATCCCAGATACCCTATCCTTTTAGTCATAAACCATTGACCAAGTCTGGGACTAGGAGTAGATTCAGCTGCACCTAGACTCCTCTCTGGGGAGTTTAGAAAGCCCGGGGCCCACTCTGAACCTCGTGACTCAATGGGAGGGCATTCCTTTACTTTCCTTATCCAACCCTTGTCATAAACCGTTGACCAAGTCTGAGACTAGGGGTGGATTTCAGTCCACACTGAACCTCGTGACTCAACGGGAGGGTCTCCCCTACTTTCTCTCCTTGATATACACATTAATTTAATTCCATACATGAGTAAATCATTCCAATTTAATTGTAATTTCATTTCTTTCTGTATACCTTTTCCATGTTGAATAAGTAATAGAGTGGACCTTGCCATTGAATTCTGTTAAGTTGCACTTTTTACAAATTTATGTTAAAATCATTCGCTTTCTGATATCTTGGCAGTGCTTCTTTAAGCAGCTTAAATTATCCATTCACGAGACACAGTCAATAGCTGTCTACATTTCTAGCTTTTGCTTGGGCCTCATTATAGGGTAATAGAGGGGTCTGAGGGACTTTCTGCTCATGTGCAGAGGCAAAAGCCATAGGAGATGCCAAAGGGAAAAGGAATGCTCCTTTGGAAGACAAAACTGGCAACCAATGCTGTCAGGCAGTATTGAGCTACAGTCTTCAAGATCAGAGCTCTGGATTTAGGTACTTAACTGCAGACTCAGAACTCTGTGTATTGAGTCCTTTCAGACTTACCCCTGAAGACATGTTATAGAGAGGGTGCTGAAACAGAGCATGGAGTTGTGCATCTACAGCAATTAATTGTTTAAAGATTTTACAGCTTTGGTAGACATTACTCTAGCCGTTACTCTAATGAAGAGACGTTGCATGATTGAGCTAACGTATCAGAGACTGAATCAAATTATTATTTGCCATTTCTGACACAGGCTAGACTGTGCTGAAAAAAGGGTTCTACACACCTTTCAAAACTACAGATGGTAGTTAAACGAAAATGCAACTCGTTCAGCCGTCTGTTTGTAACAGTTGTTTCATCTTGCTTACTTTAATTTTAATCTTCCATTACTGTAAACACTCTGTTTCTGCTAATAGTTCCATCTGTAAGCAATGAACATAATTCTGTCCCAGTGTCTACTTTTAGAATGTCAGTCTTAATACATTTATATGAGATGCACCGTGCAGGATACGTAGTTGCAACAAAATTAATATGTAATGGGAACATAGAGCAGGCAGGCAGGGTTTTCTGAGTGATTTCAGATGCCAAACCCAGCAAGCCCCTCCCAAATGATAGAGCAATCCCTTTCAAAAATATAAACTGAAGCTGACCTTTTGTTGAATAAAAAGGGAAATTTCACTAATGAACTCAGTGTACTCAAAAATTCTTCCTGTCTCAAACAGTATGTTGATATTAAATAAAAAACATAAAATGTGAAAGATGCCACATGGTTAATCTTCTATTTCCTGCCCTCAAATTTATTTATTTCTTGTCTTGTATCTTTGTCATTCCATGTGCCTCCTATTTTATACTACTTTGTAATCCTCATGTGTGTTTTATCACTTCACTGAAACAGGGTTGCTGCTGAGAACTTTAATCCTTAAGAATGCGTGATGTTAGAGACCCCAACCCCATCATGCAACTATGTAGAAGGTATTAAAATCATATAAACTTTGGGTTGGAAGGGACCTTTAAAGGTCATTTAGTCCAACCCCCCTGCAGTGTGCGGGGACATCTTCAACTAGAGCAGGTTGCTCAGAGCCTCATCCAACCTGACCTTGAATGTTTCCACAACTGAAATCAGAATTCAGCTAAGTGATCACAGAAAGCTTTGACAAAGTAGGTTAAGCAAGCAAAAGTTTTTTTCAGTTACATATAATGGAGCGGAAACAATCTTTGATAGACTCATTGAATATGATACAAAATTATTTTATAAATTATAAATCATTACATAATGAGCTGTTTGTAAAGTAGAACATGATGCATAATTTCTACAAGTTGTGTCCTACAAGACATATTTGAATAATTGTTTGAATGTCAAGAGTGTACCTGATAGATACAAAGACACATCTTTGCCCTCACTGAGATTATATTCTATTTGGTGATTTAAAGAATCTGTGGAAACACCCTATTTGGTTAGAATAATTTAGTCTTTCATCTTGTATTCATTTTTCACTGATCAGTGGCTCCCTAATCAATTTACAGCTTAACTGGCATGAAACTGGGAATCACACTTCAGCAAATAGTTGGATTGTTTATTTATAATCTTAAGTACCTGTAATAGGGGTATTAGCAAATTCTTCATCCTTTTGTGAGTATCATGAAATAGGATCTCAAAGAGTCTTAGGGAGAACTTCTCCCCATGCAAGGGAACTTGTCATGTTAGTGGAGGAGCTCTGTCAGTTCCAGTACTGGCTCCAATGTACATACTTTAGTTACAGCTTCTATGTTTCATGTTCCTCCAGGCAACAGGATGCTGTGGTTAGATGTGCTTGGAAATTGCAATTAAGCCTTGTAACTTATGTCAGTTCTTACTCTCCTTAAGATACTGCACATTTTCTTCTCTTTTTTTTTGAGTTCTTGTGACTGCTGACGATTTTCCTTCTTTTACTCCTTTTTTTCTTGGTTATGGACAGTACAACTAACATTTTTCTATGAAGATATTTCTAAATACATACAGGGAAAAATGCTTTTTGATAAAATAAATGTGATGAACATGGGAAAACCTCAGAGAAAAATAGTGAAACTTTTTTTAAGTGTGTCAGCATCACTTGGAGTAACATCTGGTTAGGATATCTTTTCAAGGTGGCAAGAGTGTTCTGTTGTCTTCTATTTATCATAGATAGAGTGTGCAAAGATTAGCTTGAAGCTTATTATAAATACCTGAAAGTCCTTTTCAGGTGGTGTAATACAGATATATGGACACTTCAGTTTGCTGCTTTTATTTATAGCTTTGTGTAACATAAATACCCAAATTGTGCTCTTGAAATTGTTCCTCTGTTGGAGGTGCACAGCAGAGTGAATGTTTCCTTGGATTATTCATAGCACCTTCATGATGATTGTTTGCTGCTGAGCAAATGACAGATAACCATGGATCTTACATGATAAATGTTAGTATGGGAAGCCCATTACAATGTCTTTTATAGACATAGTTTTATATTTTTATTATATAGTTTTATATAGTACTTGGACAAATCAAGAGATACTGCTTGTGCACTGCAGCTTAACCATTTTTAGTACCAAATGTTGAATTGCCTTCTCAGAAGAAATGGGAAAAATGATATATCATCTTTTAGAGCAAATCAGAGGTTTAAATGGTACCTAAATGACACAGTTTCAAAAGATTTCTGCAACTGTTTAGGATAAAAGTACAGCTGCAGTACAGAAGTTGACTTCCATTGCCTGCAATGATGCAGTACAATTGGTCAGGTAGTTTTATGATCAATCAAGGGATTGATACCTTGGAAAAGTCTGATCCATTGAAACACAAATTTCTTTCCAAGTATGTACAGCTTTGAAAAACTTGCAGTGGAAATACTTGAATTTTTTCATCAAACTAAAGAGCAATGGATGTTACAAAAGAAACAATATTGTAGTGGCCTGAACACTCGGCAAGAATGGGAGATCTACATGTAAGTCTTTGTTCTGTGTAATTCAGAGCAGGGACCTGTACCTTCTTATACCATTATTGTAAGTGAGAACTTTGGCCACAGGACTGTTACCTCATTTGTGGTGAATCTCCCTTTGTGTTTCTGCAGTTTCCTAAAGGTGCTGCTTCTGTTCCTGTAAAGAACATAAATGTTTTTGATATGATAAACATATTCTCTTGATAAGGCATTTTGTTTTCACTTTGCTGTAATGTATGCATGCATATCAAAACCAATTCCTCCCCATGGAGAGGGATGAATCAAAAAGTTGGTTAAATGCATGTATCCCCTTGCTAAGATGGGGGAGTGAGGCCCTGAAGGAAGATGCAGCCCTTGGAAAGCCCATCTTAGAACAGGATGCTGGCAGGAGTTGCACTCTGTGGAGAGAAGCCCACACAGGAGCAGATTTTGGCTTGTACTGGCTTGCCAGGAACTCATACTCTACTCCATGGAGAGGATCCATGCTGGAGCAGTTCTTGGAAAACTGCAGCCCATGGGAAGGACCCATGCTAGAGCAGTTAGTAAAGGAGCTGTGTGGGTCTTCTCTGGAAAAGATTATGGAGGCCTGACAGAAATGCAAGGGTATTCTTGTCCTTGTGAGGAAACTGTGGGTTCACTGTAATGGGTACCCTAGGCCTGGAGAACATTTGGGGACTCCCATTGAATTAATGTGGCCCCAGCAAAGTTCTCTTTCCCATCTGCAGATTGTTTGGCTACTTGATTTAGCAGTGTACCTAATTTAATCCTTTGGGATTTCTCCTCTGTCTTGCATTCCTCCTCCATGAACTCAAAATCTGGATGGCTTCCTGGCCTCTTGAAATTATCTGACTGCCTTATTATCCTACACTAAGATTCATAAACAGCAAATACCTTGCCCACCATATTTCCTGTGCAGCTTGAATGAGCTGCCAGACAGCATACACAGTACATTATATTATAATTTAAATCACATAATAAAGGTGTTTTGTTGCCTGTAGGCTGCCCAGAATTACGCCCTGAAAGTGCCAAAATGTATGTCTGTACAGTGCAATCCCTTAAGAAAGGACTCGGTCTCTTTCTGCAGCAGAAGCAATGAAAATTACCTCTTCGCAAAAACTGAAATCTTATCAAAGCTGGGGCATACATTTATGTTTGGCAAGGGTTCTTTCTAGGAGATGGTGTGGATGTAGCGTTAGCCCTGGGATTTTCAGTGTTTGAATAGATATAACATCTGAATTAAAAAGGCAATAATGTGTATTGTTTTGTGCAGCCATATGTTTGAAACAATATTATGACTCTTGCTTAGCAACTAATGCACTAGCAGTATGTTCCTTCTGAATGTAATCTTCATATCAGTGTCAGCTCCTGAACATTTCCTTTCCCATATTTCAGTCAGGTAGCTTATGCAAAAACATATGACTAATACAGTGCTTTTCTGGGGCTGTTAGCTAAGACTGTTGCATTCCCTAGTTAGTAGACAATTTATAATTAATAATTATAACTTAATCAACATGAAAATGTTCAGCTTCATACCAGCAGTCTGATACCTGCAGACTCAAGTCTGATGACGTCATTGGAAGAAATTTGAAATTTCTCTTGTGCTGCATCTGGGGCAAAGAAATTTTGAATAAAACACAAAAGATCTGAATCAAGTGTCAGGTGTCTAATTGTTAAATTAAAGCAGGCAATGAGATGCAGTGAGAGGCAAGCCTAACGTCATGTGTATGCATCTTTCCCAAATAATGATCATACTTACAGCTTCTACATTTTGCACAAGAAAATTCCTATTTTCAAGCACAATGGTAGTGGTGGGGTAGTTGGGCTTTCATTCTGGAAGCCACTGTCTCAGCTTTTACCGCTGTGAGCTACTGGCCCATACACATCTGAAATCCCTTTTTCTGGTCTTCTGGGAGACACATGAGCTAACTAACAGACTTAAACATAGTTTCACACCATAGATGCAAGTGGCAAGTGAGAAAGTTTATAGCTTTGCCACACCAGAAAACATGGTGTTGAAGAGAAGCAGAGATCTGTTTTCTGTTGGTTCTTTTAAAAGATCTCGGGAAAGCAAGCTTGGCGTAGACCAGTTAATAGTCACGGCTTGGTGCCAGCCTTTTTTTCTAAAAGAAGAGAAGAGTATAAGTATCTCTTTTTCAGATGAGCAGCAGAGCTGTGTAAGACATGGCCAAGGCTGTAGCATCTTCCTCTTGTGTAGAGAACAGTCAGTTTCTAACTCTGCCTTAGGTTTTAGGACATTAGTACTTGTTGCATGGAATAATTTTCAGAACATTATGCAAATGGGGTAATGACAGGCACTCATTACCATATGGTGTCATTTTCATAGTGAAATCAGAAAGCATTTTCTTTCTTTCATCTTGCTTGTAAACTTGCCAAGGTGATTCTTATTTTTAGAAAAATAAATTCTTTCCATACTGTATACAGTAGTCAAACCAACCAAGACATTTGTGTGCATTTTCTGCTATTTTCTTCCTTGTTCTTACATAAAACACTTTTTTAGATACATTTTAGGTATAGAACATTTTTAGTTAATGTTAATTAACTTTACGTGTTGAGTTGAAGGCAAGTGAAAAGATCATTTTTTGAAGTATCTGTTTCTGTACTGGTTCTCATTTGTGTAATCTCTCCCTGACTGGACCTTCCAGGTACTGGAGTAGAGTAATAATGATATGAATAATGAAAATGTCATTCTAACATTGTTGAAATTTTAGTCATTGCAGAAAAAATGAAAGATGGGAGAAAGTCAGTTCACGTCTTTTTTGAAATAATTTATTCTGAGATATATATTTTGTTTTCTTTCCCAGACCCTGCTGTTCACTATAAGGCATTTTGTGTTTAAATAAGCTCAGATCTATGGGATAATTTTCTGAATTTTTGACTACTGCTTTTGAACTGTTTTATGAGTTTATAAAAATCCATTTTTTGTGTGTGTATTCTTGTCCCTTTTGAAACTATAGATCTGTACCACATTGTGCAGTGTTTTAAACTGAATCTTAATCAAAAATAATTTCCAGACTGAGCTCTGGGGAAAAAAGCGAAAGCTAAAGTTTCAAAGTTTAACTGTACAAGATAATGTTAGCTTATATAACTGTTTCCCTGTTCTCATGTCAAACGATAACACCTGACATGAGAGGGATGAAAGATTACTCAGAAACCCTGATTTGTTTGCCTGTTGACTGAAAGAAAATTGTTCATTAATACTCAGTTGTGCATTGGGTATGTTTCCAACTGTGGAATCTATAGGCAAAATCACAGGGTGGAAAGATTAATTGTTTTAAATACTCACAGCACACAGTCTGAAAGAATGTTAGGCCATTTGGGATTATTAAATCCCTTTGTGGGCTAGCAGTCCTGCTGTGCATAAGTGCTTATTTTTAAAAGTAGGCACTTGTATGGCACAGCTGGACATGAAGACGAAAAAAGACTTTCAAGTTTTAAACAACCTAAAATTTCTTCCCTGTGATTTGTGAATATTTATTTTTTTGTGTGATGGATTTTTTGTGATTTTTGATGTAGCTCCATTACTTGAAAAAATGCAGCATGAATGGGCTTTCTAGTAATTTGATATTATTTTTTCCCATTACTGGGTTTAGAAGTATTTTAAAAGGAAACAATTATAGCTGATTAAAGTGCATTAGGGATCATACAGAGGATAGAAAGGACATATTTTCTTTCAATTTTTCCCAGATTTTATTCTGTGAAGTGTACATCATAACTAGCTGCTGCATGATTAAGTTTTTAGTTTTTCACTATGCCACAGGATTTGATGGGTTTTGAACATCTAGATTGACCCTTTGAGACTAACATTTAGACTAACATTAAGTATAGGACAACCATAACCTGGACTGCATCCAAAGAAGCATGGCCAGCAGGTTGAGGGAGGTGATGCTGCCCCTCTACTCCGCTCTGGTGAGACCCCACCTCGAGTCTTGCATCCAACTCTGGAGCCCTCAGTACAGGAAAGACAGGGAGCTGTTGGAGTGGCTCCAGAGGAGGGCCACAAAAATGATCAGAGGGATGGAACACCTCTCCTGTGAGGAAAGGCTGAAAGAGTTGGGATTGTTCAACCTGGAGAAGGCTCCAGGAACACCTTCTGGCAGCCTTCCAGTACTTAAAGGAGGTTTATAAGAAAGATGGGGACAGACTTTTTAGTAAGGCCTGTAGCGATAGGATGAGGCGTAATGTTTTTAATCTAAAGGAGGGTAGATTTTGACTAGATTTGAGGAAGAAAGTTTTTATGATGAGGGTGGTGAACCACGGGCATGGATTGCCCAGAGAGGTGGTAGATGCACCGACCCTGGAAACATTCAGGGTCAGGTTGGATGGGTCTCTGAGCAACATGATGTAGTTGAAGATGTCCCTGCTCATTCCAGGGAGGTTGGACTAGATGACCTTTAAAGGTTTCTTCCAACCCTAAGATTCTATGACTGGCGAGCTACTTTTTTGTTCACCAGTTAGAACTAATATTCTGAGAAGGAGACATTGATTACAGTACATTTTGGTTTTCACTGTGACTCTTTGAGTGTGAGGGTGTAAGTCTCTAGAAGCATCTAGAATGGGCTGAAAAGCAACTGGTTTTAACTGGAGTATGGTATATCAGATCTTTAGATTTGCCTGAAAAATGTGTGCTTACACATATACATGTGTTGGCAACATTGCTGCCATAGCCTGACCACTCTAGAATTTCATCACCATCCTTGCAGCCAGCCGTGCTGCTTTTTTTCCCCCCCTTTTAAACCTCTGCTGATAGTCCTAACATCTAATTTCTGTAAGAGTCAACTTCACTATTTACACATTCTCACAGTGCTATGGCTGTTAAAAGTGATTTCCTCCTGGCATTGACCAGCCTTAATAATTGTCATGCAACACACTTCTGCTTCTTGTCTCTTATGTCACTGCCCAGCAGATGTCAACTCAATCAGTTCCATTAAGGCACAACTAATTCTGTAAACATGTGAACTGCATTATGCATGCTTATTTTAGACAATATACAGAATATACTCCCATCTTCTGTGTAACCCTTCTATAATTCCAGAAACATATTATCCTTTCTACTGAAAAATTACAGAATACTGCTCAATTTTCACCTACTCTGAGTACTTCTTATGCTAGAGCAGAGGCAGAGTAGAATATTTTAATGAGTAGAACAGGTTTATCTTTCTAAGTATTTTTTTATTGGGCCATTTTCATCAGTAATGAATAAATATGAAGTAATTACACATTCACTATGATTTTTGATGTCAGCACTGGTGGTATTTTATCCTTTGGGCCCTGTACCCCCAAAAGTCTGCCTTTATTTTCTTACCCAGACACACCCCATTATCAGGTCTACCTGATGGGTTTCCCTATGACTTATTTCTGGACAAATCCCATTTTGCCACCTGCTGATACTCCTGTCCCTGAACAGTCCTGTTCAGTCTGCCTACCTCAGAAGACATAACCTTCATCAGATGTCAGTGCAGGCATCTGTTTATTTTCATCATGTTTCTTCTATGCCTTGATTTTTTCCCCTACTGATAAACAACCTTTCTCCCTTCCCTGGGTATTGAGTGACCACTCAAGAGTTACTTTCCTTTTGCTCCAAGTAAGTGCGACTCATTGTGGCCCAAATTTGTGGGCTCATGCTCTTTTTCTGTCACCTGTGCCTGAAGATCAACTGTCAGAAATCAGATTTTTGGTAAGCTTTGGTGCAAAAATGACTTCTTTTGAGAATTCTTGATGCTGTTTTCTTAGCAAACATTGAGAAAGTATGAGGACAGGTTACTCACTCCATTACACAACTCTAAAAAATAACAAATTAGTGCAGTCATATAAACATAACGGGGCAGTGAAAAAGGGATGAGAAATTGTGCACTAACTATTCATCACACAGCAAGGAGGTAGTTTTCAGTGTTGAATTAAATAACAAAGGGTGTACTTGGGACTTCCTTTGGGAAAAAATGGCACCTTGCTAGAAGAACAGGTAGATGAGTAGGAAAGCTATTTCTAGAATCTATAAATGTTGAAATTTCTTAGAAATTGACTAAAAATGTTGGGAGGAAGTAACTGGAAATTAAAGTTCATTTTAGGTAGAGATCTTAAAGAATAAAATATTGGTTCAGTCAGAAGGCACTACTGATTAGAGGCTTGGAAATCTTTCCAGACTAAGTTAGGAAAACTTCCAGTTTCATGACACCACAGAAAACAGAAAAGGAAAAGGATTCTTAAGTCATTTAGTTGTCTCCTGCCAATACTCCCTAATGTATTCCTGATCTTGACTGCTTTGTCACATCTAATCAGAAAAGATTCAGGTGACAGAACTCTCATTGCTTCCCTTGGGGTGAGGTGGTTTAATTGATCTCATGGTAAGAAAATTACTTCTTAGGGTGCAGGAAGTAGTTCTTAAGAACATGTCCTGGTAACTGACAGAGATTTGCATAAAATCCCATTAAGAAGGCAAAGCTGCTGAATATAATTTTTGCAAATTCAGTAGCCATGTTACTTCTTTGCTTCATATTCACCAGGTGCTGAAAGCTAGCATGTGAATTGAGCTGTCTCTGTTACCTTGTGTAGTTTCTAATACATCACATCTTACTCTGTAATCATAACATTCACTCTTGCAGGAGGGCAGTGGCACCATGTTGTCAAGGTGCAGAAGTATATATTCTCCCATTTAGATTTCTGACAGGGACTAGACAGCTGCATGCTGCTAGATTTAGAACTTACCTAGACTCAAGTAAGAGTCTATAAATAAAAAACCGTATCACACTACATATTAGATTCAATGCTTTTATATAAACTACAGAATTTAATGAGGATGAGGCTGTGGGAAGCAAAACAGTCTCAACTCAGAATTTTTACTGAACGCAATTTATTAACATAAACTTCTAATCATTGATTCAGGTATTGAGAAAAAGAAAACAAACCAAACAAAAAACCCAATTAAAGAAACACTTAGGGAGACAGTTTTCTCCCTCTTTTCCAGCCTAAACTTCAGTTAAACACAACCCTTTCCCCTTCCTAGTCTCACTTTCCCTTGTTTTCACTGCATGTTACATTCAGCTATCCCAATCCCTTTGGTTCAGCAATAAGCAGCCTAGGGGTGCTGGGGTCACATGTGTAGTGGTATGTGTGTGACAATCCTTGCTTCCTACTCATTTTTCTCTGCTCCAGAAAAGGTCATCCATGGGCTGCAGCTCCTCTGTGTGAGTCCATGCCCTGGCGTGGGCTGCCCTGGGCTAGAGTCCTTCATGAATGTCCCTAAGTGATACATTATGACTTACATGTAGTTAGCTGAATCTCAGTCTGATAGTTGAAAAATAGTCATTATGATTTTGATTTCTTTTGGCATTAAGACCATTTTCAATTAAAAGAAAAAATAGGGTTTATTTTGTTTTCTAATAAAAGTCATGGCTATGATTTTACATTTGAAATATAAAAAACTTAGTAGCCTGGATCTTCCAGGCCTCACTGATCCTTTTGTTAAGCAGCACCCTGAACATTATAGACCTGTTATAAAAGGGTTAGCAAGAATCAGTTTATATGCACTTTAGACACCTACAATAGTGCAGATAGTGTGGATAAATATGACAATTCTGATGCGAGTATATGAAAAGCTGCATTTCCCTCCCAGCCAATTAATAACTGGTTCCTATGTATTGTTGAGATGCTTGTAGGACTCGGCACTGTGTAATCTGTTTTCCTTTGGGAAATGTGTTTCATACAGTGTGTTGCCAGATACATATGGGTGACTGTACCTGCCTCAAAATAATGCTGAACACCAAGAGCTGCAGCATATTCATAGCATGATAACATGTGAATCCAATGAATCTTTAAAGATTTCAGTAGTGGACTGGTCTGTCTTTTTTAAGATTTTAAAAAACAGACAAAAGAATCTCCCTGTTAAATGCATTTCTATGCATTTTTGTGAAACAGCATATTGTTAAATAAAGCAGTTGTGGTTCTGCAATATCATGCTTTGAATATAAATGTCTGCTGAGGTAATATGTACCCATTAGGTGAGATCTGCTTATGCCTCTCAACAGTTCTTCATTATGATAAAACTGTGCAGAAGAGGGATTGTGATCAGCAGGATGCTGTTCTGACATTTCAAGCATTCTATTGTGCCTTCTTTAACTGATACCAGCTTCAAATATCAGTGGGACTTACTGGGGACTGTGCTTCGGTGACAGGATATAACTCTGGCCAGTGTTACTCACTGGGGAAGAGCCCAACCTTACAGAATGTTAATAGCCTATGATACCCTTTTCTAAGCACTGACACTCCTGTTGCCAGTTTCTGTATGGTAGAGTCTGACAGATGCCTTGATTGGTTAACATTTTGAGAAATTTATTTCTAAGATAAGGTAGTCACTGGATTTTTGTCATGGTGCCAGCTGCTGGCACTTCATAGTGCATCTCAGCACTATCAAGTGCCAGAGCAAACTATCTAGCACATGAAAGAAAATACAAGCTATACTTCTGATCATATGAATGATGCTTATTCTTAGGAGCCTGCAGGGTAGCTTATAGATTGAAATTTTTCTTTAAACTGTTCTTGTTTTACTTTGAATCATATTTGAGCAGTTTCAAAGCTCCAATATATAGAACAGCTGAAGAACAGCAGAAAAAGACATCTTTTTGACTCTCTGGAAAACCCTTTCCTAAGAATTACTCAGTGCCTAAAATATTGTGGTGATAGACTGAGGTTTTTACTACTCATCAGGCCATCCTCAGGTGTGTAATAAAAAGTGTGTTTGTAAAAACAGTATATGAGTAGCTACATGCTGGATTTAGCTTTCTTATTTTCCTATAAAGCTTCCTCAGTTTTTCTGAATCCTAGCTGGACATATGTGATGCAGTGAGCCCCTTCTCTTTTGCTGGATCACTGACTTCCTGACTGTTTTTATTTCATGGAGTGGCATTACTGGTCTAATTTGGGTTAACTCACTCTTTTTTACAATTGTAGCAGTTAACTACCGTCAGTGACTTCACATCAGAGGACGTCTGTTTTGGACAATGTGATGAATGAACTCACTTAGAGTGATGCCTGAATGACAGCTTGTAATTTGAGGAGGACTTAACAACCATTTTCACTTTATAATTATTCTTTAGACCTGTGTAGTCTTTCCATATAAATTAGATTTGAGTCTTCTCCAGAATTTCTCAATGATATGGTTTTGTTGTCTTAAAACAAAAAACTGAAATAGTAATATCTTCAGCATGTTGAAGTTTTTCTGCTTCAATCTCCAAGAATTAGACAAGGATTAGAACTTCCAGCATTTTCTGGAACTTCTGTCTTTTGAGACCTCCAGTAAGATACTGTTCATTGTTTTCTGTTTTAAGTCTTCAGTATATGTTATTTTGCTGTTCTAGGCTAATTGAAAAACAAGGGTTCCCTTCAACAGCTTTTATCTACCCACATTTCTTCAGCCTGTTTCCTTTTCACTACATTCCAGTTGGAAAGAATTATTTGGAGAGGAAAACTGGGGTGTAAGAACTGTGAGAAGGAATTGTAGAAATATATATCTCCAGAATGCCAGGAAGACAGAAAGAGCCAAGTAGAGAAGTAAAAGACCAAAAATCTGCAACACCTGAAAAATGAATATGTACTGGGGACAGAGAGTTGATCTCAAGACAGACCATTTGATTTCCCATTTCCTTTTGACAGTTTTGTCACTATCAGCAGCTGTGAGCCTTTGACTGTGCTGGCATCAAGCAGGACCAGACTACAGTTTTCCTGCCAAGGCATTGAATTTGTTTAACAGACTAGGCATGGGATGTGGACAAAAAGACTGCAGTCTCCCAAGTGATAAATTTATAGTTCTGTCTGACCTGCCTGTCTGTCCTTGGGTAATTTGGGATTAGGATTTTCTTTTCTTGCATTTCCTTTCTTGCAACAGTTTAAGAAAAGCTATTAGCTTGTGCTTGTTAACTTGGAACCCATATTATTTAGCTGGACACATGCTTTGTTATTTACGCTTTTAACTGCTTTCTTGATGATCTGTCAGACTTTGAATTTGTGAAACATATGACATGTCAAAAGCTGCAACAACGTAACCAAGGAGCCTAAATTGACAAACTCAACCTTCATTTCCTTATTTCACACTTCAGTGTGAAAAGTGACAAAAAAATACCTGCACCATCTCTTCATTATGTGCATACACAGAGAGTTTTGCAAGCTTTCCAAAACAATAAGAAACCCCTCTGGCTGTTGCTGCAATTTGTGAAGTCTGTCTTACCATTTAATGCAAAAGAAAAACATGTCACAATGTTCATGTTCATATTTCACTGAAAATACAATGTAGTCAAAAAAAGTAATTTTCACTGGTCTCAAGAGAATCCTTAGTAAGTAGCTAGAATCATGTAAGGAGCTGGCTGACAGGTGATCTTTCAGTCCCATAGAATCACAATCAGCTGGCAGTAGTTAGAACAACCCTGAAAAGGTATTGAGAGAATCTGTGTTGAAAGGGAACAGGATGAAAGGCAAGAAAAACAACTTCTCCTATTGAGCACCATAGTGGAAATATGAACGTGGCGACACAGACGGAGCTCCCGCTCAGGCACGCGGCTGTCCAAGTATCCGGCTGCAAAGAGTGCCTGAGCCTGTCGGTTGTACCAGAGACCAATGGAGACACCACCTGTGTGTGGTGCGACCAGGTGAGCGACCTGCTCAGCCTGGTGGCAGAGCTGAAAGAGGAAGTGGAGAGGCTGAGGAGCATCAGGGAGTGTGAAAGGGAGAAGGATCGGTGGAGCCGCTCCCTGCCATCCCTGAAGCAGGGGCAGCTGGTGTAGGCTCCACAAGCAGCAGGGGATCCCTGTCCTCTTGCTGCTGGGCAGAAGAAGGGGTCCTAAGAGATGCGGGGGAATGGAAGCAGGTCCCTGCTCGGAGAGACCGGTGAATCCCCTCCCGGTCTCCCTCACCGTCCCAGCTGCCCTTACACAACAGGTATGGGGCTCTGGAACGTGAGGGACAGGAACATGAGGACCCTGACAAAGGTCGATCCAAGGGGGTGCCTAGGGTGAGTCAGCCAGCCCCATGTATCAAGATGCCCTCTGTTAAGAAAAAAAGGAGGGTAATTGTTGTAGGCGACTCCCTTCTGAGGGGTACAGAGGGCCCACCCAATAGGTCAACCAGACTCAACTCACAGGGAAGTCTGCTGCCTCCCTGGGGCCTGGGTGAGAGACGTCACCAGGAAACTCCCTGGTCTGGTTTGGCCCACTGATTACTACCCACTGTTGGTCATGCAGGTTGGCAACGATGAAGTTGCACTAAGAAGCCTCAAGGCAGTCAAAAAGGACTTGAGAGCACTGGGGCGACTGGTTGATGGAGCGGGAGCACAGGTAGTGTTTTCATCAATGCCTTCAGTGACAGGGAAGAACGCTGAAAGGAACAGGAAAGCACATCTGATCAACACATGGCTCAAGGGCTGGGGCCGTCGTCAGAATTTTGGGTTTCTTGACCACGGGGCGGTTTACACAGAACCGGGCCTCCTCGCAGCAGATGGAGTGCAACTGTCTCCAAGGGGCAAAAGGATTCTTGCTTATGAGCTGGCAGGCCTCATCGAGAGGGCTTTAAACTAGATTTGGAGGGGGGAGGGGATAAAACCAGACTCACTGTAGTTGAGCCTAGGCGTGGCGTGACAGAGTTGAAATCAATAGCCCAGCTCAAGTGCATCTACACCAATGCACGCAGTTTGGGCACCAAACAGGAGGAGCTGGAAGCCATTGTGCAGCGCGACAGCTATGATGTAGTTGCCATCACAGAAACATGGTGGGATGCTTCTCATGACTGGAGTGCTGCAATGGATGGCTATAAGCTCTTCTGAAGGGATAGGCATGAAAGGAGAGGTGGTGGGGTGGCTCTGTATGTTAGGGAGTGTTTTGATTGCATAGAAATCTATGATTGTGAAGACCAAGTAGAGTGCTTATGGGCAAGGATGAAGGGGAAGGCCAATGAGGCAGATATCTTCCTGGGAGTCTGTTACAGACCACCCAACCAGGACAAAGAGGCAGATGAGACATTCTATAAGCAACTGGCAGAAGTCTTGCATTTGCTGGCCTTTGTTCTTGTAGGGGTCTTCAATCTATCGGACATCTGTTGGAAGTATAACACGGCAGAGAGGAAACAATCTGGGAGGTTTCTGGAGTGTGTGGAGGATAACTTCCTGACGCAGCTGGTGAGTGAGCCTACCAGGGGAGGTGCCTTGCTGGACCTGCTGTTTACGAACAGAGAAGGACTGGTGGGAGATGTGGTGGTTGGAGACTGTCTTGGACTTAGCGACCACGACATGATAGAATTCTCAACTGTGAGCAAAGTAAGGAGAGGGGTCAGCAAAACCGCTACCATGGACTTCCGGAGGGCAGACTTTGGCCTGTTCAGGTCACTGGTTGAGAGAGTCCCTTGGGAGACAGTCCTGAAGGACAAAGGGATCCAGGAAGGCTGGACAGTCTTCAAGAAGGAAATCTTAAAGGCGCAGGAGCAAACGGTCCCCATGTGCCGTTAAGAAGAGCTGGCGGGGAAGGCGACCGGTCTGGCTGAACTGGGAACTTTTGCTGGGACTCAGGGAAAAGAGGAGAGTTTATCACCTCTGGAAGAAGGGGCAGACAACTCACAAAGAGTACAAGGATCTTGTTAGGTCAAGCAGGGACAAAATGAGAAAGGCAAAAGCCCAGCTAGAGCTCAGTCTGGCCACAGTCGTAAAGGATAATAAAAAATGCTTCTACAAATATATTAACAACAAGAAGAGAGGCAAGGAGAATCTCCATCCCCTACTGGATATGGCAGGGAACATTGTCTCCAAGGATGAGGAAAAGGCTGAGGTACTTAATGCCTTCTTTGCCTCAGTCTTTAATAGCCAGTCCAGGTATCCGCAGGGTATTCAGCCCCCTGAACTGGAAGATGGGGATGGAGATGGAGAGCACAATAACCCACCCATAATCCAGGAGGAAACAGTTAAGAACCTGTTAAGCCACCTGGACAGCCACAAGTCTATGGGACCTGATGGGATCCACCTGAGAGTACTGAGAGAGCTGGCGGAGGAGCTTGCCAAGCCACTCTCCATCGTTTATCAGCAGTCCTGGTTAACAGGGGAGGTCCCAGAAGACTGGAGGCTTGCCAGTGTGACACCCATCTACAAGAAAGGCCGGAAGGAGGATCCTGGGAACTACACGCCTGTCAGCCTGACCTCCGTACCGGGGAAGATCATGGAGTGGTTCGTCTTGAGAATGCTCACAGGGCATCTGCAGGACAACCAAGGGATCAAGCCCAGCCAGCATGGGTTCATGAAAGGCAAGTCCTGCTTGACCAACCTGATCTTCTTCTATGACCAGGTGACCTGCCTAGTGGATGAGGGAAAGGCTGTGGACGTTGTCTACCTGGACTTTAGTAAAGCCTTTGACAGTGTCTCCCACAGCATTCTCCTGGAGAAACTGGTGGCTTGTGGCTTGGACGGGTTTACTCTTTGCTGGCTGAGGAACTGGCTGGATGGCCAAGCCCAGAGAGTTGTGGTGAACGGTGTTAAATCTGGCTGGCGGCCGGTCACAAGTGGTGTTCCCCAGGGCTCAGTTCTGGGGCCGGTCTTGGGAAGAGGTCAACTGTATGATTTAATAAGGCCAAGTGCAGGGTCCTGCACTTTGGCCACAACAACCCCACGCAACGTTACAGGCTTAGGGAGGAGTGGCTGGAGAGCTGCCTGGCAGAAAAGGACTTGGGGGTCCTGGTTGACAGCTAGCTGAATATGAGCCGGCAGTGTGCCCAGGTGGCCGAGAAGGCCAACGGCATCTCTGACCTGTATTAGAAATAGTGTGGCCAGCAGGACTAGGGAAGTAATTGTGCCTCTGTACTGCGCACTGGTGAGGCCGCAGCTTGAATCCTGTGTTCAGTTTTGGGCCCCTGACTACAAGAAGGATGCTGAGGTGCTGGAGCGTGTCCAGAGAAGGGCAACGAAGCTGGTGAAGGGGCTGGAGCACAAGTCTTACGAGGAGCAGCTGAGAGAACTGGGGTTGTTCAGTCTGGAGAAGAGGAGGCTGAGGGGAGACCTTATCGCTCTCTACAACTACCTGAAAGGGGGTTGTGGCGACGAGGGTGTTGGTCTCTTCTCCCAAGTAACCAGCAATAGGACAAGAGGAAATGGCCTCAAATTGTACCAGGGGAGGTTTAGATTGGATATTAGGAAAAATTTCTTCACCAAAAGGGTGGTCAGGCATTGGAACAGGCTGCCCAGGGAGGTGGTGGAGTCTCCATCTCTGGAAGTGTTCAAAAAACGTGTGGATGTGGCACTTCAGGACATGGTTTAGGGAACATGGTGGTGCTGGATTAATGGTTGGACTTGATGATCTTGAAGGTCCTTTCCAACCTTAGTGATTCTGTGATTCTGTGAGGCTTCTCTGGTATGATTTGCATTAAAAATAATCTATTTTTTTCTTTGTGCTTTACGATACATTTTTTACCCAGATAATTTCAATGACACAGTTGAATATATCATTTTACAGCACAGCTCAGGGACTGGTGAAATGAAGTCCTTGTAAATTGGAGCAAATTTCTTGAACTGGCTTTGCTGTTAAAACTAGCATGACATGAAAATATAGTCTCCTCGACACTTCATTTATACTTTCAGTCCTGTTTGTCAAGGGATGTTATGAACAGCCACCTCCTCCATCAGCCCTGGGGCTAGGACTCCCTCCTGCCTGGCTGCTGGAGCCCAGCCCAGTGTGCTACACAGACACACACACCTACACAGACAGATGTGCACACACAGACAGAAGCAAACACATTGGCACAAACACAGAGGACACTGACATGGCCAGTCATTCACACTGCCACAGAAGAGGTGCTGCCTCCAACAGCACCCCCGTACAAGATGCAGACAGCCCAGCCCCTCTTCCTCCTGGGCTGGCAGAGACAGAAACACACACGGGTGGGTCCCCTCAGTACCAGCATGGTCCCTCTGCTCACCTAGCACCCCTGTCCCAATCCCCTGCCCCTTGCCTGCCCCACAGGTGCCCAACTCACCCGCTGGTCCAGCTTAACGTTTACTGGAGATTACACATGTTTGCTGGTGATAACCCATGGACACCAGGTTTAGGGAGGATACAAACACTCACCCCCCTCCAGCTGCTGGCACTGAGCACCTCACCCATGCCAGTGCCTCTCAGTAGCTGTTTTTGGGGATACGTACTGTTCCTACCGTACGGCTAACTCCAGTTGCTTGCACTGAGACCCCCCATTCAATTCAGCACAGGGCAGGATAGCCCGCACCCCCAAGTCTGACTCCAGCATCTGTCACCCAGTCCACTCATGCTGGTCCATCCAGTAGCTGGCACTCATAAGCAATTCAACAGGCAATTACAAGCTCGTTTTAGACCAAAGCCTTAGACAGCTCCATCAAAATACCTAAGAAGTTTACATTCATTTTATGTTCTTTTCAACCTGTTTTAAGTCAAATACATGCCTGGTATAAGTGTGTGGATCTCTAAAGTGAGGTATAAAGGAGACTATTTTGGACAACAGTCATTCCTTCCTCTGACAGGAAGCAAGCAACGGAAGTTACCGCTCTTTTTATTATATCACAAGGTGCTTTAATACTTTAAATTGTCTTTCCTTGCTTATAAGTTATACTTGCCAAGAACTAACATAAATTTATTTTCTTGCATTATTACATTACCACTGTAATATAAGCTTGGGTGTAGAGACTAGTGGAATGACTAGGTCTCCTGAATATATACAAATGTGTATTATTGGTTGTGTGCATTGGTCATAATTTTCAAAGGAGAAAAATTTTGGATAGAAGTTAGAAGGAACTGTAAAAACTGTGGGTAAATTGCATTTTGGATTTGTAAAAAGATGTCTTTCATGATATGGTTCCCTGTGATTGCATGTTGACGTTACAGGATGTTCTGTCTGGTTTTATGCCCTTGTAATACTTGGTGATTGACTTCTCCTTTCTTGAGTAGTATGTTTTACTGACATCAAACTATATCTGATATACTGTTTTTTCCCAAAATTCTCTGGAGGGGTTCTTTAGACATACTATGAGAGTAAATATTGCACATTTATGTTTAATGGTACAAGTATGTCTCTTTTTTTAACTTTATACCTGATTATCAATTAGTAATGTCTGACACTTGCAAATATTTGCTGCATTGTCTATAAATTTGAGAATCTAGATCAGCTATTCTTCAGTATGGTGGACTGAGCCTTGCAGTATTTTCTCTATCACAGAATCACAGAATGGTAGGTGTTGGAAGAGACCTCTGAAGATCATCTGGTCCAACCCCCCTGCCAAGGCAGGATCACCTAGGGCAGGTTGCACAGGAATGTGTCCAGTCGGGTTTTGAAGGTGTCCAGAGAAGGAGACTCCACAACCTCTCCGGGTAGCCTGTTCCAGTGCTCCGTCACATTCACAGTAAAGAAGTTTTTCCTCATGTTGAGGTGGAACTTCCTGTGCTGCAGTTTGTGCCCATTGCCCATCGTCGTGTCACTGGACACTATTGAAAGGAGACTGGCTCCATCCGCCTGACAGCCACCCTTCAGATATTTATAGACATTGGTAAGGTCCCCTCTCAGCCTTCTCTTCCCCAGACTAAGCAGCCCCAGGTCTCTCAGCCTTTTCTCATAGGAGAGGTGTTCCAGTCCCTTAATCATCCTTGTAGCCCTCCGTTGGACTCTCTTCAAAAGTTTCCTGTCTCTCTTGAACTGGGGAGCCCAGAACTGGACACAATACTCCAGATGAGGCCTCACCAGCCCAGAGTAGAGGGGGATGATAATGTCTCTCGACCTGCTGGTCACACTCTTCTTAATGTACCCCAGGATACCATTGACCCTCTTGGCCACCAGAGCACGTTACGGTCCCGTGGATAACATATCTGCCATGAAGAGTAGGATCAGATACTTTGAAGACATCTATATATGTTTTCAGCTCATTTTTCAGTTGTGTTTACAGCAGTTGTATCTTTTAAAAGATTGTGATTAGTGTTTTGCTACAGGGCTAAAGAACACTTATCCAGAGCTTGAAGAGAGGTTGAGTGGGGGACTTGTGCTTGACTTGTTTTTTATGGTGTCCCTTTAGGATCCCTAAGCATCTGGCTGTTGAATGAGATGTTTTCCACTGTAGCCAGCTAGAGTTTCAATCCAAGCTTCCCTGGAACTTGATCCTACATATCATGTTGCTCTACACTAGAGAAGTGATGACCCCATGGTAATGGCAGATGTCTCAAACCCTTGTGCTTTACCCACACTTTGCATACACCACACCAGTGAGGTGAACCTAACTGTCTGGGAGCCAAATATCTTATTAAAAATACTCTTTGGAACTTTCTTGGTTTTAAGACAGCAGGTAGTGTGGTGAAATTTTTTTAGGTTCACTTACTGTTTACTGAGTTACAGTAACATACAGACAGGATCAATGCCTAATGCTTAACAAACAGAAATGAAAAGATAAAAGTGTTTCAAAATTCAGTATGACCTCAATACTACTGATTTCAAAGTCTCTAAGGGACTTGATTCTGATTTAGTTGTTATTGTTAATATAATGAATGGACACAACAACTGGGTTTCGTTCATTAAAAGAAAATCGATTTTCATAGCTACTGAGGATCATTTGAGGAAACTACTATGTACTCTCCATTGATAGTCTATCAGACAAAATGTCAGAAAGAAAGGCAAGTTATAGTTTTAAAGAGGCAGATTTCCCCTGGTCACAGTGAAAGCAAATTGTGGTAAAAGTTTTAGTGTCTACACAACAGCAGTATCTTTTGGTCACATATTGTGATATGTCAATATTAGCCACTTCCTTCAGGATGTCTTAGATAAAAAACTAGGGGTAGAACTACCTTCTGTCTAGAGAAGTGAAAAACAGGACAAAATTAACATTTTGGGTGTTGGACACAAAGACATCCAACCAAAAAAAATCCGAGTGGAATAGTTTCCTGCAAGAAGTAACAATAGACAGCTTTGAAAAGGAGAAGTTTTCTCTTCTCTAAGTGATTTTGTCCTGTGTATAAAGCAGCAGTAAGGAGGAGACAAATTCATGCCCTGCTGAAGATATTCTGTATCAGATATTCAATTTTTTTTCCATCTTTCAACCTATTAAATAAATACAAGTAAAATGGGCTTTGCTAGTTATCATAAGCAGATGCCTGCAGTAATGCAGAATATGAATATTAAAAATTCAAGATTCAGATATACAGTTCAAATAATTCTCATTTATCCCTTTGTTTGCAAAACCAAGAAGAATGTGTATTAATGCCTCTGTAAAACCCTCCTATAATGTTTAGTGCTGACCATATGCCAAAGAAAATCATAGACCTCTGAGTTTTCAGCTGAGGAAACTCAGAGTAAGTTTGCTGCTTATTAAGAGTATGTTAACTTGCTTCTTCAGCAGAAAGACGAAACACAGCTATGCAGGTCATCTAAGATGCCACACAGCTCTAAAATGTGTAGCAAAGCGAAAGGAAGCAGTAGGGGGAAAAGAGGCAAATGACTTGTGTTGTCTGCTTCTCTCACATTTGAGGCATGATTCAAAGCTTAAGCAAATAGTAAATATCCTGTTGACTTCAGTGAAATTTGATCCAGCTTAGGGACTTCAATATTGCAGATGTCACATGAAGTTTTGGAAGGTCTGGGTTAGCGATTTCAATGTACTCTTTCACGGTCAGTAAAAACAAATTAAAAGCAGAATGTTAATTCTACACAGAACAGATTAAGTTTCATGATGGTATTGGTTGTGCTAGTATATAGGAAGATGGACGACAGAGAGGACATGAGGAAGTGGGTTTGAAAATCTACCTCAACCTTAGAGACATGGGTATGTGAGTTGCAAGGAGAAATGATCACAAAAGGGAGTTCTTCCAGGAAAACTGCTGCTCCAGTCTTCAGTGAGCGGTTTCCTGGACAAAGTAGAAGGGCTGGTCTGACTTCCGATAAGGGACTTCTAATTTGTATTCACATGAAGTGAGTAATGGATACTATGGTCAGGATTAGAGGAGCCCTGCTTCCAGCCAGGTGGAGAAAAGTGATAACTGAGTTTATTGGACTGTGTAGATGCAGTGGCCTGGCATGTCAGGCCCACAGGAGTATAAGGCTCTAGTGGACACCAGTGCTTATTGTACCCTAACACCATCAAGCTATAAAGGGGCAGAACCCATCTGTAATTCTGGAGTGACAGGGGGATCCCAACAGCTGACTGTACTGGAAGCCAAAGTGAGCCTAACTGGGAATGAGTGGCAGAAGCACCCCATTGTGCTTGAGGATAGACTGTCCTGGGGGTATATTACTCAGGAGAGGGTATTTCAAGGAACCAAAAGGGTATTGGTGGGCTTTTGGTATAGCTGCCTTGGAGACAGAGGAAATGAAACAGTTGTCCACCTTGCCTGGTCTCTCAGAGGACCCTTCTGTTGTGGGGTTGCTGAGGGTCGAAGAACAACAGGTGTCAATTACTACCACAACAGTGCACCGGCGGTAATATCGCACCAACAGAGACTCCTTGATTTCCATTCATAACCAGACTTGTTGACTGGAGAGCCAAGGAGTGATCAGCAAGACTCACTCACCCTTTAACAGCCCCATATGGCCAGTGCGAAAGTCTAATGGCGAGTGGAGACTAACAGTAGACTATTGTGGCCTGAATGAAGTTACGCTGCCACTGAGTGCTGCCGTGCCGGACATGCTAGAACTTCAATATGAATTAGAATCAAAGGCAGGCAAGTGGTGCACTGTTGGGATCACCCTGCAAGGGCTCAGCCTTAAGGAGAAGGAGCTGTGGTGTTGATCTGCACGGCTCGACCTTAAGAAGGAGCTGTGGCATTGAGAAGGTGGTAAACAGCTGGATATCTCCACAGCTCGGCCTTGAGGAGAAGGAGCTGTGGTAAACTACTAAGAGGAAGCAAAGGAGTGCAGGAACACCTGCAGGCAGTGAATCCTGACTGTGTGAGAGGCGCATGGACAGCGCGTGATATTTTGTATATAGCCAATTGCAATAATGTGTGTAACAAGCTGTAACCAATCATGAGTGTGTGGCAGTGGCTAAGCAAAAATTATGATATATATTGGAGACAGACAAGACAATAAGCGGCTTTGGAATATAACTCTCATAGAGTTGTGAAGTCCATCCTTCGCCCGCAGTGCGCCACAACTGATATTGCTAACGCATTTTTCTCAATCCCTTTGGCGGCAAAGTGCAGGCCACAGTTTTCTTTCGCTTACACCTGGAACCAACTGCCCCAGGGCTGGAAACACAGGCCTACCATTTGCTGTGGACTGATGCAGACTGCAATGGAAGAGGGTGAAGGTCCGGAACACCTGCAATATGTTGATGGCATTATTGAGTGGGGCAACACAGCAGACGTTTTTGAGAAAGAGAAGAAAATAGTCCAAATCCTTTTGAGAGACAGTTTTGCCATAAAACAAAGTAAGGTCAAGGGACCTGCACAGGAAATCCATGTTTTAGGTATAAAATGGCATGATGAACATTGTCAGATCCCAATGGATGTGATCAACAAAATAACAGCTATGTCTCCACCGAACCAGCAAAAAAGAAACACAAGCTTTCTTAGGTGTTGTGGGTTTTTGGAGAATGCATATTCCAAATTACAGTCTGATTGTAAGCCCTCTTTATCAAGTGACCTGGAAGATGAATGATTTTAAATGGGGCCCTGAGCAACGACAAGCCTTTGAACAAATTAAAGAGGAGATAGTTCATGCAGTAGCCCTTTGGCAAGTCCGGACAGGACAAGATGTTAGAAATTTGCTCTACACTGAAGCTGGGGAGAATTGCCCTACCTGGAGTCTCTGGCAGAAAACACCAGGGGATCCTCAAGTTCAACCCTTATAGTCTCGCTATAATCCAACTGAAAAAGAGATATTGGCAGCATATGAAGGAGTTTGAGCTGCTTCGGAAGTGATTGGTACTGAAGCACAGCTCCTCCTGGCACCCCGATTGCTGGTGCTCGGCTGGATGTTCAAAGGGAGGGTCCCCTCTACACATCATGCAACTGACGCTATGTGGAGTACGTGGGTCACACTCACACAGAGGACTTGAGTAGGAAACCCCAGTCACCCAGGAATCTTGGAAGCGATCGTGGACTGGCCAGAAGGCAAAGATTTCAGAATATCACCAGAAAAGGAGGTGATGCATGCTGAAGAGGCCCCATTGTATAATGAAGTGCCAGAAAATGAGAAGCAATATGCCCTGTTCACTGATGGGTCCTGTCGTATTGTAGGCAAACATCAAAGGTGGAAAGCTGCTGTATGGAGCCCTATATGACAAGTCGCAGAAGCTGCTGAAGGACAAGGTGAATCGAGTCAGTTTGCAGAGGTGAAAGTCATCCAGCTGGCTTTAGATATTGCTGAACAAGAAAAATGGCCAGTACTTTGTCTTTGGTATATCTACTGTATACTGACTCATGGATAGTGGAAAATGCTCTGTGGGGGTGGTTACAGCAATGGAAGCACAGTGCAGGGATAGACCCATCTGGGCTGCCACATTGTGACAAGATGTTGCTGCCTGGGTAGAGAATTTTGTTGTAAAAGTATGCCACATAGATGCTCACATACCCAAGAGCTGGGCCACTGAAGAACATCAAAATAACCAGGAGGTGAATCAGGCTGCTAAGATTGAAGTGAGTCAGCTGGATCTGGACTGGCAACATAAGGGTGAATTATTTATAGCTCGATGAGCCCATGACACCTCAGGCCTTCAAGGAAGAGATGCAACATATCGATTGGCTTGCGGTCGAGGGGTAGACTCGACCATGGACACTATTGCACAAGTTATCCATGAATGTGAAACATGCGCTGCAGTCAAGCAAGCCAAGTGGTTAAAGTCTCTGTGCTATGGAGGACAATGGTTGAACTACAAATATGGGGAGGCCTGGAAGATTGACTATATCATTTGTCCACAAACCTGCCAAGGCAGGTGCCATGTGCTTACAATAGTGGAAGCAACCACTGGATGCCTGGAAGAGTATTCCATTCCTCAAGCCACCATCCGGAACACTATCCTGGGCCTTGAAAAGCAAGTCTTATGGTGACATGGCACCCCCGAAAGAACTGACAATAGGACTAATTTCTGAAACAACCTCATAGACAGCCGAGCATTGAGTGGGTATATCACATCCCCTGTCATGCACCAACCTCCAGGAAGTTTGAATGATACAATGGACTTTTAAAGACTACATTGAAAGCAATGGATGGTGGGACATTTAAACACTGGCATAAACATTTAGCAAAAGACACCTGGTTAGTCAACACTTGGGGATCTGTCAGTTGAGCTTGTCCTGCCCAGTCAAAGCTCTTATGTACTGTAGAAGGGGATAAAGACCCTGTGGTGCATGTAAAAAATATGCTGGGGAAGACAATTTGGGTTATTGCTGCCTCGGGCAAAAGCAAATCCATTTGTGGGATTGCTTTCGCTCAAGGACCTAGGTGCACTTGGTGGATAATGCAGGAGGATGGGGAAATTTGATGTGTACCTCAAGGATATTTGATTTTGGGTGAGAATAGCCAATAAATTAAATTGTATTATGTGAATTGCTATATAACATTTTATATCATCACTTCTATAGTGGCTATATGCTGTATCAATAGTATTACAGTAAGAACCACCCAGATTAATGAAGAATGAATTTTCATGAAAACTGAGCAAAGTGGAGTGATAATGGAAACAGAACTAGCTTCAACATACAGCAATCCAACACACCATCTCTCCTGCCCTGAAGGACCGTTATAACAAATGGAGTCCAAAGTCATGGACTAAATGAACTCAACGAACATTTTATAGGGATAGTCAATAGATTAAGGGAATGATATCTCTGCATGTGTGTATATAAAAAGATAGGACAAGTAGTGGTGATTAATTGAAATGTACTGGATAATGTGGTACCTGAGCATGACGTCAATGGGGTGGATACTGTCCCGGTTTCATCTGGGATAGAGTTAACTTTCTTCCTAGTAGCTGGTATAGTGTTGTGTTTTGGATTTAGTATGAGCATAATGTCAATAACACACTGATGTTTTAGATGTTGCTAAGTAGTGCAAGAAGCTGGGAGGGGGTGCAGCTAGGATAGCTGACCCAAACTGGCCAAAGAGATATTCCAGACCATATGATGTCATGCTTAATATACAAAAGCGGGGGGATTTGGCCAGGGGCACCATGGCTCAGGAACTGGCTGGCCATTGGTCAGTGGGTAGTGAGCAATTATACTGTGCATCACTTGCTCTGAATATTTTTACTCTTATTCTTTTTCCCTTCCTTTTCTGCCCTATTAAATTGTCTTTATCTCAACCCACAAGTTTTGGTTTTTTTTTTTTCTGATTTCTCTCCCCTTCATCCCGCTGGGGGGGAGCAGGGCATGGAGTGAGCAAGCAGCTGTATGGTGCTTAGTTATTGGCTGGGCTGAAACCAAAACATGCCCACAGAGAACCACAATTCTGTAAGAGTGAGTATTACCTGGCCATTTTTTTGAGATAAAGTAGTAAGAACAATGTATAGCTGATTTAATTTTCTTATACTTTCTTTTTAGTTATCCTACATTTTTTTTTACAGTCTCTGGGAGATTTATGATGTGGTATTTTCGTTCTTTATCCCTGTCTTCCAGAAGACTCATGCAAAAACAAAGGCAGGAGAAATTAAGAGAAAATAACATTAATTAATCAAATTTTACCTGAAGATAATTTCCAGTGTCACTGAAGTAACTTCTGTTCTTGAGATACCACACACAGATAGTGCTGGAAGGTGTCTGCCTGTAATTGGCTATATTCTTCTATGGTTAAATATAAGATCTTATACTTGGGAATACAGATTTATGTAACCATCCGGGTGTTCTTTTATTTCATAAACCATAGCAAGTTTTTGCTGGACAGGTATTCAACTTTTCCAATTGTATACCCTGTTACATTAGAACAATTTACCACAAAACGAGCCCCTGAAACTTCTAAGGATAAGTACTTCTCAGTATGAATGTACTAAAATAAGAAGTTTGGTTGCAACTACCATCAGGGTTTCAGTACGTTGGGGTGAGTGAGAGATATATGATATTTTTTTTCCAAGATGCAATACATGTGCTGAAAACAAGTAATTTGGTATCTGTATGACAGGTGAGCCAGAAAGTGTCAATAAGGCAGGAGGACCAGAAGGTTTGTTTATTTATTTGTTTATGTATTCATTTATTTGTATTTGTTTGCTTGTGTACAAAAATACTAACTGCTAACTTCAGTACCGTTATTGTCATTTCCCATTTCAAGGGAAGGGTCAATGCTTGTATGTTCCTTTTTGATATCATTACTATTTGGCAACATACGTGTTAAATACATATCACATCCAAAGTCAAGAAAAAAGAAATCAAACCAATGAATACTCTCTTCTACATCAAAAGTATAATACAGGCATTTATGTTCCTTACAAAGCAGTTGAGAGAAAAAAATTACATCTAGCAGGTGTTTAGTAAATGCAGTGATAAGCACATTTAAAAATATACAGAACAGAGAAGACTTGACACCGTGCCTACCTATGGCATACCTGAAACAGGACGACACAGAAAAGTCTTTGATTCAGTTCCTCAGAGTGCTTGCTTATAGGGCTGTATGAAAAAGCATTTTACTCTGGAGAAATAATTATAATGAAACTTGCACTGGCTGAATCACTTCTTAATTTTCTTAACTGTTCTACTCTGAAAAAAAGAAACTCTCAAGAGAGGAGAAATTACTGTATCAGAGCAGCAGAGAAGGACCCAGTATCTGGGTAATAGCTGTTTTGTTGACTCCTCCTTTAAGTATTTAATTTTGTCAACAAGTTAAATGCTAAGTGTCTCTCAAAATGCCCTCTTTCTTCTACCCACCTTTTTCACTAGAAAAGCAACAATCTGTAGAGCTAGGCTGTCCCAAAAGCTAAGGTCTGGTTGATGTGCATGACAGGACAGCTAGGGGGAACTTTCTTTCATGCCAAGCCTAAAACCAAAACACATTGTCACCCTATTCATCATCTTTATTAATAACATCTCCAGTTTTTTAGCCTGAAATCTCTACGGATGGCTAAAGAACACTCTAGAGGTTAACAGCTTTGCAAAATCCAGAACAGTAAGCATTTCCCATGTATGTGATTTGTGGAATATTCTAAATATGCTGGAGTACATCAAAATGTTCTTGAAAAAAAACAATAGTCCTGTCACTGTTACATTTGCATTTGAATAACAATATAAGAACAGTTTGGGAAGAAGAATGAGTTTACAGTACCTCTGAGATGCCAGCACTCTTAAGACATAGTTAAGAGAAGCAAGGTCTTGTCAAATTTTTAAGGATCATTATTGTATTGTCTATTGCTGAATATTAGGGCACAATTCCTATCCAATAAGCATAAACCAACAGCCCTCCTTGAAAGAAGTAGAAGTCTGAGAGGCATGTTATGGGAAGTTTCACACTCATCAAAGCATTATGACCTAGTAGAAAGGAAAAGTTAGACTTGTGGGAACAGTGTAATTGAATAGAGCAAACACATACACAGATTGAGTCAAGGTTTTGAGAGTTTCAGATCTGTATGTTTTAAGGCAATTTAAGGACAGAGCAGCATTCAGTATTTAAGTTGGTGTGAAACCATTCTAAATGCCACCTAGAGAATGTATAAATATCTAGCAATTTGAAGAAAAAAATAAATACTAGAAGGCATCCAAAATAAAGGCACAAGAGATTGATTTTTTTCAAAGAAGAAAAGTAATATTTGCAGCAAAAAGCCTCCAAATGGCTTTACAATTAAAATAAATAAATAAATAAATCTGAGCTGCATATTGAAAAATCTAGTGGTAGCCATACACCAGCTGCATAATGTCATGATACCATGTAAAGGAAATTCCCTTTTGCTGAATTTCCTTTACTGTCGTGTCTAATTCTTTGGACTAGCTGCCCATCTGCTCACTGCATTTACTCTGCTTAGGAGTTTCATCTCCACTTCTAGCCAATATCTTTAGACATATCTGTGTTCAGACTTCCCCTGTCCATTTAATTACAGGGCTTTAGAATTACTAGTTTAATGGAGGGTTCCAAGTATTTTCTGATTGTTAAGTGCATTGTAACTTTGAAAAAGCAAATGACTGACAGATAATATAAAATGAAACAAGATAGGATTAGATATCATGCTAACAGTTTATACTGGTTTACATTGGTAGCCTATATATTGCAGATTTAATTACAAAGCTTTAGAATTATTACAGTGTTACAAGTAATGACCCTGAGCCATAAAGTGGAAAATAGCTTGTACTTCCTCTACTTATTTCAGACTAGAAAGAGTCACGCATGCTTGTAACCTAGTAAATCTCATCTACCTACAGATGCAGTGAAAACTTAAGATTTATTTCTTCCTTCATTGTTTCAACAAATGTAAGAGGTTTTAGTGTCCCTTTTAAGTAGCCAGTTTAGGTAAGGAATGGAAGACATGGCAATTTATTTGTACTGAAACCAAAATAAAATGATGCTATATTTGAAGATAAAGACAGGAGAAATGTTTCCTTAAACACTGTATAAATTGAACATGTTTTTTTTTTTTTTACCTAATTCTGGCTAGTCCTCTAAATCCTACCTGCAAATAAGGATCTGCTTTATGGAAATCAAAGAATAACATTAAATAGAATGGGAAACACAAAGTGAAACTTTCACCTTAAGCACTCTTGCAAAGGACAGCATCTGGCTGTGTATGTTCATGTCTGCATTGCAAATTGTAATTTAGGGACTTCTTTATTAGAATTAATCATTTCAGGCACAGGGGTAAATACCCACACAGGGCTCTGGGACTTTCATGCACAAGCTGCATTAATGTTAAAAATGGTATCTTCAACTCCTCATAGTTCACTTAGAAAATGCATCTATAATGTCACCTTGTGTCATTCATTTCACACAGTATGTCACATCAGTTGTTTCAAATGGGAATTGTAAATATAAAAGAAGGCAGTATTTTGGTACATTTTTTCCCAACATTTTTCTATGTTAAATCTAGGGAGAGACAAGCTCAGCAAACGTGAAATCACTCTTAGTTAACAGGAGTCTGGAACTATGGTGCATGAGAACTGGATAGATGTACTTTGCAAGTTCCGTAGATTGAAATGTTTTCATTGAATTGTTGTGCGCAGCTTCATAATGGGTCCTGTGGTGGTTCACTATTAGATGTTTTCTGGGCCTCACAAACCCTCCTGGTTTTCTGTTGTCACTTCATTGCCTGTATCCAGTAATCACCAAATCCAGATTCCTTTAACATTCATAAGGAAAGCTCAAGGAGATGATGCTTCCAGATATGTTTCCTGATTTTCTTTGTTCATATACTCCAGAAGACAGGTTCTTTTCTCCTCTCTGAAAAGCTACATTTAGGCGTGTGGCTGGGGAGGGACAGAATCTACTAACATTGATCTTTTCTTCCTTTTGATGGTGTTCTCCCAATCCCCAGATACCCTTTGTATTTGGAAAAAGGAGCTCTGTTTTTAGGACTGCACTGAAAACGGTGATACGGTTTCAAAGCTTCAAACAATACAACAGTTCCTTTCCCTCCTGGCATCTGTGTTTGTGTGCCAGTCATGAAGAAACACTTCACTGAAGACATATCTGAGGTGGCTTAACTTCACTGAAATCTGGGCCAAACCTTTGAATGAAGTGGCTGGTTGCTAGAGAATATATCTTTTTTGAGAACTCGATCCTGTTATTTCCAGTGGTGAATTAAAAGTGTTGTGACTGAATGATACCTTCTAAAGTGGAGACTGAAATGTTTTCTTATATCCAAACAAGATCTTTCGAAATGCACCAGCTGTCACTCGTGATACCTTGTCATGTGCTTGTCCAGGATTCTCAGTTCCTGTTTAGTAAGTGCTAAGGAGAAGAGTAAGCTTGTTTGATGAGCTAAAGGAAAAACACCATGTCTCCTTGGTTATGCCAGATGTTTCTAGTGCACTTACTGTTTAGCAATGACTGTTAATAGCTGTACTGCAGAGACAAATGACAAAGATTTGCAAATGCAAAGCAATATTTTTCTTGTGACTGTGTAAGTTATGGTGCAAAGGTGGAGAGTTATGATATGATAATCCATCCCATGCACAAGCAGGGTAGAAATACAACAAGTTGCTGATCTCTCAAAGGAAAACTTGAATCTGAATATTGTATCACTTAATGATGTCAGAGGTAATTAAAGTTAGTTTTCTACCTGAACAAAAATGATCTCCCAATTGTTTTTCTCCTTGCCTGGAATTACGACTTCAAAATTGTGCAAAATGCTCCCTAGTCTCAGTAGATGGCATCCATTGTATGGCAGAGAGCAAATATTATCATATTCTGCTATGGGCAGGAACACTGTGAAGCTGTGGGGAAAGATTTAAGAACCTCTTAACATCTTTTTTTTTGGTTAAGTTGGATAAACTTTGGAAACTGGAAACTATTTATTGTTACATATGCAAACCAAAGCACAGTGTAATATCACAGCTTCCTGTCCCAGACTGTTCAGGATGAATAGGGCTTTCACAATGGTGCTCACTTAGAACTTTTTTGACATAACACAATTTTAAATCAAGATTGTCGTGACTTGTCGTGACCTGCGTTTCCAATGTTTTTACAAAACAGTTGGACCACTGTTCAGATAATGGAATCATGGGTACTACTATCATGTAAATCAAAAATAATGATGCTCAGCATAGTTGTGAATGTGTTTGGTTGAAAGGAAAAGAAACTAACAAATGCAAGCAATGAAACTGTCTTTCACTGTGTCAATCCATTTTGCACAATTTTATATTATTCAAAGGACACATGATTACTAAAAAAGCATAGAGGAATGTTAATGTGCAGATAAGTGGTATCTAAAGTTTGTTATTCAATGAACATAGCAACAATATGTTCATTACTGAACGGAACAACTGACTAATGTAGTCACCTCTGATAGTAAATATTATACAAAATATAGCCAAGGTAAAAAACATGTTTACTCAGTAATATCTGCACCTTCATTATACTCCTTCCAAATTAGATGATAAATGAGACTGATTTACATTTCATTTTAGTGTGCCTTCTGGCAGCACTTTGTATTAGCTGAAGTATAAAAATATTCCCATCTGCATGATCATGTATTTATCTATTATATGTTTCCCAGTCTGTATTCCATTGTGCTTCAGCCAAGTTTCTCTTCCAAACAAGAGAGGACTAAGTTCATAAATATCTTTGAAAGTCAAGAAAACTAACAATAAATTTTGGGAAGGATCAGGACCTGTCAGGAAGAGACAGATGGCTGTATCGTCTTAGGAAGCTAGTCTTCCTGAAGAAGAGTTTGGGTTTTAGGAGCACTTGGTGCTGAAAAAGAATTTTCTCTGTGTGGTGCTTGGGCCTGTGGTACAGAGTTGAGGTGAAAGAGACCCTGAGCTGAGCTTGGAAGGGTGAGGTGTCACTTTAAGTCCCTGTAATATTTTTGTGATTGCTCATTCTAAAGCCTACTAATAACAGAGGCTAGGACTACAGCAAAGGAAAGCTTTTAGGAACTGAATCTTCCTGTGTTCCATAAGCCTTGCTGTTTGGGCCAGGATTGTTGAAGCAAAACTACAGAAGCAGATCTAGCAGGTTTAATGATGGCTTTATGCCTCACAGAGTGTGGTAACTCCATACTAAGAAAAATGATTTTGCTACAAGTAGCTTAAGAAAAACTGACCTTGGTCTAAGGACATGTCTGTACAAGTTTTATAAATGCTTTTTAAATGTGGCAGAAAAAATGAATTTTTGAAATCAAAATCTTTTCCCATCTGTGGTATGGACCATCTTGGAAATCTGCTTTATGAAATCAGGTTCTGCATGGATGGAAAGAGATTACTCTGGAACAGAAGCAATAGGAAATAGGAGAATACTCTGGGGTCAGTGAAAACTGTCTACCATGCAGAGGCAACTGTGCCATAGGTACTTAGTTCAGGAAGATTCAAAGAGTTTGCATACTGCTGTGTGATATAAAATCTTTACAAAATCCTGTACTGAATTTATGATATAATAATCAGGTGAAGGACTAATTCAGTTCAGTTTTTACACTCCATAAAATATTCTTATTCTGTGTCTTCTGTATGGTCATGTAGCAGTCTAAAATAAGCATTTTCATTTAGGAAATCTGAACGTTACTGTGGACATAAGAGAAAAAGTTAGTGTAGCGATTTTTTTAAACTGATCTTTAGCTGATTAAAAACTTTTCAGTGAACAGTTTCAAAATGAATAGGAAATGGAAACCACTTCCTCCCCCAAATTCTTTAGTACTTAAAAATTTACAAAGTCTTAAGTTAAGTCTTACAGGGTTAAACATTATAAAACATTGTACTCAATGCATACTTCTAATTAAAGAAATAATGAAATGTGGCATCTAAGTCCTATGATACCCTGATAATCTCCACTGCTGTTTAATCCTTTTTATCCCACAGATCCTAAGGAACTCTAACAATTTTGGTCAGCTGCCCTGGAGAAGATTGGCAGCTGTCTGGAGAAGAAATGACAAAGAATCCTGTCATTTTTTACTTCTTCCCACCAAACCAAATGGTTTTGTCAGCATGGTGAGATGAATTGTAGCCAGCCCTTAGCTAAACACAAATTAGACACAACTTTAGTAAGTCTTCTCTGGACTCTTCCTGTACGGGAATAAACCTATTTCTCTGTAGTTCGGTATGTGTGACAATATATTCTTCCAGGTGGAATAGATGTTGACTAGAGTGCTTGAGCATTTGGATGGGGTCCTTTTAATGATGAAAAAAGTAGGTGATGATGGGTAATTCTCAACTTATTAAAAAAGAATAATTTACTGGCTAGGTGAGCTCCTGCTGCATCTGGGAATGTTTTTACATGGCCTTTCTCAGGCACTGTTAAGAAGTAGGGGAAATCAAACCTGCAGTTCCTCCTCAGTATAAATTTTTTATAATGTGCTTTCTGGAGGAGGATTGAAGTGGGTCTACCATGGTAAATGTTTCCATGAAGCAAATTTTCTTTCCCTTTGAGGTTAATCACTAATTATTTTCTGTTATCTTACTTGTGGACCCATGTCAAGTATTGTATAAAGTCATGTCTTCTTCCAAATGAAGTGTTTCCTCTAGGGTAGTTTACTATCCTGTTAAATAATCCCCTTCAAGTATTTTAGTGTGAGATACTTACAGTTTCAGAGGAAATTGCACTCAACTACTTTTGTTATAGTTTATTGTGGCTAGTCCTCATAATATATTTAAAATTTACCATTATAACTATGCTTTCCAGATCTCTCTTTTTTTTTTTTTTTTTTTTTTCTCTGAGCAAATTTCAGGGGTATTGAAGTATTAGGATAATTTCTCTGTGTGTGGGTGGAAAACATATGAGATGATGGCATCTGTTATTTTGTAGTGGTAGGAGGAAGCAGAGGAAAGAACTGCTACCAATTTCTGTGAAATACTTATATTGGAGTTTGGGAAAATGAAACTAATTAACAATAAAAGTTCTTCTTCAATGTAGCATGCAAAAGAGCACTCCACCTCATATTGGCTATAGTGTTGCTCCAAACCACAAACTCCCTGGTACAATTCTTCAATCACACTCTCTGACAATACCCTTCATTTGAAACTCTTTATTTATCATGCATCTAATTTCACCTCCATATTTTGTTTTAATATATAAGTCTTTGTGTTGTTGCTGATTCTTCTAATTGCCAAATAAAACCTTTAAAAAATCACTTTCAGTCTTTTGTGGATTTTAGACATTGCCTCTAAACATTCTTTCCCAGTTTCTCAGTTCTCTCTACTTTTCAGTTATTATATTTTAAAATTAGAATCTGAAATATCCTTACAAACCCATGGTAATATAATTTTGCATCCCAGAGAAAAAAGACAAAAACTAACTTCAATATATAAAGCATAATTTCTGCTTTAAAAAACAGGTCTGAGGGAATAAGAGAGCAGAATGACACAAGTTTAAATATATTGGCATATAAACATTTAATCAAATTTGAATATATTAAGATCTAAATAATTGTTTTCATGCTTGTTCTTAGAAATATTCCACTTCACCCTTTTTCTGCCTATTTTAGGATATATGCTCTCCTCTAAGGATTATATACTGTTGATAGAATTCTTTTATGAACATACGTCTACTGGAACTATTGAACTGAGTTGTCTTTTATCCCCCACAGACTGAATTTGTTGGAAGGACACTAAGCTGACCTTTGAGATAAACAGGGTAGATGATAAATAATAAGTAGTAATCATAATAATAAAATTTATTTCCAATATCTTCTCCTTTCTCTCCCTATCAAATTCCTGAGACATCATACTAGAAGACAAATCTTTTCAACCAGCTCATCTGCCTCCAAACTTGCAGAAACTTTCAATTTCAGCAAACAAAATAAATCCTTTTACTATTCAACCACATTTTTCCCAAATGGTCTTTATTATGGCTTAATTACTAGTAGTGCTCCCTATTGCACTTTTTTTTTTTTGAACTTACCTAATAATAAAGTTTCAATTTTTAATGTAAAATAAGTTACCTCTTCATTGAATACAACAGAAAATTTATGTTATCTTGTAATAAGAATGGCACATTAATGGCTCCTGGCAGCTCTTATAATAAAATCTGCTTCATTTTTATTGTAATCTTGCCAAACTCTCAAAGCTGGTGTTTGAATAGGTGTTTGGGCAGCCTGATTGCTTATCCCATCTTTGTCTTTCCAGGTTCTCAGTGCACAAAGATAGCTTTTCTTGGAGTGGTTTACATCCAACCTTTAGAAGAAGGACCTCAGTATAGACTATGATATGTGAGATTGCATGCCTGAGGGATGGGATGCCATCCAGAGAGACCTGAACAAGCTTGAGGAATGGGCCTGAGTGAACCTCATGGGGATCAACAAAGCCAAGTGCAGGGTCCTGCACCTGGGCTGGGACAACCTCTGGTATCAATACAGGCTTGGAGATGAAGGGATGGAGAGCAGTCCTCCTGAGAAGGACTTGGGGGTGCTGGTGGATGAAAAGCTGGACATCAGCTGGCAATGTGTGCTTGCAGCCAAGAAAGCCAACCATATCCCAGGGTCCATCCAAAGAAGCGTGGCCAGCAGTCCCTCCAGAGAGGGAGGTGATGCTGCCCCTCTTCTCCACTCTGGTGTGACCCCACCTGCAGTACTGCATCCAGCTCTGGAGCCCGCAGCACAGGAAAAACATGGACATGTTGGAGTGGGTCCAGAGGAGATCACAAAAATGATCAGAGGCATGGAACACCTCTCCTATGAAGAAAGGCTTAGAGAGTTGGGGTTATTCAACCTGGAGAAGAGAAGGCTCCAGGGACACCTTCTTTCAGCCTTCCAGTAGTTAAAGGGTGCTTATAAGAAAGATGGGAACAGACTTTTTTACAGGGGGTAATGGTTTTAAACTGAAAGAGGGTAGTTTTCAACTAGATATAAGGAATAAACTTTTTATGATGAGGGTGGTTATACACTGGCACGGATTGCCCAGAGAGGTGGTAGATGCTCCATTCCTGGAAACATTCAGGGTCAGGTTGGATGGGGCTCTGCGCAACCTGATCTTTTTGAAGGTGTCCCTGCTCATTGCAGGGGAATTGGATTGGATGACCTTTAAATGTCCCTTCCAACCCAAACTATTCTATGATTCTATGGGAGGGAGAAATAACTTTTTATACATGCTTGATAGAAACACTTGGGTCTAAATCTCTTCAAAAACTATATATTATTTTCACAGAAACACTTGGGTCTAAATCTCTTCAAAAACTATATATTATTTTCACAGATTGTGAATTATGGGATTATACAAGTCTTCCCCTGCAGTTGTTTCTACTGCTACTGTGATTTGCGGATGTTTCCTAGACTCCTAAAATCTTATGCTGATTGACACAATACAGAAAAAAAAGTGTATTGTTGTGTGCCTGTTGTCAGCCTTCAGGAAGAGGGTCCAGGAACTGGGCAATCCAATCATGCCCCTGCTCAGAGCTGATATCTGTAATATGTTTGGATCTGCTTCAGATATTGATGGGTGGCCACTTTTTAATTGCACTATTCACGATTCTAGTTCAGATATAAAAATCTTGTGATTCAGAAGGCTCCAACCCTGCTCAAGATCTGTGTTAATCTGTGCATGATGTCCTAGGCTTTAAAGAATACCTTATTTTCTTGCATTAAAACATTTAAAAGTAGTCAATCAATAGGAAATACCAGGGTTAAGTACTCCTGTTTAGTCTTAATGTATTTCCATTTGTACGCCACAGTCTTTAACTACAAACTGGTTTTTTTAGATGGTATCTTTATTTGGAACATAGAAAAGATAAAATAAGAAAGTTAATGAGCAGCTAAATACTGATTTAGCCTCACTGTCTAAATGTGTGATGCCATATTTTCTGTACTAACTTTTAAGTGGGCTCATCTGCCAGCACAATTCAGACATTTGTTTTCTCTTAGACATGTGAAAAGGGACACTTTCCCTCTTCCTAATTTTAAGATTAGAAATTGAGACAGAGATATTAATATCAGCTGTATCTGTTAAATTTGGATGCTTTGGTTTGAGCCAGGCAGGACCTGACAACATCACAAAATCTTTCCCACATTTGAATCATAGTTTATACTCTTTTCATCACCTCAGCACTTCAGGAACTCAGGTTACAAGGTCCCAGGTCAGGCATTAAGAAAAAGCAACCCACAGCTACTGACAACTTGAGCAGAATGTCATGGATGTGATTTCCTTAAACTGACCATTATTTTCCTCTTGAGAAATTCTCTCTCATTAACTGCACATCTTTCAATTTCTCAAAAAAAAGTAAAAAAGTATTCTTTAATACCTATTTTAGAACATTTCCAAAGTAGGCTTGTCTTGTGGACTGAATGACTTTGTATTTTATTCTTCTGTACTTTATACATCATAGTATAGTCTATAATGCAATTAGCCTATCAGTGTACCTCCTGTTCAGCTATATGCAACAGCAAACTGATAAGCCAGCTGACCATTTTGCACATAGAGATTTAATGATCCTTTGCAGATGAGTATTTTTATTGCTGATCTTGTGAGAAACAAATGAGCAAACCTCTGTTGAGCCAGTAACATCTTATGGAGGTGTGGAGATCTAACGGCAGATTTCTCCTTTTACGTTTGGTCTGGCAATGATAATTACCTTCATGATTCTAGTGTGGATAGATTAGGAACACAGATTTTCTGTTGTTTTCATTGGGTTAAAGAAGCAGACTTTAAGATAGCTTGCATATCTCTTATTGTCTTGTAGTCATATTTGGGAGCAAACTTAATGAAAGAAAATGGTTGGTATAAATACTTCTGTATAGCAAACAAATTTTTAATGTTAGCCTCAACTCAGAATAGAAGACCAATGTGACATCCTATTCCTCCATATCCTCTCAATGATTCCTTGGAGGACATCAGAATGTCTTTCAGTTTACTCCACACCTCCTAGATATTCTGTTAATATTTGTTCTGTTAATACTAGGAAAAGGTATCCTCAATTTCTATTTTGGTTTTGATTCCTTGGTAAGTTTTCTTTCAAGATGAATAGGAGTTTTTTTTATGTATTCTGAATCACCTTTGCAGCCTGTACAAGGGACAGGTCTTTGTACAGCTTTGCCGGTTTACCAGAAAGAAGTCATATTCAAAATACCGACTGGGTTTATAGGGTGAACTGAAGGTCTTCCCCACAGGCAAATTTTGCTGCTCTGAGAAAGACCTGGGCAAAGAGACAAACTGAGCAGTGAACCTTGGAGTGTCTCTCTTTCAGCTGCTGCCTTGATAGCTGAGGCAAATGGAAGATTTTAAGGTGCAGGTTGGTAGGAGTTAACACAATCAAAAAGATTAATGGAACAAGATCTAGTGGTCAAAAAGATAAAGAAGTATTTGTACTTAAGCAGTAAATCATGAAGACTTAGCTGTTCCTGCAGTCTTGAAAAATGTAACTGTCATGAAGTCATCAGAATCCACAGTAACTGGGTCAAAGGTAAAGGCAGCAGGGGGGGATCATGATCACCAACTCAGTTGAGGGACTACGCAAATTACCGCTCCACAATTTCTAGAACCATGTGTGCCAATGTGAACATGTGTAACCAATAATAAGTGATATGGTAATTACTAGCCAATGAATGTAAACTTGGGTGGCTTCCCTATTGTTTTTGTTAATCATGTAACAGGATAAATATGTGGGGATTCTCTGGTGTGGTGTGCTAGCTCTGTGGAATACTTAGAAGTAAGATACTTCTACTTTGTATGTATATTGGTGTGTTGCACATTGGGTATATGATCCCACTTTTGGGACAACGGCCTCAAGGAAGAAAGGCAAAAGCTGGTGGCAGAAAAATTCAGAGGAATTGTTCAATATACCTTGACTCCTCTGCTAGCAGCAATAACAAAACAGCAACAGGGTTAAAGGCAAAGTGTGAGGCCATGGTTGTTTATTGCTCTCCTGCAGTCTGCTTCCCTAGTTAGGGTCTTGTTCCAAGTCTGGCTAGATGCTGGTTCCAACACAGAAAAGGGACTTCAGTTACTCTAGTCTGAATTTGTATAATTCACTAATTACTGAGCTCTTTAAGTTTGCTCAACTGCCTATCCGCTTGCTTTCAAGAAGCTGAAAGCTCTTTGTTGTCATGAACATATATATGCATATGTACATTCTATATGCATATCCAGGTCATCATGGTTAAAAGGCCAACCTTTTTTTTTTTGTTCTGGGAGGATCTTTTTTAATGTCTAGCTATTGCATCTTCTTTCTAGTGCATAGATAAGTTTATTCATCTGTGAATATTAAACAAAATTTTCTATTTTTTAAAGAAAATCTCAGGATTCATATTTGAATCTTGGTTTGACCCCCACCACTCTCAGATTAGTGAATAATTCCCTTGTAATAATCCACTTGAATATACAGATAATGGTGCTGGCATTCCAAAATCAAGTATACTTTATGTAAGACACTGCCTGCTACTGATAATGATCCGTTTGTAGTACGTGCCACATATTGATTCACTTACAATGATTTGGAAGGAAAGCTACAGGACTAGCTATTGAAGAAGACTGTAGGCCAGCTAAGTAACATTCTTTTTTTTCCCCACACACCTCCTAAAAATTTTCCCCTACCTCTTTTTTATTCTTAAAATACTGGCTTTACTGTCTGCTGTTGACTGAATATGTATTGCAGCTGCAATAGGTAACTAAATTGGAAGGTGACTATCAGTTTTGAATGTATGCTGTTAGGTGATGGGTCAGGTACTATTGACTCTTCTATATACAATTGTTAGTAGCTGTGGGGGATCTAGATTAAACCTTTGGTATTTTACTGAGATAATTGTGGGGGGAAAATCTTCTATGAGGAAAAACACATAGCATAAAACATTTCTCTGAAACAGCTGTGGCAGATGGTAGTTAAAATCTGAAAGGCATACTTGTTAATCAACCAGTAACAAATATTCTGTAACCTTTATCAAATGCCATTATCAGGTAAGCTATTTGGTAATACCAAGATGTGAAAAGAAATGCATTTTCCAGAGAGCATTGATTATCCAAATTTAAATAATTTATTTGTGAATTAATTTTTATGTTTTTCTAAGTTTAAGCATGTTATACCAATGCTTTTTACATTATTTCTGAAGTGAATTTGAAGAAGAAATTTCTGAACTTTTAAGTGAAGACTTAAAAATTTACATATGTTCATATGTTTCACATCTACTCCCTAATTACTCTCTCTAGGCCCTGTGGTTACTTGAGTCCCTGGCACTACTTACCTGTAGATACTCCTGATATTGAACTCATTCAGACTTGCAATTGGAAAACTAGTACTGTAAAAACAACGGGAAGAAATTGAACAAATAAGTGACAACACTTCCTGATATAACTAGTAGGTGAATAATGGCTTAATAAGATTAAAGGTACCCTCACAGACCCAAGGTGATCTTACCCAATCTTCCTCATGGTCTTACTATGAAGTAAGAGTTGATTGTAAAAGGAATATATTTTCTGAAAAAACCCCTGAGCTTTCAGAATTTTATAATGAAGAAATATCTGAGGGTTTCTTTAGTTCTTATTACATACTTTATTCTACCACATATGGTACAACATGGGAGAAATAGTGTGCTGAAGCTCTCTTTTCCACTGTGTTACATGAATTGACTTACAAAGATTGTGGTTTCCGAAGCAGCAGCCAATCACTCAATATCAGTGATAAGTCCATTTTTTGGGGGGGTAACAGAACTTGCACTGTTTTACAACAAACTCCTGCTGTTGAAGAATTAAAATGCAACGGCATTGATCTGTTTGTCATTAGCAAAGAATATAGCACTGTTAGAGAGCTTAGCTTAGTAGTGACAAATAGTGCAACTGTCTCTCTGAGATTGGTTGTGTGACTTGAGCTGTTGCCTGTTTAATATTTTGCCCAATATTATTCCTTCATAAAAGTTTAAACAGTCAATAATTTTGTGACACCAAGCCACTATGTTTTTATTTAATTCTCTATCCTTGAAACTGTACTGCTCAAGCCTGGGATCCTCAAAGCTTCAGATGGGCTTATATTCAGATACTTACATTTGATTCACTCTACCACTGAGGGGATCAATGTCCTCAACATGCATCACAGTTATCTTCACTAATTAGATTCAGCTAAAGTGACAAACTGTGGAACTAGCTGTCTTGGCCATTTAACAAATTCACAGCTCAATTATTTTGAAGTGTTGATGGCAAAAATTCTTATTAATTATTATTAGTTAACTCCATAATTATATGGTGTTATGGACTTTTACCATTTTGAGAACAAGATTGATTTTTTTCTCACTTGCATCAGAAAATGCTAAAATTTATTCTCCAGTTTTCTTTCCTTCCAGAGAAGGATCCTGTTGCTCTTACATAAACATTCAGATGGAGAGTGGACACCTGCAGTGTTGGTAATGAAAATTACCTCAGTGATTTTACTGAAATGCTGGGAAATACTGAAACCCAGGATATTAGAGGGAGGAAAGCCATAGTGATTGAGCCATGAGGGTTGTGGAACGTATGGATGAGAAGGGTTTAGGAAGTTAGAGATAGTCAGGGAAGGCCCATAACAGAGACAGACACCTAAGATTTTAAGGCTCTGGTGGGCAGTTGCTCAAAGAGGCTGAGGTCTGCCTGCTGGCCAGTTTTATTAGCTCTCCTGATAACACAAGAAGGGAAGCTGTAGACATAATATTTACAAAACACTGTCTCCTTTGAGTAACTAACTTCATAATCCTCACACCTTCCCCCTCCCCCCTGCAGTGCACTGAGTTTACCAAGTTGATGGTCATGGGAAGCCCAAACCTTAGCTGGTGTATGCTCCTCTGACACTGACTCCCAGGAACAGTCCTCCAGGTTGTACCCTGCCCAGTCAATTGAGTACTGCATGGTATCCCAGGATATCTGGCAATCCAAGATAACTGGATACAATATCCCCTGGCGCTGGACCAGAACCAGAGTCAGAGGTTGAGGGTGATGCTGGAACAGATCTGGGTGAACAGGTTTTAACAGGGAGACATAAACAACAGTATGAATCTTGGGAACATACAGCAGCTGCAGACAAAATGTGACCTTACTCACCCAGACTATGATTTTCTGTGGGCACAGGTAATGGTGGACTGACTTAGAAGATGGGCACACCAAATGAACATGCTCAGTGGACAAACAAGGTCATCTTTTCCCAACTACTCTTGAAGAAACAAATGTATGTGCAGCAACCACTCAAGGGAGTCCACAGGGGAAAAGCCCCTGGACAAACCGTGGTGTAGCTGGGTGGTCATGGAATTGAAAACCACACTGTGGATTCAAAAGGGTCTGCTGCATGGGAGAGTGGACACTACTGTTGCAGACAATTTTTGCCAGCAGGAACAAATTCCCAGTCACCCTGATGGTAACTAATGCAACAATGGAGATACTGCTTCAGGATCTGGTTCACCTGCTCCGTCTGATCATCAGACAGTGTGTACTACAGGGTGGAAATGCAGAGTTGCATCTCCAGACCTGAGCAGAAGACTGGGTGTCTTGATTCATAACCATGCTGTCCTGCAGGCCATGGCTGTGAGACACATGTTGCAGCAATAAACATTCTGTTGCATTTTTGTCAGCAGAAAAATAAATTACCTCCACATGTTGAAAAATTCTTTTACCAAACAGTGGTTAACGTTGAATTTAACAGGACCAATGAGTGATTAATGTGTACAGGGAAGATACGTTAACCTTGAGAGTAGAAACATCCTAGCAGAGGTGCTCAAACAAGGATTTGTTCTTTTCTTTTGAGGAAAAGAATTGTAATTAAAAGGACTGGGATTTGCAAAGGGGGGTTGCAGTCCTGGAAGCTGACTTGTTAATGTTGAATGATTATGAAACAGATTGCAGGGGACCGGGTTGACTTTAAAGGAATCCCCAGCAGTTCCCCTGGTTCCAGTTAAGCTGGGGAATTAAATAATGGGTTTTTAATTGATAGAGGATCAACTTATTCAGTGGTAATTACTTGTAAGAGACCTCTTAGTAAATTTAATATACCAGTTGTTGGGGTAATGGGAAAGAAAAAAGTAAAGCCTTTCTTGAAACTGATGGAGTATACTATCCGTGACCGCTACCTCTCCTAGGTCAAGCCTTGCTAAATAAGTTGCAAGCCCAAGTTATCTATTTTTTTAAAATTCTATCCAATTGTGTATTCCAAAGAATAATGCCCAGATTTGTTCAGTACAGAGAACAGAAAAGGAGGAAACCTGTATTTCATAAGAGATTTTAAATGCTGTGATTCCCCTGGTGTAGTCAACTGGAATTCCTGGAAAAGCTAAAGTTAAGACAATCAAGGTAGAACTGAAATCTGACACGAGGCCAGTGAGAAAAAGACAATATCCTATGAAATTAGAAGCTAAGATGGGTTTGGAGGAGTTAATACATAATTTTGTCCTGAAGGCCAAACCTTTGTATGAAGCAGTGAAAGGACCAGATGAATTTTTAGAATGGATTCCAGAATGGTGAAAAGGATTTGACAATATTAAGAGGACCTTAATGTAAGCGCCTCAGTTGGCATTGCCAGACTTAAATAAAAAGTAAACCTTTTGCCTTGTACGTGCATGAGAGATTACATACTGCGCTAGGAGTTTTAACACAAACTTTAGGTGAATAGAAAAGACCCATGGCCCAGTTTTCTAAACAGTTTGACCAAATAAGCAGAGGATGACCGGCTTGTTTTCAAGCAGTAGCCACAACAGTGCTGCTAATCCAAGAAGCCAGAAAATTAACATTAGGTCAAAAGATAACTGTTTATGTCCCTTGTGCCGTGACGGCTGTATTGGAGCAATGAGGACATCATTGGTTTTCCCCTAGTTGGATAGTACAGTATCAAGCTGTTATGCTGTAACAGGATGATGTGAGTATGAAAATAACTACTTTAAACCCAGCTACGTTATTACTAGTATCTGATGATGGAGATTTAGAACATGATTGTATCCTAAGTATTGAACAAGTTTATTCAAGCAGCATAGCTTTGAAGGATACTCCAATCGAATGTCCAGACTGGAATTTATATACTGACAGCAGCAGTTTCATGTTAAATGTGGAATGTAAGTCTGGATATGCAGTCGTGACTTTGAAGGACATATTAGAATCTGGTCCATTACCTCCAAACACTTCTGCCCAGAAGGCTGAATTACTAGCATTAACAAGGACTCTGGAACTGTCCCAAAATCAAGGGGCCAACATATACACAGACTCTAAATATGCATTTGGAGTGATTCATGCTCATGAGGGAATTTGGAAAGAAAGAGGACTTTTAACCTCACAAAGATTGCCTGTGAAATACAGACAAGAGATTTTAAGATTGTTAGAAGCAGTAAAGAAACCAAAAGAAATTGCGATGATGCATTGTAAAGCTCATCAATTCGGACAAACTGAAATAATAAAGGGTAATCGCAAAGCTGATGAGGAGGCTAAGAAAGCAGCTAATGATGAAATTATGAGAGCTTTACTCCCTATAAGAGGGATGAAACTGGAAGTACCTAAACATGATATCTTAGAGGATAAATTAGCAGAGAGACTGAAATATCAAAAGAATACAGAAGGATGGTGCGTCACGGAAGATGGACAATATATAATTGCACCTATGATGAGAGAGTTGTTATGACAAGTTCATGAAAGCAGTCATATGGGACCTGAGGCATTAATTTGTAATATAGAAGATTATGTGATTGGGCCCACAGCAAGACAATATGCAGTCCAGGTGGTAAGACAATGCGTAATTTGCTGTAAGAATAACCCAGAAATAACATCTAGGCCTCCACCTGGAGAGGTAATGGTAACCTGAGGATATTTTCCAGAGGAATGTTGACAGTTTGACTTTTCTGAGTTACCATGGTGTAACCAATATAAATACATTTTGGTTCTTACAGATGCCTTTACTGGATGGCCTGAAGCATTCCCCTGTTGCACCAACAAAGCTAGGGAAGTAACTAAGCTATTACTAAAAGAAACAATACCAAGGTTTGGGTTATCAATAGGAATATCTTCTGATCGGGACCTGTATTTTGTGGCAGATATAGTCCAACAGTTAAGTAAAATCCTTGATATCAAGTGGGATTTACATACCACATGAAGACCTCAATCAAATGGGAAGGTAGAAAGAATGAATCAAACTCTGAAACATCAGATTAGTAAAACATGGCAAGAGACTTCTTTAAAGTGGCCACAAGCCCTTCTACTCGCTCTTTTGAGAACAAGAATACAACCAATGTCTAGGAGAAAAATTAGTCCATACGAGGTACACTGTGGAAAACCATACGAAATGCCACTGATTCCAGGCAAAATGCATGTGAAGGGAAAAACATTTAAATTTGTATAAGTTCTCTAGGGAAGGTCCTTGCGGCTCTCTGAAGATATATTGTTTTGACAGGACTACTCACATTAGACACTCATGTCTACGAGTATCAGCCAGGAGACTTCATACTTGTATATATTGGTAAAAGGTGTGTTTCTATGTTTGTGGATGCTATGACTATGTAAGTACTCACTCTAACATTTGTGTTTGTAATTTTACTAACATTAAGGGATGTGACTTTAACTATTCTGCTCCTGTTACGACTTACCAACTACTACAGTCTAATTTTACTTTATTCTGAGATTTGTTACCTGTTCCTGTAGGAATGAAACTCACTCTGGTAAAGGAACTTTTACGACACGAGGATCTCAAGCAGCTGTTGAAGAAAGTTCAGGAGACTGGACAAAAAACTTTAGTTACTGTCCATCATGATGTGGAAGAAATGCATCAAGTATTAGAGAGAGTAAAGAAAGATGGAGAACACAAATGGTGGGACATTCTTTTTGGGTGGTCACCAACTGCTACCAGAATTCTAAACAAAATACTACACCCTGTTGTTGTGTTGTTAATACTTATCATATTGTGCTTTATTGTGACTCTTATTCTGTATATCAAGCTCTGGATTATGACGAAAAGTTTAATGTATCTTATGATGTATACCTACCCTTAATTATGGCAATCTAGGTGAGACTTCCCAAGATATTTTACTTTGGAAGTCTCAAAGCAGGGAAATGTTGAGAAATTTTTTTACCAAACAGTGATTAGCGCTGAATTTAACAAGACCAATGAGTGATTAATATGTATAGAGAAGATATCTTAACCTTGAGAATAGAAACATCCTAGCCGGAGTGCTCAAACAAGGATGATAAGAAAGAATCACTTGGTTGAACAGCAGAATGGGCAAACATCCAAGGAGAAGAAACTATCCTCAGGAGATCCATGACCATAAAAGGCAAAAAGGAGTAGGGGTCTACTCCCCAAACAACCACCCACAACCACCTGAGACCCTTGCGCATGCATAGTGTAGTTTTGCAATGCCAGCATGACGTAAATGTAGTAAATAGGCAGAGAGGCAGACACTTCTGAAAATGTGTGAATATTCATGTCTTTAAGGTATATAAAGGATGAACTTTTGTTTCAGGACATGCACGTTAAGTGGAGTGATCCCCATGCATCTAGCACTGCAATAAAAGAATGCCTGCTTCTTAATGCTACATTGGTGCTAAGAAGTTTATTCCCGATTTCAGTGACACCCACACTCAGGGCAACAAGGAACTGTGGAAGCACTATCTGCACCTCCAGGAGACCCTCACGGGTATCCCCTCAATGGCAAAAAGAGGACAAGGTACAGATCAGCTCTGCATTGGCGCAGGAGCCTTCTACAAACTTTGTGTAGAGAGTTTTTTCCAGTCTCTGGTGTAGACGGAGCAGGGGGTAAAAAAGAGTGGCTGAAGCATGACATCCCACAAAAACACCTCCATCCTCACAAATGAGGATATTTGTGCCAAATATGGGTTCATTCACCTGATGTGCAGAGAGCCAAAAAACACTCAGAGTCAAGATACTTGTTTTTTATTCCGAATCTGCCCAGAGTTGGGTGCTAGGTGGTAGGTCCACACAGCTAGCACACCTCAGTTAACACATGGAAAATATTTATACATTTTGAGCAACAGTTATCAGTATTTTTGCAAGTTTGCTTAGTCACTCTTGTTCCTATTGGTTCTCACAAGCCTTGTCTCCGTTTAAAGTCACAGCATCCTTCTTTTTTACTGTGCATGCTCAGTGAGGAAGGGATTTCTGTGGATAGGGGGCTTTCGCTACCTGAGGATGGGTTTTTACTACATTAATTAGATGTTAATTAGGACAGTTCACTCAAAGTTCAGTAGCTGTGTTCACTTTGTGGTTACTTTGTTCCTTCTCTCAAGGTTGCATCTTGTTAACTACTCACAGAGACTAAACAATTCTGTTAGCTTCATTCCTCATTTACCTCCAAGAAGGAGGTGTGGTCATCCCAAACCCCATCTGCTCCAGTACTTGGGGACTGAACCCACTGCAAGGACTTGATCCCTAAAGGGACAAAAAAAAGCTGAGTTTCATGTAACCACTGGGAAAAGAACTACGCAAGCCCTCCAAGAAAACTTCCATAAAAGATGCAAAAAGAGAGGGATTCCCTGTCCCCAGTAAATCAGGGAGGAGGGACTAAGCAGACAAGGGGGAAAACCCGCACCATGAAAAAGAAGAGTACTAGTGGGAGAATGGAGAGGAGGAGCAGTGTGGACCTTTGCTGGGCTCTCTGCACCGGAGGTGCTCTGCTGTGACTTGAGTTTCTCATGTCTCACACAGCTCCTGCAGCTTGAGCTGCTCTGTGTGCCCCTGAGTTCCTCTGAGAACTCTCAGAGTTCTCTGTGGATGCATCCTCAGGGATGTGGGTACCGTACACTTTCACCCAGGTTTCCCAGCAGGTGGGCTGTTCGGGCTGGTTGTTAGGGCAGGCCCAAAATGAGAGGCAAGGACATTAAGTTACAAAGGCTGTAGCAGGCAATAGCAGGAAGGAGCTGAGGTCTGCCTGCCAGTCAGTTTTGCTAGCACTCCTGCTAACACACCAAAGGCAGCCATTGCTATATTACTTAGAAAACATTGTCTCCTTTGAGTACATAACTGAGTAACTGTGTCAGAGATCATGGACAAAATGGGGTGAGGTTAAGGAAGTTTAGGAACAAGAAGAAATGCTTCTGAGTCTGGCAAATACTATTCACTGTGTTATTACATAATTTTTATTGTTATGACAGATCAAACTAACAGAAATGCAAGGTAATAAGCTTTCAGACAGCCAGCCTGAAACCTCAGCAAGATGGTTCTGATTTCTTGTTGGTACAGATATCCTTTTGTGACCTTCAGCAAATAATTTAAGGGTAGATTCACAATAGACTAACTCCTGAAATGAGTTTCTCAAAATTTTAGATCAGCGACTGCTTGTTTCTGTAGGAAGTCTACCTTTATACACTTGTGTTTTCACTTCAAAATACTTATGTAGCTTACAAAAAAAAAAAGTCGAGTAGATTTGTTTGTCCCTATTTGTTCTCTTGATTGATAGTAAGGTTCACCTGCAATCAGATGTATATTTATGTATTTTCTCTGTTTAGGGTTTTTCTTGAGGAGGCGCTTTGGGGAGGGTGAAGGAAGCTTGCCGTTTACTCTGAAGATGCCCCTAACCACTCGACCACTATCTGTTGTAGAAGTCTTACTCTGTTTTATTGAAACTTGTCTGCTTCCAAAATGATTCTTTAGAATGGAGAGTTGAACCTGATTCTGCCATGTTTAAGCCTGAAATGTCCCTGGGTATGATGGAATCAATATATTTCTCTCTTACTGTCTGTTGTGAGAAAGGACTTCACTGACTTTAGCTGTCGAGGAGAAAGCATGTGGAGAGAAGGTATATCTCTCTATAGTTGTCAGAAATGCTGCATACTGTCTGCCATGTGCTGATAACATTCTTTAAGCACCCGACAGGTATTGTATAGTCAGTTGCCTGTGTCAGTGTCGTGGGTTTCAGTATGAAGAAGAATTACTGGTTGTAAAGCTGAATAACAAAGAAACTTAATGTCTAGAGACTAGACTTTCTGGGGCCTTCATTCCCCTTTAATAAGATGGCATTGCTTTACCATATGATTTAAATAGATGTACATGTGAACACATAGAGTATCAGTATGAACTCGTATGTGTATACATGTAGTAATATAAATTGTGATATGCTGGAATATCTGTGGTGATACGATGATTTTAAAGTAGGTACCTAGAAAATCAGTTAATGTGAAGCTGATTTAGTAATATTGGGATATAGAATAATCCTTGAAGATATTATTGTTAGACTTATTACAATAGGACCTAGCAGCTCTAATGTCCCAAGGGAAACAGTTGGAAGAAGACTGATGAGAGAAATGTTGGGAATGAGTGGGAAAAAATCTGGTGTAATCACCTGCACTCACAGCAGTTAAACAGAGAACTGACTGACACACAAAATACCATTGTAAAGGGATCTAACCCTATGAGATCATTGACTGTCAGAGGAATTATGAATTAATAATGTACATATTTTGCAGCATAAACCAGGCGATGCCAGGTAATTCAGCAACAAGATAATGAGGTATTCTGACTTCGTGTACACTGTAATAATGTAGGCCCATTGAAAACTTTTTTTGAAGATATTTTTTACACTTTCTAAGACTTCATGGGAAAGAGTATTCAAACGAATTTTGGAACTAATATTGCTAGAGACTGAAGAGAAAATTGAAAATTTGTTAATTGTAATGTCTATGTTTAGTTCTTTTGCTAAATATATCACCTCTAACTGAAGAATACCCTGCTAAACTATTTTATGTAACACAAAACAGCATTAACCAAAAGATAGATAAAACCAGCTCATTTCACTAGCATTTGGGGGGGATTTGCAGTTCACAGTCCACATATTTCGATCAGGATTTATGAGCTCATTTGCTTTCCGTGAATACAGTGAATAAAGCATATTTTGAAATGATGATGTATGCTGTATCCTCTAAATATTAGTCTTAGTGTAGACCACTGTTCATGAAAAAGGAATATGCTTAGAGGGCATGTATCTTATGAATTAACATCAGTCCCCACTGTAGTGCAGTCTGAATTCTAGGGATGATGGGCTATCTAAACTGTTGCTTGAATCATTATACCACCAGCAACATTTTATATTCTCCAAACCTTCAAACATCCACCCTGGAAACTAAACAAAGGGAATTTTTGCACCCGTTTTATAAAAGGTAGAAAGGAGGACCCTGGGAACTAGTGACCTGTCAGCCTTACCTCTATGCCTGGGAAGATCCTGGAACAGATCTCCCTAGAAGATATGCTAAGGCACATGGAGGACAGGGAGGTGATTCAAGACAGCCAGCATGGCTTCACCAAACGCACATACTGCCTGACCAACCTAGTGGCCTTCTGTGATGGAGTAACCACATCAGTGGGCAAGGCAAGAGCTACCGATGTCATCTATCAGGACTTCTTGTAAGGCCTTTGACACAGTCCCCCACAATATCCTTCTCTCTAAATTTAAGAGATATGGGTTTGATGGGTGGACTGTTGAGTGGATGAGGAATTGGTTGGATGGTCACATTGTTGCCTTAAGAGGCAGATGCCCAAAATCAGCGTTAGTAGTCTGGTCGTGCCCAAACCCTTTCGTTGGACTCTCACGGGGCCAGATGCACTACTAACATCACACTACCTGCTCAGCCGGACACCTCCTGATCTCACACAGCCACACTCAGAGGTATGGTCGTATTCAGGGACAACACACACATGGCTGAGTCAATCAATAGTGTGATTTATTGAAGCAACAGATGCACAAGTTCTTTGGATTGCCGATAATAAATTCACTGTCTGCAAGCAAGTGCACTAAATTGATTACGGTCGGGTTACACACGTAACGTTGTAGGAGTTTTCTCACTAATGTGAGATTCATCCCAATACTAACAGGTAGCAGATCTCAAAATAGTGTGTAGTTGGATTGTAACAAGTGGTAAGTCATGACAGATACCAAATAGTTGAAGTCACATCTTCTAATGTTAGTAAAATTACAAACACAAATATTAGAATGACTACTGATATCTATGATAATATCATCTAGAATCAAAAAATTACATGTAGTTCTAAGACAAATGCATCCTTTCCCTATATATGAGTACTGTTTCTAAAGATTCATTGGGATGTATTTCAAAATGACAAATGTTTTGTTCAGTATCGAGACAGATGTCTTGGGCTTTGATGGTATTACTTTCACAAATGAACTCTTGTTGTTCTTGCATGGTACATACATCAACATCAATAGTTTGCCATTTATCTTTGTTTTGCTGGGCCCACACTTTGTGTTCTATGGGGTAAAGTATAATTTCGTATAGATTTATTCCCAGCGCAATGATTGGGTATATGGTATATACCGAAGCATTGCGTATCGTCAGCACAAAAGCTGTGGCTTTGTCGTCAGTAGGGCTGTAGGTGAAGTTAACTAGGTACCACCAGGATTGGAATTCTTTCTCAAATTCAGCAGTGTTGTCCCAAATTATTTTTCGAATTTCAGTGGGTAAGATGCCTTCTTCACCTTCTCATATAATTGCAGCTGCCGTTGATTACATCCACAGCTGAGCTTGGATGCAACTAAGGGCTAGAGAAATATTACTTTGGGTTTGATCCACAATCAACTGGTGATCCTTTTTAGTTGTTTCTCCCTGCTGAGGTAACAGATCTGACACAAGCCATTGGTTATTTCTCAGGGTTGAAAGAGAAGATTGTAAGGGGTGTTTTAATTTGTTTCTTAAACAACACTTGTTGTTGACCTGTGGTTTTTAATCACATAAGGACCGATGTTGAAGAAGTAGGGAGTTAGGTTTACAAAAGGTTGAGGTGTTACATTTCCCAAATCTGATATGGGTAGAGGTTTCGTATTCTTCTCAATTGGTACAGATGCTTTATCAATCATAAATTCAAATAACAAAAATTGGCCCAGATGTTTTATCAATCATAAATTCAAATAACAAGTTTGTATCTTTGTGACCCCATAGACAGTACACAATTATAGGTTTAGTAAAGGTAAAGTTGTACCAACAATTTGAATTTGGTTTAATTATTTTGTCACAGTTCTTTGGCTTGGTTCCACTCGTGTTTTGAAAACACCTTGGCCCCATGCATGACTACAGTAACTAAAGTTAAATTTTCTGGAATGATCTGTGTTCTCACAATTTCATTATACTTGACATATGTTTAGGACAATGGTTATTTTAGGTGTCTCGAATTACAAGTTAAGTGAAATTGTATTAAAATTAAGGTAAAATGCTACATCGCTAATTTCATCCATTGGATTGTGGTTTCACGTTGTTCATTCGGGATTCCTGTGAATACACACAAAAAAAAAAGAAAATATGCTCAGTCTTACTTAACTGGCAGGGTTAAAAACAGGGTGAAATTCACTGGGTGTTGATCCGTTGTGCTTTTCCTGAACAATCTTTGGCTTCCCATGTGTAGGGATTTTTAGGGGTGGTCAATACCATTGGTACTGGTCCAATTTGAATGATACCTTTTTCCAATTCTGTTACCACCCCGTCGATTCTCGCCAGCGCTGCTGCTGGCAGCGGGTACTGCCGAACATTGGTGCCTGCAAAACTCCACACAGTCCCGTCCGAGAGTTTCCTCATCTGCTCATGCAGTGCGTCAAATCCTAGAATGTCAGTGTGTGCAGCACCTACCAGTACCTCTGCCCTCGTTAACCTCTGTTCTCCTGGCAACCAGAGGGAAATCTTGGCAGCAGGATATTCCTTTACCACACCTTCTATTCCTGTTAAATTTAAAACTGTGTCGACTGACTCTGATCTTTAGGGTTTGAATTGTTTTGTTTTGGTTTTTTTTTTGGTGACTACTGACATTTGGGTTCCGGTATCAATGAGAAAATTTACCAGTATCTTCTGGGGTCCCATGGTGACAGCAATAACAGGTTCAGAATTTTTAACTGAGAGTCATTGAATTGCTAATACCCGCCGGGCAGGGTGGCTCACTGCCCTCCCAGGGGATAGAAGTTTTTTTGCTGGACTTCTGCGGTATCAGTTGGATTACATTCTGGTGCAGAATCTTTCCTTGTGGGTTGGGGGTGGTTGAGCTGTAGGATTTTCCACAGCTAATTCATTCTTTTTGTTTAGAGATTGGATTAATGTACGGAGATCCTCTGTAGAGGTACCGTGTAAAAATATGGGGATACTTCCAAATCCAGGACTTTATGCCTAAACTTCCAATCTGATTTATGTTTGGGGGTGTGTACTTGGTGAACTTGCTGGGTATATTCTGGGGGTTTTCCACCAGACGATCTGATCCAACCCATTCAGTGTCCGTACTTATCTAGGTCTTGTATAAAGCTACTCCAGGTGGGTATGTTAGTAATTTGACCCTGGTTCTTTCGACTGCGACCAGCATCATTTATAGTGATGATATGATATATGATTATCCTATGATTATAGGATATATGATCCTGGGTGTTTGTTACATACATCTTGAGACAATCAGGGAGACCACGAATGAGGGGGGTTAATCGTGCCAGGTTGACTGGGGCTAACATTGGTAATTTCAAAAGCCGATTCCTGTCATACATCGCTTGTATGTAGGCTGCTTTCTGTACTGCCTCGGCCAGATCAGAATAGCCTGTGGCTTTAATTTCTATTGGCTCTTCCCTCAGCTGGGGATCTATGCCGCCTGCCCAAAATGCAACCTGTGAGGTCAAAGAATAACTGTGCTCTCTTGGGTTGGTGGTTAAAAACACTCCTGGTCCCCAAAAGTCTCCTGTTTCTTCCTTATTCAACATAATCCGGTCTCCTCCCTCAAGGGAAACTCTCCACAAATACTCAACCTCTAACTCTCCTGGTCACCTTGAGAATTTTTCATGTATTTTTATCAACTCTGCTGGTGACCATGGAATCGGGCACACAGTAGTGCAGACCTCATCATCATCGTTAACAACAGTCTCAGTTTTAATCAAGGGTTGTAAGGGGACCAGTTGAGAGTCAGAATTAGAGGTTTCTCCAGTCTCCTTGTCACTGTTACAAAACTCCACAAATCTGTTTCCAGTTTCAGTGTCCAATTTACATATTAACCTGCAAATCTGTGTGACTGGAGCACAAGATGGTATTTTATCTAACAGCTGACACACCTTGTCTAACAGCTCATTAAGATTTCTATTTTGACACACAAGATTTTCATGTTCCTTTGTAAGTTTACTCTTTTCACTCAAAAGTTTATCAACTTGGAGTCCTAATTTTTCTCCTGTCTCCCTTTCAAAAGCTAATGATGATTTCAACATCTCATTTTCTGATTTCAAAGCTGTATATTCCACATTAGAAACTAGCGTGGGAGCAGGGGCTTCCTTAGCTTCTTGTTGCGTGCAAGATAAACAAGTTCCTAAAACCGTACACATAACCCTTCTACTTTTTTTCACTCTATCCTTTTGTGCAGCTTGACACTGCTCAATATGCTCTATCACTTTCTTTTTATCCTTCCAAAATTGTTGGGTCTACACCTTCCCGGCTTGGGAAGGGGCACAGTCATATTTTTGCAGCAATTTATCCATGGCAATCCTGCCGACTACGCCAATTTTTCTGTTGCGTTAAGAGGCAGATGCCCAAAATCAGCGTTAGTAGTCCAGTCGTGCCCAACCCCTTTCGTTGGACTCTCACGGGTCCAGATGCACTACTAACATCACACTACCTGCTCAGCCGGACACCTCCTGATCTCACACAGCCACACTCAGAGGTATGGTCATGTTCAGGGACTACACACACACGGCTGAGTCAATCAATAGTGTGATTTATTGAAGCAACAGATGCACAAGTTCTTTGGATTGCCGATAATAAATTCACTGTCTGCAAGCAAGTGCACTAAATTGATTACAGTCGGGTTACACACGTGTGGGGTGATGAAACAAATCTAGAGATTCCTAAAATTCCCACGGATCCACTCGGGATAGCTGAGTGTTCGAATCTTACCCAAAGGTGTCCCAATGTAGGGGAAGAGAGGGTCAGCCAGTAGGCGGATCCTAAAAGTCAGGAGTGATGGTGTCTTCCCTGACATCCAGCTCTTTTCACACTATTTTATAGTGTTTTACTTTGCAGATGAAGCTTGAGTGATTCTAGTCATACATACCTTTATCAGGATTGGTTCAGAATTCTCTCTCTTCGCGTTTAAAGGTACAGGCTAGGAAAAATTCAGTGTGCAAGTTCATTGAGGAGTGGTCGCACCTTGGGAGGTGGGTAACTTTTGAGAGGGGTGTGCATTTTAGTATTATAATGACATTATAATAAGCAAAGTTCACTCCAAGTACAGCATTTCATCAAAGTTGACAGGTCACTGACCCAGGGCATCGCACGTGCAGCTTATTAATGTACACACTGTGTACCTTTAAATTCCCTTGTTCACAGAGCATGGCCATGACGTCTCCACTCCGCTCCACCCTCCATGCAATTTCTCCCAGTCAGCACACCAAGTTCCCCTGATGTTGCCATCTAGGGTTGCCTAGGGAATTGCCATGGCACAGACTCATTGTACATTAGTTACGTTCCACCCTGTTTCAATGCTGTTCTTAGAGGGTAAATTTCCAAATTGCCCCTCAGTGATTACTTCACACCCATCCAGAGGGCAGTGGTCAGTCTCCAGATGGAGATCGGTGACAAATGGTGTCCCTCAGCTGTCTGTACTGGGACCAGTACTCTTTAATGTCTTCATCAGTGACATACACAATGCGATCGAGTGCGCTCTCAGCAAGTTTGCAGATGACACCAAGCTAAGTTGTGCAGTTGACACACGTGAGGAATGGGCCTGTGTGAACACTATGAGGTTCAACAAGGCCAAGTGCAGAGTCCTGCACCTGGGTTGGGGCAACACCCTGTATCGACACAGGCTGAAGGATAAAGGGATTGAGAGCAGCCCTGTCAAGAAGGACTTGGGGATGCTGGTGAATGAAAAGCTTGACATGAGACAGCAATGTGTGCTTGCAGCCCAGAAGGCCAACCGTATCCTGGGTTGCATCCAAAGAAATGTGGCCAGCAGATGCAGGGAGGTGATTCAGCCCCTCTGCTCTGCTCTGGTGAGACCCCGCCTGCAGTATTGCACCCAGCTCAGGAGCCCTCAGCATAGGAAAGACATGGACCTGTTGGAGTGTCTCCAGGGGAAGGCCACAAAAATGGTCAGATGGATGGAAAACCTCTCCTATGAGGACAGGCTGAGAAAGTTGAGACTGCTCAGCCTGGAAAAGAGAAGGTTCTGGCGAGACCTTATTGCAGCCTTTCAGTACTTAAAGGAAGCTTGTAAGAAAGATAGGGACAGACTTTTTAGCAGGACTTGTAGCAATAGGACAAGGAGCAATGGTTTTAAACTGAGAGAGGGTTGGTTCAGACTAGATATAAGGAAGAAATTTTTCATAATGAGGGTGGTTAAACACTGGCATGGATTGTCCAGAGAGGTGGTAGATGCGCCATCCCTGGAAACGTTCAAGGTCAGGTTGGATGGGGATCTGTGCAATTGGATCTGTTTGAAGATGTCCCTGCTCATTGCAAGAAGGCTGGATTAGATGACCTTTAAAGGTCCCTTCCAACCCAAAGATTCTATGATTCCATGAATTTTTGGTTGAATAAGGATTTCAGGATTGTGACCGCACTGTGCATCAAAGGAGGATAAAAGATTAATGCATTAAAAAAGCTATTAGATTAATGAGTTCCAGTGGGAATGTTTTTAAAGTGGAATGTTTGCCAGGATGCCATTGTGCCCATATTTTGCAGCTATACAGGATCTTTCATATTTCATATAGCTCTGCTCAAATCACGTAACAAAATGTTTGAAATACAAGAAGTAAGATGTGTCCCTGGTTTGTTTTTTTGTGGGTTGCATTAGTGTTGCTGAAATCAGAGTTGTTTCATCTGAAGATATTTACCTATGTATCTTAAAACACTATGAGATCTTGGAATATCATTCAGTAGCAATCCAAACATACACCAAACAGTCATTTTGGTACATGTGCTCACTGCCTTTCTCCAGAAAATTATAGCATATAGCTTATAACATGAGAAGTAGAAGTCACTCTATCAAGAATGACATTGTGGTTACAGAAAATATCTTATTAAGAAGTTTCAATTAATTCCTATCCATAGGGTCCATTCTCTCCACAGTTTCATTTGTCAAACTAGCAGCTATGAAGTACTTTAATGGATTTTGGGATTCAGCCTCTGCAAAATGAATATAACCCTGATTGCATTTTCAGTGAAAGCAGCAATGCAAGATTGCAATCTCAAAAGTTGAATCTGGTGGGTACTGAGTTCCTAGGTCCTTTGGTGGCAAAGGGTACACAGTTAAGTCCAATAGAGATTCTTGATCCATGAAATGCTTGTCAGCAAAGAAAGCAGGTGATTTGATATATTTATCAAATATGGTGCACAAGACAGACTTTCCTGTGTAATAAATACATACTCTAACTTCAAGAAGCAGACCACATATTAGAATATCCCTCACTTCTAGCATTATCTCATCTGTGATTGACCATGGGCTAGATATATGAAAAAATGGAGGTTTTGGACAAGTAACAGTTGCTTTTTATAACATGTAACAGTTGCTTTTTATAACATATATCAAGGGTACCTTAGAGAGCCAAGGAACGTGATAAAGATACACTATTTTTATTTTAAACATTTGTTATATTCCTAGTTTGTATATAGTAACACTCTTGAGTGGGGAGGCAAAGAGAAAATCAAGCAGGCATTTTGGGAATATGGCAAACTAAGTAACAAGAATAATAAAATCCATGGCTACATTTATAGCCTGGATTGTATAGAGCACCTTACTGTGCTCTGTGCTTATTATCTATGCTATGTGAGTCCTGAACCAACTCTAGCCCAACTGATCTAAGAGTTGGGGTTTGTTCCCAAAGCTGAAGCACAAAACCTGTGCAGCCACAGATGCAAGTTTCATTTCTGAGACTTGATTAGAATGTAGTCCTTACCCTGCTGCAAACTGGTAATGCTAGGTAAGCCACTTGGTTTCTCTCTTGTGGCAAGCATATGCCTTTGTGAATGTAAGTTCTAATATTATCTTTGCTTGGTTAGAAGTTCTAGGCATTGTTGTGGTTTATGTTTTATTAAGTACATGGACTTTTTGAAGTGCTAAAATACATTGGCTTGCTGTTCACTGTCGGAAAGACCAACACATGTTTGTCACACCTGAACATCTGAATGTTTTCCAGGTGCCTTGACACTAATAGGAATATGACAAATTTTATTCTTTAAACAATGAGAAAGTCCTTGCTCAATTAATATAATGTAAAATGAGAATAAAAAATGTACAATATGATTTCATTAAACAGGTATCTTTGCAAGGTCACTAAGTGCAAAGTGCCTTTTACGGATTATAGTGTAATACTTGTGCTGCCCAGGCTTGTATGTTAGGGTTTTCATGCAACATAAATGTTAAAGGAACTCCTCTCCACATTGGTCTGAAATCTCAAGTAAGTGTCCATACGGATGAATAGGCATTAAAAGACTTGAGAAACCTATTCTGCTAAGATTTATTAATCAAATATACAAGTTAATATATTCTGGTGAATTAGAAATCTTGTCTCCTGTGTGCTTTCAGAAGCAAATAGTCCCATTTTATTTTGTGAAAAGAAGCAGGACTGTGGCCACTGCACCTCTGCATTGCCTGGAATTGGGTACTTGGTAGAGTAAGCACCAGAGCGCTAGAGATCTGATTTCAACAGGGAACAATTAAGTCCTCTTTCCCACTCTGCAGGCCAAAAGTGCTGATATACGTCCAGCTACATAAAGAGGGTTGAGGATAAATATCAATAGGAGTAAGTTTAAAGATGCATCCTGAAGTTTACAGCAATTCTGGTATAGTTGTGAGTGTGCTAGGTGGATTCCAGACTGCCTTGTGTTCTTGCATTTTATAATGTATATGCTACAGAGATCAATACTGCAGGGAAACCTACACAGATAAGTTTTATTTAAATGTATACATAAAAGCTTCCAACTGAGGCTACTGTCTTTGATCTAAGAGTGCATTCATGTTTAAAAGACCCAGGACATTTCACACAAGTGCTGGAGCAACTGTTGCTCCTCCTTGGAGCAACTGTTCACCTTGACTAAACTCAAGGTTGAGCCATAATTTTCAGTCTATTCAATTTTCCTAAGTTTAGTTGTATATCATATGCAGCTTCACTGGGGCACAATATCATGATATCATCACTCATGAGGTGATGAGCTTCTTTAGCACTCCCAGGAGTCAACAGGAATTCATGTGGTTACTCCAAATTTTAGACAGAAGTTTTCCTGAGTAGGTCCTTGCTACTTGAAGTCACAGAAATAAAGGTGTATGTTAAAGAATTACTTTGTTTCAGTTTATAGAAGATCATATTTCAGTTGTGGATGATTAAAATGCCATGTGTATTTGATACAAGTCTGTGAAGGGACTAATAACCCTTGAGATTAAAGGCATCATATCAGAAATTATTTAATGGGTTCTCCAAATTTAACATGTAGTTACTCTCTGACATTATTAGTTAGCAAATTGTGCATGACTTACTGGGCCTGTTGTAATGAAAATAGCAAGCATATTGACTGTTCAGGAACAGCACCGTCACCCTGAAAGGAAAATTGATATTAAGACATTCTTTTCTACTGAAAACATTGCTAATTTACAAGTAGTTGGTCTGCTGTAATTTGGCTTCACCCTGAATTCTGTTTCCAATTGCTGCAGACCTAAAAATATAGAAAATAATGCACCTCGATGAAAAAAAGTTTTTCTGATTTTTGTTTCTGTTTTTAATGGGTTGATTCAATCAGTGTGATAGAATCCATGCACCGATATATACCGGGGGCAACTCAGGTGGAAAGAAGCTTGGCAGAAAAGGACCTAGGGGTCCTGGTGGTCAACCTTGCAGCAAAGATATCCTTGGCTGCATTAGACAAAGCACTGACAGAGGTGGAGGAAGGTGATCCTTTCCCTCTGCTCAGGACTGGTGAGGCTACACCTGGAGTCCTGGGTCCGGTTCTGGGCTCCCCAGTGCAATAGAGACATGAATATATTAGTGAGATTTCAACAGAGGGCAACAAGGTTATTTAAGGTACTGGATCACCTTGAGAGGAGGAAAGCTGAGAGAGCTGGGACTGTTTGGACTTCAGAAGCAAAGGCTCAGTATATTTAAATACCTGAAGGGATGGTGCAAAGAGGATGGAGCTAGGCTCTTTTCAGTGGTGCCCACTGACAGGACCAGAGTCAATAGGCACAGCTTGAAACATCGAGCTTCTGTCTGAACTCAAGGAAACACTTTTTTGCTCTGGGAGGGACTGAGCACTGGGTCAGGTTGCCTCCATCCTTGAAGATATTAAAAACCACCTAGACACAGTCCTGGGCAGCTAGCTTTATGTGGCTCTGCTTGAGCAGGGGGATTGGACAAGATGACCTCCAAGAGGTCCGCTCTCACCTCAGCCATTCTGTGATTCTGTGATTAAAAAAAGTGTAGGTCAGTATCAGAGTCACTGTCCACACCATATCTATCCCCACCTCAGCTCGTCATTGTCAAAGAGACTTCTTTTTCCAGAATATGGCATCATTCCGAGAGGAGAAAACCTGGCCATAAAAACTGTTGAGATGCTTACATTAGCTATAGCTGTGAGATGCAGTCAGTGATGGATGTGGACTGAATGCTTTGGAGTCGATGACGTATATGTTTACTTGATGTCTAATCACAAATATTTTAAATTTTTAATGTTATCTCATTGACAAAATTTCACAGACAGTAAAAATTCAAGTTTAGATATAGCTACTTGGCCCATTGGACTGTTCTGTGCTGTTAAATCATCATATTTTTATTTGGAAATTTAAGAAGAAAAGTCTTAGGAAGGGATTTTAATTTTTATGTGTGTAACTTCAGCATCTGAGACAACTCACAGATGATGTGTAGTGCAGAGCTTCCTGAAATCTGCAATATTTATCTTCTTCTAGGTTTTTTTTCTTTCCACTGGAAAAGTGTTTTCTTACCCTCACATCTAAAACCTTGCTTCTAAAACCTGGCATGCTGTTTGAAGTATGATGAAGTACCAAATGCATTTAACTCCTGAATTCTTTTCGAATATATCCTGGGAAATTATACCAGCTCTGATATTTTTAGCTGAGAAAGCGGCTGAAATGATAACTGTAATTTGGTCTTTGCAGTAATCCTCATTTTAGCTATATCCTGTTATATAGGGATCTTAATAGAGTTTTATTTTTATCTGTTAGAATATCAGCCCTGTACCTGTCACCCTCATTACCTTGACATAGCAGGTGAAGAAGGCAGAAAGTATTTATAAGCACATACATACAATTCTTTTTGCTAAGGTAGCTAATGATATATACATATGCATAACTTCAATGAACTTAGAACAATAATTTAGTCACTAGCTGCTAGAATTTTTTGCTATTAAACATCAGAAAAAGAAGTTTTCTCTTTTGAGTGGTTTTGCAAAATTTTATTTCAGTATGCATGCATGATGATCTCTGCTTAATAATTGGAGAATTCTTGAATAGGACTTATTTTGACATTTTCTGTAAGTTAACTACTCAAGTCAGTTAGTGTGGCAGAAAACACAGCAGATTGGAAAAGCTGAGATATTGAAGTCTTGGAAAGTTCATTAGCACAAATTCATTACCAAATTAAATTTGCATTTAAATATTCTGTTTAGTATTTTGGATAATATTTGTTGTTTTGTAGTCTAGTGATATTTTATCCTGCCACTGTGAAAGAATTAGCTGCTTTGCTGGTTGATACTGCCTGAGACAGCATTCAGGTCTTTTACTCCTTATCCAGGATTTACTGACTTCTGTAGACAATGTACCACACAGTAAATCCTAAAGTATTTTGTTGTCATATGGTGGTTCCTTTCTCAGAGGTTCTGCATCATTCATTATCCCATTTTGTCCAGAGCTTTGGATAAGTACATTTAAAAGTATTAAAATCCTTGTCCAGATTTTTTTTTTTTCAGGCTGAAAATGCTCTTGAATTTCTATGAACAGTCTTGAAAAACTGGGTTTTTTTGTGTTTTGGTTTTTAATTTTTTTCTTTAATTTCTGCCAAACTTTAATTACAGGATAATTTCTATTCTCTGTACTTTATTTAAGCACAAAATATTTCTTAAGGTTGCCGTGAGGAGGCAATCTCAGCCTTCACATCTTATCAAAGCATAAACTAGTTGACACAGAGAGTGATCTCAGATTCTGCTCTAATAATTCTGGAACCTCATGGATGGACTTTTATTTGACCCACAGTCAAGGCATTTTCAGCATCTAATACAGAAGATTACCTTCTGTTAGGAGTAATAGCTTCTTTGTGACAAAGCTGTGAAATCCAGATCAGTGCCATCAGCAAAACTGTGCAACTTAATTTTCCATGTGGAATTAAGTGGCATGGTGCTTTCTAAACATGAAAAAAACACTTGGAAATTAAAAGAACAGTCCATAGGTTAGTTACTTTTATCAGAGCAACACACAGATGGAGATACTGATTTCATATTTTTACTCAACTTTTGAATGAATTTGGTTAGGTAATTTACTTTATTCAGCCTATCTCACCCTGTGTAAAATACTATTTGCTGCTTTATAGTATTTTGTAATTTTCATATGACTTTTGTTTTATAAGGAAACCTCCTCTTTCAATTTCTTATTTTGGGTAGATACACTTTCTCAGACACTGTGTTTCTGGAATGTTTTCCTGGATGATGCCAGTAAATACATTTAACACTGAGATGGAAGGATTCTTGTCTGAAAACTAAATACACATTTAATGGTACTCATATTTTGATGCCTCTAGCTACTGTGTCTTATGGATAGATTTAGGTTTTTTTTTCCAGTTACAACATTTTCTGTTTTCCACAGTAAGTGAACATAGTTCTGAAGGAATCCACATACGAATAGCACAGATGTTACATCTGAAGGTAGAATGTTTTAAATGTTTACATGGTTACCATATGTTTGATATTTGTGCATCCAATATTTCCTTTCCACAACAGTAAAAAAATCAGCCTTTAGACTGTGATATTTAACTTTTCCCCCAGTGGACCTGCTGTATAGGTTTTGAACTTTACCTAACGGTTTGTCTTTTACATCTTCATGTGAAATTTTGACTGCAATAAGTGTAATAAGTGATTGTGCTTTCCATTGTATAAAAAACATTCACCAAATATTTCAGGAAAATTTGCAATGTTTGACTGAAAGAAAACATAAAGAAACTTTGCATAACACTATGGAAATAACTTTAATGTTAGCTCAACCACGAGAAATTTTTGATGACTTTGCCAGTGTGTACTTTATGTTATTTGTGGAATTAAAACCATTACTATAGCCTAATCTAATGACCAGTATACAGTGTGGGATTATTTACAATTAGTGACAACACACATGCATAAACTTAATTTTAAACATGTGGATAGCACCGTGTATCCAGGAAGCATTTGTCTTGCCCTACCTAAGTTCTTTTTTTATGTTTGTAACCAGTGCATTCAGAGAAATATTTGTATATAAGAAGAAGGTCAAACATGTGGACAAAGTACCTGATGCAAAACCAAGCAGCTGTTTTGGTGTTTTATCTGACAAATACAAGGTTCAAACGTAACTCCCATATTATTACTTTCCATTTAGTTGACTTTGAGGAAAAAAGTATTGACTCACTAGCCCTAGGACCAAACTGCTTTTTTAATTGTTTTATTTAGTTTTTTTCCAAGATATATTGCTGCTCAGCATTTGTTAAACGAACATGTGTTTGTTCTGAATGGTTTATAGACCTTGAGAAAATCCCATAATCTTTGTAACGGGCTCCTTGGGCATGTGTTTGACACGTATAAGAAACTAGCAACCACTGAACATTCTCTACACTTGACATGATCTGTTGATGGCAATCCTCTGAAGCTTAGCTGCTGAAATGCCATCTAGTGCAGGAAACATGAAATTCAGTAATTCCTGAAGGACTCTTAAATGAAATCTTTAATAATGAAGCTTGACTTAGTTCAGTTATTATTGAATATTGCATCAGCTGTGTTAAAACTTAATTTTGTAATTTTGTTTTATTACTATGGGCAGCCGGTTTACAAAAAACGATTTAGCACTTATGTTTTCTTCTAACTGGAGTCCAAAAGGGCAAAGTCTGTCTGTTGTGCCAGTGCCTGTCAGGGGTCACCTTGCTGGCACTGCCATGACTGAACTGCTTTTATCCATTGCATTTTGTATAGCCACAGTCTTTCCCTTGCAAATCCCCTGGTGTGTGGTTGGCACCAGAACATGTTATCAGCTTTTTATGCATGTGTTGTTTGAAGGTCCTCTCATATGGCCCTTTCCTGGAAATACATCTTACTCTTCACATTTCCAGCACTACCAGGATACTGCACTCCCCAATACATTGATTTGACTTTGGGATGCAAAGAGTAGGAATTCCAATGTTTCTGAAGAACAGATGGGTGAAAAGCCAAGACAGAGAACTGAGGCAAGTAGTAATCCACTCATCTTTTGTAGGTAATGCCTGGTTCTGCGACGAGTGAGGGAAGGCAAGCAGTCGACTCAATATGAGTGATAAGGCAAGCTTCAACTTTATTGCAAAACCTTACACATATTTATACACTGAGTTCTACCTTATGCATACTTGTCTTACAATCATTGGCTTAGCTCTAAAGATTGCATTATCATACTCCTCCTACTTGCGGTTACTGCTACGTGGTCCGGGTTCCATCCTGTTTTTCTTATACAGTGCTTCTTCTTAGCTGTTTACCACAGCTCCTTCTCCTCAAGGCCGAGCCCTGCAGATGTCCAGCTGTTTACCAGCTTCCCAGTGCCACAGCTCCCTCTTCTCAAGGCCGAGCCGTGCAGATATCTAGCTGTTTACCAGCTTCTCAATGCTGCAGCTCCTTCTCCTTAAGGTCGAGCCGTGCAGAGTGATCCCAACATGGTTCCTTCAAGGCAACGGGAAATGCAAGGTGATAGTCTGCCTTTTTGGGTATTGGACTGCAGTTTTATAATGAATTTAATTGGTCTTTCTCATTATATTGTGACGTCAAAGGAGAGGGAAAGTACAAGCTCAATTTACACCTATTTGTGTAAAGCAAGGGAATTTATTAGGACCTAATTCTTCTGTCAGTAATATTTTTAAGATTATTTTGACAGAAGGGTAGGGAATTCATGGGAGCCTGCATGTACTGCATGTTTGTACAGAAACCAAAGCTACTGATTAACAGCCCTACATGACCCACTGTCTGAAGAACACGACATCTGTGGCCTGGGGTGGTGGATACTCCAGACTGGACTTGCACAGACTTTCTATGAGCTTGTCTTGTTTTTTTTGGTGGGGCAGAGAAATCCTAATGTAAAAATAATTTCTGTCAATTTAATAAATGTCATTAAAAACAGTCTGTGAAGCAGATAAAATGCATACTTTTAATAGACATATTTTGATGTACTGAAGATTTTATTCTGATTTTTTTGCTAAGTAAGTGCAGAATAATTTCTAAATATAGGACTAACTCATAAATTACATGATGAAAATGAACTTTCCTGTATCTTTACACTGAATTGGGTTTTTTTTATTTTTATTTTTATTGTAACATTTATGACCACTAGTGTAGGGAGCAACACTACACTGGCAAAGTGATGACCTACAACACTTAATGCATCAGGATTTTTTTTTTTAATTTCCAATTTGTAAGATTATGTTAAACCTTGGAGACTGTCAACAGAAAATGATAGTGGTTCATAAAACGGTTCAGTGACTTGGGATTTTAAATGAGCCTGTAATCTTTTGGGGAATGGGTGCAAAATACTGAGGATATAACTCAATGTTATTGCTGATCCAGAAGGGAACTTGCTTCCTCTTCTCCGTCTTCTCTTGGGTTTTACGCTGCTTTCCTCACACCTGCGGTGCTTGTTGGATTGCCGACATGGACCTGCCATTAAAGTTTGTGAGGTCTATTGTTACATTGGGCGAGCAAGCTGAATCAGTTCAGTTTCAGTTCTGATAAGTGTCAGAGAAAGCAGGATGGAGGTGTTGTCTCACAAGAGAGGTCTGGTACTTGGAGTGAAATAGGCCAATCTTACACACAGACCAGAGATATTTATTTATTTCATATTTGCACAGATGCGGGTGCTAGGTGGTATTCCACAAAGCTAGCACACCACACAAAGGAATTACAATGTATTTATCCTGTTACATGATTAGCAAAAACAGTGGAAAACCTGTACAAATTTACATCAATTGGTTAGTGATTACCATATCACTTGCTATTGGTTTGTTATATTTAAATTAGCTTCACTTGCCATGTAAATCAGCATGCATGCTGTTGGCAGGTTGAGGGGGAGCAATTTGCATAGTCCCTCAATTGAGTCAGTGGTTGCGCGATCTCCCCCTGCTGCCTTTACCTTTACCCCAGTTACTGTGGATTTTGCTGACTTCATGAGAGTGGCATTCTTCTACCTTTGTCATCTTCCTTGTGGTAAGATGTTTCCTTTACCAGTCCTTCAAGTCCCTCTTACCAGTTCCTCCTCTGGAAGTTGGTGATTAGTAAGGCATACAAAGTAATCATACCTAAATTGAACAGTGTCACCATTATCTAGGCCTTAACCCAAACCTATGGTTGTACTCAGTCTACAGAAGGAAGAAGGTAGCAAGAAGTCTCCTCCCAGCAACAGCAAGAAAATATGTCGGCACCCAGTTATTTCATTATGTTGTACCTGAGATAATTCATCAGTGACTCAAGGCTGTGGCTCACATTTTATGGTACATATATTACAGAATCAGAGAATCATCACGGTCGGAAAAGACGTTTAAGATTATCAAGTCCAACCACCAACCCAACACCACCATGCCCACTAAACCATATCCTGAAGTGCCACATCTACAAGTTTTTTTAATACTTCCAGTGATGGTGACTTCATCACCTCCCTAGGCAGCTTATTCCAATGTTTGATCACCCTCTCAGTGAAGAAATTTTTCCTAATACGCAGTCTAAACCTCCCCTGGTGCAATTTGAGGCCATTTCCTCTCATTCTATCGCTAGTTACTTGGGAGAAGAGACCAAGTTTACTTACTACACTCACCACAACCCCCTTTCAGGTAGTTGTAGAGAGTGATAAGGTCTCCCCTCAGCCTCCTCTTCTCCAGACTAAACAACCCCAGTTCCCTCAGCCGCTCCTTGTAAAACTTGTGCTCCAGACCCCTCACCAGCTTCGTTGCCCTTCTTTGGACACATTCCAGCAACTCAATGTCCTTCTTGTAGTGAGGGGCCCAAAACTGAACGCAGTATTCGAAGTGTGGCCTCACCAGGGCCAAGTACAGGGGTATTGTATTATTATGTATATTTTATTATGATCAATGTGTTGTCCAAAAAGATGGATTTGTTACCCAGTGTGCAATAAGCCAATTTCACACACAGAGGTGAGATACCAGTTTGTTACAAAGTTGCGCAAGTTTGGGTTGGCAGAGCCACAAGGCTATCACACCGAGGGACTTTTCACAGCATTTCTTATACACATTCTTACCTATAGCCACAACCTTAATGCAGCCTCTCTCGCATTGATTGGTCAGTTAATTTACAGATGATGACACAATCATTTCTACATACTGCACATGCTTGGGGGTGAGAGTCTGACCTGGGCTGGTGTCTTCTTGACCTATGTGTGTGATTTTTAGTATTATAATGAGGATAGGTCAGTTAAGGATACAGCTTAATCATGCTTTTGTCTGACTATTCTAAATATACTGATTAATTAAACAATTAGTTCACTCATGCTCTGGGATGTTCCTCTCTTGCAGGACAGATTTGAAGCAAAATTGAGATTAGAAGTTCCTTCACTATTCACTCTCCTCAAGGATGGTCAGCTTGTTCCCAGGCAAAATATGTACCTCAGCTACCCCTACATTTGTGCATGTAATGATTCACTCCTGCTTGCCTGATAACACATGGGTCAGAACCTGGGTGTAAACAATGACATAGTCTTTAGACTGGCAATATTCATTCTCCAGCAATCTTCTTCCAGGTATTCCAAATATGCTACTCTCTCAGAACATTGCAGGGCACTCTCAGAATCAGAAAAGACCAGCCTTAGATTTGTCTACTTCAAGTACATAAATCCTTAGGTCCCTGTGGGCCGTTATTCCTGTGAACACTTACTTCTATTTATAAACAGGCTTTATGTAGTTGCCTGGCTGAAATATGTGGTTAAAATATTTACCTATATTGTGTCAGATAGGTATTTTTCAAAGTATAAAGTAATTTCAACCAATTTCATGGGTTCATAAACTATTCTCATCATGTATTCATCCTCTTTTCCCAAGCTTTACATATTCCAACTAGAAAAAAATAGACTACTGTTGACTTTATCCTATCTAAAATACAGATAGATCTATGTGCTTTGGCTTCATTCCAAGAATTCTTGTTTCTTGTTTAGATACATTGTTTGGGTCTAAGGTCTGCCATTTTAATTATGATTGATATAATAAATATGGGTATCCCAAGTTTGATAAGATTTCAGCAGCTACTTTGTCAAAACAGTTGAACATCCTTCTAAGCCAAATTTTTCCATTTAAACCTACTGTTACTAGATCCTTTAAATACTTTTATATTCATGGGAGTATTTTGTCAATATAACGACATTAGACATGTGGTTGCATAGTTCAAATCCAGTTAAATTTTTAATTTAATTTGAGTGCATCCAAAAGAGGTAGCAAAGGAACAAAGCTTCTCTGTCCCCAACCAAAATACTCTAACCACAGAATAATAACAAGAAAGCAAATATTGTTTGTAATATTCACACGTACAAGAGATAAGTGAAATGCCTGTTTTGTATAGAGGGAGGTTTCTAAAACCCAAAATGTCACAATTTTGTGAGAAGCCCAACACTTGAGTTGTCCTTAGACATGTTACATGAATAGTTTCTTTCAAAAGAAAACTGTATTAATGCCTTACCTTTGACAGCACAGAGTGTAAATTTCCTGAATACTTCTATGCTTATATTGCACGCTACCTTGACTGCAAGATATATTTATGAAAAACAACTTCTCCAATATTATGTATTGCTTTCATTGCAACAGTTCGTGTGTCATGGCTGAGTTGACTTCATTGCCATAAGAAATAGTCAAACAGGTAATAAAAGCTTTATGTTCATTTCTCCAAAGCTTTGCTATATTCTCTGATGGTGTTTCAGAAGAAATCATTGTTGAAAACATATTTTTTACCATTTAATGTTTTTCTGTGTCAAAAGAGTCAAAGTTAAATGAAATATGTCATTCAGTATTCTGGCAAGCAGTGCAGTTATCCCAGAAAATCTTCTGTTTAGTACCATCTGTTTATTTTTCCATCCTATACTTCAAAAACACCCAAGTTTTTTTCAAGGAAATGTGAGCTGTGGATCTGTTGAAAGAATGAATGATCTGACAAACAATCATGTTTAAGGAATGGCAAATGCGAAAGTGTTGCAGGAAGGCTCAGAATCCCTAGCAAGATTTGAATTGACAGCAACTCGGTTGATGGCTTCATGATATAACATTACAAGATTAATTGCTTCATACAGAATGGCATTCTGGGTGGAGAACTGCTTATATTATGTTTGCATTCATTTTACTGTAGGAGCAATTTGTAGGATTCTTTCTCTCACTAAATCTATTGTATTGCTTCAAAGAATTTTATATTCCAGAAAGAACAATTTTGATAGTTTAAAAAGCAAGAGTTAAGTGCAAAGTCAACTTATCTGCTATAAGTAGGCTGAAGTTGTAATTATATAAAAGTTGAAAAGAGGTGGTGTCTGTTCAGAAGAACATACAAAACTATCTCCTTTTTTATTTAGTTTTAGTAGGAGTATGTAAACACAAATCAAGAGAGGTTCTGCATTCAAATGTAGAAAACAAAAAGTAGAATCTGGAAATGATTTATCTATCTATCATGTAAGCTTTCTAAATATGCATAAGCACATCCCCCTTCTATTGTGATGTCAGTGTTGTTATGTATTGTATTCATGCCTGTGTTGGACAAAGAGGTGAATAGCCTCTGTGCTCTGATATATAAAGAACAAACCTGTAATGGATTATGCTGGGTGCTGTTAATACCTGTTGCCTCTGAACACTCAGTTTCACAAGGTTTGATGCATAACAGCATCCATGGATGTATGTATTTGAACAGTTTCTTATCAGACTACCCAAAGACAACATATTTAAGCAGAAATACAGACTTTGGTGAGCCTAAAAATGGCTGAAATATTTTATAGGTAATAATCTCCAGTGTGCATTTTGAGCTACTGTTTCCTGATCTATAGGAAAGAGAATATTCTACAAATAAAAAGCATGCATGTTGCAATATCTTTTTTGACAACAAGGCTTTCCTGTAATTTCTGAATACTAAAATCAATCATTTCATTTTAGGCCATAATACTTCATGACTTATGATCTCAAGTGGTATCTGGTGCTTAAAGAAAATATTGAAGGAAAGGAGAACATGGATAACTGTGTGCAACATCACTGTATTAGTTCCAAATTTTCACATCAGTCATGTAATAGTTCCTTAAAAGAGATACCATATGGCTCTCAAAATGCCTCTGAAGAAGCAATAAATCATTAGGTAAGTGTCATGCTTTAACCCCAGACTGCAACTAAGTACCACACAGCTGCTCACTCATTCCCCCTGCCCCAGTGGGACGGAGGAGAGAAATCTGAAAGAAGAAAAAGTAAAATTCAAAAGGGTTGAGATAAAGACAGTTTAATAGGACAGAAAAGGAAGAGAATAGGTAAGAAAGGACTTGAGCTTTTTTAATCTTGATGGATAGATCCATCTTGTAGTATTATTAACTACAGATTCCATTAACATTGCAAGTCACAGATATAACACTGCAAAAAACCCTCTAAAACCCACACTCATTTAAAAATAATTTATAAACATCTGCCACTTGCTATTTAGAAAAAAAACATATTTATGGGTGGCATTTAATAACTGGTGTTTTGCTGACTGCAGACTGGAGAGGAAAAGACATTGTAGATATTGAAAACAATTTAAATGCTTGTGGCTGGTATTTTCCCCGGTGACTTTTTTGACACAAAATTTTTTAATAGCTGCTGAGTTAAAGAAAAAACAAGCAAGCAGCAAACAACCACTAAAATTCCTCTCAGGAATATAGGAATAAGTAACAGCAACAGCCAGATGCCTGCGGAAAACACTGAAAAAAATACAAAATATCTTTACTTAAAGTAAGTAAGAAACTCCAGCTGGAGCATGGGGGAGAACTTTCCATTTCAGTTCAATGCTTTTCTGGTTATAGCCATACAGTTACTTCTTAAAGAAATACCTCAATATTTGTTTTAGTAGAGATGAAGGGAATTGTAATTTTACAGCACAATTTTCCGTTGTTTCATCTATTGAACAAAACCATGCCTATCTGAACCTTTTTGAACCAGTCTTCAAAAAGTCTTCAGAACCTGATCAATTCTCAGAGCAACACAACATAGAACAAACACACACAATACAAGTCAGCAGAGGAAGAGTTGCACAAAGAGACACCTTTGTTTCTATGGAATTGAAGTATGCTGTTGACAGATTTTATACAATACTTAGTACTAGTTGAGGAGAAAAAAGTAAAAAGAAAAGAAGAATAGATAGGAATGGAAACCTTAAGTAAGCAGTCAGATGGCAAATTACAGGGTGACTTGCAAGTCCAATTCTGGAATCTGTAAGGAGTATTATTTTACTGTTACTATGACTCCCTTCTCAAGAAGTTTTGCCCTCCTGACAGGTTGTTTAGAGCAGATCCTTCCAAGCAGTGTAGTGCAGCCAGGACTGACAGTGACTGTGATGTCTTTGAATGGACAATATGTGCCAAATTATTTAATGTTGACTAGGTCTGAAAAACTAAGGTGAGCATTTTGACCTCTGATTACCAAAATATTAAATGTTAGAAAAATTCAGAAAATTTGTCACTGTAAGCTTATATTTAAGGACGGGTGGCTGACAGATATGAAAGTTTTGTGTTTGGTTTTTTTTAGAAGGCTTTTCTCTGTTTCAGTGGTTAGAGAGGTAGCCTTCATTCTTGTTAGGTTAATGAATGGGTTGAGGTTACTAAACAAAAACTGAGCATTATCTAATATTTACTCTATCACTAATGAATATATTTGTTATTCTCTTTATTTTACATTTTATTCATGCGCATATGTAAAAATCAGATTATATTCTGAAAGACTTCTGCTCTAGATATATTTTGACAAAGTTGCTTTCATTGCTATCACAGGAAACTTTTACAGATCAGGGACAGAGGGAAAGCGCTTAAGACTAGAAGCATCCAGTAATTTGTCATTTGTAAGACAACAAACACCTGTTATTTCATATTATGTGGTATTGCATAACTCTTTGCATGTTCAAAGCACAAGGAATGCTAAAATAATTACTAAAAAATGAAAATGAAACATGACATTTTAAAATGAAAACAGTTCTACCCAGCCAGGCTTTGAAACCTATGATTTACTTTGAGACTGAAAATATAAAATTGACAAGGTCCTAAAAATGAAGCTGACTAAATTGTATTTTTGGTAAGATGTTGATATTTTGCCATTAGGATTCTAAAACAGTATTAAACTCATGATGGATGAAGGATAAGTGTGGCTGAGTTTGGGGGCAGATGGAAGGAGGGAGCTGACTATTTCCTTGTTCTGTTTTGCTTGCAAAATAGGTTTCTGCAGCCAAAAAACCCCATGTTTTGGTGACTGCTTTGGTCTGACAGAGGGAAAGTGGAAAAAGCCACAAAAAGCCATTCAGGCTGAATTCTGCCATCGTTTGATAGCTGGCTGGTGTTATCTTGCCCTTCCCCACAGAACCAAGAACACCAGGGTGGAAGGGAAAGGGGAGAAAAGCCCCTCAAAAAGAAGTCCTTGATTTGTGTCAGACTGCTGTAGCAGATTGCATGGCAGCGAATATTAATTCTTCCTGAGCCTGAGGAGTGCGGCCAGACCCCATGATGCCCCCCTGAAGGTGGCTGCTCTCGTGCATCGTGTGGTCGCCAGCGAGAGCCTGTGTCTTGCAGCTGGGTTCTGCTCCCAGGGCAGACTTCTGGCCCTCTGTGCAGGCCCAGGAGCAGTGGGGCCTGGCCTGCTCTCGCTGCTTTCTGCTTGCCTGCCTGCAGAGCCTCACCCCACTCCATTTCTCGCCAGGTTCCTGCTGCGTGCTTGAGGCATGCAGGGTCACCTGCGGACCTGGCATTGGGACCTGGATCTTGATCTGGGGCCCGGCAGCAGATCTTCAAACACATTTGACACATGTTTGTCAGCTTGTGCAGGGCTTCTTTGCCCTGAGCCGAGCGCTGTTGGGCCTGTCCCTCTGCTCTCTCAGTGCCTCTTCCCCCAGAGCTGGGCACCATGGGGCCTGGCCTGGGTCATGCCGCACCTCTTTGTCCTGCTTCAAGTGCCTTGCCAGTGCAGAAGCCAGGCCCCATGGCAGCCAAGGCAGGGCAAAGAGGTCCTGTGTGAGCAGAGGGCCCAACCCCGTGGGGTTCTCCTCAGGGCAGAGAGGCCAGCAGGGCCAGAGGGCCTACCTGCATGGCGATTGGATCAGGGCAAAGGGGGCCTCCAGGAGCACAGGGTCAGGCCCCGTGGTGGCTGGCTCATGGGAAAGGGGCCCTGCCAGGCCATCGTGCCCAAATCCGGGCAGAGAGGCTTCGCATGAGCGAGCAGTGGGCCAGGCCGCATAGAGCTCCGAGGCCCACAGGCACCTAGATCAGTACTCAGGGGCCCTGCAAGGCCACAGGGCCAGTCTCCATGGTGCTGCAATCAGGGCCCAGGGGCCCTGCAACGGCAGAGGGCTAGGCCCCATGGCGCTCAAGCGAAGGCAAGGAAGCCCCAAAGACCATCGGGCCAGGCCCTATGGGACATGAATCGGGGCTCTGAAGCCCTGCAGGAGCACAGGGGCAGGCACCACGGTGCTCCAGTCAGAGAAGAGAGGTCCTGCAAACATGTAGTGCCAGAGCCCGTGGTGCTCGAATGAGGGGACGGACCCTACAAGAGCACAGGGCCAGGCACCATGGCACCTTGCTCAAGGGAAACAGGCCCTGCAAGAGCAGAGGGCCGTGAGCTGTGGCACTGTGCTCTGGGGAGAGATGCGCTCAGAGAGCACAGGTCCAGGCTGCATGATAGTCAAAGCAGGGCAGAGAGGTGGTGCCAGACCAGGGGGAGAAACTCCGTGGTGCTCTTCTAAGAACAAAGAGAGGAAGCAGTGGGCACAGCACCAGGAAAAGGGGGAGAAAGCAGCATGGGTAAGGATAGCAATGCCGCCTGCATTGTTAGTAACACTGAGGTTTTTTCGGTCGCTTACATGCCTTTATTTTCTTTGTCTGACCGTTAGATCTAGACTACTGAGGAGAGCCTTCAGATGTTCTTGGGGGCTGGCACATGTCCCAGCTGATGGCCCAGCCCTGGTTTCAGCAGCTCCTGGGATGTTCTTCTAGTGTTGCCAGTGGGGTGGCCTCTTGTTGGGTGGTGAAGAGGCCTCAGGGCTGCCCGCCCTCCTCTTTGGGGGTCGCCGTGGCCCCCCGGGGGACTGTTCCCCACCCTGGCTGGAAGTGGAGGGAGTTGGCGCAACATCCTCTGGTTCCTTCTGGGGCTCTTCTTGCTCCACCAGGATGGGAATGGGGGCAGAGGTGGGGCTGCTGGGAACGCCACCAAGGGCAGCCATGGAGGTGCTGGGGAGCTCATCCACATTGTAGCTGGCAGGGCTGCTGGAGGGGTCTGGGCTGGGTGCGGGAGACCCTCCTCGGGAGGCCCTGGGGCTGAGTGCAGTCGCAGGGTGGCCCTCCTGCCCCCCGGCAGCACGGGCATCTTCTAGGCCCAGCAGGCAGTGGGCCTCCCCGCTGCACAGTCGCACGACAGTGTTGGTGAGATCGTTCACAAATGTCACCGTGCGGTTATAAAGGAAGCGCCCCAGCAGCTGTACCAGGACATCTTCGTCCAGTCCAAAGAGGGCCAGGCTGGACATGATGATGTCCTCCACGATGGCTGCCTGCAGATGGTCATCCTCAAACATCAGCCCCAGCGCCTGGTGCAGCCAGGGCAGCAGGGGCTCCAGGAGAGCTGGGTGGTCCCAGAAAAGGGTTGCCCAGGTGTCATCCTGGAGGCTGCCTACTGGAGCCCTGGGCAGCTGTCCAGCAGCCCGTGGTGGGGATGCTGTAGGGCTGTGGGCGGCCTGGTGGACAATGACTGATGATGCCGCAGGTGGTCTGACGACATACTCTTCAAAGTCGTCGGATGCCCGCACCGAGTGCACGATGGAGCTCACCTTCCTCTTGCAGAGGGGGCACTCGGGCTTGCTGTCAGCCCACCGCCGAATGCAGGTGAAACAGAAACGGTGGCAGCATGGCATCACGTAGCTGGCCTCTTCCCAGCTGTCCAGGCATATGGGACAGCGGTTGTCCAGCTCTGTGACCACGCTCTCCATGTGCTGCAGTGGGCTGGGGAGAGCTGGCGATGACGAGCCGCTCCCTCTCACGGGCGCTGCAGCGGCGGCTGTCGCGCTAGGAAAGGAACAGAGGCCATGGTCATTGGCTAGCCTGAGCAGGGGTAGAGAAAATGTACAGCTCCCTCAAGATGGAAACCCGCACAGCTCCCCAGGGTGAAGTTTCCCCATACAGCTCACCTCTGCTGCTGTGAGCACGCCTCCTGGGTGCCCCGGCTGCCTGAACCTGGCAGGGCAGGGGAAAACCTGTGATGGCTCTGGGGACGGGCACTGGGAGCTGTAGTCAGCAACTCTCCGCGCACGACACCAGCACCAACCGAAAGCCTCGCTCAACACTCCAGACCTCGCGTACTCGCTCAGATGGAGTGAAGGCACGAGCCAGCTAGGTACGACTCGCCACCCCCCGGATACAAGCAGCGAGGAACGTGTGGTCACAGTCCATCCCTCAGTGATGTCAGAACCCATCACTTGGGGACATCACATTCCATTCCTTGGGGACGTCACAATGGGCTGTCCTTGCCCATGGGATGCTTGCCGTGGCAGCACTGCGGCCCCAGCACATATACCTGGCGTTACCACAACACCACTACCCACTCCATCTCTCACCTCTTGTCCTGTGCTCGGCGTCGGTGTTTCATGCCAGTCACTGAGGTCTTGGCCACATCTTCCCAGGGCCCCATCAGGTTTCTGTGGCCGTGGTACACATGTCCAGGCACATATGGCAAGAGCGTTCATTTGACAATATCCCGTGCCTCCCTGGGAGGCTGCGGGACAAATTCCCACAGGCTCTGCCCACACTCCAGCACTGCTGGCCAGCCCTCTGGGCTCCCCTGGTTCCTCCCACGGGGGGTCAAAGGCAGCCCCTTGCCTCTCTCATGGGGATTTTCTCCCATCTTTCTCCCCTAGCCAGAGGGCGCAAGGGTGATCCCCTCTGCTCAGCGCCCATCAGGCCTCCTCCGGGCACTACGTCCTGTTTGGGGCCGTCTCAGGCAGGAGAGAGGTCAGACACATCAGACGGACTCAGGCCAGGCCACAGAGACGGTGGGAGCAGAGCACTCACCCGGTGAGGAGGGTCTGTGGGGCTGGGGCTGGTTCAGCATGGAGCAAGACAAGGTGTCGAGGCACCTCACAGCACAGCCCAATGCCTGTGGGGAAGGGACCAAGGGCATGGCAACAGGGTCTTCCCAGAAGTGCCTGGCAGGAGGGCGAGAGACGGTGGCATCTCCTGAAACTGGGAGAAGTTCAGGCTGGAGATAAGGACAAAAAAACAAAATCACCATGAGGATCACTAAGCACTGACGTGGCTCGGACAGAGCGGTTGTGGGGTCCCTGAGCCTGGAGTTTTTCAAGACCTGAATGGGCACAGCCCAGAGCACAACTGTCGCAAGCCTGCGAAGGGATGCCCTGTGAAATCCCCGAAGAGAAAGCATTGCCAGTGGGAAATGTAGCAGAGGTTTCCAAAGGTGCAACAGCTTCCAGAAGTTGCAACGTCAGAAAACCACTTTCTTTTCATTTGGGTCAGAATCTATCAGAGAATCTTTAAAAATCTGGGGGAGAATCTAGGGCTTGGTGGTGACTATTTCCTCATCCTGTTTTGCTTTCAAAAGAGGTTTCTGCAGCCAAACAATCCATGCTTGGGGCACTGCTTCGATCTGACAGAGGGACAGTGGAAAAAGCCACAAAAAGCTGTTCAGGGTGAATTCCACCATCATTCGATAGTTGGCTGGTGGTAACTAGCTCTTTCCCACAAACCTGAGACGCCAACTGGGAAAAAACAGCAACAAAAGGAAAAAACACACAAATATGCACCCCCCCACCCCCCGCCTCCGAAGGGTGGGGTAGGAATTCAGATGTAGCATGTTTTAGTAGGTTTGTTATGAACAGATGTCAGAGTCCAATACTCTCTGACGAGGTTGTTGTAGATGGTTCCAACCGTGGAGCGTGTAAATGTTGAGTATCTTCAAATGAAGAGAGCTGATGTTACACGGGATTTCTGATTTATCAGAGTGATACAAAAAATATATTGCCGAACACAACACAGGTGTAAGCAACTGACGTAGCAGTTTACCTAAAACAAAGGCCACCTTCCGGTCCCTTTTGTGTTGAGATAATGTCAGCTTCCTTGCAACAGCTGTGGTCGGTCACACCGTCCATTATCCCCTGAGCTTCATGGGCACATCACACCTGTCCATCTCCTCTGAGCCTTCTACCATGGTAGGGTTTTATTGGTGAGTCACAGCAGAAATTAATATTTTTTTCTTCTTTAATGCTTTCTCTCCTAAGCTAGACAAGCTGTGGCATTTTGAGTTTTAATCGGCAAGAATGGTGAAGATACTATTAAAAATACGAGAACTCAGGAAAAGATAGGAAACCATGACTGTTGTTTGGGAAAGCAATGCAACATTCAAAAGAAAACAAGTCCGTGGAAATGCATGCATAATATGGGGTGAGGTTCCTGAAGTAGAAGTATGGTAAAAATACAGTGCAATGTCCTTTACCTGACAACTGTTTCTGGTGACAAATGGGTATAAGTAGCTTTCAGAAAGCTGGGGTAGTTAGTACTTGAAGTACTACACCTTCTTCCTCTAGCTAAATAACTCTGCCTTCCTGTGTCTATCCAATCTGGGAAACAGTCACCAGGTATTTGGTGAGCATTGTGACATAAAAATATTTAAGATAAACACAGCTGAGAAAGAAGTGAAGCAGATAACAGATGATATTTTAAGGACAAAAATAAGGTTTTTCTGTGTGAATTTTCAGCTATGAATTATCTTATGTATCCAACTTGTTGAAGTGTTTTGGGGCATGATAACGGTACGATCTTACATATATACAGGTACCATTTTACATTATATTGTCAGACAATAAAACTGAGAAAATCTCTAGTTTATGGGAAGAAAGTTATTGGATCTAATTAATTGTTTTTAAGAGCACATCCAAAACCTTGATCTTTCGTAACAACAATAGATTAAAAAGCTACCATAGTAAATAGCATAGAAACAGAACGGAACAGAATGGAGCGGAATGGAATGGAGGGCCCACCTGCATGGCGATTGGATCAGGGCAAAGGGGGCCTGCACCTTTGAGCCATGCCCAGGTGTCACAGAATCACAGAATCACTAAGGTTGGAAAGGACCTTCAGGATCATCAAGTCCATCTGTTAATCCAACTGCACCATGCCCCGTAAAGTATGTCATGAAGCACCACATCCACATGTTTTTTGAATACTTCCAGAGATGCAGACTCCGCCACTTCCCTGGGCAGCCTGTTCCAATGCTTGACCACTCTCTTGGTGAAGGAATTTTTCCTAATATCCAATATAAACCTCCCCTTGTGCAAGTTGAGGCCATTTCCTCTTGTCCTATCACTAGTTACCTGGGAGAGGAGACCAACACCCACCTCCTCACAACCCCCTTTCAGGTAGCTATAGAGAGTGATAAGGTCTCCTCTCAGCCTCCTCTTCTCCAGACTAAACAACCCCAGTTCCCTCAGCCGCTCCTCATAAGACTTGTACTCCAGCCCCCTCACCAGCTTCGTTGCACTTCTCTGGACATTCTGCAGCACCTCAATGTCCTTCTTGTAGTGAGGGGTCCAAAACTGAACACAGCATTCCAGGTGCAGCCTCACCAGTGCCAAGTACAGGGGCATGATCAGTTCTCTACTCCTGCTGGCCACATTCCACCATCATTCGATAGTTGGCTGGTGTTAACTTGTTCTTTTCCACAAACCTGAGATGCTAACTGGGAAAAAACAGCAACAAAAGAAAAAAAACTCAAATACACAACCCCCCCAGAGGGGTGGTGTAGGAACTCAGATTTTGAACTGATTTGTGTCAGACTGCTGTAGCAGCTTGCATGAGATCTTTTCTGTTTTCAACTGAGATATAGATAATTTTCTTCATAGACTGTACTATGAGACTATGATTTGGAATTAGGATTAAAAAAATATTTAAAACGTACTGATGTTTTCAGTTGCTGCTAACCAGTCAAGGATTTTTCATCTTTCCGTGTTCTGGCCTGCCAGTGAGTAGGTGGGGGGTGCACAGGAAGCTGGGAGGGGGCAGAGCCAGGATGCTGCTGAACCAAACTGACCAAAGCAATATTCCACACGATGTCATGGTCAGTATATAAACTGGGGGAGTTGGTTTGGGAGAGGCGCATGTCAGGAACTAACTGGGCACCTGTCAGTGGGAGTTGAGCAATAGCGCTGTGTATCATATGTTTTCCATGTTATTTTATTATTATTATAATAATTATTCTTCTTATTTTCCTTGTCCTATTAAACTGCCTTTATCTCAACCTACAGGTTTTACCCTTTCTCTGTTCTGATTCTCTCCCCACTGCCCAGGGGGATGGTGGGAGGGTGAGTGAACAGCTGTGTGGTTGTTTGAGCTACCTGCTGTGTTAATCCACAACAAGAACAGTTATGAATTCTTCCTGAGCCTGAGGAGTGAGGCCAGACCCCATGATGCCCCCCTGAAGGTGGCTGCTCTCGTGCATCGTGTGGTCGCCAGCGAGAGCCCGTGTCTTGCAGCTGGGTTCTGCTCCCAGGGCAGACTTCTAGCCCTCTGTGCAGGCCCAGGAGCAATGGGGCCTGGCCTGCTCTTGCTGCTGTCTGCCTGCCTGCCGAGCTTCACCCCTGGGATTTACTTCCCAGGCTCTTAGTTAAGTACCATGTCCCTTACTTTTCCAACTATAAGTAGCCTGCCATCTTCAGGCTGTTCTGCTTTTCTATGGATCCCCTGTCTCATGAATTCTGTCCAAGAATATTATTACTCTCCAACTTAGAAGCCAAAGTTTTCTGAAGAGGCAAACAGCTTTTGTACAAATTTCCATCAGACACTGCTTATGCGATCCAGCTTTTGTTCTGTGAAGTCAAGTGTGTTTAAACAGTATTACTTGTTAACAGGGCTGTTTCCAAATGGCTCTGTGAAACCACGTTTATTGTCTCATTTTGCAACACCGTAGCTGGTTTTTTAAAAGAATATTGGATCAATAAATGAAGATAACAGGACAGATGAAACCCTTTACAAACTAAAGAAGTGGGGTATATTATTCCAGTTTCTGAAGTGAAGAAATGTTTTCCTTTACTTCTCAGTGTAAGTGTATTAAAAAAGATGAATTGCAAGTGTTAAATATGTGATATGGGAAGATACTGAGCCAGTCTAAGCTCTGAAATTTAAAATAAATCAACTCTAGTAACTTTGTAATGCATTGCAAAAAAAAGGTATAAAAGCTGGTTTTGTAGGATGGAAATTTTTTTTCCTATCTTACAAGTGAAATAAATGCACAGGTTCTAGTGTTTTTTTGAATGGTCATGTTAAGACAATGACAACATGGCCATGGTCAACATTTACCATTGGATTATTGGTTTAGGAAGGGAATATATGAAACCAACTTTGATCTGTTCTAATCAGACAAATAGCAATCAATGGTCATGTCTTTTTGTTTACCTGGTCACGTTTTCCTATCAGATTTCTAAATACCCTTTAAGTGGCACTGGGTGTTTCTTTTCTGGTCTATTCTTTAATTTCAGTGGAGACGTCTTAAAATTGTCCTGAGCCAATAATAATCCTAAAATTGGTATGTGAATGTTGGAAAGCACAATAAAAAAAGTTACATGTACTCTGCAACATTCCGAGAAGAAATAAATATGATCTACAGTGAAGAGCAGCAGCAACTGGTGGGCAACTTGCTGGTTGGTTGATAACTCCAAGTCTTTCAGAGATATGTAAAAAGTCTGATCTCCACTGACTGGAGACCACTGATGTGATATACAGATTCCCTCTTCCTCCTTTTCAAAATAAGCTTAATAATGAGAGAAGGTCTCTACAGCTGTCTATTTCTATTGATAAAGATATATTTATATGAGTTTTGGCTTATTAATCAGTGTAATTGTGTATTTAATAAAAAGTGTTCAAGCCCTAATCCTCCTTTCTAGGCCCAATTACAATGTAAACCTCTTTTATGTTTCCCTTTGTGAAATTTTATTCCACACAAAAGTGTTTCTAAGTCAATCTGAATAAATTTTGAGTGTGTTTTATAAGATGTGATCTCAAATATTTCTCTGTTTGTATCAAAGAATGCAATCAGACCTGACAAGATTAATAATTTTCAGCATTTGGTCTACCTCCTGATTGGAATCTTTTTACCTTCTTTCCTTCTGGGGAATATTTGAGTGAAAGCATGAAGAGTCCTGCTTCATTTGTGTTCCAGAAAGAAAGATAGGGAGTTGGTTTCTTTCTTGGCTTCAGCTGAACTACAACTGCCACAGAAATTCAGTATGCAATAAAAGTGTCATTTGTTGGATTCTAACTTATGCTCCTGCATCTATACTTAGCTTCAGCAGCTTAGAATAATCAGAAGTAATATGTCAGTGGACTACGATGTCAAGATATGCCTGTATTTTTCTGTTGACTCAGGACTGTTAAATAAAAGGATGTACTATGTACATAGAATAATTACGCGCTGTAACACTGGTGTTAAATACAGAAAGAAGAAAGATGCCAAAAAATTACTGGTGCTTTTCACCAGTAATTGGAAAGATAAACAAGGATGGAAGCAAAAGTATTTGATAATAATAATGGAAAGTTCTTTCCTCTGCATAGAATAGAGAATTTCTCTGGAAAACAGGAACAAATGGATATTTGTGTTTCAGTCTGGAGTCAACTTTTTGATAGAGAAAATATTGAGATAATAATGCCTAAGGAATTTGGTTTCAATCTAGAGATAATTCTTCATGTTATTTAGAATCATAGTATTTTTTTAAGTAGGCAAGGTTGCTCTGTACTGGTTTTCTTGGTAGGGGTTTTTTGGCTACTAAATCAAATCGGTGATTTTTAAGAGTCACACCAGAAATGTCTGCCTGGTGAACACCTTCACTGTGTTTAGAGTTTCAGCTACTGCTAAGCAGGAATGAAGGAAATGTCTAGAAAAAAGCAGGCAAATTTGTAAAGTGAATAGATGATTTCTTTACTGCACTTAAGCTGAGCATTTTTTGCTTCTTTCAGGGAAAAGGTAGAGTAATAACTGAACGGAAGTGTCGAGTCCTTACCTTACCTTACCACATTACCTAAGTGTGATCTTTAGACCAGGTGCTGTGACTTGATGACATCACAGCCAATTTATTTCTGCAAAAGCAGCTCACAGGAATTAAACTCCAATATTTATACTTCTCTAGAGAGCATTCAGCCTTTACTTGCTAACTTCTGAAACTGTATTCAGATACTGTGTACTATTTACTATACCTTTTTTTTCTTATTTAGTGTAAATCTACAGAGAATGTAGCCTTTGTTCAGAAGAACTGGGCTCAAAAGTCTGTGTATCACTTAGGCAAATCAGACATAAAATGCTGAAATATTCCACTTACATGTACTTTACAGCATTCTGGAATGGCAACCAGCTACTTTAACTTTTAAGCAAGTATTGTGCTAACTATTATATATTGTTGAAAAAATTATTTTATTATTTAATTTTTAAATATGACCGTAAACATTTAATAATGTTTAATATAATATTTAATAATATTTAGCCCAAAATGAGGGTCGTCTTCTGAAGAATTCTTCTTTATTATTAAATATTTTGAGATATAAAGTGAACATCTTGATGTTTTACTTCAAGAAACCCTCTTCTGAGGCAAAGAAAACCAAATGATGATAGTGGCTTTTGGTTAACAGAGAGAATAGTTCATCAGCTGGAGAAGAACTCACACTATATTTTCAGCTTCTACTGCTAGAGACTTGCATGCAGTGAGAATGGAAGAAAGACCATGAACTTTCACATACATAAGAAAACAAATACAGCTACCAGTATAATTTGATCCACTTTACTGGATAAAATTTTTTCTACAGCATGATGTGAAAGTCAGCTACAGTGATCTATTCAGACAATGAATTTATAAACAAAGTGAAACAAGGATCTAAACCAATTATAAGGTTTTAGCATGTACCACTAATCAACTATAAGTTTTGCAAATTTCTTAATATATGGAAGGTTATTGATTACATGATTAGTTTAACTTTAGTATAGAATTCTTTAGCCTAATAACTGTGTGATTATGTTTAATGGCCTACTCTCATAGTCCTTAGGCGGTATTTGCATCAATGTTAACATTGTAACTATGTGTAAACAGTTATCACAAGGAAAGCAGGCCTCATGAAAATTAAAACAATGAAGAGTTAAGAGCAAGGAATGAGAGATTAATGAGTACAGAGAAGATATCTTAACCTTGAGCATAGAGACAGACTTGGCAGGAGTGCTGTAACAAGGATGATAAGAAGTAACTGCTTGGCTGGACAACAGAAGGGGCGAACATCCAAGAAGAAGAAATTATCCTCAAGAGACATGTGACCATAAAAGGGAAAAAGGAGTAGGGGGCAACCTCCCTAAACGACCACTGATGACCACCCAAGAACCCCGCGCATGCGTAGTGTAGTTTTACAACACCACCATTATGTAAATGTAGTAGATATGCAAGGAGGCGGTGATTTCTTGGGAAATGTGTGAATATTCATGTCTTTAAGGTATATAAAGGATGAACTTTTGTTTCAGTACACACATGTTAGGAGGAGATATGTCCATGTGTCCAGTGCTGCAATAAAGATGTCTGCTTAATAACACTTTGATCTTATTGAGTTTAAATTTCTTTGACTTTTTTGAATCAAAAGAAAGCAGAAAAAACTCTACCCATTTTACTAATTAGCTATAGTTATTGGTTCAACAAGATTAGCACTGTGACGTGTCTTTTGCCTTTACACAAATAGATAAAAAATTAGAAATAACTAGATATTTAGACATACGGTACCTAGTTTTCTTTGGTGTACTTGAGTTTTTTCCATTATAGGCTGTAGAACCATATGTTTAAACTATGTACTCTTCCCATTTTCTTATATTTAGAGAATTCCCCTTTTGTTCTCTCTGGTGAGCCTGTTGGTTATCTACTTACTAATATTAGCCTTCAAGAGCATGTTGTAGCATACATCGATCCTGGCTACTGGCTCAAATTACTTTTTCTAAGAGCACAGGGGATGAAGGACTTCTGTCATCTATATGCAGGTTACATTTATGGGAACAAAACACTGCATGTGAAAGGGCAAATGTAAATGGTGAATCAGGTCTGCATTATAGCAGACACGATTCTTTTTGTTGCCCTACCTTGACAATTCACCTGCTAGAGGTGATAATGTAACCAAATTACAGCCCTCTGTCAAGTCTCCATAGGAGTCCTTCTTGTCTTTCACAATGTGGAACATCAAGCCAAAAGGGAATTTTAGCACAAATCAGTTTTTATGACCACAGGTACTTTCTACGATGTGAGTTTCAGAGAAATAACCTAGGGAATTCAAGCATATTGAATTTTCTAAGCTATCTGTTAGCTGAGATGGAAATAGATGAAGGAGGAGGTTTTGAAAGTGGACTTGTATCTTTAATTTGCATTTCTTCAGGGACATGTTCTTTGTTGGGCTACAGGCTTACTTTACACTCATAGTCACATGATGGACTATAAAATGTCCACAATGAATCACTAGTTATTCTTTTTCCTAAAACAACTGCATTGTCTGGGCAAGTCCAGTGAGATATTCTTTACATGACATGACAATGGAGATGTTTGGCTTGCAGCAACCATTCCAGAAAAACCATGAAATGTCATTTAAGGGTCATCATGGGTTCAAATGGAGAAACAAATCCAAGACTATTTGCACTTAATACTTGGAATCAGATTAAATCCTTTTTTGTGATGTAAGTGCAAATACACAAGAAATGAGTTTACAATACCTTTTTTCTTTTTTTCTGTCCCTCTAATAGTAATTTTTTTTCTTTATGCATATATTGCTAACCTAGTTTAGTTATGTTACTAAATCTTTTGAAGCATATTTTTCAAGTTAAAAAGAATGAACTACTGAGTTTTATACACGAAAACTGAAGAAAAAAGCATACTGCAGTTCAGAAAACAGAAGATTTTACCAAATAATCTCAAATAGATCAACCCTGACCTTTAAAAAAATACCAGCAAAAACATTCCTCTAACAGCCTTGATGTTCGTGTTAGTATTTCTGCACAAACAGCCTTAGTTATGATTCAGGCAAGTATTCAAATATGACCTTGATATTTCTTTCCTGTTAATTAATTAAGAAAACAAAAACAAAACTCAACAAAAAACCTTCTTAGTACTGAATCTCCTCCTCAAAGCTGGAAATAGGACATTGCTTTTCCTTCTTTTAATGTCTTTTAAAAGCCCACTTTAAGTATAAGCTTGGGAGAAGCAGGGACTCAGTTTTGGCAATGCCCCCAGACCAAATGATATATTCAATAATTCATTAGTAATGTCAGGTAAGCAAAATCCATGGTAGGTTTTTTCAAACTGGCAGCTCTTTGGGTGTGGAGTAGAGGTGAGGCAGACAATTTACATTCAGAATACATAATGATTTAATGCTTCTCAGTTGCCAAAACATAGAGTGAATATCCCCTTTGGGTAGTGTGATTATGCTTTGCATCAGTATTGTAGCTACAGGCAAATGGATTCTCTAGTGTGACTTTACTGTGCTTTTGGATGGGACAGTATTCGGTAGGTGTCCATCTATAAAAGGACTTCTTTGAAACTTCAAAGAACTTCAAGATTTTTTGATTTAAGAAAATTACCTGTAACACTAGATGTGGGGATTATAAAGCCTTCAGATTAGTATAATATATTGCTACCTGCAAGTGAAATCTACACTGATGACTTTGGATCTGGGCATGAATTGTGATCCACCAATGCTCAGAGTTTGGGACATAACTTATGGCATGGAATATTATGAAAATTGTTTTGGCAAAATATGGATTCTAATAATAGGTCAAATTCCAGATCACCTGTGGTGACTGCTACCAGGGGTGATTGCTGTAGTGCTAACCATGTAATTCCAACTGGTATACCTTCAAGGTAAAGCAGTACTATTATCTGTATTTCTCACATAGGGAAGTTTAGGTATTGACGGTTAACTGCTTCTTCAAGTCACATGGCACAATAGATAGCAGGACAGAGGATAACATCTGCTCACTTAATTTGCTGATTCTACCACTTAAACTTTTTTCTGGTCAGCCACATACTTGTCCACTGGACTGAAATGTAGTACCCCTCTTACAGTCCTGTGAAAAACTGGACTGTTTAGTAATATGAGGTCTAAGATCCTTCTGTAAGGTGCTTGGCATTATCAGCAGTTCAGAGATGTCTGGCTGCTTGTGTCACCTGAAGCCCAAATGGCCTCACTTCTGCAAAAACTGTTTTTGTCTGATTAAGGGCCTTCATATTAGCAGTCTCCCTTGCGTCAGTGCTTTTGCTATGAGTTCGGTTCCTGGATTTCAGACTGCAAAATTCCACCAGTGGGAAAAGTAGATGTAGTTTTCCATTCCTAAAGTAAAGTAACAGTTCTTGAAGAATTGTAATTTTTTATTCTAGAGGTGTTTTTAATTAAAGTTGCATTAGATATTTTGTTCTGGGGATGTGTACTGTGAAATCTCTGAAGATCTTTATTTTTCTGCATAGGAAGGAACAGATCTGAGCATCAGAGCATGTTTAAATGAAAGAAAACACTCCTAGGTTAGGCATTATGGTAGTCAAGTTGGATTATTCTGTCTGAAGAGTGGTTTCCTGAAGAGTGGTTTCCTGGCCCATTGCAATTTATATCGCTTAGTCATTGCAGTCTGAAATGGTTGAGATTGTTGTTGCTTTTTTCCCTCAAAAGTACTCTAGTTCAAATAAAAATTAATGCAAAGAAGTGACAGAATCTGGAAAATGAAGAACAGGCTCGAAAATCACCACAATACCAGCTGTCTGTTATTTGTTCTCAGTTTTGTCACTGTCTTGCTGTGTGATTTGGGACAAAAATAGTTTCCCTTCTGAGTGTCTTGGCTTTTCCATCTCTAATACAGGATTGATAGCTTAATCACTGGGCAACTGCATGGTTGTAGATGGCTGTTCATTTCTCTGCTTGAGAGTACATTTGAAGAATCGGCAAGGGTGTTATTATGGACAGCTTATGGTGAGCGTATATGCCCTTCTGCTGTATTTACATACCAGTCACATACAGGTAAATACTCCGCTCCACAGATGTGAAGCTATTTAATATTGTACCTTTGTAAAGGGAATTTCATTGATCACTCAGTAGTAGGAGCTGAAAATAACACTGACTGTAAATGAACCTTGTGAGCTTACCCAAGGTAAGAACTGTTATTGTGACTGCAGTAATTGTAATTTAAAGACTGCATGTAATTTTGGGTGTGTAGAAGTAGGCATTTATAAAGAAATTCCTCAGAATTACATGAGAGTTTGGAAAACTTAAGAGAACAGCTTGATTTTGTGGCTGGTTAAGATAATAATGGTTCTCTCTAGGCTTATTTATTTGAGTGAAATTTCAGCAATAGTCTTAGCACTTTTTATAATAAAACTCTACTTTAATAATTTAAGATGTTTAAAGAAATCATTCACCAAGTGGAGTTCTTTACATGTGTGGTTGCTTTTTTATTTCTAGGAAAGATTAATAAAATTTTGACAGTCACTGACATCGATTTTTCAAAGAAAAATTCCAAAGAATTTTAGAGCAATTCTGTGCTCTAATATCTTAGAAAAAAAAACCCTCTTTTTGAAGTTGAAACAAATTTTCCATAGAAGTGACTGATGAGAGTGATGCTAGTCCTCAAGATACAGTAGCATTTTGTTTTTCCCTTTCCTCCTTGCAGAAAGTTTATTTTAATAATTTCCAATACAAAATCTTAGGATACCAATCAGTAGGATTTTAGAATGTGAGTCCTCAAATTTTTATTTCTGATCACTATTCACATTGTCGTGAGGTAAGATTTTTGGGTATTTATTCCTTACTATAATTTTTTTTTCATTTTTTTCCTTTGTGTGTTTCTGAATTATTGATAATTTGAAAATGCATCTGTGCACCACAGGATTACTTTGCTGACGCTCCCATTTTTGTTTTGTTTTCATGATGCTGCTTAAAATACTCATAAAGTAATTGCCTTTATCAACTTTCATGCTCACAGTGCAATGTAATTCCCTATACAGATATTTTTAATGATGCTTTAAATTTTGAGTTAATATCTTCATGCAACCAGTCTGAAGTAATTGAAAATAAAACTTAACTTGAGGCAATATTTCTGAACTTAACCAAATGAAGACCAAAAACTCCTTTGACCTCATTTGAATATGAAGAATGTAACTATGGTGTTCTGTAGATACATACATTTTTAATGGCACACAGTAGTCTGTAAATTCAGTCTGATCTATGTACCTTGGGAAAAGACATTGAAAAGAAAACAATATGCCAACAGGAATGTATCAGCCATTTCAAATGTTTGGGTTGCCTTCCAGCCTTACTCTTTTGTTAACAGAGTGGTGTTTTGTGTTACTGTAACATAATTGTTAAGACAAGCTGTTCAACTTCTGAAAGTGCTATTCAAAAAAAAGTACAACAGAAGAGAGAGAACATCTTGTTGCAAAAATTCCATTTAAACACTGTTTTGTCTTCTAAATTTTAATCAACATGTTCTTAAATTAATATAGATGACAACTTTTAAGGAGATGCTAGATGCCATGTTTCATTAAAAAGATATAAAAAATTATATAGAATCATAGAATCGTTTAGGCTGGAAAAGACCTTTAAGATCATTGAGTCCAACCATAAACCTAACACTGCCAAGTCCACCACTAAACCATGTCCCTAAGCACCACATTTACACGTCTTCTAAATACCTCCAAGGATGATGACTCAAACACTTCCATGGGCAGCTGGTTCCAATGCTTAATAACCCTTTTGGTGAAGAATTTTTTCCTAATATCTAATCTAAAACTCCCCTGACACAACTTGAGACCATTTCCTCTTGTTCTATTGTTTATTACTTATTATGAAGAGGACAAGCGTAGAATTCTGCACCTGGGGAGGAACAATCCCATGCACTAGTACAAGTTAGGCATTGACCTGCTGGAAAGCAGCTCCATGGAGAAGGACCTTGGAGTCCTGGTAGACAATAAGTTATCCATGGGACAGCAATGCACCCTGGTGGCCAAGCGGGCCAATGGTATCCTGGGGTGCATTAAGAAGGGTGTGACCAGCAGGTCGAGAGACATTATCCTCCCACTCTACTCTGGGCTGGTGAGGCCTCATCTGGAGTATTGTGTCCAGTTCTGGGCTCCCCAGTTCAAGAGAGACAGGAAACTTTTGGAGAGAGTCCAACAGAGGGCTACGAGGGTGATTAAGGGACTGGAACAACTCTCGTATGAGGAAAGGCTGAGAGACCTGGGGCTGTTTAGTCTGGGGAAGAGAAGGCTGAGAGGGGACCTTATCAATGTCTATAAATATCTGAAGGGTGGCTGTCAGGAGGATGGAGCCAGTCTCCTTCCAGTAGTGTCCAGTGACACGACGATGGGCAATGGGCACAAACAGCAGCACAGGAAGTTCCACCTCAACATGAGGAAAAACTTCTTTACTGTGAATGCGACGGAGCACTGGAACAGGTTGCCCGGAGAGGTTGTGGAGTCTCCTTCTCTGGACACCTTCAAAACCCGACTTGACACGTTCCTGTGCAACCTGCCCTAGGTGATCCTGCCTTGGCAGGGGGGTTGGACCAGATGATCTTCAGAGGTCACTTCCAACTCCTACCATTCTGTGATTCTGTGATAAATCTGTGAAGAGACCAACACCCACCTCATTACAACCTCCCTAAGGCAGTTTTAGAGAGCGATAAGGTCTTCCCTGAGCCTCCTTTTCTGCAGGCGAAACAATGCCAGTTCCCTCAGCTGCTCCTTGTAAAACTTGTGCTCTAGACCCTTCACCAGCTTTTTTGCACTTCTTTGGACATGCTCCAGCAACTCAATGTGCTGCTTGTAGAGAGGTGCCCAAAACTGAACACAGTATTCCAGGTGCAGCCTCACCAAGGCCAAATATAGGGGCACGATCACTTCCTTAGTCCTTCTGGCCACACTGTTTCTGATATAGGCCAGGATGCTATTGGCCTTCTTGGCCACCTGGGCACGCTGCTGGCTTGTATTCAGTCGGCTCACAACCAGCACTCCCAGGTTCTTTTCTGCCAGGAAGGCTTTCTTCCCCAAGCCTATAGAGTTACATGGGGTTGTTGTGACCCAGCTGCCAGACCCAGCACTCCACCTTGCTAAATCATACAGTTGGCCTCGGTCCATCCATCCAGCCTGTCCTGATCCCTCTGTAGAACCTTCCTACCCTCAAGTAGATCAACACTGCCACCCAGCTTCGTGTCATCTGCAAACTAACTGATGGTACAGTTGATCCCCTCATCCAGATCATTGATAAAGATACTAAACAGAACTAGCCCCAATACTGAACCCTGGGGAACACCACTGGTGACACACCACCAACTGGATTTTACTTCATTCACCACGACTTTTTATGCTCAACCATCTAGCCATTTTTTTACCCAGAGGAGTGCACCCATCCAAGCTATGAGCAGCCACTTTCTCCAGGAGAATGCTATGGGAAACAGTGTCAAAGGCTTTACTAAAGTTCAGGTAAACAACATCCACAGCCTTTCCTCCATCCACTAAGGGGGTCATCTTGTCATAGAAGGAGACCAGGTTAGTCAAGCAGGATGTGCTTTTCACATCCCATGCTGGCTGGGCCTCATCACCTGGTTGTTCTGTACATGGGGCATGATGGCACTCAGTATGATCTGTTCTATAACCTTCTTTGGCATTGGGGTCAGGCTAAGAGGCCTGTAGCTCCTTGAATCCTCCTTCTGGCCCTTCTTGTAGGTAGGTGTGTCCTGGTTTCAGCTGGGATAGAGTTAATTTTTTTCATAGAAGCTAGTATGAGGCTATGTTTTGGATTTGGAATGGAAAGAATGTTGATAATGTACTGATGTTTTCAGTTGTTGCTAAGCAGTCAAGGACTGTCCAGGTTCTCACGTTGGCCTGCCAGGGTTGCACGGGAAGCTGGAAGGGGACACAGCCAGGACAGCTGACCCAAACTGGCCAAAGAGATACTCCATACCATATGATGTCATGCTTATCATATAAAGCTGAGGCAAAGAAGAAGGAAGGGGTGGGGGGACGTTCAGGTTTATGGCATTTGTCTTCCCAAGTAACCATTAGGTATGATGGAGCCCTGCTTCCCTGGATATGGCTGAACACCTGCCTGCCTATAGGAAGTAGTGAATTAATTCCTTGTTTTGCTTTGCTTGTGTGCACAGCTTTTGCTTTACCTATTAAACTGTCTTTATCTCAAACCATGAGTTTTCTCACTTTTACTCTTATGGTTCTCTCCCCTGTCCCACCGTGGGGGAGTGATTGAGTAGCTGCATGGTGCTTAGTTGTTGGCTGGGGTTAAACCACAACAGGTGTCACATTAGCTAACTTCCACTCAACTGGAACCTCCCGGGTTAGCCAGGACTGCTGATAAATGATGGAAAGTGGCTTGGTGAACACTTCCACCAGCTCCCGCAGTACCCTTGGCTGAATCCCATCTGGCCCCATAGACATGTGTGTCTAAGTGGTGTAGCAGGTGGCTAACCATTTCCCCTTGGATTATGGGAGCTTTATTCGCTCCCCATCCCCGTCTTCCAGCTCAGGGGGCTGGGTACCTGGAAAAGAACTGGTCTTACTATGAAACACTGAGGCAAAGAAGTCATTAAGTATCTCAGCCTTTTCCTCATCCTTTGTCAGTATATTTCTCCTTATATCCAATAAAGGATGGAGATTCTCCTTAGCCCTCCTTTTGTTGATAATGTATTTATAGAAACAATTTTTATTGTCTTTTACAGCAGTAGCCAGGTTAAGTTCTAGCTGGGCTTTAGCCCTTCTAATTTTCTCCTCATGACATCCCTGTAGTCCTCCTGAGTTTCAAAGGTAATAAGCTTTCTTTTTTTTTCTGAGTTTTGGAACCAACAAGCTCTCTGTTCAGCCAGGCTGGTGTTCTTCCCCACCAGCTCGTCTCTCTGCGCATAGGGATGGCATGGTTGTGTGCCTTTAATATTTCCTTCTTGAAGAATGTCCAGTCCTTCAGGACTGCCTCCCAAGAGACCCTGTCAACCAGGCCCCTAGACAGGCCAAAGTCTGCCCTCCAGAAGTCCAAGGTGGCAGTTCTGCTAACCACCCTCCTTACTTCTCTGAGAAGCAAAAAGTATCATTTCATGATTGTTGTGCCCATCTCCAACCATCACATCACCCACCAGTCCTTCTCTATTTGCAAACAAGTCCAGCAGTGCCCCTTCCTTAGTTGGTTCCCTCACAAACTGTGTCATGAAGCTATCTTCTATACATTCCAGGAAACTCCTAGACTGTTTTGTCTCTGCTGTATTGTATTTCCAGAAGACATTTGATAAGTTGAAGTCCCCCATAAGAGCAAGGGATAACAATTGTGAGACTTTTCCCAGCTGCTTGCAGAATATTTCATCTGTCTCTTCATCCTGGTTGGGTGGTCTCTAACTGACTCCCACCATGACATCTGCCTTGTTGGTCTTTTCCCTGATTCTTACCCATAAACACTCAACTCTATCATCACCTCAATCAAGCTCTAGCCAGACAAAACACTCCCTAACATTCAGGGTTACTCCACTGCCTCTCCTTCCTTGCCTATCTGTTCTGAAGGGTTTATAGCCTTCCATTGCAGCACTCCAATTGTGTGAGTCATCCCACCATGTTTCTGTGATGGCAACTATATCATAGTTTTCCCACTGCACAATGGTTTCCTGTTCCTCCTGTTTGTTGCCTGTGCTGTGTGCCTTGGTGTAGATGCACTTCAGTTGAGCTGTTGATCCCATCACCTTTTCAGAGGGAGAAGCCCCAATTCCTACATGACCATTCTCAGATGCTTCCATGGTTTCCAGCACATCAGTAACACTTGTGTCTTTGCTGACACATGAATTTCCATCCCCTACCTTCACTGACATGGCAGATTGAAGGACCTGGCTAACACACCATCTCTCAAACATTGGCATGCCACCCCCAGGCTTATCTCTAGTAAGCCTGGTTTTATCCCTTTCCCTCTTCAAATCTAGTTTAAAGCTCTTTCAATGAGCCCTGCTAACTCCTGCACAAAGATCCTTTTCCTCCTTTGAGACAGGTGTACCTCGTCTGTTGCCAGGAGGCTTGGTGTCATATAGACTGATGCACAATCAAAAACCACAACATTCTGCCAGTGACACCAGTCATAGAGCCAGATATTGATCTGCTGGGTTTTCCTGTTTCTTCCTGCGTCATTCCCTACAACTGGAAGGGTGGAGGAGAAGACTAATTGTTGTGCTCCTGATCACTTAACCAGTCATCCCAAGGCCCTGAAGTCTCTCTTGATTGCCTTTGGACTTCTTGTTGCAACTTCTATGATATAATGTATCACTGTCTCAGTCAGTAGATATACTCATTAAATGGAGGATAAAATCATTAAATAACCTGCATAATGAGCTACATCAGCACCTCATTTAATAATGAAAACAATTAAAATTCAGATCAATTTAGTGATGTCAGAAGAAGGTGTTACCCCCATTTCTATCAGTAAAGATAATGCAATTAGTATTAAGGCCAGATTGTGTTTATCCTATATGTCTTTTGTAGGAAGCAGTGGCATAAGCACAGTGCCATCAGCACATTTATGCAGTTGATATAGCTGCTTCTGTGGGTAGTTTCTTGCATAAGAAAATGGCTCTAACAAGTGAGACAAAAGGTCTACTTAGTCTGGAAAGTACTGAAATGGTTGCCTCAGAGCAGAAAAGCAGGACAAGCACTTCTGGTAATTCCCATGACCCTTGTTTTGTCCCAGCCTACTAAGCCTTGCAGTTCAGAGGTTTTCTCAGGTAGAAGATTTTGTGGGGTTTTTTTTAGAATGTTTTTAACCCAGTTCCAATGGATCTCTGTATCTCCATAGTCCTGATTAGCCTTATTTAAATCCAAGTGTATTGCAGATAACCTTGGTAAATGATGGCAAAGAGCTCCTCAGCTTAAATACTCACTGAATAAAGGAACAAATCCTTTTATTTGCATTTGAACTTGCTATGTTTGTTTGATGCCCTTTAGTTCTTGTGCTGGGTATCCTGTTTATGCCACTAATGATTTTGTAGACCTGTATCATCTCCTCTCTCAGTTGTCTTGTTTCTAGGCTAGAAAAGACCAAGCTTAACTAGTTCTTCTGTTAATAAGAGCCTGTCAGAAAGCTTTCCATGAAAGTTTTTGCGATTCTGGACCTCTATGCTCACATTCCGTATGAAAAGAAGGAAAGGTAGACTGTTCAACTGTTTCCAGCACTTCCCAGGACACTTACGTTTTTACATCTACTGAATGGAGGCAGGATAACTTTTGCTATTAAGTTGTCAATGTCCAAGTTTGTTTTCTTTGATTGCATAATTAAGCTCTATCTCTTGGTTGGAGCAGAAAGTGAAAGAAGTTTTGCTTTTATTTTTTTGGGAGGCATATATATGCAAAATCTTTTATATGAGGGTGAAGTACATCCACAGCTCTCAAATTATCTGAAATCAAGAGGAATTTTAACATTTATTTTTTAATCATATAAAGCTTTGTAGTAACATAGCTGGGTTTACTGCTCAGATGAAAATAATTTGTATAGAATGTATGAAATTAACAGTGCTATAGCAGAAGTAAGGCCTGCTCAGGTGAGAATTCTTTACAGAATTAGATCCTTAGCAGACGAACCATCTTTACAATCTACTTTCTCCTTTTCTGATTTTCAACAGTTACCGACACAATTTTTAAAGATATTTCAAATATAAACATATAAATATATGTTTTAAAATGTTTAGTGCTACTGCTTCTATTTCTGGTATTCTTTTCAGACTCTTCTATTGTCTTTAAAATTTCTTGTTTGTGGTTGGTGCTCCTGTTTGGCATTCTGTTGTGATCTGAGTACTTGAAGTGGAGGTCAGTTGTGGACTTTGCATATGGCAAAAGACATTACTTGTTCAGCAATCTACACTAGTGGTTTATTTCTCTCCTCTAACAGCATAAATGTCTAATTACAGAAATTTATTTCATATTAGGGAGAGGAATTTCTGAAGGACAGCATCATGGGTGTGTCATCAAGACACACATTCAAAGATGGACTAGTGGTAGTGACTTTCTACCAGTACAATGCAATGTGGAGGATTTTATGTGTCCATAGACACAGAAAAAAAACAAGACAGTGTCCTCAACTATACAGATTTCTGACAAGATACCACCACATTAAAGTAATGTAACCAGTGCATAGACCAGGTAGTCTCAAAGAAAATGTCCTTTCTAAAATCACTTTTGGAAGTGTAGCAGCCTACCACAGGCATTTCAGTGGTAAAAAGGGAACAAAAAGTACTGGATTAGTCTTTCAGTCTTGACTAATGCAGTTCTGTTATGTACAGAATAACTCAGAGAGCAGAATCAAAATCAAAATACTGAATTCAAAAGATGCAGAATACCATATGTGCATACATAAATGCATATATAATATACATACTTGTATATTAAATGTTTGTCCTTCTTATGTGATTGTCCTTGGCGATGTTAAAAATGATGAGTTTTCATTTCAGCTGAAACTGAAGAACTTCAGAATCAATTTATATGGAACTGCATGATGAGAATATTTAATTTGATCTCATGTCCTTGGGAATATACAGAGATTTCATTTTTCCTTTGGTAAAGTTGAAACCTGCAGCTCACTTTTACCTTGTTCAACAATTAAGCAGTGGTAAAGCTTCAGTTAAAAGCTACAAACTGCCCCATTTTTTTTTTTTTTAATTAATCAAGAATTACAACTTTTAAAAGAGCACATAACTGATGACTTGTCTAACCAAGGGATGGTCAAAATATAATTCTAGCTGCTTACTCTATTTATGGGAAAGAAATAGTCATGAAAGACCATGATTTGTTGATATTAAACTGATTTCCCTCATCTGGTATGTTATAAAAATTGAAGAATCATTGTTAATATTTCTCTTTATCCTGAACAAATTGATATGTTACAACTTACAGTGTTTTACTTCCTGTGGAGATCTGTGTGCTTTCTTGGAACCACACTGCTTTCTTGGAAAATAACAAATACTGAAGACATTTCACTAGAACAATAGTCATAAAATTGTAAATCATAGAATAGTTATGAAATACTTTAATTGTTCCTCTGCATTCAGCGATTTCATGATGCTAGTAAATCCATGGTCATTAAATGGAATGAAAAAAACTGTTCAGTGATTTTCAGTTTCATTTCTTCAGTTGCATCCAGATTGTCTTACTTTATATACACCAATTATTTAACGTTAGCTAACTGATTCCTCCAAGTCAGAAAATATTAATGACTTATTAAAATAAAAAAACCAGCCTCCCTGTGTTTGAGATCAGACATATTAGTAAAGTGTTCAGTGCGTTTCAAGAGTGTTCGGAATAGAAGGAGCAACTTCTATGAGAGGTGTAATAATTAAAAAGTCAATCTTTTGTGGTAGTGGCAGTGGTTATTTTATGATAGGTTAATAGTAGCAAGCATTGGAGTAAAACATCTATGTCTGATGGAACAAAATTGTGTAATCTCACATGCTTGTTTCAAATAACTTTTAAAGAACACCAAAGCCCTGGCATGCCTCACTTCATCTGGTTTACAGATTATATATTTCATTCTATTATTTGCATTTCATATAACATAGTTCTATTTCTTAATTAATGCATGAAATTGAAATGAGGCATTCCCAAGAAAAAGGATGGATGTTAAGTTCAATACATTCCATTTATAAGTTAATTTCTTATTCTGCATGAAACTGTGAAGTCATCATTCAATTTCCAGACCAGATAAGCTAAGCATAGATTATGAGCAAAACCAGCCAACTTTTAAATGTTATGTTCTCAGATGATGATGGAATAAACAATGGTGAACAAATAGATTTTATGCTCTAGTACCTGGAAAAACATAATTTCTTTCTAGACATTTGATGGAAACATTCTCTTCAGTACCTGTATGGAGACTCACAAGGGAGAAACAAAAAATCCTTGCCTAACAAAATTGTAAATATTTGCCCAGAAGAATTGTTGTATTTTTTCTGAGATTTTAAATAAAGCAGAAGTTCATATTCTCCCACCCTGATATCTTCAGTCTTTTGCTCAAGTGCTCTATATCTATCTCTGATTTAGTTAAACACAACTCCAGTTGCATGCATTGAAATCTGCTGATTTTATCTGTGCATGGATCACACCTGAACTTCAGACATTTTTTGAAGATGAACTTTAGAGGCTAATAGGAGTCACAGTGGGGAACGGTGTTTTTCTTCACTTGGTAAATCAGTGAACTTTAAATCCTAGATTGCAATTATGCTTGCTATGTGACAAAAGAAAAGTACCTGTACCTGAAAACTCAAGTAAATTGGAAGTATTACAGTCTGGCAAGTGTGTAGGTTTTCTTTCAAGTCATTCAATGATATTAAACCTCGTGGAATATCCAAATATATTTTTTGTTGAGATATTTAAATTCATGTTTGGTGCAATCTTGTCTTTTGACAAGCAGCAGCAGGCTAACTGTTCTGAAATATATGTGGTTTTTTGTGAGCTTCAAGATAAGTCATGTCTGGAAAGGATGGTTTCCAAAGAACACAAGAGAGAGGACAAATGTTAGTTCACTGGAACAAGAATAGTCCCGGCTGTCTCTTTGGCAGCACACTTTTAATAGGAGCTCCTGTGAGCCCTTGCAGCTCATATCATCCGTAAAGGCTGCAAATCGAAAGATCTAGTAGTATAAATATACTCAGCAAGTTTTGAACTATTCAGGGTTTTAGTGCAAAACACCCTCCACAATCTCCAGCTGAAAAGGTAGATGGTTGACAACCAGCTGAATATGACTGAAACTGCTGTCAAAAGGTGTTTCTTCTTTTTTCCTGCTAAAGGCATCCACATCAGTCACTGTGTGAAATTAAAAACCTGTAATACAATCCTGGGTTTCATTTGCTCACTTGTCTACATTAAAGATGAACTCACTATAAGATATCAGGGATGATAGTGATAGTGATAGTCTTACGGCAATCTAGCTTTTCTTTCTCTCATAGACTAAAACCATTACTGGTGATGTTAAACATGAAAGTGAAGTGTTAAAAGAAATTCTGAAATTTAAAAAACCACAATAAATTCTAAATAGTAGGAGGAATCATGGAATGGATTGTTTCTGCATGTGTGCCTGTTGATGTTATTTGCACTATATTTCCACAACTTTTTCATATTTAGTTGAGTCAAGGGGAAAGTTGTAATCTCAAAGATGACAAAGTTAGGTCAGTCTGAAAGGGTAGCCATAGATTAGAAATGGGAATAGAGAAAAGAACAATAGTGATGTGAAAAAGAAGTAATTCTCCCTGAGAAATAATGAATGATTCCACAGAGAGGGCAGGCAGTTAAAAGCATAATGTCAGTTCATCAATAAAATATATTGCTTGGAATTGCTATTTTTGTTTTAAATTAAAAAAAAAATCTCTTCTCTGGTAAACATACAAATAAGACAGACTTAAGTGGCTAGCTGACATGACAATTTTTCAGAATAAGTACTTACTACTTTGCTAATATTACTCAAAGCAAGCCTTTTTTTGTGGAAGTAGCTATTAATGACTGTTATGAGACAGCTGTTTAATACTCTTATGAAATCAGATAGACACTAGCTTCTTCTTCAGAAAATAACCTCCATAAATGGAACACTGCTTGGATGGTCTTAATGGAGAAGAAAAGTCCATTTGTGGTCTTTAAGACAGAACAACTCCTGTGTTTCTCTGTGAGAAAAAGTCATTCCCTTTTATTAGCTTGCAGACTAAATATCATGAGTTTATGGCCTGATATCTCATACTGTTCAAGGTACTCAAGTGACATTGTAATGCCATTGAAATAAAAAATGTTACTGTATAGTTTTCTACTTTAAATGTCTTACATCTGGGACGTGAAACAAGATTTTACATTAAACTACCAACATTTCTAGAAAAAAAGAGATCTGAAAACTTGAAAGAGAGGTTATCATGCACATTATGTTTACTTTTTTCCTTACATCTATATAGGTGTTTCTGGACTATGGCCATAAGTCTTTTTATTTTCTGGCAAGTCGCTTAAAATGCCTTATCATAAAAAATGCCTCAAGAAATTGTACAGCAGTCTTCTTTTTGTATTTACCCTCTTGGTATTTCATCTTTTCTTTCCTACATATCCTTCAAACGATCTTCTTATATTCTATTTTTGCTGCACAGGAAAACGGCAAATAAATATTTGGTTGAAGATTGTTGAATAAAGAGTGCAGTGTTGCAACAGTGAATGCCAGATGTATAGCACGGTAATTAAACTCATCAATAAACTCCTAGCACCCAAACACTACATCTGGGGATTTGTGAAAATCAACAGTTAATGTTTTCCCACAGTTACTGCAGTGTATTACAAAAGCTTTTACAGTATTCTTCTTTTTGCTGAAAAATGAAGTTATCTGTCCCTGTTTGTATAAGCAAGGAATTATACTGGGCTCAGGTAAATCAATAATAAGATAAAATGAGTGTGGTTCAGGAAGAATTTTGCGGTTATCCTCATTTGCCATCAAAGTCCCATAGTATCCCCAGCTCTGGAGAAGTCAATACAAATGATTCTCCCCCAAAGAAGTTACACCATAGGGATAGTCATAAATCATCATTAGGCTTTAATGATAATACCTCATATTCTGCTGTATGCTATCTGTCAGTGAAGACTGACTTTTTCCTGGCTGGTGTTACAATCTCCATTCTTCTTTTGACATACTTACGAAAATTTAATCAACCTTCTTGGAGTTTATGCTATCGACCTTCTTAGAGCAGACTGAGGGTGGTTGTATCTATTTTTTGCTCCATTCTGTCAGCAAACTGTTAAAAGGAGGAAAGGTATTGGCCATAAAACTAGCCTGATAGAAAGGGTTTTCTTGTACTGTAATGCCTGGTCTGACATTTCTCTGCAGCAGTAACAATATGACGAAATTCTGTTTTGTTCCCTGCCATAGCTTCAGAGTATCTCAACACCAATTTAGGAAATCGTTGGCCTCAATATCACCTAGAATGACTGTCATCTTTCGTCCTTGCGCATGCATTGACAGGAATAATGATGCACAGTAAGGGGGAAATTCTTCAATGAAATATTTTTGGTTGAAGATTATAGCTAGAAAACTCTGCTTCAATGAAGCAATGATATCTGTCCTTGGATGTCCTCAACCTACAGTACATAGTTCTAGTAGAGAGAGCATAAGAATTGCATTTAGAAAATTTTCATTTTTATCTCCTCCCTGGCATGCAGTGAACTGAAATGGGATTAACCTTTTCAGTGCTTTAGCTTTGCAACACAACATATTCATAGGAAGGGCACTTCTGTGAGCTTTCTGGTATTTGACACAATTTATAGAGGGACGAAGAGCAGTCTCAGATGCTCTCAAAGTTATTTCTATGACTACATTCCTACATCCTTTGTAATTTTGAAGCTGAAAAACCATTAAAAATCTAACATTTATGCTTCATTTTCAATATAATAGTTTCATATTTCACCTTTACTGCAACCACCTGCAGAAATAATTCTTAGATATACTTACGACTGAAGGATCTTTTTTCTCTGTTGAATGTGGATTTGTTTTAACTTTCAAAACAGCCCTGTCTTTGTGCACTGTTTTTGTCCCATGTTTTACTTCCTCTAATATGTTGTTTGGGGTTTGTCTTTTGATTTGGAGCCATTTTGCTATACAAGACACCATGCATTTTATAGCTATTTATTGAGCTATTGAACACGTCAATTGCTGTTGTGATTATAGTCTGTAGGCCAAACTTACTAATGGTAGGAGTATTTGAATGATGTCCTGTGAATTCAGCAATTAATATTTCTAAGTATTTCTACATTTATTAATGCATTCGGTATAACACAACTTCCCTATTATTTGCTCAGCTATAATCAATACTGGTCTTAATTCCTAGAAATCATAATTCTATTTCTAATCTAATTTTCATATCACTGCAATACAAAATCTGAATGATGTTTTGTAAGAATTGGTTCCTCTGAATCTGGAGGCAATTTGAATTTTAGTATTAAGGGGAAAAAATATTTTGCTTTGTGCATGGAAAATACAAGCTTTCCAGCACAGGTAACTGCTATTCATGAAGAGCTACCCAGTGACTGACTTTATAAGTGTTATACAATTTCTTAGATAAAAATTACTAGACATTATCAGTGATAATTTAAAAAACCTGTGTTCTCCCAGTAATGCCCCAAGTACTGACAGTAATGAAGTAAAAAAGTGATGAACAGAATTTTCTGTATTTTTTGAGTAACATGCAAAAATATTTCCTTGCAAATTAAAACAATAAAAAAACCCTCCACCACTCATACTATCCTTTCAAATGTACTTGGACAAAATTCAGCTTTTGATTACCTGAGTAATCAAAATTAGTAATTGTGTATATCGTAATAATACACCACAGATTGTTCTTTTATTAAGTCAGGTATTCCAGGTAGTAGGTTTATTCTTTTAAATAATGGATTCAGAAATTGCAATGAAATTGCTCTATCAAATATCTTTTGACTGAGAAGTGAAAGGAAGTGACTATACCTGTAAGTTACCATTTTCATAAAAAGAAACTATCTCAAACTGACAAAGTGTTTGAACAGAAGCAGAATAAAAATATGGGCCATGTCTTTTAAGTGAAGGCTATAGAAACACTTGATTTTTTTTCAAAAGCAAATGGTTTTATGAATGTCATCCCAGAATTTCATGCTCGTTACTGAACTGTACACATTGGGATGCTAAATCTTTTAATATCTGGCAGAAGGAACAATAATTTTTTTTTTAGGTTTTCTTCATTGCTACAACATTAGTTGAGACTTTATTAATTTTGGTTTGTCCTACATGCTGCCTGTTAATATTACAGAATAATAAGAGAATTTTCTCTGTTTAGGCTTATCTGAAGAAAACAGATTTTTTTGTTATCAAACAACATGATGATAGGAATGAGATGGTTAAATTACAGTTCCTTCAAGATTGTATAGTGTGTCAAACATTGCTTAGTTTTCCTTGTTTGTACAGTGGTGAGTATCCCCATCTGTCATGCAAGAGACAGGGTTTAATTTTCCCAGCTGAGAGTGGTTCAACAAGGGGAAGTGCAAAGTCTTGCACCTGGGGAAGAAAAATCCAAGGCACCCAGTGTATGCTGTGAAATGATTGGGTGCAAAGCATCTTTGCAGAAAATGTCCTTAGGACTCATGGTGGATACCAGGTTGAACATTAGCCACCAATGTGCACTTGTGGGTTGTATTAGCAGGAGTTTTGACAGCAGGTTGAAGAAGAGGATCCTTCCTATCTACTCAGCACTGGTGAGGCTACACCTGGAGTGCTGGATCCAGTTCTGGTCTCCCCAGTGCAAGAGGGACATGAGCATATTGGAGGGAGTTCAACAGAGGGCCACAAGTATGATTAAGGGACTGGAGCACCTCACATATAAGGAAAGGCTGAGAGAGCTGGGACTGTTTGACCTGGAGAAGAGAAGGTTCAGAGGGATCTTATTAATGTATATAAATATCTGAAGGGAGGGTGCAAAGAAGAAGCCAAGTTCTTTTCAGTGGTGTCCACTGACAGGACTAGAGGCAATGGGCACAAACTGAAACACAGGATCTTCCATCTGAACATAAAGAAACACTGTGAGGAAACACTGAATATCGGGAATCACTGTGAGGGTGACTGAGTACTGGACAAGTTTCCCAGAGAGGTTGTGAGGTTGTGGAGTCTCACTCCTGGGAGAGACCCAAAATCTCCATGGACATGGTCTTGGGCAACCTGCTCTTGATGGCACTGCTTGAACAGGGGGATTTAGACCAGAGGACCTACAGAGATTCCTTTCCACCTCAACCGTTCTGTGATTCTGTGAGTTGCTCATAGGATCATTTCTCTAAGCAAGTTCATTTTTTAGAATATGTAAATTTTAGTGGAATTTTGATATGGTATGTCTTTGTGGCTCTGGACTAAAGGAGAGAGAGTCTGTTCAATCTTTTAACTTCCCCAACTAATTCATGTGACCAATTTTTCTGTTCTCTTTGAAAATTTTCTTCTGGCTTAGATTCCTGTTAGTGAGTAAATAATTTATTTCTGTATGATCATGGTAGGGAAAAAAATTGTAGGGTTTAGATTTTTTTTATTCTCCCCCCTCTTCATTTTCTAGGACAAGGAATCTTTACTATGTACTTGCATTACCTGCAGAACCATGCATAGCAGCAGATGAACAGGAATAATGGAAATCTTAGCTGTAAAAAATTGCAATAAATGACATTAAGATCTGACAATTACTTTAAAAAAATTTTAAAGAAATTACCATTTCCGTTCTTCATCAAGTATTAAGAATTCAGTTACGTTTTGGTCTGAAGACTGCTTTGACTTCACAGTATAAATTGATGTAAGTATTTGTATTTTTAGGACAGAACTGAAAATATGTTTACTCTTGTTGCACAAGACTTGAGCCATAACCTGAGCTTTACCATTATATCCATTTGGGAGTAGCCAAAGGTGTGTTTGTTACTTCATTTTTGTCTGCCTTCAGTCCCACATGAAAACTGAGAATTGAATTTGAAAAATTGTGTGTTGGAACTGTAGGAAAGTTTTGGTGTTGGCATCCACGAAAGGGTATGGTTTGGAAAGTAGAATGATCAAATCTAAAGCCTAATTCCTATATCTTATTTAATATAGTACTTGAATAGTACTATAGTACTATCATACTATAGTACTTATAGTACAGGTAAGTGAACCATTTAATCATTAATATGTTTCCTGTGTGCAAAGGCTGGAGCATGTTGTTTGAAGGTAAATGAAAGCAATTGGGGAAAAAGGAAAATATGGTCAGAAATCTACCTTCATCTTCCATGACTGTAATTCTTCAAAGTTGTCGTTCTTTTGTGTAATGTTTCTTATGTGTAACATTTCTTTCCTGTTTCACTGTAATGGGGTGCAATTTCAATTAAACACTTGAATCATACTCTGCTCTGGTGAGACCCCACCTGGAGCACTGCATCCAGCTGAGTCCTCAGCAAAGGAAACATATGGACCTGTTGGAGTGGGTCCAGAGGAAGGCCACAAAAATGATCAAAGGGATGGTGCACCTCTCCTATGAGGAAAGGCCAAGAGAGTTGGGGTTGTTCAGACCAGAGAGGAGAAGGCTCTGGGGAGATGTTATTGCAGCCTTCCAGTACTTAAAGGATGCTTGTAAGAAAGATGGGGACAGACTTTTTAATGGGGCCTGTAGCAATACAGCAAGGGGTAATGGTTTTAAACTAAAGGAGGGTAGATTTTGGCTAGATGTGAGGAAGAAATTTTTTATGATGAGGGTGGTGAAACACTGGCATGGATTGCCCAGAGAGGTGGTAGATGCGCCATCCCTGGAAACATTCAAGGTCAGGTTGGATGGGTTTCTAAGCAATGTGATGTAGTTGAAAATGTCCCTGCTCACTGCAGGGTTCATTGGACTAGATGAACTTTAAAGGTCCCTTCCAACCCAAAGATTCTATGATTCTATGATCATCTGTTTCTTTTCCTTCCCAAACAGATGCAGCATCAAGCCTCTTTATCCAATATCATTCATTTGGAGAGAACCAGATGACATTTTACATAGGGCCATATCAACAGCTTGGCTAGGAGAGAGTAGCAGTTAATTTTTGAGAGGGAACTATTTTCTGGGCACAGTGGTGTTATATAAAGGGGAACAAGATGGGGATAAAGAATATGCTCCTTCTAAACTACAGAAATATGAGAAAGGTTGTGCTTTCTTTTGTCCCATCATGTTACATGTATAGCTTAAGAAAAGCCTCATTCAAACAGAAAAGAACAAATATCTGAAATACTAATATAGGAGTGTGACATACTATGGGAAAATGCAATCTCTTTCTTGAGTAATGTACTGTTTCTTATTTCTGAGAACAACCTTACTGAGCTGGGTGAATACTTTGTCTGCCTTTTTGTCTGCCTCACAAAGTTCTTGAGTCAAAGGCTTCACTTGTACCTAGCAGAAACACTGATGTGATGCGGATGACATGAACAGTGAACACTGAATTAAACTGTTTTTGAAAGAGTAAATAGTAAGTCCAGGTACTGGTCAGTGTGTATCTGCCTATTCTGATTTACATGACATACAACATGCTAAACCATTTATGAGAAAGAAGGGTCAGTGAATGAGAATTTTTCCTGAATATTGAGGACTACAATTTCATCCACATCTGTGCATACTTGAGAATGTAGTGAGGATTGTGTGGGATACAGATCTGTGGTTTAAATTTCCACTGCTGTGAATTTGCGAATAGCTACTGAAATAAAAATCAGAAAAATAGAAGACCAAAAGGATACAGTAGGTGATGTTCTATACTACATGTTAGCTTGCAAGTATAAAGCACTGAGCATAGAGCGAAAGGGGGAAGAAGAGAGAAATTAATTCAGTAAATCTCTCTCCCAATTAAAAGTACTCATGCTCCCCATTCATAAAATAAAAACACTTGGTTTTTTTATTATTATTCTTTTGATAGTTTTTTTCTCTTCCGTTTCTTCTGCACTCTCCTTTGTGGGTATTTCTCACTAAGTGCCAGCCATGGGAAGACAGAAGGAGAAATAGAAACCATGCTGTGATGTACATAAAGTGAATTTGACATTGTGTCATCTGCATGGTGTAATATTTATGTAAGTAATGGATTTCTCCGTTATGTGCTGATGTCGGAAAGCTGGTATTTACTGAAATTGTTTTGTGGAGAGGTTTAACCTTGGTGAGTACAACAATGTGTATTTACAAATCAAATAATATTTTTACTTCCTATGTATACATAATATTTTTTGCCCTGTATATGACCTACAGATGCAAGTAGGTCACCGTCATTTTGGGACTGGTAAAGTCATCATTCTCTTCATGAGCAGCTGAACACTTCAGGTGATGTTTCAGGTTTGACACTGCAATTTCACAATGCAGTTGCTAGCCACACAGCTTAACGTTTGTTAGTCTTGGAAATCATAAAGATGGCTTATACTCTGGCCTCAGTCTTCCTGAGAAATATCTTTGTTTTCTAACTGCCACTACTTGAGTTTATCATTAAGAAATTCAGGGAGGTTCAGAACAGAACTATAGCCTTTCAATCTCCTTTGGATTTAGCAGCAGAGATGGCTTGTGTTCAGCTTTTAGCTATGGCTTGAGCATGATCTTGAGAGACTAACCAATCTTTTGAGGCTGTACCTCAAGGAGGCTGGTAATCTCAGAAGAGCTCTTGTAGATATTTTTGTGTGCATGTGGGTGGTTTTTTTCCAAGAATTCCACTATGACATGCCTAGAGATGAAATAAAAAGTAACTAGATTTTTATATGGAAAAGTTCTGGAAGTCTACAAAGCGATGAGGTGAATTGCAACATTTTCTTATGTGCCAGTAAATTTTCTTCCCCCATGACTTTAGGCACTGTGGAACAAGTAGCACATACACTAGCGGGAAGTCTCTTAGTGACTTGATGCCAGCAATACAAATTTCTTTGCCATTTGGGAGGATGAAGATTAATTAATTGTCTGTCTGTTGGGGAATAGATTTATTAAAGAGTAAAAAATAATCATTAATGGAATATAAAGCAGTGTCCTAAAATTAAGATATTTGCCACCAGTTGATACAGAGTGAATCTAAAAGGGAACATTTAGGCACTGTTATTATGACATAATTGTAGAAGAATACCAGTCATGTACTGATTAGTCTCATGAAAGTGACAGCGAGGGCAAGAGAAGTTAAGATTACTTAGCAAACATTGGAAAAAGATGGTATGAAATGTTTGTCCCTTGTATCTGCATTTTCCCAGTGTTTCTTTAAAATGAAAATTCAGTGCTATTTATCCTTACTCAGTAAGCTAAGAAAAATTTACAAATACACAAGTAAAATACCTTATTTACGACAGATGTTTACTAGTTGAATTTGAGAGATTTACATGTTAAAATCAAAGCAGAAGTCACAGCAGTGTATATCAGGATTGGGAATATTGATTGTATTTTAATTCTTTTCTCTCAAGCTTTGTTGTATGCAGTAGTTAATGTACCACTCCTAACACAAATACAGTATATTCCAGCTGCTGAGTAATGAAATGCCTAATGAACATTGGACACTTGGTTCATTCCTAATACCTTAGTGCAGATTCTACAAAAACTACTTGATAGTTTTTTACTCTTTACCCTCTCTAAAGGGTCTAGTAAGAAGTCAAGAATTCAATCAATGTGAAAAATGCAATGACTGCTTTGGGGCTTAGAAACATGCACACTTAAGCCTATTTCTGACCTGTCCAATAAATGTTAGCTGCCTTGGAATCTGAAATCTTTTGTCTGACCTTTTTTACGAAGCTGCTCAGTAAGTAATTACTGGAGGGAGGAATGAGAACTCTTCAGAGCAGTTTGTACTCCATGTGCTCTTTTCCCTTTTTTTGTTATTTTGCCATTATTGCAACCTGTGTCTTGTTTTCCCAAGTATCCTTTCAGATACCACTGTTAAATGGATGTTTCCAATCTTGTTTGACTGTTTGTTGTAATTGTTATTCTGCCCTGAAATATGCCCAAGCAAAAATATTATCTTAAGGAACTATTGCCACTTAATGTGTTGGGCATCATCCTGATTGATTAGCGTTATGGCACAAAGGAACCTCGTCCAACTTTTGCATCAAGAAAATTTCAGTTAAGTACAAAGACCAAAATGTTGTGTATCTTTCAATTTATAAAAAGTTTGGTAAAAACTCTACCTGTAATACTTTTGAAAATGCTGTTGCTCTGTTTTTACAAGAAATTCAGTATCTCATCTAAAATGCAGTACAGTACAAGTACTCAGCAGTGGGAAATGCAGAGTTTGGTTTCTTCATAAATTTGGCCAAGTACATGTCAAAACCTGAAGTGTCCAGTGAAAGTAAATACAAAAAGGTTCACAAAACTTTAGGGTAACCAATTTCACAGTAAAAGCAACAATGAGAATTTCTTAAAACTTCATGTTTTTTTTCCAGGCTACTTGAACTTCTTTTAGATATTGACTGTATCACTAATACAAGAAAACAGAGCTCACTGAATTACTTCACTTCATGAAGGTGAGGTTATAGTTAAACTGAAAAGACAAGTGGTATTGCTGTTACATTTCCTCATCAGGGCTTTAAAATGGGCAGACTAGAAATTTCAACTTCTTGCCTGCAAATTGTCATCTCCTTTTTTCTGATGTGATAATTGTACTTTAATCTTAATGGTTACTTAGTAGGCTTTTAGAGTTCTTCTTTCAATTCCCCAGTAAATCTGGATGAGTAGTGGTATCTCTCAGTCATTTCCATTACACTTAGCCTTTTCTGTCTGATAATGAAGCTCTTGAGCTAGCATATGTCTCAGAACTCTCCTGTGTTTTAAGCATCTTCCTATTCTCCATTTCGGTCCCTCTGTTTTATTATCATTATCCTTTCAGATCTGTTGTGCCACTGCAATTATTAAAGTAATCTTATTTTCATCTCTTTCAGGTGAAGTATTTCTAACCCTGCTCTCTGTGTATATGTGATACTTCTCTTTCCTAGTTTGCTAATGTATCACACCTTCTTTGTCCTGTTCACACGTACCATTTTGTTTATTAATTATTTAAATATACAATAAATTATATTAATATTGTTTATGCCTTTTACTGCAAGGTACTAATAGTGACTGATACCAGATATATATCTTTGTGGTGCTGTGTGGATGCTGGCTTTTGTCATGTGATAGTTTAGTAACAGCATGTTCATAAAAGTGGTAGCCTCAGTTTCAATCCTTTGTCTTAATCAAACCTGAGATTTTGGTCAAATATAATGGTTTGTGTAAGTTACAAACTTACAAAGTGCTGCAGGTTTCTTTCTGTCTAAGCCCTACAATACTCCACTAGAAATAGTGACACGCCCACCTTCCCACTTCATGTCTTCTTTAATTGCGAGTCTCATTCTGTTTTCCTCTAACATAGTCATACATGTTTCCATAACATAGTCAAAGGTATGCTGGGAGTCACTTCTTCCTGTGCAGGTTATGTCTGAATTATCATACAGATGGATGTTTTATAAATGTTGACAAAAAAGGTTTGGATGACCGAAGGAGTATATCTAAGCGTGTATGCCTTTGTAGCACAACCTAGCAATTTTCGTTGGACAATAAGTCCTAGTATTTATGTGAAATGTTTCCCTTATTCTCAGGGAATTTATTTTATAGGAATAATAGTCTGTTTCTTTCTAAAGAACACCCTGTGTAAAGAGATTAGTTTTATCTTGCACACCAGCCTATATCTACATAGCATAACTTAGTGCCACAGTGAAATATGTAAACTGCCTCTGAACCTAGTATTGATATCCTAGTGTTATGCTCTATTTATTTGCTTAATTAGTTGTATCAAAAAACCTTTGGTGAAACATGGCACTAAAGTAGATATATGGCTTCCAGAGCTAGAACTAGATTGAATCATAGAATCATAGAATAGTTTTTGTTGAAAGGGACATCCATGACTTCAAAGGTCATCTAGTCCAACCTCCCTGCAATGAGCATCTTCAAGTAGGTCAGGTTGCTCAGAGAGGATGCCCCACCCCTGGAAACATTCAAGATCAGGGTGGATGGGCCATCTACCAGCTCTCTGGGCAACCTGTGCCAGTGTTTTACCACCATCGTCATAAAATCTTTTCTTCCTTCTGTCTAATCTAAACCCCACTTCTTTTAGTTCAAAACCATTGCCCCTTGTCCTCTCACTACAGACCGTAGCAAAAATTCTCTCTCTTTCTTATAAGTCTCCTTTAAGTATTGAAAGACCTCAATAAGATCTGTCGGAGCCTTCTCCTCTCCAGGCTGACCAACTCCAACTCTCGCAGCCTTTTGTCATAGAAGAGATGTTCCATTCCTCTGGTCATTTTTGTGGCCCTCCTCTTGATCCACTCCGACAGGTCCATGCCCTTGTTGTACTGGGGACTCCAGAGCTGGATGCTGCACTGCAGGTGCGGTCTCAGCAGAGAAGAGTAGAGGGGCAGAATCAGCTCCCTTGATCTGCTGGCCCTGCTTCTTTTGATGCATCCCAGGATACAGTTGGCTTTCTGGGTTGCAAGCACACATTGTTGGCTCATGTCCAGCTTTTCATTCACCAGTACCACCAACTCCTTCTTGGCAGGGCTGATCTCAATCCCTTCAACCCCCAGCCTTTATTGATACCTTGCACTTGTCCTTGTTGCATCTCATGAGGTTCACATGGGCCCATTCCTTGAGCTTGTCCAGGTCCCCCTGGATGGCATCCCATCCCTCAGGTGTATCAACTGCACCATTCAGCTTGGTGTCATCTGAGGTTGCATTAAATCCCACTGCTTATCACAGAATCACAGAATCACTAAGTTGGAAAGGACCTTCAAAATCGTCAAGTCCAACCATTAATCCAGTGCCACCATGTTCCCTAAACCATGTCCTGAGGTGCCACATCCACAGGTTTTTTGAACACTTCCAGAGATGGCGACTCCACCACCTCCCTGGGCAGCCTGTTCCAATGCCGGACCACTCTCTCGGTGAAGAAATTTTTCCTAATAGCCAATATAAACCTCCCCTGGTGCAACTTGAGGCCATTTCCGCTCTTTCTATTGCTAGTTACTTGGGAGAAGAGGCCAACACCCTCGTCGCCACAACCCCTTTCAGGTAGTTGTAGAGAGTGATAAGGTTTCCCCTCAGCCTCCTCTTCTCCAGACTAAACAACCCCAGTTCCCTCAGCCGCTCCTCATAAGACTTGTGCTCCAGCCCCCTCACCAGCTTTGTTGTCCTTCTCTGGACACGCTCCAGCACCTCAGCATCCTTCTTGTAGTGAAGGGCTCGAAACTGAACGCAGGATTCAAGGTGCGGCCTCACCAGTGCCGAGTACAGGGGCACGATCCCTTCCCTACTCCTGCTGGCCACACTATTCCTGATACAGGCAAGGACGCTGTTGACCTTCTTGGCCACCTGGGCACACTGCCGGCTGATATTCAGCCAGCTGTCACCCCCGGGTCCCTTTCCGCTGGGTAGCTCTCCAGCCACTCCTCCCAAGCCTGTAGCATTGCATGGGGTTGTTGTGGCCCAAGTGCAGGGTCCTGCACTTGGCCTTATTAAACCTCATACAGTTGACCTCTGCCCATTGATCCAGCCTGTCCAGATCCCTCTGCAGAGCCCTCCTACCCTCCAGCAGATCAACACTCCCACCCAACTTGGTGTCATCTGCAAACTTACTGAGGGAGCACTCGATCCCCTCATCTAGATCATCTATAAAGATATTGAACAAGACTGGCCCCTGAACTGAGCCCTGGGGAACATCGCTTGTGACCGGCCGCCAGCCGGATTTAACGCTGTTCACCACAACTCTCTGGGCTCGGCCATCCAGCCAGTTCCTCACCCAGCGAAGAGTAATTATGTCATTGATGAAGTTATTAAACAGTACGGTATGGCATTTATCTTTGCATGGTATTTGTCACCTAAGTATTTGAACTGATAAGAACTTGCAAATAATTATGTTTAATGTCATGGGCCACATAGCTGATCATGAGAGGTGTCTGAAAAGGCAGAGCATAAAAAGCACTTAACTTTCCTGCTAGAAAAGGCTTCAAAATGCTGCACTCACAGAAAAAGAGAAAAAAAATAAAGAAGTCTTCAGCTCTGTTAAGATTTCTTCTGAGGAGATTGCAGCTTTTATTTCTGTTAACTACTGATTAAGCTCAGCTATCTGCATATCTGTGTGTGAGGTCTGAGGCTTGAGGACACTGTAGGCATGAAGGAGAAGTAGTTCTGAGTGTAATATGGGCCTGAAGAAGATACAATCTTACTTAACAGGAAATTGGTAGGTATTGCCTGTGAAAAGTGTCTGTCTCTGTACAGGGAAAACCACATGAGTTGTAGGACCCTGTGACAGAAAGGACAGTGTTGATTCAGTCTCTCTGAAATCAATGAATCTAGGAAAAGGAGTTTTGTCAGGGTTTATCTTTGGCATGGAGTTTGGGACTTGAAAGGTGTCATCTGATATTTGTTTACTGATGGCTCTTTCTTTAACATTTACTTATATCAGCTAAAATTACACAGTCAAAAGCATAAGCTTATTTTTACTGACAAGTGTTCAGTCACTGAATACAGTTGTGGCTTGTCTTACACTTCACAGTTAACACAAGTACATTTTTAAGCCTGCACAAATATTCAATAGAGAGACTAAATAAAATTTAATCTTAAATCTACAGCAAAATTGTTAAAAACAAGAAAGGCGCATATAGGGAGCAGAAAATTCATAGTTTAAGGAACATAATATGCAAAGTACATTTCTATCTCATTTAAATGTCACTTAGATGAAGAATCAAATTGTTTCCACCGTTTCTATTTTAGGTAGATTATGGGATATAAGAAGGGGGAAAAGGAAAGAGCTAGGGAATAAAATACATAGTGCATGAATAAATGTTTTAAGCATCAAAAATAGTCTGTATTTGTGAATTTTCACTACATGAAAGACACCTTTATCTTTTATTTGGATGAGGACTTAGAAAAATAAAATAAAGTTGGGACTGAATTATTTCCAATACATTTGCTTAAGGACAGTTCTGACTTAAAAATGTTCTGATTCTCCCAAGAAATGCTCAGGTCCACAACACTGACCAAACTACCTTGTTGTCAGTAGTACTTCGTTTCATCTGGGATAGAGTTAATTTTCTACCTAGTAGCTGGTATAGTGCTGTATTTTGGATATAGTATGAGAGTAATGTTGATAACACACTGATGTTTTTAGTTGTTGTTAAGTAGCTCTAGTGCTTACACTAAGTCAAGGACATTTCAGCTTCCTGTGCTCTGCCAGCAGGGAGGTGCACAAGAAGCTGGGAGGGGGCATAGCCAGGACAGTTGACCCAGACTGGCCAAAGGGATATTCCCTACCATGTAACATCTCTTGATTTTGTGTATTCTTTTATGATGATGATGTTTTCAACTTCTTTTGCTGTCCTATTAAAGTGCTTTTATCTCAACCCACAAGTTTTTTGTTTCTGATTCGCTCCCCCATCCCACCTGGGGCTGAGGGGAAATGAGCAAGTGGCTGCACGGTACTTAGTTGCCGGCTGGGGCTAAACCACAACACTTGTAAAAGACATTACCTTATTTTTTAAATAATTGCACAAGTAAATGTATTTACAAGAGGAATCTTGTTGGAAAGTTGTGGTATGTGGCCAATTTTTGTAACAATGTGTACACCAAGGTGATAAATCACCCTTCTTTCTTTCTTTGTCCTTCTTTCTTCTCCATTTTGCCACACTCTAAAAGAAATTTGGTTTACAGTGTTTTATTTGCCTGTAGGCTTCTGTGTCTTTCATGCATGCTGAAATAAAATATGAATGAGTTTGCAGAAATGGATTTATTTGTTTTGAAAAAGTAACTTTCCTCTACAGAAGACTTCATTAGTTTCTATGACTCCAAGGAGATTCAGTTGACTCCATTGTGAATCTTGCTTTGGGCGCTGAAAGGGAAAGGGGAGGAGGTAGGATTGCAAACAAGTATGTAATACATTTCAGGGTATGTATTTGATATATTTGTGGGCTTTTTGTTTATTTATTTTTTTACAAAGCCTTGCAAACAGACATCACATTTGTTTGCAGCTGGTAGTAGTCTTTACCTTCCAAGAGGTACAGAAAAGATTTTGTCATATTCTCAAAGGGCAATATATTGACATTTTGATTTAATTTTCTCTTAACAAGACTGATAATTTTACATGTTGAGTTGTGTAGGAAAAATAAATAATGGAGCATGGTGCATCTGCAAAATATTAACTGCTGTAGTCTTGAGAAACAAATAATGACATATTTAATTAATCTGTCTTGATTTTATGCTAAGAGAATGGGTCTTGTATTGTTTTTTTACTACTTATAAAAATTTCTGGTAAGAATTTGATTGTGATCAATCAGGAATTTTCTAATTACTTTTCATGAGTTTCAATTTATCTACTTAATATTTTGGTTGATTACATGAAATAAATTTTAGTTAAATTGCTGAGTGAACAAACTGTGCCATGAGGAAATATCTATTTGCCCTTTTAAACCACCCATCTTAATAAGATCATATCTTGGTTTAGATCCTAACAGCAATAAACAGGAATGCATGAGAACTACAGTTCTAAAAGAGATGGGAAATGGAAGGTCTGTGTCAGTGATAAATACAGGAGTAGAAAGAAACTGCAGGTAAATACCATCTCTCTCCTCCTACAGAAAAGCCAGGAAGCTTGAAGTTATCTGAGACAACAAATATTTCTGAGTAATTTCTCTGACAGAAATTATCAAACCTAGGACTCAAGTGGTTTTAATGCCATATGCATTAAGCAAAGCAAAAGACTTTTGGATGAATGTCCCATACATTTATCTATAAGAACTGTCCCGAGTTGTTTGTGACAACCACTGAGTTTTGGCACTTATAGAGATATGCTTTTTGCCCGTGCTAGTTGGATTTGTGCTGTTAGGTTGGTATCAGCAGCATACATGCTGTCAGGGAGAGGTACCGCACAGCTGGAAGGGGCTGCTGTGCAAGGGCTGGGGACCCATGCACTGAGGGTGGCAACAAAGCAGGTAGGGGAACAGGGCACAGCCCCACAGTGCCCCAGGTAGGGGTAGAGCAGGAAGCCCTGGCAGTAGCCAGGGACAGCCAGCAGGACCGCCACTGCCAGACAAGCATGTGGTGGGTTTTCACTCTGCTAAAGGTACAGAAAAGTTAAGAGAGGAAAAAGGCACAGACTAGCTTTCTCAGCTTCTGAAACGTGGAAGCCTGACTGCCACCCTGCAGAAAAATAGCAATTTCTAGCATTTCTACACTGGAACTTCAAACTGTCTGTAGAAAAGTTAGCCCTTGCTCCTGGTCCATTCTTTTTCCAAACTTTTTCCCATTATAAAACCTGTTTCTCTTTCTGAAGTGAAATGAAATAAAAAGCAATGCAGAAGAAGAAGCTACTCCTTAACCTTTAACTTTAGTGTGGCAATCCATCTTCCCTCCTATGGATTCCATAATCCCATAAAAGGATTATGATTGCATTCATAAACAAAAAACTTGTCCTTTTAGATATAATATTGTGCATAAAAGCAAATTTTCATAAATCCACACCTACCATGTAAAATTTCAGCCCAATCCAAATGTAAAATATAGAGCTATAGTTTTCTAAAATAGGGACTTTGTATGCTGTCTTACATTTTATTCTGAAAGGGATGAGATATCTATCAGGCAGTAGCTGACTCAGAAGGATTAAGGATTGGAGGGAGAAGTGCTGAGGGTTTAGGGACCTTTATGCTTTGATGTTTCTATCCACTTTATTAGATGGTGATAGATTTCCATACCTTTCTTTTTGACATTTATAATCATAATTGTGCCTCTTAATAGCAGCAGAATGTCCAGCTGCACTACTGAATTACTAAAAAATATCAGTCATAAACAAAGGAAGTAGAATGTTAAAAATACATTTTCAGGCTGCTTAGGCCATTAGTAGTTTTTCTGAAATTGGAATGTAAGGAAGAACATAAAACCCAAACCCACTTCCATTCTTAAAGTCCAAGTAAGGAAATACATACTATGGATTCTCTTTGTTAGTCTAGAAAATTGCATTAGAGTGCCTTCACAGTCCTGTCCTTCTCCCCCAAAAGCGATGCAATATGCTTGTTAATGTTCATGTCTGTCAGTCTATTATTGTGTACCTTTTATGAATTCAGGCTCTTATCTCTAAGACTCTTCTGTAAGTACTTTGCAAGACTTCCACAGCATGCACAGAGAGCATGCTCTGTCCTTTAGCTGTGTTCTAGTCCCCTCAGACTGTGTTTGTGGTATGCAGGTGATTCTTCAGCTACAGGACTGGGAAGAAGGATGAGGATTTGCCCTAGAAAGAGCTTCCATTTTCAAAAAAAGAAAGGACCTAGTAAAAGAAAACTGTTCTTATATCTGAAACACTGAGCAAGAAGATTAACAGAGCAGCAATGGAGAATTAATTTAAGATTAAAGGAGCAATAACATAGTGACTGCTTGTGAAAAGGAGAATCATCTAATGCCATAAACACCAGTGTAAGAAGGCAAGATGAAGCTGCACAATATCCTCAGTCCAGCAAAGAGCCTGAGCAAGGAAGCTGTTGATCACCGCTGGACACCATTCCTGCTGTTATAGGGAATTGTTCTAAACATCTTCTGCTTAAAATAGTGTTATATCTGGTGGTTTATAAAATATGAGCTTCTAGCTCAAATGTTATTTCAAAGCACCAAGATCTGCAGACCTTACACAGGCAAAAACCCCAAGTCTATCAAAATGTCAACCTGTCAAAACATCTGAAATTTGACCTCAAAATGGAATAACAATAGTCTTGTGTAATAACAGGTTTTAAGAGAGAGCATGGTATTAATTTGATGAAGGTGGTTTAGTTGCTTTGTTAAATCAAATAACTGGAATGATTATTTTAGCTCTCTACTAAGTAAATCAGAAGTCTGATTAACATAGACTAATGGCTACCTAACAGGTGTTTCATCTGAGTTTAACTGAAAATTGATTAGGCAACTGGAAAATTGCTAGATATTAGTAGTTATTTGATTAGTTGTTTCAGAGAAATAAGGAAATGTCTTGCAAGATAGTGAAGCTTCCATGCTAGGGATAAAAATTGCTGTCAGGAAGCCATTTATATCTTGATTCTGGAGTTTTAGGTCCAAAGGTTGTGCTAATAGAAAATAGCCCAGTAAGACTAGTTCTTCTGTGTATATGTTTGTATATGTGTATAAATGTGTATGTATGTGTATATACGTGTATATGTGTATATGTACATGTCTTCTGTGTATATTTTTTTTTTTTTTTTGCTACTGAGCTACTAAACTGTTATAGTCTGTATTTTTATACAATATATTCCATTTCACAATGTTACGGTCCCTTCACTCTCACTCCAGAACAAAACTTTTTTTCTTTTTTGAAATGTTCTTTAAATGTCTTAATGCTCAGAATATGCAGAAAATAAAACAGTGTACCAATTTTCTTTTACCTCTACTCTCTTGTAATGCTCTCATTTTCTAATATAAATGGAAAAAAAGTACAAAGATGTTACTCTTCCCCGACTTTGTGGGTCCAAGACTAGATTTGATTATAAGCTTTCCTGCACTGGGATGCACGCTTAATCTGAAAACAATCTCAAAATGAGAATATGTAGTACTCATACCCCTAAATTGTTTCACCTTTCTTCCTGTTACTTGTTTTCACCCAAGTCTAATGTTAATGGTGATTATTCACTATCTGAAGCCCTTGGTGGAATTGAGGTCCTGTGCTCTCTATTTTTTTATTTGCTTTCTGTGACAGGTTGTAAGGCATTGTAAAAGGGGCTTTGTGTTTTCCTCTAATTTGTAAAAGTCTCTGTTCTTCCCTAAAAGCCATTTTGATTCAACTTTGCTGAAGGAATGAGAGGACAGCACTTGCCCTGTTAGTCGTAAGAAAAATCTTTTTTGCTTAGGGATATTTTCCATGGAACAGTTCACATTTGTGTTGATTTAGTGGTGTATCTTAACAATTCATAGGTGCCAGTCACATTTTCCTCCTGACTTTAATTTTATTATAGTGAGTTTTTAAATGTATGCCCCACAAAATTAGTATGGCAAGTTTCTTTATCTCAAAGCAAAGTAAGAACATCCTGCCTCTTATTGAACTGAAATTTGTCACTTGGTTAAAAATTGGCATAAAATAATTTCCAGTGTATCTGTCAATTGAAATTCAATGTCCTTTACATGCAAAATGAATCTCATTGATCATGCATGATGAAAACTGGGTTTAAATATTAAGTAGTTTTTTTAAAAAAACCTGTTATTTTACAGTTAAAGGGATGTTGATGGAATATGTAATATATATATTACGTATTCAAAGGCCTCTGCTATGATGACCTTATTTTCAACTCAACCTGGTGAAATTGCAAGTCCTACTTAATGGAGACAACCAACACGGAATAGTGATGTTGGCAACTACTGAAGTCAACTTCAATTATTTGTTAACAGTAAGTAATCATCCTTCTTTGAAATAAGACTTACCTAGAAATCATTAAGTAAAGCTTGTCTCTGCCATTAGTACAGATTCCTAACAGATGACTCCACCTCATACTAACAAAGAGATACTGCTCTACAGAATATATTTTACTGTTCTAGCTTAAGTTAACCTACATATAACACTGAATTAAAAATATTCAATATTCAGATTAACTTGTCAATTCTCAATTTGGGCAATAAGATATTTTTTCGTGTGCGTTTAATTTTGATTTTGGATATTCCTGTCTTTTTTTTCAATGTCAAACTTCTAATTTATGGAGTTATTCTATGTAAGGATTTTATAGAATTAATCTGTGTCTAGTTTCTTCCTGTATTTTGTAAGACAGAAATAAGAAATATTTTTTTATTTTGTGAAGTAGTGGCCTTTCTACCTTCTTTTTAGCTTATAACAAAATAGGGATCAAATTCTTTCACAGACTCTTTGATTATGGCAATATATAATTAATAATAGTAAAAAAAATCTTTTTTTGTCATACATAATCTTATGGGTATCAACAGAAAAAGATTTTTACTATAAGCATGATGAATATTCTCCTTAAAACACTGTTTACAACTCAGCACTTATTAATTATTTTTTCATGAGGACTGGGAGACTCTCCCATTTTCAGTCAATTACCTTATCTATGATTTTTCCCAAATGGCTTTGATGCTTAAATTCATATATAATAAGTAACACTTATAATTTCTATAAAAAAACCTAGTGGCAAAAGTCTGCATGGAATAGTGGATTTTAAACATGCAATTACAAATGTATAAATGTTACATTGTTTGTAACAGGTTAATTTAACTAAATAAAAACCTACTTTTGTGGTTTCATTTATATTGAGAAAAACAATTCTGACCTTGCCATATTGGATAGGAATGTGATGCTATTGTCCTTTGTGGTTCTCATAAATATCAGTACATAATACTTTCTATTGAGTGTCAGTTGGACTCCATCTTTATTGGCATGACTGTACTGCTTGTCATTCATTTGTCAAAGGCCTCTGAATGACAGAGGCATTTGCATGCATTTCACTGATGTTAGTTGATATGCCCTCCAGCTATACCTTTCTCTCAACATTTTCCTGGGGCCATGGGAGTTCCCATCTGGAAAAGCAAATCTGAGTGAAACCTCTCAGCCTGTCTTGGTATACAGATGACTTCTGATGTTGGGAGAGCCTATGGTTTTAGAAGAATATTAACTACCTGCACTGGTGAGTCTGCACCTCGAATACTGTTTTCAGTTTTGGGCCCCTCACTACAAGAAGGACATCGAGGTGCTGGAGCATGTCCAGAGAAGGGCAACGAAGCTGGTGAGGGGTCTGGAGAACAAGTCTTGCGAGGAGCGGCTGAGGGAAGTGAAGTTGTTTAGTTTGGAGAAGGGAGGGCTGAGGGGAGACCTTATCACTCTCTATAACTACCTTAGGGGAGGTTGTAGTGAGGTGGGTGTTGGTCTCTTAGCAATAGAACAAGAGGAAATTACCTCAAGTTTAGTCAGGGGAGTTTTAGATTAGGTATTAGGAAAAATTTCTTCACCAAAAGGGTTATTAAGCATTGGAACTGGCTGCCCGTGGAAGTGATTGAGTCACCATCCTTGGAGATATTTAGAAGACGTGTAAATGTGGTACTTAGGAACATAGTTTAGTGGTGAGCTTGGCAGTGGCTTGGCCGTTGGACTTGGCGATCTTAAAGGTCTTTTCCAACCTAAGCGATTCTATTATTCTGTGAATGTGGATTATCATAAATTTGAGTCATTTTCAGGTCTTTGGTCTCATAAAGGCAGAAGTCTTGCAGATATGTTGTCCAGCCATGTAGGAATGATGTTAGCAAAGCTCAAGCTGAAGCTGACACTTGCAAGGGCAGCAGTAAGAGTTTGTCTAATATGATATTTTTATAACAAGGCTGAATAAGGAGAAAAGTCTGCTGCTGAAGAGTAAAAGTGATTTAGTGAACACAGTCACAGATAAGTGTAAGGTACTGGATACCTTCCCTGCCTTGGTCCTTACCAGCAGTATCTTCTGGGCATCTGTTTTTAGAGGCAGAATAATTATGAGCAGAAAAATGGGATCTGGTCAATGATTACTTCTGAGATCTTGACACATAGAAATCCTTGGGACTGGATAAGCTGTATCTGAGGGTATGCCAGAGTCCAATACTCTCTGACCAGGTTCTTTTGGATATTTCATGTGTTGAGGCTGTAAACGTTTAAAATAAAATTTACTTATTTGAAGACATTTGATGTTACATGGGATTTCTGTTTTAGCAAAGGGATACAAAATACACTGAAAACACAATACAAATGTGAGTTACACTTAGCAAAAGTACAGTGATTACAATACACAGTTCGGTTACAGTACCATTACTGGTCTCTACAACATGCTCACTGTCATGATGATGGGCCACCCCAGTCACTGGGAAGGCATATATGGGTTGAAGCCAACACGAGCTTGTTGCTCTCTTCAAAATTCTTTTGCTAATTTTCTGAATTTTTCATGCTATGTTGGACTGAGCCACATATTCATTCCCTCCATGCTGGTCTGGCTAACTCAGGTAGATATTTGCACTCTCTTAATGATCTCAGAGTGAAACACTCCCACTGGATCCACTCAACTATTGATAGCTATTTACCTAAAACAAAGCTCACTTTCTAGTCCCTTTTGTGTTGGGATAAAGACAACTTCTTTGCCACAGCTGTGGTCAATCACAATGTGCATTGTTCCCTGAGCTTCATGGGCACATCACCCTTGCCCATCTCCTGTGAGCCGTATTCGACGGTAGGGGCTTATCGTTGAGTCATAGAGTACTGAGAGTACATGGCTGATATCATAGTGAGGCCACTTCCTATGAGATGTCCTCAGCAGCTGGAGAAAGGCAAATTTTCACCAACCTTCAAAAAATGCCAAAAAGAAAAATACAGGTCAGTCTACCTCTCTTTGGTCTTTCTCTCTGAGAAAATCACAAAGTGAGTCCTCTTCTTGGAGCACATTTCTGAGCACTTGGAAGAGAAGGAGACTGGGAAGAGCCAGCATGGATTCACCAAGAGTAAATCATGCTGGACCAACATGATTGCCTTCTAGGCTAACTAGACTGGATTTGTGGAAGAGAAGGCAGTGGATGCCATTTACCTCAACTTTAGCAAGGCCTTTGACAGTCTTATGCAACATTCTTGTAGCATGTTGTTGTCTACATAGATGGATGACTGGATAAGTAAAAAATTAATGAAACAATTCCAAAAAAAGAGCTGCTGGAGCACCCTGCCAGGCCAGGCTAAGCTGAAACTGAGTATGTGTGAGTATGTGAGTATGTGTGCCCTATAGAATACCAGGCAGGAATGGGTTTTAGGCAGGCATGGGGAGACCTGGAAAAACATGGAAGTGAGGGTGTCCTGGATCAGACATAAGCTTTTTTGCAAACTGTGTAATAATTTCCTTCCTGCTGCAATAGGAAAAGAAACAAAGTAAGCCCTTGTACTTGAGGTGACTTTTCCATACTATCCCAAGTAAATGTTTTTTCTGGAATTATACCACTGAGCAATTGACATTGCAGCTGCTTTATTCTAGTGACATCTAATGAACCTTAAACTTCCACCAAGCACTTTGGTGACTATGTTTTATGTCTGCATGGTAGTTTTTATAGCCAAATGCCCCACATCAAATAAATTTCCCTTGGCAACACTTCCCAGTAAAAAGAATGAGGTGATTTTTGTAGGGTAAAACAGCTGGCTGGATATATTACTGGATATATACTGGATATGTGAAAAATATTGCAGAGAAAATAACCTTCTTCTTATACCCTTTGTTTTGACAGTGGTAAGTTAAGAGTCCCTAGCATGATATGCTACTTCAAAGTATTACAGAAATTCAGAGGTTCTTGTACACAGAATTAGTGCCATTGTTCAGCTCTGCCTTGCCCAGCCTTCGGGCCACCCACAGGACCCACATCCTGGCCTGTCCCCAGGTAGGTGCCCAATACCTGGGGTGGGGGCTGACCCTGGTGCCCCCAGCTGCCCTGCTCCCCAAACCAAAGATGTCTATGTGTACTCAGTTTCATTTTCTAGGCAGTAAACCACTGACTGTCCACCATCACTTTGGAATATCTGCGCAAAGTGTTGTCAGGAAGTATGATGAGTAATTTTCAATAGTGATAATTTACAGAATTGATGGTTTCTCAATATCTGGTGTACCATCTGTCACAAGCATCTGTACATTGCACTTACTGGCTTTTCAATTAAATGTATAATCAAAATATTATGTGTGTATAGTGGAGTGGTGAGATGGGGCAGCTCCCCTGCAAGAGAAGTTGCAAACAAAGAACACAGAATATACTCATCTGTGAAGAAAAATCTAATGCGGACTTCAAGTGAATAGGAGAATTGATTAAAACTAGGCTCTTCCTTTTATTCTTCTTCAGTCTGATTAACCAGAACAAAAAAATTTGCCTAATGTTGGTGAACTTTTCAATAAATGTATAAAAACAATCTATTTGCGCATGGAAGGTGTAATTGCATGTAAGAAACAGATAGTTTAATGTGTAATTACCTGTTTTATGCATGTAAATGTACAATTAAGTTGAGTTGAAACAGAATAAACAGCTGAATTCCTAGTAATCATGGCCTTTAAAAGATGTCTACAGCTGAATGAGACTGCTTTTATGCAGCTGCCTTTAAATATAGCCTGCCTTTCTCTATTACATTACCTTGATCCCCTAAGTTTGCATTACAAAAGGTAATGGTTTCTCTGCTCCACTGAACTGCATGTTCAGATGTTTTGTAGAACTATGGAGGAGGATAAATTTTAATTATTAATTGATAAGTCTTTCCCATGTGCCTTTTCCTAATGCTACTTATGTGATGCAATTGGTGGTGGTGATGAAAAGTTTTTCTAAATTTCTTTTTTTTAACCAATGAGGTGTATTATACCATGTATTCTTTTTTTTTTTTGGTAATGTGTAGCTACGTAACATTAACCTTAAAAGCACTCTTAGCTCCTTGATGGATGTATTGCCATCATTAATCAAGACATTACACTATTACTGACTGTGCTGGGAAGAACATCAGGTGATAATAAAGTTACTGGAAACCAAATAAGATATGTTTTCCTGCTGCTGATCTGCTTGTGTGAGGAGGTTGGGAATATTCTATTCCATTACTTTCTTAGCCATTTTGCTCCTTGTGCTTCTGATTTCATCTCTAGGAAGCACAGAACAACTCAGACACCTGCTGTAGAAGTAGTGAAATGAAAGAAAGCTATGCTATATCCCACATAACAAGAAAGGTAAAATGAGTAAATGATTGTTACCTACTGAAAATGCAATTTCTGAGAAGGAGAATTAGTAGTAAAAACCCAAATCATTCCATGCCTTGTAACCAGTGGCTTCACCTAATTAGCTGCAACTGCCTTTTTAACCTTTAAAAAGATATCTTCAGATATCTTCAAAGAGTCACTTTTGGAACTTATGCTATCTGTAATAGCTGTACTGACTCAGTGGTAACATAGAAAGTGTGTTAAACCTGGCACACATGTACCATTAGCATCCTGTTCTAATTGCTGGGATGGTTCTGTTTACTTTTACATTATTATTTTTATACGTACCAAGGAAGATAGCTGCCTTCATCTACTCTGTGAGGCCACTGAACAACAAGTACACTGAATGCAATCATGACTTTTGGCACATTCTGCTGATATCTTGCTTTAGCTTCCCTGAATTAGTATAGTCTTTCTAGAAAGTAACATAACTTTTCATTTTAAAAGCAATTACCAGCAAATTGGTATTTTAAAAGCATTTAAAAGCAATGATTTATACCTGAATATACTTTATAATGACTCTGTTGCTGGTTTGGTGGTTTGTTGTGAGGTTTTTTTTGTAAGCTATTCTGTATAGAGGTTCAGGTATCTTCTTAACATCTCCAAATCCATCCTATTTTGTTCTATATTTGTTTATTTTTGGCCCAGGCCTTTTTATCCAAAAAAGGGAATGCCAAAGACAAAAAGTTCTTTATGTGATAGAGAAAAGGAAATCTCTTGTGAACTAGCCTTTCCTATCTGATGCTGAGATGTTGCTTTTTCCTTTACATCTGCAGTGGTGTTCATCCATGCTTAGTCCATTTAGTAAATAAACTAACAAATGTGCCAAACAATGTGAAATACAGTAGTGAATTCTTTATTTTTAACCTGCTCATTGCAGGATGGGACTGGAGTAAAAATCATTCTATGTAGTCCATGACAGTAGTTAATGAGAATGCAATATTCAGAAGCCAGATTCATGAACTCCAGGTTTGTCATGGAAGGATGGGACTCTCCTGTGGAGAAATACCACTGTCTAGTACATGCTGATGCATTTTAACATTTCCACCAACTGTTTTCTTTGGAATCTGTGATGTGTGTGTGTGATTGCAGGCTGAGAAAAGGTGCAGTAGTGCTCCAGAGTGTGCCACAGGCTTATGAAGAATGGGTAGGGAGTGTTGTTTTCAGAGAGAAAATCAACCTTTACTGCTGCCATGATCAGAATTGTTGCACTGGTCTGAATTTCAACCAGCACAGCTAGGTGAAAAAAACCTGCTGTATTCAGTTGACCTTTTTTTGTGTGCAACATTCCTACACAGGAACAATTTTAAAGGAAAGTGATCCCTTCCACCTCCCCACAATCTGACTGATTGCACCTCAGGAACTTGTCAGCTTTCTCATCATGGTTAGAAACAAAACACAAAAAGTGCAGGCTCAGGCCTGATAATCTTAGTACCTTAAATGTTTATAGAGTTTCCTTGTTAAGTTCCCTTGCTTCTTCACACTGGTGTGAACATAAAAACACAGTTGTACAACTTCAGCTGCCAACAGTGTTTTATTACTTTAGGATTATCAGTGAGAGCTAGGCCAACAGTTAGCTATTTGTCAATATCATGGTAGATGTGAAAAAAAGCAGCTTTCTTATTTACTTGTAATGGTGTACTTGCCACCACTATATTGGGGAAAACAAATGGTACACTTCCATGGTGTTGCATGGCTATGCTGTTGAAAAGAGTAAGTGAATATAATGAGCTTTGTTATTGCAGAATTTTCACTTCACCTTTGGAGTTGACTGGGAATTTATATTTTCAAGAACATCATTTCCATCATTTTAATTCTGTGTGAAAATTGAATAATAACATTATTTGTTTGTGCTCTTTCTATGAAAAGGTAGTACTTTAAATTGTTCTTTTATGACTAAAATGTGTTTAAATTATGTGTAATCTTCATTCAGTTCAGTTTTGTCTTTCTAAATTTGTTTCCTCCCTCCAGCCCTACAGATAGTTTTATTTGGCTTAATTGTATTAGGCAAATGATAGTTGTAAAAACTAGTGATGAACTTCTAATGAGATTGATGACTAATTTTCATGGAATTAACAGAGCTTGTATTAGAGACTGCCACATGCAGTACTGCTTTTTAGAAAGGCGGTAATTAAATGTAAGTTGTGTAGCTACTGATGCCATTCATTGATTTTGCCTGGCTCTGCTTTCTGCTCTTTTCTAGGTTAAACTGTAATGATGAAATTACCTAAGGTGACGATAACTCATAAATATTTTTTGATTGTATTACCATACCTTTGTTTCAGGTTTTAAGTACTTTTTCTAGCCTCTGTCTTCATCAATGGGAATAAATAAATGAGATATTGAGAGACAGAAACCAGAAGAGACTGCTCTAAGTTCACAAGAAGAGAGTTATTTGCATGAAATAAATCAAACTAAAAAAAAAGCAGAAAGAGAAAACACTTAAAACACAATCTTAACTCACTGAAAGGTATGTCTCCCATGTGGTGAATAATTTCCTTTTTTTCTTTCACCTTTGAATAGCAATAAACATGTGGCTGACAACATAGCATTTAGGATTCTTCATTTTGATGGAGATGATGTATAAAAATATACTTCATGCAACAAAGACATGGTTTAGAGTTTTTTAATCCTCTGTTGGGGTTCTGAAATTGTCACTGAAATTCAGAGTAAACGTCAAAAGAATATGATGAAATTTTCTGTGGGTCTGCATTGCCTTTTAATGCACATTGAGAACAACATCCAGGTCCCTGATGTTCAAAGCTATTATAATGTAGAAAGAGAAGAGTTCTGGATGCATTGTTTTTAAATTAAAGCGTGAAATTTTTTTTAATAGTTAAAATATTGTATGCAAATATGTAACTCGGAATCAGCGAAGTGGTATTGCAGTTGGTGTTATTCAACTTGCATCTGAAACAAGTCCTGTCACTTTTTCAGTAGTGGTGAATATAAGGGTGGTCTTCAGCTTTAAACATTAACTTAGAACTAGAGAAATAAAATTAGGTTGCCCTTACAATCTTAAATCAAATTCCATGTAATGAGTGACAAACTTTAAACTATGAACAACAACAACCAAATTGGAAGAGATGTTTCTGTCCTCCTTATCCATCTTGTGCATGCATATATTTTATTTATAATCTTCCTGATGTGAGAAAAAATGCCTGTCTCTGGCAGCAGAAAAAACATTTCTTTGGATTAGTAATAATACTGAACACAGTTCTCCAGTAAATGCTTGCCTGCCTTTTGGTAAACATGAAGCTGGACAAAGCAAAGCTAAGAATTAATTCCCTTCTCAGAAAGAATTGATACTTCTACAACCTATCACCAGATTTTTGTTAAAGTGCCTTTATTTGCTGACGTTCACAAAGAGCAGACATTTCTTCATAAGGTAGAACCTTTATAATATCAAAAATCAGCAATTCCACATGAAGAATTTAAATGTTTTGTAGGTTAATGACAATCTATATAAGTCTAATTTTCTTCCCTGACACTGAGAACTGCAGCACTGGGATTATTTGAAGGGTAAAGTATTACTCAGCATGAATAAGTATGAAAAAAATAGATCCTACATTAATGTGATGTGAAGAAAATTCAAAAGACAAGGGTGCTTATAACATAGTAAGACCTCAGTTTTCCTAAGCATCAGTAAGGTTTGTATGGATGATATATTTATGGATTTACTGTGGGATCCATAATTGCAATATTCAATTTTGATTTAATTGGGGCCTGAGATAAACAGGGATGTAGGACTCTGTTCTGTGAGAAAACACACAAGTTCCTTCAGTGGGTCTATCTCCATGCTTAGATTGGGTAACCTCTATGTATATGCAATAACGTAGTGGAACTGTCTTGCTTCACATGGGCAAACCAGCTTTGAGCTGCATAGATATGTAATCATTCTGCAACAGATAATGTTTAGCACATAGTGTATTTCATTTTAGCCTGTTCAGATTCTTCTACAACACTAATCACTGTGAGCATTTTCCAATGAAATAGCAGTGGACGTTATTTGCTGAAAGGATGTGAAGAGTGAGAAACAGGTGAGGAAATACTATGTTATAAATCACCAAAATACAGATTTGCCTAAGTACTGCTCAGCGATTGAAATCACAGCTTTTAAATGTGTCTGGATAAATAAAAAAAAACATAGAAACAAAGTAGCTGAAATTATGAGAATTTAATCTACTTTGGAGGAGATGGGTAGGCTTTGTTTTTCTTTGCTTTTTTTAAGAATTAACAGGAACATTTACAAAGCATGACCTGATAATGTTGAATTTAAGTTAAAACAGGTATTTTGGAAAGGACAGGAGAAAAGGCATGGTACCTAGTAATTTTATGGAATATGTTAGGAGCAAACATGTCAGAATGTGAAGGAAGTCTATAGAGGAATGCAGTTTACTCAAGCTTTCGGATGGAATGGCACAGGCATCAGAAGGTGGAGATACTTCAGGTGGATCTTCATAGGATGAAAATTGTGACAGATGCAGAAGTGAGGAACTAAATAAAACCTCCAAAAAACCCATCATCTAGACTAGGCATTGAGATGCTGGGATGAAATTCCAATGGGAAGAGAAGCCTATAGAGAAGCTAATAGTTTTTAAAGGCTCTGAAAGGCAAACTGCAAAATGGCATTCTCAGTTGTCAACTCTGTTTTTTCTCCAAAGCCCACAAAACACAGATGACAGCAGTACAACATGTTTAGGTGTCAGCTTCAGCCATCTTTTCTAGTAATTTGAAAGGAGATGGCAAATGGTGACTATTGATGTGCACACCATTTTATTTCATCTTCACACAGGTGACAGGACATTTTAGAGCTGGTAAAATCTTAAGTTTGCAAAGCTAAAGCTGCTCCAATGTATCTGTCATACCTCTATGAGAGCAGATGATAAAAGCTCAACAGACAATAACCCTAATTCAGCAATATTAAGTATATATAGTAAAGACCTGATGGATTGTGTAACCAGACCTGTAACTTGGAGAAAGGAGGGAAACAAGGATGCCAAAAAATCAGCATTTTGTGCCAGGAATGAATACAAAAGAATAGTACAAGCATGGTCAGGGAGAATCACAAAAATGAAAAATGTAACCAGCAAACAATCATATAAAAAACAAAATGTTTTATAAATATTAGAAATAAAAATAAAAAAGAAAGAATGACTCAAAACTTAACAAAATTTATAAATAAATGCCAAATAATAAAATAAAAAGCTTTTTGGGATGGAGGTAAGAAAGTTTTATCTTGACTGGACTCTCAACATTTATTTTAAATCACAAAGGAATTGAAGATGTTGGCCAGAGTAGGGGAACACACTAAACAAGATTTAAGTTAGCTAAACTTGTTAACTTGAATAGGATGGATGGAAATTAACCTTAAGTACTTAAAGAATTTTATGGAGCCATGAGATGTTGTTTCTGAGAATTCATGGAGGGTGAGTGATGACAGAAACCAGAGAAGAGAAGGTACACAATATATCTTTAAAAGGTGGGGCTGGAAATATGTGCAATAATAGAAAAGTGAGTCTAATGTTATTTGCAGAAAGATACAAGCTATTAAACTGTATGTATGTAAATGACAAGATGAGATGTACATGTTATTTTTTTTAATATGTAAGTTGAGTTCAACTTTTTTTTGACAGGATGTGGAAACCCATGGGCAATGGAGGAAAAATCATAGAATCATAAAACCTCTGGGTTGGAAGGAACCTTTAAAGGCCATCTAGTCCAACCCATCTGCAATGAGCAGGGACATCTTCGACTATGCAGAGCTGCTCAGAACTCTGTCCAGCCTGACCTTGAATGTTGCCTGGGATGCGGCATCTACCACCTCTCTGGGAAACCTGTGCCAGTGTTTCGCCACGATCATAAAAAATTTCTTCTTCATATCTAATCGAAATCTGTCCTCTTTTAGTTTAAAACCATTACCCCTGTCCTATCACAACAGGCCCTGCTAAAAAGTGTGTCCCCATCTTTCTTATAAGCCCCCTTTATGTACTGAAAGGATGCAATAATGTCTCCCTGGAGCTTTCTTTTCTCTACTGAGAACAACACCAGCTCTCTCAGCCTTTGTTCATAGGTGTTCCACCCCTCTGATCATTTTTGTGGCCTTCCTCTGTACCTACTCTAACAGGTCCACGTCTTTCCTGTGCTGACGGCTCAGTAGCTGGGGTCTCACCAGAGCAGAGCAAAGGGGCAGAATCACCTCCCTGGGCCTACTGGCCGCACTTCCTTTGATGCAGCCCAGGATATGGTTGGCTTTCTGGGCTGTGAGTGCACATTGCTGGTTCATGTCCAGCTTTTCATCCACCAGCACCCTCAAATCCTTCTCAGCAGGGCTGCTCTCGATCTCTTCATCCCCCAGCCTGTATTGTTACAGGGAGTTGCCCTGACATAGGTGCAGGACCCTGCACTTGGCCTTGTTGAACCTCATGAGGTTCACAATGTCCTATTCCTCGACCGCATAATCTTCAGTAAGCTTTATCTGCTCTTCACATACTCCCATGCAAGTTAAAAAACAAACATAGAGCTGAAATTACCGTTGTGTGAATGCACAGCTAGTTCAAAAACTATGCTCAGCATGTTGTCACTGATGGCTTTCTGTCTAGCTGGGTGGTCATGCCTATTTAGAAAGACAGGCCAAAAGAGGTTTCAGAGTGCTGTTCCATACTAATATATTCAGTAAAGATTTGCATAACTGGATAGGGAGTACACTTGTCATTTCTTGGTGGATAACAGACAGAGAACAAGTTTTGCAAGTGGTTTTGAGAAACAAGATTAAAATTCAAATTGATTTTAATGCATTGGATAACTTTTCTGAAATCTGTGAAAAGGAATTCAATACTGATATATACAAAATTCTTGTCTTTAACGGGAAAAAATAAAATGAAATGAGATAGGACACAGGTTTATTTTGTTTAAATCAAAATAAGATTGTGGGGAAAGAGTCCGTTTTAACTGATTTGTCTCTGCCGTGTGATTAGCATAGGCCTCTTAATGCAATAATTAATTTGAACACAAAATTAATTTTTTGATTACTGGTTTATATGAGCTTCCTGTTACTTAGATTGACACATTTACGACTGAATTATCCAATCTCCATATAAATTCATTTAATTCTGTGTATTTAGCTCAAAAGAAAGACTGTGGCAACAACTGTGTTTTTGCTCTCCATTTTTTTCTGTTTTGGATTAGCAACCAGTGAAGAAACAGAAAAATAGGAAACACAAAGGTGAGGAATTTCAGTAAATCATACAGTAATTTATTCTACCCCATGTCAAGTTTAACTACATCTGGAATAAGTCAAATTCATCACACTGGTAGAAATATTTTTATTCTTGAAGTTGCTAACAAAAACATTGGGAACACTCTATTTGTATTCACAAGAATTCTCCTTTTCTCTTTTCCTTTTCAGGAAAATGACAAAGTGAGCTGTTTTGATCTTAAATTCAAAAGGAAGATTATTATGAAAAAATCTATAATAGCAAATATGAGAGCTCTAATAGCTGTCATTTTGAAGCACAATTTACAATTCTGAAAAAATACATATTTTTCCATCTGCTGTTATCATCACTTTTTTGTGATATTTTTGATGATGTTGTTTATATTTCACTGGGGTTTTTTTGTTTCTAACAGAGAAACCTTTCAATGTTATTATGAAAAAGTGTATGCATACACAAAATTATGTATTTAAAAAAAAGAAGCCAAGTAGTCCAGTTGATTTTTTTGTAGAGAAAGATTTTTTCAGTGCGAATGTTGGATGAGAAATGATGCTAACTGGTAGATATTCAACACGTTAATCTATTTCATCTGAGAGAATCTCTGTCAGATGTGATGGATGCAATCTCTTATCTGTCTTTTCTGTTATACTGAAAAAATATTTGAAACTCTAGACCCAGACAGTTTCTTCTCTCAACGTTTTTGAAGAACATTCTCTCTTTTACTATTATGAAAAGGTAAACTAACTTCCCTAGCACTTTTGTTTCTTCTAATTGTTAGGTACAAACAAGTTTGTCTGCAACTATATTTGTTTGGGAAAATCGTATTATTTCTTTTCTTTGGGTATTTCTTTGATATCAGATTGCCATGAAAGACTGTTTGCCTTGGTATATTTTAGTTTTGGTAAAATTTACTTTTTAGATAACATTTAATTTGAACAGTAGTTGACATCTTATTTTCCTTATGGAATCATTTACAATGAATGTTCTGCATATTTTCCAGTATTTGAATGTGAAGAAACAAATGTTATTTTGGGTGGTAATGCAAACATGATTAAAAACAGGTACAGATTATAAAACAAGGTTCAGGTTGTTGCATATCTTCTTGTTCTTAAAATATTTTTTTATGTAAGTCTAGTCTGCCGGAGTGGAATCCTCAGCGAGGAAGATGATTTTACTTCAGTAGATGCTAATGCTGCATTAGGTATCTTTGAGGCCATGTTTGCTTCTTCCCACTCATGGACGAACAGCAGGTAAATACCTTAAGTGACTGCTTCACTGATATGGCATCACTCAAGGAAAGACTGGGAGGAAAATCTTTTCATGGTTGGACATTAGATAAGGTGTGTACAACCTATGTGTCAGAAGTCTGGTCTAGCAGAATAGTTTCACCATCAGAAGAAAATCCTATTTACTACACAGTGTTTTTGCATGACTATAAGACTCTTTCTGTTATTCCTCTTTCTCATACTTGAAACTATTGGCTTCATAACAGTAAGATAAATATCTGTGAAAGTAAAAACCCAATTTTGATTCATTGATTGAGTCAGTGATTACTACAGTTTTTCAGTGCTTTCAGACATGTAATGATAAAAGACAGAAGGAATGTGCATGCAGAATGAGCACCTAAAGTTGGAATTATTCTTAATCTCTTGTATCAAATCTGTAATGAAGTTATTCAGTTCATTAAATTACCATTTGAAGTTAAATCAGCAATATAAGCATAAGGTATATAAGACTGCAATCTTAGAAGGCTAATTACTGGGATGGAATCAGATCATAACCTCTTGTCACAGTTTATCCCCAGCCAGCAATTAAGCAACATGCAGCTGCTTGCTCACTCCCCCACAGTAGGATGGGGGAAAGATTCAGAAGAGTAAAAGTGAGAAAGCTCATGGTTTGAGATAAAAACTGTTTAATAGGTAAAGCAAAAGCCACACACGCAAGCAAAGCAAAGCAAAGCATTCATTCACTACTTCCCATGGGCAGGCAGATGTTCAGCCATGTCCAGGAAAGCAGGGCTCCATCATGCCTAACGGTTACTCGGGAAGACAGACGTCATAACTCTGAACGTTCCCCATCCCCTTTTTTCTTCTTCTTCCCAGCTTTGTATGCTGAGCATGACGTATTGTTCTTTTATCATGACATTTTCACATGTATCGTTCTTAAAAGGGATAAAATTCAAGGGCCTACCAGAAATATTCCTGTCAAAGCAGCTGAAATTGGTAGTTTTTGTGAGATGTTTTCTTTTATCAAAAAAGCAACTGTAGCTGAGTTTGAAACCTACTTTTATTTAGAATAGTTTGTGGAACAGCAGTTAGTAATTTGTGGTACTAACATTAGCTAAACTAACTGGGCAGTTAACTAAACTATCCATGTTGTATAATGACGTATCATCAAGAGAACAAAACAAATGTGAACAGTGTAGCATCTTGTCTATGTAATAGGTTGGCCAACCAGTGAAATGGTGGGTAATAAGACAGATATCCTGCAAGCTATTCTGTTTAGGGGGATCCTGCCAGCCAAAGCAACATGTTAATTTTGGCATTCCTGATTTTCAGCTTTGTGCTGCTTCCTTCAGACTACCTATCCATAAGAAAGAAAAAAGTACAAGAGTTTTTTAACTTAGTCTGGCTAGTGGTTCCTAATTGCTGGCATCTTTACATTATTTAAATCTAACCTTCCTTCACTGAGGACTGTGAGGAAGAAACTTAGATAGACATGAGCTTCAGCTGAGTTTTTTAAATACTTTGTATTTCACTCACCCTCTACAACATACTCTTCTGTGTTTTCTAATTCTTCCTGAGGCCAGAACAGCAGCCACTACTACTTCTAGATGTAATCATTATCTTCAGTAAATCCTTCACACTAACAGTCATCTTGATGTAACATTGGAATAGATCTTAATTTGTTATGTTATTTTGATAAATATGTCTTTTATGAGAATCAATTACACAGAAAATAAAACAAGTGAACAAATTGCTTTTACTTCGTGTGTACTCCTTTTGCTGAGATATTAAACTACAGCGTGCTACTTTCTAATTCACACACTGAAGATCTCGCCATTGTTTTAGCACTTCAGGCACTGTAGTTCAGGAATAATGTGAAGGTACTTGACACTAGTGACTTATGTGTAAAACATAAATATTCATTTTATCATCTGTTTGGCTCTGAGTGGTGAATTGCTAGTGAACTGAATCTGGAAATCTGAAAGCATGCATTTTACAGTACACATGGCAGCATGGAATTATGTTAGGAAGAGACTACCATAACAACAGAAATAAATAATAGCACTTTAGGGAACAACAACTTCACAGCAAAAATAATTTCATCAAGAATCTGTGTGTTGCCTTCTTGACATTTTTGTTTATAACTCAAAGTGACTTAACAATTCGATTTCAGAGTTCAAGGTAAGAAAGTAAGAATTGGTCCAAGATAATCAGATGTCAGATGATATCAGCTGGTAAGAGACACAAAACCCTACAGGATGTTGAATATATCTTTCTAGCTACTGTGGTGCTGACTGCTTTTTTTTTATTTTAATAGATTTTTAATACATTACTTTGCTTAGGCTTTGTACCACACTTGGTGTATTAGAGAAAGTAAAGTAAATCTGCAGAGCTTGTGCAAAGGCACCTGAAGTTGCTCCATGAAAATCCTTCTTGGAAGGGGGAGTATTGACTGGAGTGCAGTAACATTGAAATTGATTTTGGAATAATATATAACCAAAGTCATGCAAATTTGTACTTATTATATCAAACCTAACAAGTTACATCTCAGGAAAAGCCATTCACCTCAAGTTCAAGCTGAAATGCTTCTATGGGCCTGAGCCCCATTGATAATGGATTGGGCTAGCACCCTGTAGCAAGTGTTTGTTATGATTGTAGTAAGAAAAGTATTCTGACTCCATGAGGCATTGTTTTAAAATACCGTGTACTGCAGCTAACACTAGAAGGAAAAAGATTATAATCTTATGCTCTTTCAGATGCTGGAAAACTCAGGGTTTCCAGCATCAGACAGTCTTCCATTCAGGGCATGGCACACTGTACAGAACCTTTCGATGGAGGCATTGGCGCTGGATTAATGGTTGGACTTGATGATCTTGAAGGTCCTTTCCAACCTTAGTGATTCTGTGATTCTGTGATTCTTTGGCATTATGGTCTTTAGAATTCCTACAGGATTTTCTTAAAAGAAAACAATCCAATTCATCTTTTCTATTGTTAAGAAAAAGGATGTTCATGTGAGATCATGATGCTTCACTCTAAGGTAAAGACAAGGACATGCAGGTGGTGCCAAGTTGCCTGCAAGTTCCTCCCCTATTATTAGCCAGCTAATTTCATCTTATGGCCAAGGGATATCCACACCACAATGCTGGTGTGAAGGAGAAGCTATACATGCAGCATACTGAAGCATTGCACTGAGCAGCACCTGCCTGTGCCCACTCAGTTTAACTGCTCAATTGTCAGTAACTTCTCAATGTACAACAGCCTCCCAAGAGCCTCCCACCTAAGATCAATGCAGATCATTGCTCAATGCAGACATGCCCTTTGAAGCTTTTGTAATCTCAGTCTGATTTCCCAGACTTCAGTCTTGCATGACTAGGGAAGGAGAAGCTGTTCTTCCTAAAGTACGAGAGATGAACATAAATCTTAGTTATATTGTGCTTTCCTACTTGTATTAAACATTAAAGCAGTTGGATATAGTGACATTTACCACTGTTTCACAGGACAACATTAACTTAGATCTAGAGATTTAGACAGGTTTCAGTGCTTCAGCTACTCTTCATTTAGACTTCCAACTCTCATTCATCAGCTATATTGTTTGGACACATTTCAGTCCATTAGAGGAGAGAGGCTACTTGAAGGCAAAAGTCATAAGATGACCTACTAGTAGTGAAGCAACTAAAGTACAATTGCTTCAAAAAGTTCAAGGGTTGGAAAGATAATATACAGGGTAAAAATGCCATACATTTTGCATATGTTTGCACATTTTAACCACTCAGGATACCTATTGAATAAAGCAGTGAATGTTATTTATAAAGTTTAGAACTATGGAAAAAGAAAAAAAATCACTAGGCAAAGTATGAACCTCTTTTATCTGTGTATATACATTAAAATATCAAAAACTCTGTTTCTGTGTGGGTGTTTTGCATATATAAATATATATATGTTGAACAAATATTACTCTCAACAACCTTACTTAACATCTGTCCTGGTTTCAGCCAGGATAGAGCTGGTTTTCCTCACAGAAGCCAGTGTGAGACTGTGTTTTGGATTTGGGATGAGAAACTGTTGATAATGTGCTGATGTTTTGGGTTGTTGCTGAGCCGTCAAGGACAGTCCAGCTTCTTGTGCTGGCCTGCCAGCGAGCAGGCTGGGGGTGCACGGGGAACTGGGAGGGGACACAGCCGGCACAGCTGACCCAGACTGGCCAAAGAGATATTCCCTACCATACGACGTCATGCCCAGTACATAAACTGGAGTTGGCCGGGGGGGCGGAAATCGCTGCTCGGGGACGGGCTGTCGATCACGGGGTGGTGAGCAATTTCTGTATTGGGCATCACTTGTTCTTATACATTCCTTTGTTGGTATTATCATTATTGTTCCCTTCTTTCTTTCTGTCCTATTAAACCGTGTTTATCTCAACCCACGAGGTTTTTTCCTAATTCTCTCCCCCGTCCCGCTGTGGGAGGGAGAGTGAGCGAGCGGCTGCGTGGTGCTTAGTTGCCGGCTGGGGCTAAACCACGACAACATCATAGAGGATGATGACATACGGAAATTAATAGGTGGAAATTTACATTCAAAAACTCAAGGACTATTTACTGTTGCATCTGAATATCATGATTTAAGTGATTCAGAGAAGTCCAGCCAAGGTCTTCCTTCTCAGTCCATCCTAGGATGAGGTCTAAACAGTCCCTCTTTTGCACTTTTGTGAACAAGATTTGCAAGATTTTTGAAGAATTTTGCTGTCTTCTAAAGACATGTATTACAGCTGTGTATCAACCAACTCATTTGTAAGAGGCAGAAGGTAGGTCTGTGATCATTAACAAAAACATCAGCTGATAATTATAACATGTAGGAACAAATTCTGAGCCTGCAGCACTTCTGATTCTTTCTTTGTTCTGCATTTCCTATTTGTGAAGTTGACATCAAACTAGTGTTGAAGCTATCACCCAGTGAGTTTCACAAAAACTGTCAGGGCCCTGAGAACATATCCCCCTTCTGGAGGATCAGCTGTTGGGGCGCAGGACCATATGGCAGTGATAGTGCAGCTGAGGGCTGCCCCTTCCCACTGGTGGCCTTGGAAACAGACTCCCAGGTACCACTTCAAGGAGGCTGCAGCCAGGGCCAAGCTGTTGCCATGGCTGGGTCCTCGCTCTCCAACCCTTGCAGAGCAGCTGGCCATCACTACTTCATGACACTGGGGCCCAACATGTTGTAATTTAACATTCATTTTCCTCAAAAAAGTAGAAGAAATTTCATTTTCCTAATGGCTATCCATGCCTGATTTACTAACTACTTCTCTTTTTTCTTTGCTCCTTGTAAGATTGCTGTTCCCATAAGGAAGTAGCTGTTTCCCTCACCACTGCTGCTCAACCTGTTACATTTAGTAACTGATGGTCTGCAACAGACAGTCCTAAGTAACCCAGTTTTTCCTCTTCTTCAACCTGTTTGTAATTTGGCTGTGTATGTGTAGTGCTTGCCACAGAAGCCTGTACTCCAAGAGTATCTGGTTGTTCAGGGAACTATTCATCTTGGTTATCTGTGTAAAGGGGTAGACAAAGAAAATTTGACCAGATATGATTCACTGGGCCCTGCTAAAAATTCCTCTTCATCCTTAGTAGGTATAAGTAGTGAGAACGTGGAAAATGAATACTGCTAGGTGTAGGTTATAAGGTGATGGGAGCTACAGCTTAGGGGATCCTCAGGAAGGATTTCTGTGATTCTCTTCTGTGCTGGGAGATGTTTGCCTATGTTAATATGGTATGTGACTGTGAGTGAGTGTGTACTGAATGTACACGTGGCTCACTGTGTTTGTACAGGATTTGGTGTTTTGGGAGAGACACAGTCTGTTTTTCTTCATCCTGGCATTTATTGCCAAAAATGTTTATTGGAATACTCACAACACATTTCATTTGGTTAAATTAAATATAAATTTATGCTAGTTATGGAAGTAAAGTTTTTATAGAACTGGTCCTGCTCAGCTAGTGATTGAGCAGGTAATACTAGTCTAAAACTATGGAGAACATGGCTGCTCTGTACAGTATAAGGTGAGAAAATGACCTAACACCTAGACTAACACTGCCTCAGCATCTCTGCGTAACTCCTTCTATTGCAGGAATTCTCTGTTGACAAAAGCAATAGTTTTGTTAGTGATTGGTTGCTGACAACATTAATACAGGATGTATGTATCTGTTAATAGTTTACCACACTTTAATATAGCAGGCAAATGGTATCCCCCTAGCACTATATTAATGATGTTAAGTTAATATGTTGATTCTTTTTCTTGAGGAAACTTTAAGAAGATTTATAGCTATATCAGAGAAAAATAAGTTGCGTTAAATGTAACAGTCAATTTGTTCCAATGTGATACTAGATCTCCGCTTACTGAGATTAATTAAGAAAAACTTGAGGCAGGCTAATATGATCTTGTTAGATAACAAGTGTTAATTTCACCTCAAATGCCTATTCTGTAATAGCATGGATTATTATTATTGTATGAGATCTGAAAGTAGTAACAGGGATAAGTATCTGACCTATTTTAAAGCTTTTTTCCTCCTATTGGCACAAAGTTGTAAGAACTATTCAGCCACCCAAGCAGATTTTTACAAACAATGTTTATCACCTTTTCTGAGTAGGAATCCATATGGCTTTCAGGAAGTATAAGAAAAACTATCACTTGAACTGAGTGCCAGGCTATTGCTTCTCTTTTATAAAAGATAATGTGCAAATCACTGTGCTACATAGTGTCAGCAGTGCAATTAATAAACTCAGCTTAATGGACTGTCTAGGTATAGTGAAATGAAAGAGGCAAAATGATTATATACAACTACAGACTGAAAGTACTGTGGTAAACCATAACCATAAATGAAAAGAAACACTACAGTTAAATGTATTCAGTGCCTAGGTAGTTAGACTAGAGAAGAAGGGAGAGCTGGTTAATCCTGTTAATCCCTTGTTTTACTTTTTGTTTCAAGGGTTGCAGCACTCCTTTCACAACAGTCTGTGCAGAAGGAAACCTGACAAGAGCCCTGCAAGGAAAAGGCCTAGTGCAAGGGACCACAAGGAGTGCAGTTTGTGACCACCTGGGTCCCCTCCTTCTGAAATTCGGAGCCTTGTACAAATTGTTCATCAAGCTTTCTGTGGCAGCACTTCTCAGAGAGGTGGACAGACTTTACTTATTATTGTCAAGCCTCAAATACCTAATTTGTTTTCAAAGAGCTTGGGGAGTCATTTTAGTTCTGCTGTGCAGTAGTGAAGAAGTGCATTTCCTTTTGTTTCTAAGCATCAGTTCCTCTACTGGGACCAGGACAGCAATTTCTTTAGTGTTCCACCATTGAGGCATCCTAACATGTGAAAAAAAATGTTCTCTTTATTTGTATGCTGATATATTTGTTGTGCTTCAGTAAATATCAAAGACCTTTTCATGAGTGCTGACTTGGTATCCTATTATCATTCTTTTCCATCTGTTTTTTTCTGTTGATAAATGTTCTGGAAAATTTTGGCTTTCTATTGTGAAATAAAGTCTTCTGATAAACCTAGTTGTTTCTGGGAATAATAAAATACTGGGAGTGAAAGTCTATCTCCATGAAAATCAACAGAAATTTTGTTAAGGAATTCAGAGAAGCCAGGACACTATGCTCCAAGAGGTGTGCACCTTTGGTTTAATGACTAAATTACTTAAATATTTCATTGAATAATGTGGAAATATTTTATCTGGGAAAACCAAAGAATAAAAAATTTATACGGAAAAAGCATTCATTAAAACAATGACAGTGCAAACTCACCCTTATGATAAATGTAACCCTGGAAACCAGGCAGATGGTTTAATATAGTGACATTTTAGGTAATCAATGTTTGTGGAAAAGGACCAAAGATGCAGGGCTAACCAGGATGATCTCATAATGGAGATTAGATGTGATTAGGTCAACTTTCTTAGCTCCACAAGAATGCACTAAGATTGAGTCAAATGAACCATTTCAAATGATTCAGACCTGTTCTCAGAGGTAGTCTGTTTTTTTGTTTTATTTACTTCTTTTCACTGCTGAAGGTGTTTAAAATATGTGCTTGTGCTTCTTAAGTTGTAAAGGCAAAATGTATTTTATAACTGAAAGATTATTGGTTCCAACTGAGTGAATATCCAAACACCAGTCTTTTCGGAGAAGGAAAGGGAGATCTCAGTCTGGTTCTTAGCAAACAGATAACCTCACCACAAAAGCACAGGCACTCTTGACAGCTTCATTAACTGTCATCATCAAGAGTAAAAAGAACATAAAAAGAATTCTATTTCATCACTTAACTTGGTTTATTTAGGTCATACTTGAGGTTTATGAGGCCTTTTTCTTGCTTCCCTTTCTTCAAATGTTCTACAGCTAAACCATTAAATTGTCCTTTTAGAACCTTCCATCAATGGGCTGAGGTCAAATGTATGAGGTTTAATAAGGCCAAATGCCAGGTCCAGCACTTGCGTCACAACAACCCCATGCAACGCTATAGGCTTGGGGAAGAGTGGCTGGAAAGCTACCCAGCAGAAAAGGTCCTGGGGGTGCTGGTTGACACCAGCAGTGTGCCCAGGTGGCCACAAAAGCCAACAGTATCCTGGCCTGTATCAGAAATAGTGTGGCCAGCAGGAGTAGGAAAGTGATTGTACCCCTCTACTCGGCACCCCTTGATCTCAGTACTGGGGAAGATTATGGAGCAGTTGATCTTGAGGACGCTCACAGGGCATATGAAGGACAACCAAGGGATCAGGCCCAGCCAGCATGGGTTCATGAAAAGCAGGTCCTGCTTGACCAACCTGATCTCTTTCTATGATCAGATGTCCCACCTAGTGGATGAGGGAAAGGCTGTGGATGTTGTCTCCCTGGACTTTAGTAAAGGCTTTGACACTGTCTCCCACAGCATTCTCCTGGAGAAGCTGGCAGCTCATGGCTTAGACAGGTTTACTTTTTCCTGGGTAAAAAACTGGCTGGACAGCCAAGCTCAGAGAATTGTGGTGAACAGAGTTAAATCCAATTTGCTGCTGTCACAAGCAGTGTTCCCCAGGGCTTAGTTTTGGGGCTGATCTTTTTCAATATCTTTATCAATGATCTGGACGAGGGAATTGAGTGCTCCCTCAGTAGTTTACAGATGACATCAAGTTGGGCGGGGGTGTTTATCTGCTTCAGGGTAGGAAGGCTCTGTAGAGGGATCTGGACAGGCTGGATCGATGGGCAGAGGTCAGCTGTATGAGGTTTAATAAGGCCAAATGCCAGGTCCTGCATTTGGGTCACAAAAACCCCATGCAATGCTACAGGCTTGGGGAAGAGTGGTTGGAGAGCTGCCCAGCAGAAAAGGACCTGGGGGCGCTGGTTGACAGCCAGCTGAATATGAGCCAGCAGTGTGCCCAAGTGGCCAAGAAGGCCAACAGCATCCTGGCCTGTATCAGGAATAGTGTGGCCAGCAGGACCAAGGAAGTGATTGTATTTCTGTACTTGGCACCGGTGAGGCCACACCTTAAATACTGTGTTCAGTTTTGGGCCCGTCACTACAAGAAGGACATTGAGGTGCTGGAGTGTGTCCAGAGAAGGGCAACGAAGCTGGTGAGTGGTCTGGAAAACAAGTCATACAATGAGCAGCTAAGGGAACTGGGTTTCTTTAGTCTGGAGAAGAGGAGGCTGAGGGGAGACCTTATAGCTCTTTATAACCACCTGAAAGGGGTTGTGGTGAGGTGGATGTTGGACTCTGCTCCCAAGTAACTAGCAATAGAATGAGAGGAAATGGCCACAAGTTGCTCCAGGGGAGATTTAAACTAGATATTAGGAAAAAATTCTTTACCGATAGAGTGGTCATATTCATATTTAATGGAGATATTCAAAACCCAACTGACAGGGTCCTGGGCAACTTGCTTTAGGTGATCTTGCATGAGCAAAGCGGTTGAACTAAATCTTGGTAGGTCCTTTCCTACCTAAAGGATTCTGCATTATGTGATCTGTATTTACAGGTGTTCAATGGTAAGAAAAACCTTTGGAATGTTATGAAGAAACGCTGTCTGTCAGCTTGCATGTGGTATATGACTTTAATTTCCAAGTCAAGGAGTAGATTTGTCACTATTGTAAATTCTGTGCCAAAGATCTGTGATTTTTTTTATTATTCCACTAAATAGTGGAATAATTTTGGCTGCTACTTTTGTTCATTTTCATTAAAGTAGATTTCTAGCTAGAAGTCAGAGCTCTTGAGAGTCTCAGTGCATTGTTGAAATGAGTTCTTTCTTGGGCAAAACTTACATTGGAAGGAAAATATTGCCTATGTTTACAGTGAGAAGAGATGTTGGCATTTACCTGTCTGCTGTGGAAACATCAGTATGGAGAAAGGAAATATTTGTGTACAAACATATTTAGAGAAATGGGAAAAGACTATCTAGCCATAACCAGTTTATACAAGGTGCGGGAAGAGGAAGATATTTACAAACTTGTTAGAATTGGAGTTCTGTGTTACATTTTATTTGATAACACAGCTGCAGGACTTTCTTGTCTCTGCCAAAACGTCCAGCTGTTGATTTTACCTCCTTAGCTGTCCTGATACACTGTTTGCAAATCACTGCAAGTTTCGTTATTGAAATGAGAGTGGTTTTAATGAACAAAAGAATTCCTTCCTTTTCCTATTCTCTTTGTGAAGCTGTCACTGAATCTTTTTCATGTTTTCAGAGATTTGAACAGTGCCCTTTGTCTGTTGCCTTGCTAAAAAGATCAAATTAAAAAAAAAAAAAGAATGACTAGAAATTCTGACTTGGTTAACAAAGAGCAAAATGCAATTCCCATCTGTCTGTTTGCTGTTTGCTGAACATAACTTTTGACTAAATCAAAATGAATTCTTGTTGGAAAAAAATTCTATGCAGGTGTAGTAAAGAATCTGAATGTGCTGTAGTTAACCTGTCCTGTTGAGAAGAAGAATGTGGCCTTTAATATCCAGCTTTGATTAGAAGTTGCATCAGCCAGAAATGCACAGCTTTTAAGAATGTGATAATTTACGTATCACTGAAAAAGCTGAAAGTGAAATTTTGAGCAGTGGATAAGTGACCCTTGAATGTATAAGTGAAGTTTGAAAGGGTGCTGTCCTACTGTATTTCAAACATCAGACATTTTTGTAAGATACTGTTTGAAAGTAGGCCTTATCTTGTATTACATGATGCCAGAGAAATTCTATTACACTGCTATCAACCCACATCACTAACACCTATGTCAATCACAGAACTTTTCCTAAATGCTATTTATTTCTTGTTTGGACTACATTCATACATTATTATAATATTTAAAATATTTTAAAATAAATTTTTTATTTAAAAGTTTGTAATTGTATTTTATTTACATATATTTAAGCAAATGGATATTCTTTCTTCTGAAGAGAAAAATATGTGAATCTTTTAGGTCACTGAGTGACCTTGAAAAAATATGTCCTTTCATTTTTGAAGGAAGTTATAAAAAAAAACTTTTTTAAGATGGTTTCAAATCAGGATCTATGGTTGTCCAGTACAGACGGCTAGCTGCATGTTAATGCAGTTAAATAAAGGACAATGCTGAGAACTGACATAATGACCTTCTTGCTGATGCCCTATATAAACATCAAACAAAACTTTTAAGTTTTGTTAAGCAAGATCTGGAAGAATATACTCAGACAAGGTAAAACAAATTATTACATTAAAAATAATAATAATAATAAAGCAATTTTGCTTAAGATTTTTTTTGGAGCTGTTGGTTTCCATGCTCTTATAACCACATACACTTCATATTTCATATTTAAAATTAGTTGTCAATATCACATGTGTAGTTCAGTGTCTGGTTACTAATTCTATATGTCAATATCGTAGCTTGACAAAATGTCTGGCAACCCAAGATGCATTTGTATGCTTGATCAGAAAACCAGAGGCTCTGGACAGACATATAAATAGTCCAGAGAATTCAGTGAGATCTCTTATTTAAAGTTGAATTCCATCGTTGACACAGTAATTGCCCCCGTGTGTCACTATTACTAAGTTAGAATATCAAATGATTTGATAGTATTCCTAGAAACAGAACTATTTGAATACTTACACACTGCTGAGCCAGTGTGGCGATCTGGTAGTCACATATGTGGCTAAAGCATTATTAACAAATGTGAATAATCTGTGCATGAAAAAAGAAATTCCCAGGTTCTAGCAGTTTGCAGTAAAGGCAGAGGTTTAGGTTACAGGTGACACCCCTGACACTCACCATGTTCATAAATAAAGAATCACAAGCAGAGACATAGGGGTCAATGTCAAAAGTGTCTGTTTCAGATGGTTTCCTGTGAAGGCACTAAGACAGATAACAGATGTGCCAACAAATATTCAGTATTTTGAAAAATCAAACGAAGTTTAGAGAAAAGACTGACACACACCAGCTCCATAATACCCTAAATACAGTGCTAGTGCACTCTGTTGTAGGGTAGAATACCTGCTTTTAGTCAGAAAGGGCTTCTGCGCTTAGTTCTCATCCATCATTGGTGAATACAGTAGGCTGCAAGAGCACAAGTGTTCTCTGTTCTGCCAAGTGCGTACGCAGATCTTGTGAATCTAGGCCCCAAAATTGAAACTGTTTGGGTTTTTTTTGTTGAATTACAGTAATTTCTGGGACATTATCACATTTTGCTCAGAACCACAGTAGTACAATAGGAAAAAAAAAGCATTGAAATGTTATGGCCTAGAGATCAAATGTTATGGACTAGAGATCAACTTTTATAGTCAAATAATAAAAAAATGTATGTTTTCATGTGAAGAAACAGCTTTTGTATTAAAAAATCAATATTTTGTGGTCTGAAAAACATTCCAGAAATAAAGTGTCATCTGAATTTATTGAATTTCTGTCAGAATTTATTCTGTATTGTGTCAAAATTATTTATTATCATTGAGTATCTATGTATGCTGACACTGAGGGGACAGGATCATGTGTAAGTTACTGAACGACCATAGAAAGCCAGATCTTGTTCTAAAACAAAAGAGAGAACAAAAATATATGTGGAACAGTGTGTACCTCGAGAAAGCAATGGTATCTTAGCATAGGACAGCATGATGGATTTTTATTTTAGCTCATCAGCAGTCTAAGCAGGGTTTGGAAGAGGACATGCAATGAATATGCAGCTGTCCAAAAGTCAGGGAGATCATTGCAGCAGAATTTGTATGAAAATTCCACAGAGGGAATCAAGACAGGTAGCTATTTGTCAGTAGAATGTGGTTATCAACAGCTGGTAGTGTGGAAGAGGTGAAAAGTTTTTCTACTCGCTGTTGCAAACTTTGAGTTAGGTCTACTTCCATCATCACCTCTGACTGTTGGTGATCCCTTTAGAACAGAATTTTATAACCTACTCACACTTCTGCTTGCTATAGAATATTCTGTCCATCTGGTAGGACAGCAAATCCATTGTAATCCAAATTAAAAAAAGTAAGAAAGAAAGAAAGTCAGTAAGGCAACCCTCTTCCATAACAGTGCAGTTCCAGAAACTTCTTTTCTATGCCTTGACAAAATAATTTTGAGTTTAAATAAAAACAAATAAGTGCTTTTATCATTACAGAAATGATTTTGTATGATTATTATGTCCTTTTGGCAAAGCTTAGTTATAGTCTCAGCTTGATGACTCATGTCTTCTTTTTCAGAGGACTATTCTGATTTTATGATGCAACTGATATCATTAATCTGACTTTTTTCTTTCTGATTCATCTGATTCTAAGCAACTAACAGCACAGTGAATGCTATTTAAATCATTGACAAAATCTTACAACATACGCAAATGTACTCATCAATCCTTGATGAAAAGAATAAAATCAAATGCATTTACTAGGTACTGAATTGTGTTTCTATAATATCACAATTCATACATGATTAGCTAGTTAAGATGAAAATAAAGAATTTATTATGAAAGTGGGAGGAACCACTCCACAAAAACATTCACAGATGGCTAAATAGAAAAACTGTGTTATCTTCCCTTTTAAAAAACATAAGAAACTATCCTAAGCAGCAAAATAGAAGAAAAACCTGGCTATTCTTCACAAAACACTCACAGCTACAGAGGGAAAACTTAAAATGACTCATAGATAACGCTGAGTAATTAGCTGCATTTTTTTATGTTGAAAATTTTCATGGTAAAACTTTGTGTTAAAGAGCTGTTACAACAAGGAGCAGACAGGAAAGTAAAGCTTCACCTTTGACACTATGTTCTGTTCTTAGAGTAGTTAAGTTTTCCAGTAACACTGAGATTCACTGTGGGCATGGGTGTACCACGTTCTTCCCCCATCTCTCCTAGAGTTCTTCCTCCTTTACCCCCTCATGCACTTAGACGAAGCAGCTCAGTTTGTCAGTAAGATATGAGAACAGATTTTCTGCCTTACTGTCAGGAATTTGGAAGTGCAAATTTGGAACAAAATTGTCCCACAGTGAAGGAAGGGAAGGAAATTAAGTCAGTGAAACAAGAGTTTTGCTTGTACCATCCTCACTTATTCAGCTGGAGAAAAGAAAGCTCTGGGGAGACCTTATTGCAGCTTTCCGGGTCTTAAAGGGGGCTTACAAGAAAGATGAGGACAGACTTTTTAGGTAGGGCCTGTTGTGACAGGACAAGGGGTAATGGTTACAAACTAAAAGAGAGCAGATTTTGACTAAATATAAAGAAGAAATTTTTCACAATGAGGGTGGTGAAACACTGGCATGGATTGCCCAGAGAGGTGGTAGATGCCCCATCCCTGGAAATATTCAAAGTCAGGTTGGATGGGGCTCTGATCTATTTGAAGATGTCCATTTTCATTGCAGGTGGTCAGACTAGATGACCTTTAAAGGTCCCTTCCAACCCAAAGATTCTATGTTTCTAGGACGATTCTATGATAATAGAAGAATAAAACTGTACTCTCAAATTGACTTAAAAAAATATTTCTTTCTCTGCCCAGTAGTGAGCATTCATGAGTAAAGAAAATAGATAAATAATACTGATTCATCTCCAAAGCATCGATATTCAACCAAAACTTTTTTAGAGTTTAAGAAACACAAACATTTGTGTTTAGACACATCATGGCTTTGGAAAGAGTAGGTAGAGAAGGGAAAGAATTTTTCCTTCAATGATTCTCATTAAAATAGTTTTAGTTGTTAATCACACACTCGGAAACTCCAGAACTCAAAACTTTTCAGTTTTGAAACTGTGTCCTGTCCCTGACTTAAACAGAAAGTTCAACTGAGATCATAAGTTATACTCCTTTTTTGTAAAATGTTATGTCTGTAAAGAGTAAAATTGACCAGAGGAACTTTTTTAGAATCCAAAAAATCAAAATCTCTTGCTTCAAGATGCTGAGTTCTGTCAGAACTTCAGGAGGGAAAAAGACTCCTGATAGTGCTAAAAAGTTCCACCTCTTTTTTTTTTTTTTGTCATTTTTTAGGTATATTACATAAAATTTTTTAAATTAAAATTTCAAATAAATTCTTTCTCTGAAAAGTGTAATTTCCCCCATATAGCTCAAAGGAAAATTCAGGCATACAATGTCAAAATAGATTTTCCTTTTACGAACATGTCCATAAAACTGACTGTGTAAAATGTTAGGATATCATAAGTGGTAAGGGAATTGTTGTATGCAAATGGTACTGTGGAATGGAAAATAATATTTTGCATAGTAAAATCAAGTTCAAACTGAGAAAAAGTATGAACTCCTGCATGAACAACCATATGCTGTAAGTGAACTATTTAGGAATTGCTGTGTTGTTCTCATTTCTGTTTAAAAAAAGAAAAGGAAAAAAAAGAGCCCAGGGCTAACGCACGCTAAAGGACCAGGCTGTTTGCAACCCACAAATGATACTGAATTGTTATATGTCATATTCTGTGATACTGTTGTCTGAAGATCTGCTGTAGTTAGGATAAGATCAATTGCACATGTCTGTGTCATAGGTAACAACCAACTTGTGTAGTCATTAAAAGTCATACATTTTCCTGCTACATGTATGTAAAACTGTGAGCCCATTTATATTTGCTTACATGTTCAAATACAGTAAGTAATGTTTAATTCTTTATTTCCATGTTCTTTTTCTTGTCTTTCTTTTAAGTTGTTGAAATTGTCTATTAATTCTGTAGGAAGCTATTTAAACTTCACTTTATGCATTATCAATATTCTTTAACATTGCTGCCTTAATTCTGATAGTATTGAAGAACTGGATATACATTTTGCGGTTGGTTTTTAGTATTCAGGATTTTGACAAAGTACCATATGTGCCTTAATATTTATGTCTACACAGGAAGGAGCAGGATTTAGGTTGCAGTGGCAGGTGCTGTGGTATTTCAAGAGTCTCAAAACAGTGGGAAGATGTTCTGAACCATATGTGCAGAAAAAGTACGTGCAGTGGTATAACGACAAAAGTGAAGGAATACACTTCCACACTTACACCCCCACTGCTGCAGCGGTGGGGGAAATAGATGCTGGTTTGTACTTGCCCTTAAACATGTTAAAAAAGCCTCCTGAAAGTGTTACAACCATGGGTAACTTTTGAAAAACAAATTAAAAAAAAAAAAGTTTGCTAAACTGGCTAGATAAACAATTTGACATAATTCAGTCACAAAACAGAACTAACTCTGCAAACTTCTTCATCCAAAGATTTTACCTCCATATGTATTTGTTCATACATACTGATCACTGATCAATGAGGCAAATATTGGTAAAGTAATCATAAAGACCTGAAATAAGGCAACTATGTTTCAGAACAGTTATAAGAGTCTTGAATGAGTCACGAGGACTTAAACTGAACAAATTTGGAAAAAAGAAACAAGAGAAACATGATCCAACACAGGGAGCATCCAGTAGTTTTTAGATGGCATCATCCAGTCTGAAGAATTAGATAACAAACATCACCCATATCAGCTGCCACAAGGTGTCTAACAACAGAGAACAGAAACATGTTTTCCTTGCTCCAGTGATGCAGAACTATCTGCCTTGACCTTTCTTGAAAGTGACAAAATTTACAAGCCATGTAAGGTAGGAGAAAACTCATCCTAGATGAAAGTTGGACAATAGTGGGTGTGTATTCAATTACCAAAGATGGAGATGTTTGTCAACCCTCATGAATATTCATTAGTGGCAGCATGGATTGTCTATTATTATCAGAAGATCACATTATGGAAGTCAGCATTTTTACCACTTGTCTCTCAGGTTTATCTCTCATGTTATGACTTTCTTGAGCCAGATTTATGCTACTTTATATTCTGGTTTTTAGATTTTTTTGTTGGTTTTTGGGGGGGGGAGGTGGAGTAATTTTCTTAGACTGCAAAATTATACTCTTCAGGGTGTTGTACTTTAGAAACTCTTAGGAGCTGACACAGATGTGGTACATAATAGTCACTTACTACTGAGAGGGTAGAAGAGGATATTTTACAGAGAGTATTGATGTACTTCCGTGGCTGCCTCGTGGTCTCCAGATGGAATTTAAGATGTTTGTTATGACTCATAAAGTCCTAAATGACCTATCAGGAATTACATGTCTCCTCATGCTGTTCTGCCACAGCTGCTACCAACTGATATTTGAGACATAGTGGTTGGCAGGACATTACCCATGACAGCTTTTTCTCTCATCCTCAGGTCAAAGTAGTCTGAAATTGGTAGATTTCTGGGAAGTCTGCAACAGATGTGTGATGAGAGGAGTCGGGGCAAAGGCAGGAGGAAGCAGGCTTCTGCCTGAGATTTGTAGAAGACACAGTCATTGTCTGATTAATTATTTTAGATTGCCAAAGAACGGCAAATAACATAATCATATCTCAACAATAGAACCTTGCTAACAACAATGATGTTGGAATTGCATCAAATGCTTCACTGTTCTTCCAGTGTCTTAGAATAATTAGCGAAACATGTTAGCAAACAATGTACCAAGTCTACAGTGCATTGATAAAATTGATTTTATAATTCACTGTAAAGAATAATTTGATTTAAATTACATTTGTCAAAAGTATTAGTGTTTTCATGCAATGTTCTTGATCTTTTCTTATTTGCTTATGTACTAGTCTATATAGAGATACGACAACTTACAAAGTGAGTACTAGTCCGTATTATGGAATAATGATTATTCCACTGTGCAAGTTAGCAGCTCTCAGAAGTGCAGTTGTCTAAAGTTAGATTTCCTCACTTACAAGAATTCAGTCACCTAGAAGATGGTAACTGATTAAACCATAACTGGTTTAAGCCACTAAGGACAGATTTCTGGTTAGTATCTGATTTTATAATGCATGTATTTTATTGATTTGAAGAATTGGGGGAAATGTACAGTTTCCCTATCCATGCCCAAACAAATCCATAATAAAATTCACTCATGCAATGCAAGCTGAGGAGGAGGAAATGAGTTGGGTTGTGTGGCAGTGTTGGGGAACCAGAAGCTGTCAGACATATTTCCATATTATACAGATTATATGAGAAAAGCAAGTTTTGCATTTTTGCCTCAGAAATAGAAGATGTCTTATTTCACATTCTAATTAATTTTAGAAGAATGTGGATCATCAGAGAGTAGCATGCAAATAGACAATGGAAGCATTCAGTAAGCCTGAGGCACTATGCAGATATACACATTCAAAGTATTGTATGCAAAAGAGAAATAAAGACTACCTAGCAATTTCCTTCTCTCTCAGGACAACAGATAACCCAAAAATGAGCTGGATATGGATACTTCCTGTATCCATCTTAGCTGGTAAAATGGGATTTCTTCTGGGCAAGAACAAGGAGAAAAGCCCTAGAATCGGATTTCATAGAAGTAATAGATGTGGTTTCATAATGCAGCATTGGAACAATTTAAACAGAAATAGTATTTGGGATTTCATGTAGGCCATACTCTGTAGCTAAATATATAGTTAGTCTCTGGGTAGGCTTAGTGAAAGGAGAAACCCTTAAAAGTGGTCAGTGTATTGCACTTTTTGGAAACATCAAATTCACAATATTCTGAAATGGATGAATTCTGACATGTTAATAAAAAATCTGATTGAATTGTGTCATCTTTTCATGGATGAAGGTAAATATTACTTAAGTTGTCCTTGGAAGCTGATCATTTCTGCATTATTTGTTAAGTAAACATGCTTACTAAAAACATGAAAATTAGGACTTATTTATTTTGATAAATGCTGCATCACTGCTTAATCATCAGTAATGTTGTATGTGTTCAAGACCAGTTTGCTTTCAAAAGCTGAAAAGTTCAAAATTAAGTTGAAGAAGTGATTTTAGGATTGTTTTGCAACAAAAATTACACAGTATTGCTTGAGGGCATTATACTCAAGGGTAGGCTGGTGCAATAAAACAGAAGCATTTTCCTGTAACCTTACTGTTTACCTATTTGGAGACGGCCTCATGTCCCTCAGTGGGCATATTTAAAACACAACATTTATAACTTCTCAACTTTTTGGTGTATTTTGGCAATTTTCTGCTTAGAATTGTAATACGTGGATTTTGGTGGCTGTACATTTTAGCCAAGTGAAATGTGAAAAAGAATATACTTCAGAATATACTTCAAGAATATACAAGTGAAAAAGAATATACTTCAAAACATCACAGAACAAAGCTAACAACCTCTTTTTTCAGGTGTGCAGGAATTCAGGAGAAATGCAGAGCCTGACAGAGAGTAACAGGATATTGCTAATTATTGCCAGGATAAAAGGTGTCTTTGTAGTGCAGGACCTCTTACAAACATAGCCCTTTATGTCTTGCTCACATTACTGCATATGCACTTTATATCTGCAGATTGTCAACGTTGAATAAGCTGTTGTTACTCCAGTCACAGAGTAGAAGGTTCTCCTGATTTTGTCTCCCACAGCATATTAAGTGCAATTCCAGTTAGGTTATGGGTTCATTGCTAGGTGGGTATTGCTTACACAACGCTGCCTTTTTCAGGCTACCAGAAGTGGTTTTCAGTAGGATACCATTATGTGTTAACTACCAAATGGCAGAGGGCCAGATCCCAAACAGCTAACTGCCTTTCAGTCTAATGTAATTAAACCTATGTAAATAGTTTAGGACTGAACCTTTTGTTAGCCATATGCATACTATTAGAATGAAAAATATATTAGGTTAAAAAGCACTTTATCTGGTAATAGTCCAGCTCCTATTATATTCAATTCCTGTATCTGCTTTGGCCTGATTTCCTCCCACCTCCCCCACTCCCCAGGGTGCTATAATCAGCTGCCTGTGAAATACTTGGAACTTTATGGTGGGTGACATCTTACAGAGCTGAGATTTGTTTCATTTTCACATCTGTAAATTTTCCCTCACAATAAAGAGCTGGCTTTGCAATCTACAACCATTTCCACGTTATTGCTCTTTAAATTGCTTTCACTCACTGCTTTTTCTGCACAACACTTAGCAAACAGAAACAAATTAAACAAAATATGATATTGCTTAGGTCAGTCCAGAATTTTTCAGAAAATTACCCATTTCCTCTTGAAAACTTTTACTAGTTTTTCCCCAAGCTCATTCCCTATCATGCACAAGGCAGCATACATGCAGCTCTAACACATTTATAAACATTCAAGTCCTTCATCTGTGCTCAGTTCACCATGGATGTGATTGTTTTTCAACTACAGAATCTAGAATACAGTATCTACATAACTCAAGCTGTACTACTTTATTCCCTTAGCTCTGTCTTCAGTCTGTTGGCCAGAGCAGTAGCTGAAGTAAATCTTTATACCTTAATATTTGACTCAAGGTTAGAAAAAAGTCTCTGTTATCCCTTGCTGAAAATGAGAAAGTTAAGCAAAATTTTTTTTGTAAGATAAATGGTGGCATTTGAAAATATAATAATTCATGAATTTCACTAGCCAAATACACTATATAAGAATATGGAAAACAGTTATGACTATGAAAGAAAAATGGAATTCACATACTAGTACAAGCTAACATTTATTTATTCCCAATATTCTGAATAACTTTTGGGCCATTTTCAGAAGTTCTTTGTAGAAGTGATTTTATGTAAAGTTTTCAAAACAAGGAAACTAGTGAATAGACCTCTTTCTATTACTACAGAAAAACTGGGAAGGATTTTTGAGAAAGCTCTGCAATACTTTAAATTTGGTGATTGTTACCTGATCAATACTTGTATCTAAGGTTGTTTCCTATCTTCTATTCACAAACTTGGATCTCACTTTTCAGTTTAGGAGGTGAATATTCTTAGATGTTGCCAGTGATGTTCACAAGCCCCCCTAAGTCTGTTTCCAAAGAAACGGGAGTAAAAGATGAATACAATATAAAACTAAAGCTGTAGATTTTGAGCTTTTAATTCACAACTGGCATTTGAAGAATAAGCTAGAATAGCTTTTAATATATGTGCTATGTCTCAGCAAAGACACATTGACCTTTTCCCTGTATTGAAGAACATTGTTGTGTTATAAACCAGATGCCACTTCCATGTCTCTTTGCACCAAATTCTCTTTAAAGTGTCAGGTATGATAAGTTACTTAAATAATAATAATAATTGTCACTGCTACCCTACAATTCTCCTGTTTCTTTCTATTATATTTAATTTCAAAACATTCAAAAGATTTCTGAGTTACCCTTTGGAAGCGTAGGGTAAACTGTACACCTGAAAATGCTTTTTAATAAAAATGATGGTATGAAGAAAGCACTTTGTCCTCATCACTGACCTTTCATTTCCTTCTATCTTTACACATTTTGATAAAAAATTGTTCATAGTTTATGGTTGCATCAAGGTCAATTAACCATCTTTCTGAGAACAATAGCCTGTTGCCCTGTACAAACTCAGAAGAGAGTATCCTGGTGACCAGGGCAGCTCAGGAGTTGTGGTACTAAGCACTGTATTTTCCGTTTTACAGCTTACGTTGCCTGGGAAAGTTATTGAAACCACCTGTTACAGGTGAATTATTAAGAGAAGCCATTGTTATGGGATAACTAGAAGTTTTTATTAATGATTAAACAATTATCATATGACAATTATTTGAAGATTGAATGATAATTTATAATTGAATAGTAATTAAGCAATAATTGAATAGTAATTAAACAGTGATTTAACAACGATTTAACAATAAGCAATAAATAGACAGAGGTCAAACAATCTACTACTTACTACACTTCTAATAATTAAGTTATAGCTGGATATATAAATATCATTAGCATACAATATACTTTTAGGCTTAATGTAAAAAGTTGCTTACCTTGCTATAGGTATCAGATGCTGGGTAAAGGAACTCAGCCTCAAGGAGCAACCTTGAGAGGCAACCCTGCTTGGGGGGGAGATCACTGCCATGCAGCCTGCAGCCGTACAGGTGAGTTCAATGGGCTCAAGGAGGGAACAGAAATATTTATAGCGTAAAGAGATTGACTTGTACCCAAACCCCTCTTTGGCATACGTGCAAGTGTGCAACTGTAGTTTTGTGCCATTTTAGTTTTGTTTAGTCAAAGTTCAGGCTGTGGTACTGTTAGATCCTGATAAGGCATAGCCTAGATTCCCTAGTTCCTGAGAAGATATGGCCTAGCACAGTTCTCACAGTTTGCACAGAAGGGCTGATTTCAGCTGGGTCTCCTTGTCGGTGATGCCTGAACCAAAGGGCTGTTTGCACACTCAGAGTGGGGAGCATCTATCACACCACCTGAAGATGGCAGGTTTTGATCTACAAAGCAACAATTTCTTAAAATTGTTGGAAAGAAACACCCTTGGATTTGGTTATGTAGGAAAGAGTGGCTGCTCTTCCACACCAATGTGAGTCATGCCTTGAATTTGCATTTGTGCAAATTTATTAAAAAACACTGCATCTGTGCAAGAGGAATAGTGCAAATTTTCCTAGCAGATAATGGGACTAGATTATCACTTCTCTATACCTCCTGTGAGTTGGAAGATGGTCAGTTTTCTTTCTTTGCACAAATTCCTTTGGGGCAGTCACAATTACAGTTTCTCTCCCTGCAAAATTTATGGAGTATTGGGAGCTGGTGTTGTGGTTTAGCCCCAGTCGGCAACTAAGCCCCACTCAGCCACTTCCTCACTCCCCCATGGTGAGATGGGGGAGAGAATTGGAAGGGTAAAAGTGAGAAAATTCATGGTTTGAGATAAAGACAGTTTAAAAGGTAAAGCAAAAGCCACGCATGCAAGCAAAGCAAAACAAGGAATCCATTCACTGCTCCCCATGGGCAGGCAGGTGTTCAGCCATCCCCAGGGAAGCAGGGCTCCATCACATGTAATGATTTCTTGGGAAGACAGATGCCATAACTCCAAACGTCTCTCCACCCCTTCCTTCTTCTTTTTCCCAGCTTTATATACTGAACATGGAATATCTCTTTGGCCAGCCTGGGTCAGCTGTCCTGGCTGTGTCCCCTCCCAGCTTCCTGTGCACCCGCAACCTTCTTGCTAGCAGGCCAACACAAGAAGCTGGACTGTCCTTGACTACTTAGCAACAACTCAAAACATCAGCACATTACCAACATTTTCTCATCCCAAATCCAAAACACAGCCTCACACTAGCTTCTGTGAAGAAAATTAACTCTACCCTGGCTGAAACCAGGACAGCCGGCCATATGAAACTGAGGTTGAAATGGACTATGAATATGCATTTGCAGGCTCTTTAAGGAATTGATGTTTCTGAGACAGATTCAAATTCATAGCATTTCATTGTCCTGGAATAATACTAGGTCTTAAAAGCATCAGCTAGCATTTTCATAATCTCAGAATTAAAATTTATTTTTGTATGACAGTGCTAAAATATTGTTAAATAAGAGAAACTATTTTCTAATCTAATTTTCTAATGCTGGACATACATGTGAGCAAATGTTCTAATTCCCCCTCTTTCTTCTAGAATTTGTGATCTGAGGCTTCTTCTGCTTCTTTCTGTTACAGACAGAATGTAATATGTGCATAAGGTGATATGTATAATAGATACACAGAACAAATTTCTTAAACTAACCCACACAGTTTGTCAGACACTGCACCAATTGTACACCAAATTACAGGTCATATATTATTACACGTTTACCCATGTGGGGCATTACTGTATGTTGATGTGAAAAGTAACAGGCGGAATTCTGAACAAAATAGCAGTAGAAAGTACAAACAGAAATTACTGTTCAGTGGGTAGGTAAGTTGTATCCCTCCACATCCATTCAGATTTTTGTGTAGATATAAGCCTTATTTCAAGGTTTTGTATTTTTGTCTTTTGAAATTAACTGGATTTAGGAGCCATGCAGCATATATTCAGGTAGCAAGGAACAGAGCAGGTGGGACTTTCTTTTAGAAACCAAGGAATATAGATTGTATTCCTTGGAAAACCTGCCCTGGACTCACTGCATACAGGAAAGTCTACATTTACCATATAGCAATATAGAGATTTCTCAGAAGATCCATTTTTCACTACCTCATTCTCATGAAAGTGTGAAAAGGTAGATTTTAGCGAAATAATTCTTAGCTCCTTGACAGAAGTGAAGGGTTTTTTATTAGTGTGGGTTTTTCCTGCAGTCTGTACCCAGTTCGTATACTCATAGTGGACATTGATCTGAAAGTTATCTTCCCTTGGCATTAAATGCCACATCTAATAATATTTTAATGAAGTTTTTTCTTGTCTTAGTTGTTTTTTTAATGTTTGCTAAAGCATCAAGTACCACTTCACAGAATATTGTAACTAATATATGGTATGCTGAATGGTTTATATATATTATCTGATTAAATCCTGCTGATTTGGCATGAAATATCTTTTAAAAAACGTTTTTATTATGTAAACAGTATTATAATTACCATTACCATCTATTTTTGAAAATACGTCAATTAAACTTGTAAATAGGTCATCTGGCATTCTTATTGTACTCCACAGTTGAAGGGGAGACAAGCTCAGTTTCCATACAGCTGTGTTATCTTCTGTTTATATGATGAGTGCCCAGCAAAATCAAATGCTTTAAAAATGCTCCCTCACAGGTAGTCATTGACAGTTAAATAAAATTAATAATAATTTAAAAATCTGCATATCACTTGCTTGTGCTTTTAAAAGAACAATAAGAAAAACACCGTAAGAACCTTGGAAAAACAAAACTGTAAGAATGGAACAGAGCTTTTGAAAATTTTCTGACTACAGCGAACAGTGAAAACAGGTTATGATGAGTGGCTGTGTTACTCCATATTGGTGCAGGAAAACTAGGTTTATGCTGTTCATGGAGAACCATTGTTAAATGAAGGTCACTTTTGAAAGTTAAAGCTAATAGGTCCTATTGTTACAGAGACCAGATGAGACAATTCTCTACTGTGAATTTTTGTTGCTCTTGAGGAATGTAAAAGCATCTGGTTATTAAAAAAAAAGCTTTTGTTTCTGTTTCTCATTCAGTTATATGAGAGATTGAGATAAGAGCTGCAGGATATGTTTGCAAAAGCGTAAAAGAAAACTTTATATAAATCTAGGTTTGTATGTGGTGGGACTGGACTCTCTGGGTTAGTCTGCTCAAAGCATATGGTACAAGAAATCTGTCTGTCACTCCAGACAATCAAACTCACTTTTTTCTTAGGCATGATCTCAGCTTAAGAGTGGATACTGGTAATTTCTTAAGACTGAATTCTGAGTGTTTTCTGACAGCTTAGTTTTTCTAGTATCTTTTTAACTAATAGTCTTAAACTTCAACTTTTATTTTAACAGCTAAATTTCCTCTGAGAGCCTTTCACTGAAGTTCTAGATTCAGTCCACAAGCAGAATAATGTTCTGTCTATATCTTTAAGTCAGAAAATAGTAATTGTTCTACTTTATGGAACAGCAAAGGACAATTTTAATTTGTTCACCTTCTACTTTTTTTAAGGACAGATCAAAATGGACATATCATGGATAGCTCCTTCTCTATCACTAGAACTTCCATCAAATTAGTTTTTCTTAAAGTGGTCCACATGAAAATTTGGATTAAGAAGTTTGTTTCAAGAGATAAAGGATAGACTGAAACACAAGGAATTTCTCTTAAATACTGTACCAGATACAATTTGGTATCTCCAAAGTGTGATCCTTTTCAATTCACTTATTTTAATGTAATTCACATAAAAACTGCATGGTTACTGGACATAGGGAGTAAAATTATATAGAAAACACTGAGTAGTAATGCCTAATATTAAGCCATAATTTAAGTTACCCATAGTATTAAGGTATTATGAAGCAAGTTTCCAGAACCTGTAATGTGAATGATGGGATTATAATATTTGTATAATACATCTATTTTTATAGGAAGAATATAAAACTGACTGAAACCTTTTGATGGAATAATATTGTAAGAGAAATGCATAGTTTGATCTAAATCCAAATATCTTCTGGGATCCATTCAATTTCAACAAGTCTTGAAAGTAATTAATTCAGTATCTGTGCTTTGTTGAGATATTAACACTTTATCTAAATTGAAATCAAACACATTCATTCTCGATCAGTCCTTTTGTGTGTTCATGATTTCCATTTCATAGACACAAACTATTGCTGTAATTTGGAAGAAGACATTTAATTTCACGATTTAAAGAAAAAGAGGAGAAATTATTAAAGATGGAGCTCTTCAAGAAACGGGAATTTTGCTTTTATCTGCAGATGAAGTCAGAAAAGCTAAAAATAAGAAGCTGAATTGAGGTCAAAGCAGAAGTCTTTCAGTGTTTTATGGAGTTTCAGACTTTGAGAGCAGACAGAAGTATTGCCTTTACAAGGGAAAATTTCAAAGAATAGATGGAAAATTAAGTAATCCAGTATTGTCTACCTTGTGATCTTGTAAGAGTCTGTATTTTACTGAGTTGAGAATCATTACAAAGGTGACAACATACAGCTGTGTGTGGACATAGTTTTGTCTTTTCAATCACATGAAGAATGTCCATGACAAACTTCAAGTTAAAGTTTGGATTTATAGGTGTGTTAAGGGGACTGTAGATATAAGAGCATTTTCAGTCTTTCTGGTAAATTTCAAGCAGCAGTTTGGGGACTCTGCATTATTATAGCTTTCAGCTATTTTGTCTAACAAATTATTATGTAGTTTGTCTCATGCACAAGCTTTGAAGTATGAAGTTATCATCGTACAAGAAGATAGATTAGATTAGATTAGATTTCTAACAAAAATCTCATTTTTGTCAGTAATATTCCAAGAATAGAAATAAAGACAATCAAAACTCATGTGAAATAATAAATTAGAGAAGGAGTCAAAATCTGTTGGCCACATAAATATCAAGCAGGAAAATGACTGAGCTGTTAACTAGTTTGACAACCTATTTCCACATTCGTACATTCAGTTTTGTTGTTCCAGGAACACTTCATCTGTCTACCAGAAAGTTTGAATATATTTGTATTGGGTTTGCATGGCAAGGTTTTGGTATAGGGGGGCCACCAGGGTGCTTTCTGTGACAAGCTGTTAGAAGCTTCCCTGTCTGACAGAACTCATGCCAGGCAGCTCCAGGATGGACCTGCTGCTGGCCAAGGCAGAGCCAACCAGTGATGGTGGTAGCGCCTCTGGGATAACACATTTAAGAAGGGGGAAAGAAAAGAAAAAACAGCACAGCAATTGCAGACGAAGAGAGGAATGAGAATACGTGAAACAACTCTGCAGACACCAAGGTCAGTGAAGAAGAAGGGGGAGGATGTGGTCCAGGTGCCAAAGCTGAGATTCCCCTGCAGCCCTTAGTGAAGACCATGGTGAGGCAGGCTGTCTCCCTGAAGCTCATGAAGGTCTATGGTGGAGCAGATATCAGCCTGCAACCTGTGGAGGACCCCACCACTGGAGCAGGTGGATGCCTGAAGGAGGCTGTGACCCCATGGGAAGCCTGTGCTGGAACACCTGGCAGGACCTGTGGACCCATGGAAAGAGGAGCCAACATTGGAGCAGGTTTGCTGTCAGGACTTGTGACCCTGTGGGGGGGACCCACGCTGGAGCAGTCCACTCCCGAAGGACTGCACCCTGTGGAAAGGACCCAGGCTGGAGCAGTTCATGAAGAACTGCAGCCTGTAGGAAGGACTCACATTGGAGAAGCTTGTGGAAGATGGTCTTCTGTGGAAGGGACCCCATGCTGGAGCAGGGGAAGAATGTGAGTCCTCCCCTTGAGGAAGAAGGAGTGGCAGAGACAACATGTGATGAACTGACAGTAATCCCCATACCCCATCCCCCTGTGCAGCTCAGTGGGGGAGGAAGTAGAGAAAATCAGGAGTGAAATTGGGACTGGGAAGGGAAGGGTGGGAGGAAGGTGTTTTAAGATTTGGTTTTATTTCCCATTACCCTACCCGGGTTTTATTAGCCATAAAGAAATAAATTTCCCCAAGTTGAGTCTGTTTTGTCCATGACAGTAATTGCTGAATGATCTGTCCCTGTCATTATCTCGACCCACAGGTGTTTCATTATACTTTCTCTCCCCTGTTCAGCTGAGGAGGGGAGTGATAGGTTGTCTTATTGGGCACCTGGCATCCAGTCAGGGTCAACCCACCACAATGTTGCAGGTAACTTGAAAGATGACCAGTTTTGAAGGCTCTGTTTTCTGTCAGGACCAGGTTAAGTAAATTTAAAGTATTTGGCATACCAAATTAATCAGGCTTTTTATCTAGAGATAAATAGGTAAATATAAAAATAAAAAATGTAAATAAATGTCGATAAAATAAATCTGATAAATCTGGTTAATTCTTTCATAACTAAGTAAGAATTTATATAAAGCTTATGGAACCTCACATTTGTTTAAAGAGCTAGAATACTTTTCAATACTGATTACCAAAACTACCAAGTACCCTGATAAACACAGGCATGATTGTGCCTGAAGTAAACCTTTTACTGCACCATGTGTCATTGATGCAAACAATGCATCTGTGGACAATCAAATTAGATGGGGACTAACTAGAGACCAATTAATACCTATTAACTTTGCTAGGTAAGTCTCCAGTTAATAGTACTGTAAATAACTTAGTAAAGCAGCAGCTTATGTATGCAGAAATCAAAAAATGTAATTAACTTTTTCTTATTAAAACCAGAACAGTTTATCTGGACTGGAACAAGAGGTGCAATAGGGTACAAAAGCCTATCCTCTGAGGAGAGACTCAGTATGCCTTTTCTTAATTTAGATGTTCATTTTTGACCTGTGTAGGTTAACACAGTAATCTCTTAGTGGCTGTACAAATCACTTTCATCAGCTTTATATCAGCCTAACTATTACTTTAATTTTCTTTCAGTACTTAAAGGGGGCTTGACAAGAAGGATGCGGCAGACATTTTAGCAGGGCTTGTTGTGACAGGACAACAGGTGATGGTTTTAAATTAAAAGAGGGCAGATTTTGACTAGATATAAGGAAGAAATTTTTCACAGTGAGGTTGGTGAAAGGCTGGCATGGATTGCCCAGAGAGATGGTAGATGCCCCATTCCTGGAAACATTCAAGGTCAGGTTGGACAGGGCTCTGAGCAACCTGATCTGGTTGGAGATGTCCCTGTTCACTGCAGAGATAATGCAGGAAGCAGATCTACGGAATCTCATATTGTTTCAAAAAGAGAAAATATATATGCACACACATGCATACAAGATACAACTGAATCCCTGAATGGTGATTTTCTTGGGAGAACAAAAAGTGACACAATAGTCCATACTGACACCTCTGCAAGCATATGTGGGGATGAATTACTGGAGGCATGACAGGAAATTTGCCATGATATATTCATTGCTTAAATTCAAGTACGTAATGTTAACCATTTCAGGTGTAATGGCAAGATAATAACTAACCAAAAATACTTCATATTTCATGCATATTTCTTGCTTCCTTGTTAGTAAGGATGTGTGATGCTTGTTCCTTAGCCAATAAAGGATGATCCTATTCTGGGTTTACATTTGTGAGGAAAAAAAGAGCTCATTTGTATCTTGATACTTTAGATAAGGGTAGTTATTGGTTGTGTATGGTAATAATGGCTCAGGTAGCACAATTTTGAAGTAGAGGAAATATTTGCTGGTACCAGAGGAGTTATAGTCTATAACTGATACAGCATTCCTATGACATCTGCCATAGAATTGATTTGCAACAGGTTTGTAATATGAGACATTCAGAAGGCCTGAGTAAATTCAAGGGAATGACTTTGCTTTCCTGGTGGAAAAATTTAGAATCTTACCCAGAATCTAGAAAACTACAGAGGTCATTGGTGACACAGAAGCAGGGAGGATCTTTGCCGTATACAGAACTTTAAAGATAATGATAAAATGTCTGTGGAATGCACTGTGCCATGGAGGGAAGGAAAAGAATATAACCCTTGCTATCTCTGTGAATGAACATAGCTATACTAAGTGGTGAGTTCTGAAAACTGTTACTTCAAATAAAATAATGATAGAAAAATGATACAGTAAGGAATGTAACACGTGCAATGTGTACATATATTTGACACAGTGCACTTGCATTGCTGCTCAGATAAAATTGCAAAATTGCTTTTGCAACAGATTCTGGTCTGTTTTAATCCTTAGAATTCGTTCAGTTTTCCTTTTGGTTTTCTATGTGCATTTTCTACTGCCTTGCTCAATGTTAGTTTTTTCTGGATCAGAAACAAATAATATTAATCTCAAATTTGTGGCAGCCCATTTGTAACCCTCACCCATCTATTCTCATGTGTTTTCACTCTTCAGAACCATTTGGTTTCAATCCTCAATCAATTTTGTACTCAAAGAGCTTGCTGCTTTACATCAGAACTGCCAACCTTGTAGTTTAGTCTTTTGTGTGTTCTGCTGCCTTTGAAAGCTTTCTTGAAGTGTTGGTGAATTACATCCTCAGCTTTCACCTTGACAACTCTTTGTATTAGCTGTTCAAAAGCTTCTGTAAGATTTATTACAAACCCCTTTGCTTTTCTGAGTCCATGCTGTGACTATCTTTAATTAAACTGTGCCTCACTAAATGCCCTTCAGTCATATTCCTGGTTGGTCCTCCTGGTATTTTCTGCTAAATTGAAGCCAGTTTTACATTTCTCTAGTCCTAAGGTCTCACCAGCTAATCTAGTCTTTAGGAAACTGTTACATTTTCCATGTTATTTAAAGCATATTTTATAAAGGAAAATGAAACTTTACAGTCACTAATAGCTTTTCCCCTGCATTCAGAACAGTGGACTATAAAAGGGCATAAAAGACCCTTTTCACATGGAATGATCCAACGTTATGTACACCTTCACAGAAACACAGACTCTCACAGCATCACAGAACCACAAAATCACAGAATGGTTGAATTTGGAAGTGAGGTTATAACTGGTCCAATCCTCATGCTTGAACAGGGACATGAGTTGATCAAGATCATGAGTATCTCTCAGGAAGGAGACTCTACAACCTCCTTGGGCAACCTGTGCAAGTGCCCAGTCACCCTCACAGTGAAGAAGTGTTTCCTGATGTTCAACTGAAACTTTCTGTGACAACTTCAGTTTGTTCCCATTGTTTCTTGTCCTGTCACAGGGCACCACGGAAAAGACCTTGGCTCCATCCTCTTCACACCCTCCCATCAGGTAAACACACTAAGGTAAAAACTGACATTAAAATCTCCTGGAACCTTCTCTGCTCCAGGCTGAACTGAGAGCTGAAAGTCTCAGCTCTCTCAGCCTTTCCTCATAGGAGAGATGCTTCAGTCCCTTTGTCATCTTAGCAGCCCTTCATTACACTCTCTCCAGCATGTTCATGTCTGTCTTGTAGTGGGAAGCCCAGCACTGGACACAGTACTCCAGGTACAGCCTCACCAGTACTGAGTAGAGGGGAAGGGTCACCTGCATTGACCTGCTGGCAATAACTTTGCCTAATGCAGACCAATATACCATTCACCTTCTTTGCAGCAAGGGCACATTGTAGGCTCATATTCAGCCTGGTGTCCACCAAGACTCCCAGATCCTTTTCTGCAAAGGTGCTTTCCATCTGTGTAAGCCCTCAGAATATATTGGTGCATGGGGTTGTTCTTCCCAAGATTTTGCCCTTCCCATGTTGAATTTCGTAAGGTTCCTGGCAGCCCACTTCTCCAGCCTGTTGAGGTCTCTCTGGATGGCAGAAGAACCTTCTAGTGTATCAGCCACTCTTCTTGGTTTGGTGTCATAGCAAATTGGCTGAGGGTACATTCTTCCCCATCATCCAGCTCATTAATGAAGACGTGAAATAGGACTGGACTAAGTATTGACCTCATGGGTACACCACTAGCCACTGGCTTCCAACTAGACTTTGGGCCACTGATCACCACCCTCAGTGTCCAGCCATTCAGCCAGTTTTCAATCCACCCCACTGTCTGTTCATCCAGCACATACATCAGCAGCTTCTCTATGAGTATCTTATGAGAGACAGTGCCATCAGCCTTACTGAAGTCCAGGTGTTTTCCAAAATCTTATGAAACAATGAAAGTATACACACAAGATATTACTGCATTTTTTTAATAGACAGAAGGAACACATATACTTTCACAGAAGTAAAATTTTCATTTAAGTTTCAGTACCTTCTATATAAAACAATTAAAATGAACTTTTTTTAACACAAAAGAACATTTTTATGTTTATTTCCATTTATGTGTTCTAAGCATTGATTTTGAACATATAAAGTGATTTAATTAGCGCTCTCTGTTAACTTCAGGAATATATCCACAAATACTTTGTGAATGTTTAGTAACAGAGACCCTACATTTATTTATAGCAAATGAAAGCTTTACTTTGATCATAGAAAAATGATGGAATGAAATTCTAGTAATGATGGAAGACTTTAACTCAAAGGTTCAGAAATCAATTATTCTAGTATGGGTAGAAGCATATAGAGAAATCTGAGTGCATTCAGAGACTAACAATAGGACATTTGCACCATGTAGTCATGTATGCAGAACATATGTTTCAAAAGAGTACAGCACCATGTGACTGCAACAACAATGAAGGAAAGTAACTTGCAACAAAAAGCAATGCAGAAGCATAGTCTTTGGAACAGATATTCCACAGAAGAACATAACACAAAAGAGTACACAAGTACAAAATATTATGACACCAGTCATGTTATTGCTTTTCTATAAATTTAGCTGTAGCCTTATAATCATAGTATCATAAAATCATGGAATAGCTAACAAGATAGTGAGGCTTATTGACAAGGCTTTAAACTAGACTTAAAGGGGGAGGGGGCAAATATCATGCTTACCCATGACAAGCTGTGAGATGACATGCTTAAAGGTTAAAGGGATAGGGTGCTAGCAAGGCCCCTCAGTCTGTTGCACCAAAGAAAGACCTCAAAGGAATTAAGGGGTGTTCCCCTAAGACAGTGACATAGCTGACAGCCCAGCTGAAGTGCATCTACACCAATGCATCCAGCATGGACAACAAACAGGAGCTGGAAGCCACTGTGCTGCTACAAAGCTATGACCTGATTTCCATTACTGAAAGCTGGCAGGATGAATCCCACAACTGGAGTGCACATATTGATGGCTACAGGCTGTTCAGAAGTGACAGGCAAGGAAGAAAGGGCGGAGGCATTACACTCTACATCAAGACATGGATAGAGTGTGATGAGCTGTCTCTGAAGAATAGCCATAAGCAAGTTAAAAGCTTATGGGTAAGAATTATGGACTGAGGCAACAAAGGGAACCTTGTGGTTGGTGTCTACTATAGAATGCCCAATCAAGAGGAGCTTATTAATGAAGCCTTCTTATTCCAGGTACAGGAGGCACTGCACTTGCAGGCTCTCGTCCTGCTGAGGCACTTCAACCACCCTGACATTTGCTGGAAAAGCAGTATGGCGAGCTGTAGGCAATCCAAGAGGCTCCTGAAGTACATGGAGGATAACTTCCTGTGCCAGGTAATAGACAGTCCTACCAGAGGGGATGTGATACTGGACGTGTTGGTCACCAACACAAGTGAGCTAACTGGTGACTTCAAGATTGGAGGCAGCCTGGGCTACAGTGATAATGCAATGGTGGAATTTGCAGTCCTGAGGAATATGGGGCAGGCAAAGAGTAAAGTCAGGACCCTGAGTTTTAGGAAAGCAAACTTCCAGCTCTTCAGGGAGTTAGTCAATAGGACCCCCTGGGAATGGCCCTCAGGGACAAGGGACAAGAACAGAGCTGGCAGATCTTTACAGATGCTTTCTATAGAGTGCAAGAGCTCTTGATCCCCTGGTGCAGGAAATCTGGAAAGAAAGGCAAGAGACAAACATGGTTGAGTCAAGACATGCTGGTGAAACTAAGGAGCAAGAAGGAAATGCACAGGCAGTGGAAGCAGCGGCAAGTATCCTGGGAAGAGTACAGGGATGCTGCCTGGTTGTGTAGGAATGAGGTCAGGAGGGTGCAGGCATTGCTGGAGCTGAACTTGGCAAGCAACGAAAAGAATAATAAGAGCTTCTACAGGTATATAAGCCAGAAAAGGAAAGTCAAAGAAGCCATACCGGCCTTGATGAACAAGACTGGCAAACTGGTAAGAAAGGATGAGGAGAAGGCTGAGGTATTCAGAAGCTTCTTTGCCCCAGTCTTCACCGGCAGTATCTCTTCCCACTCCTCTCGAGTGGATGGACTGCAAGATGGGGACTGGAAGAGCAAAGTCACTACCACTGTAAGAGAAGATTGGGTTCAAAAACACCTGAGGAACATGAACATACATAGGTCTATGGGACCTGATGAGATGCATCCCAGAGTTCTAAGGGACCTGTCAGCTTCACCTATGTGCCTGGGAAGATCATGGAGCAGATCCTCCTAGAAGCCATGCTAAGGTATATGGAGGACAAAGAGGTGATTTGGGACAGCCAGCATGGCTTCACCAAGGACAAGTCCTGCCTGACCAACCTAGGGGCCTTCTGTGATGGAGTGACTACATTAGCGGTCAAAGAGCTACCGATGTCATCTCTCTGGATTTCTGTAAGGCCTTTGGCACGGTCGCCCACAACATCCTTCTCTCTAAATTGGAGACATATGGGTTTGATGGGTGGACTCCTGGGTAGATGAGGAATTGGTTGAATGGTTGCATTCAGAGGGTAGTGGTCAGTGGCTCCATGTCCAGATGAATATTGGTGATGAGTGGTGTCCCTCAGGGGTCTGTACTGGGACCAGTGTGGTTTAAAATCTTCATCAATGACGTAGACAGTGGGACTGAGTACCCCCAAAGCTTCTATGATTCTATAATAGTTTGGGTTGGAAGGGACCTTTAAAGGTCATCTAGTTCAACCCTCCTGAAGTGAGCAGGGACATCTTCACATAGATCAGGTTGCTCAGAGCCCTATCTAACCTGACCTTGAATGTTTCCAGGAATGGGGCATCTCTCAATACCACCTCTCTGGGCAACCCATGCCAGTGTTTCACCACTCTCATTATGAAAAATTTATTCCTTATATCTAGTCGAAATGCACCCTCTTTCAGTTTAAAACCATTAGCACTTGTCCTATCACTACAGGCCCTGCTAAAAATTCTGTCTCCATTTTTCTTATAAACCTCCTTTAAAGTATTGGAAAGCTGCAAGGTCTCCCAGGAGCCTTCTCTTTCCCAGGCTGTGAACAACCTCAACTACGTGTCAAACGTTAAGTTACAGAGATTCAAATCCAAAGTAAAGGATTGTTTCTAACTGGGTCAGCTGTTGCCATCTCTGTTACAGAACATCTGTTCCGCTTTCTGTCATAAAAAGTCTACAAAAGTTTCAAGTGTAATTGGCCAATTGTTTACTTTCCTGGCAAGTGTAGTCATACTTTTTCCTTTAAGAAACACCTGTATATTTCTGTATTCATACAGAAAGTCACTTTAGTTTGATAAACTTCCTTCTGCACTGACACTTCCTTTCCTTACCATATCTAGTGAATGTTGCAGTTATCTGTCATATTATAATTCTTATTATTGTTATTTATAGCTATATTTTGGTAGCTCCACAGGGAAAAGTTCACACAAGTTTGATTTATTGCACAGTTTAAGGAGTGCTAACATCAGTGGTACTTCATATTATTCACATTTTTAAGAAAGTAGTGCTTGCACACATGCAGACAAGGTTTAATAGCAATTTTCATTTCGATCTTCCAGTGCAGAAGTAAGAAATGAGCAAGTCTCCGTGTAAAACACAGCCTAATTTCCTGTCAGGACTGATTTCATTATGTGAAGGCAGCAGCTGAGATGTTTCAGAAACTAAGTTTTAAAGTGCATGACATGTTTCTTTGCTGGATTAAATGAGGTGTGACAAGACATCAACTAAATATGGCCTTTACAAAGCAGCACCCTCCAAAAGAATACAAGGATGCATGATACTGCTTTCAGTAATTAACTCTGGTTTTTGGGATCACACAAGATATTATAGAAAAAATGCAGCCAGTTTCTTCGCTGAGTATTTTGAGACATTAGTAATACAGAAGAACCAAGAAAGTATTTCAACTTGCATTTCAGGTTAAATGTATCTCTGATTCTTTTCTTGGAAATTAAATACAAAAAAACCTTTTATTAAATGGTCTTTATGATTTCAGCTAAGATCCATTCTCAAAAATAAAACAAGTTGTGCTTCATCCCTCCCCTACTTTTCACTGGATGGTACTGCACTGAGAACATAGGACTTGACAAGTTACTTTCTAGTTTTCTAATCTCTTCACTGTAGGTTGGTAACACTGCTTAGAGCTTGAGTATGCTGAGCCAGATGCAGAGCATGGAAAGAAAATCTAGCTTCTTGACCTATCTACTACTTTCTCTGTTAATGAAATCCACACTAAAATACATGTAAGCATTCTAGGTAGTGTCATACTACTGATGTCCCAGTTTATCCCAGTAAGATTATTTATTAAGATCTTATTCAGGAAATGAAAGTGGTATTACCACAGCCCGGGTCAACCTAAGACAGTGTTAGATGAAATTGACAACAGAAGTAGTTTTTAAAACAGTATACCTGATTTTAGTGACATTAACTCATGTACATTTCTCAGTCTTGTAAGTTTGGGGAATACTGTTCATAAATGAACTGAAGGAATAAAACTTTACTGTCAGTATTTATTAAAATACTGATTTTATATATAGTTACCTTTGCTCAAAAGAATACTAGCAAATATTCACCTGTAAGTAAAAATACATTTAAAAGGAAAAAGTAGTAGTACAACTTTAAAGACTGACTCTCTGTATCTTTCCTCAAGGTTTCAGTGAGAGATGATAGTCCTCATAATCTTTCTGGGCAGTGGCACTTTTGAAACATCTCATCAGGAAACAGATACCAATTAACTTCAGACTTTACTCATACAGTTTAGATCAAGTTTTAAGGCAGTGCAAAAACCTACATTTGTCATTATTGGTTAAATTTGTCATCTCCAATATAGCTTGTAGTTCTCATTCAGGCAGGTTCTTCCTCTAATGAGGAGGTGTATATATAGACTATCCCAATAGAGATGGCGCTGTTTTTTTGGTGATACAATCTGGGCCAGAGGAACAAGAAAGTATTGGATTTCATTGCAACCTTAATATGAATTTCACAAATTCTCAGCCTACTCCATTAACAGAGTAAACCCATTGTGGCATTGGAAGGAAAGAATATTCAAGCACAATAATTATATTATCAGTATGCAACTGTTCTATAAAATTATACTTTCTTTTCCCTTAATCAGAAGTATCTACTCATGTTGAAAAATTTTTATAAGTTGTTTTGCTCTGTTTTGATGTAACCATTTAAAAATGCCATGAAAACTAATACTTATGTTGTGATTGTTCTATTATTTAAAGGCAATTCATCACACTGTAGCCCTCTGAAGCAAATTAATAAGCACTATTTCTTAAAATTCTCTTGATCTCTGGATTCTAGAAAGTTGCTTTTAATTTGAAACATCTTTTTACCTCTTTACATAAGATGCTGAATTCCATCTTTTAGGTTTCAACTTCTGTCATTATAAAGGTTCATTACACTTCTTATTCATTGTTCTCATAATCAGCTGTTAGAGATTCACTTCATCAGTTGCTGAAATTACTACAGTGATTTAAACAAACTAATTGGTGGCAAAAGTAAGCACTAGACTGTGAGGATGGGCTAGACCTGTCTGGGTATTTTAAGAAATTTGCTATTTTTTTTTCAAAAAAAGTAACATTCTAAGTGTCCAGAAAAAGATGCAAACAGGCTGGTTGTCAAATTGTGTTCTTTGCATAAAATTAATTCCTAGAAGAAAGATGAAGTTTTGTAGCAACAAGAATTTTCTTCAAGTTTAGATCAGACATAGAATAATGCCTTTTAAAGATGTGGTTTTCTCTCACTCATAATTACAGGAATTTTATCTGCAAGGGACACTTGAGATGCTGGGTTAAACAATGACCTTCAGGCCACTTGTGCTAAAGTGGAAAAAACCAGGAAGAACCATACTCGTAAAAAGGGCATCATTTTACACTTGCAAAAATATGTGGCCATACAGCTGTGTTGTATCAATGTTCTCAAAATATCCACAGATGTATAGACACACACACCCCTACACAAACCTTGGGGGAAAGAGAACAGAAGGAGAAGAGAGGAACCTTTTGACTTACTTTTAGATCTTGATGACACATTCTTTCTTGACTCCAAAGCTAGGATGTCAACTTGCAAGCTGTTTCCACATCCACACTCAAAAATGTTTGGATTCTAACTTAATGTAATTAACTATTTCATGAGGCTGTGAAGGTCAAAAATAGTCAAATTGTGTTCAAATGCAGTCTTCGTATGTGTTTGAAGTATGGAATTAGGCAGATGAGTATCGTCAGAGGAACCAGCTCTTGGGAAAGGAATCTGGTAAAGGCTACATTTGAGATGCTGTGAATTGCCTATCAGAAAGAAAAGCTATCTCCAAGTTCCTATAAGGATAGGAATTTAACAAATGGAGTGTTTCCCATTCTCTGTATTTCACAAAACAGTAATCCAAGATGAAACTACAACCATGGTTTTCTAACTACTTTTGTCCCCACTACATTCAGAGGAACCAGCTGAGCACATTTGACTCCCTCAGCATTTTTACCTTCCTCTTCTGAGAGGCTGAAGTTGAGGGGCGTGTCATGGTTTAACCCCAGACAGCAACTAAGCACCATGCAGCCGCTCGCTTACTCCCCCACGGTGGGATAGGGGAGAGATTCAGAAGAATAAAGTGATAAAACTCATGGTTTGAGATAAAGACAGTTTAATAGGTACAGCAAAAGCCACGCACGCAAGCAAAGCAAAGGAAAGAATTCACTCACTACTCCCCATGGGCAGGCAGGAGTTCAGCCATCTCCATGGAAACAAGGCTCCATCACATGTAATGGTTTCTTGGGAAGACAGATGTCAGAACTCAGAATGTCCCTCCACCCCTTCCTTCTTCTTCATCCCAACTTTATATACCTGTTGTGTTTGTGAGAAAAGATCAGCTAATTTACACAGAAGTTGCAGTGCATCATGCCTCCCTCCATTCTTTCTTTCAAGCCATTTAAATTAGACGCAAGGGAAAATTTCCTTCCCTGTCATCACTATTGTATGGAACACCTTTCTTGTTTTTGTTTCAGTATGTCTTGAGATTTTAAATATTTGGGTTTTTTTTCTCTTTTTTCCAAGAAGTGCCCCATGGAAAACTGTATTTGAGACAACAAACTTAAAAAGGATTTTTCCTCTATATTTTCTACAAAATTCTTTTTTTTCCCTTTTTTTTTTTTTTTGACAGGGTCTATTTCTTTGGGATATTGAATCATATTAAAACTACAAGAGCTAGGAACAAGCATTTGGTTTTGAGAGTGTTAGAAAACTTTCTTCTAAAATCTTTGTCAGGCCATTTAAAAAATATCAACTTGTACATCAATTATCTGAAACACTTATAAACTGTCCAAAAATTAATTTTGTACATGAAGCAATGTCTAAAACTTTAAAGCAGATGTGTATTCTATATACAAAAGCAGGAGTTTAGGTGTAAATCTCAACTCAATTTTAAATTCAGAAATATTTTGTTGTCTTTTTTGATCTGGGCCCAGCCCATTTATTTGAGGAAGAGGCAAAAGAAGTCTGTGCAGGTGGATCCAAGAATGGCATCTAAACCAAGGTGATTTTTCTCCTTAGTGAGTTTTCACTGAAACCATTTGGACCCATACAAAGCCATGAGACCTGATGGGATGTACCCATGAGTGTTGAGGAAGTGACTGATATCATTGTGAGGCAACTCTCAATTTTCTCTGAAAGGTGATGGCAGTTGTGGAAGGTTCCTGAGGATTGGAGGAAAACAATTGTCACTCCTGTTTTCAAGAAAGGCAAGAAGAAGGACCGGGAGAACTACAAGACAGGAAATCTTCTCTTGATCGCTGGGAAGGTGATGGAGCAAATCATCCTGGAAACAATTTCCAAGCAGACTGAGGGCAATATGACTGGGAGAAGTCTGTGTGGATTTATGAATGGGAAATCATGCTTGACAAATTTGATTAGTTTTCTGTGAGAAGATGACTGGCTTTGTGGATGAGGGGAGAACAGTGGATGTTGTTTGCCTTGATTTTATCAAGGCTTTTGTCACTGTCTCCCATAACATCCTCACAGAGAAACTGATGGAGCATGGACTAGGTAAATGGACAGTACAGTGGATCCCAAAGTGTCTGAAATTCCATGCTTAAAGGACTGTGATCAGTGACATGAATTTCAACTGGAGGCCAGTCACTAGTGATGTACCCCAGAGATCAACACTGGTGCCCATATTGTTCAACATCTCCTATATGACCTGGATGATAGGACCGAGTGTGCTGTCAACAAGTCTGCAGATGATAAAAAAATGGGAGGAGTAGTTGATACACAGCAAGGTTATGCTGCACCTGGACAAGCTGGAGAAACAGGCAAAGAGGAATCTCATGAAATTCAGTAAAGGGAAATGCTTGCTTTTTTTTTTTTGCACCTAGAAAAGAACTACCCCAGGTACCAGTGTGTGCTGGAGGCAAGCTGGCTGGAAAGTAGCTTTGAAAAAAGGCCCTGGAGTTCCTGGTGTAGAAGGTCAACAGGAACCAGCAATAAGCCCCTACAGCAAAGAAGGCTGAGGACACTCTGGCCTGCATTACAGCCTACTTTAACAAGAGCAAGTGCCGGATTCTGCATCTGGGATGGTGTAACCCTGGTTATACATATAAACTGGGGGACAAGAGGCTGGAGACTAGCCCCATGGTAAGAGATCTGGGGGTCTGGGTTGATGGCAAGCTGAATATCAGCCAACATGTGTCAACAGTGTGCCCTGGCAGCCAAAAGGGCCAACTATGTCCTGGGATACATCAAGCACAGCACAGCTAGCCAGTCAAGGGAGGTGATTGTCTCACTTTGCACTGCACTGGTGTGGCCCCACCTTGAGTACTGTGTGCAGTTTTGGGCACCTCAATATAAGAAGGACATCAAACTATTAGAGTGTGTCCAGAGGAGGGTGAATAAGATGGCGAAAGGTCTTGAGGGCGAGGCTTACAAATAGTGACTGAGGTCACCTGGTTTGTTCAGTTTAGAGAAGAGAAGGCTGAGGGGTGACTGTAAGGGATGTCCAACTGTAAGGGATCACCTGGCTAGACCGGTTTCGGAGCACAAAGGCGAGATGCAGGGAGCTGTGAATCAACTCAGCTTCGTCTCACCTTAACAGCCCTGCAGAAGATGACTTGGGGGGGAGCTGCAAACACAGCTCAGCCCGGGGTTGCCTGAACACTGCACCATGGTAAGAACTAAGGCTTGAGTGGGCCTTCAGTAATGCCCTGAGCACCATTCCACCACTGTGTGGTAACTTTGTGTCAGTGTAGACTAATGGGCCTCCACAGCACCAGACTAAACAAAATTATCCACTCAGGCGAGTCCTGCCCCCACCAATCAAATCAGGAGATAAAACTCCAAAGGTTTGGGCAGAAAGAGGGGGCAGTCTTTCCAACGATACAGCTGGACTGTAGGAGGTTCTCTCCCACCTTGTCCAGGACGTTGTTCAAGGTAACTTCCCAGGGATTGAGAGGACTTACCTGAGAGAGGGCAAGTGATTAAGAAACATACGTATGGTATTTGGCATGCTTTAAGATTGTGATTAGTGCACTCTGTTGAAGGTATTAATATCTAGTGTGCCCATGGTTTAGAATTGCAATAGTGCGTTCCTCCATTGTATTCATAAAAACCTGCACTAGTGGCATATTGGACCTGTGAGTGAAGTTCAAATATATTATTAGATCTGTAAGTGAAGTTCAAATAAATTGTTAGTTTGAGCCTTACAGTGAAGTCTAATTTGAACCTCACAGTGAAGTCTCTCACAGTCACAGTGACCTCATCGCAGTGCACAGCTTCCTCAAAAGGGTCAGCAGAAGAGGAGGTGCTGATCTCCTCTCTCTGGTGACCAGTGACAGGACACGTGGAAATGTCATGAAACTGTTATCAGGGGAAGTTCAGATCGGACATTAGGAAACATTTCTTCACTGAGAGGGTGGTCAGTCACTGGAACAGGCTTTCCAGAGAACTGGTCATGGCACCAAGTCTGTCAGAGTTCAAGGAGCATCTAGATGACACTCTTACTCATATGGTTTAGTTTTAGGTAGTCCTGTGAGGAGCAGGGAATTGGACTCGATGATCCTTATGGGTCCTTCCCAAATCGAGATATTCTATGATTCTGTGCATTTTGAGAAGTGTTGCAAACAGCTCAAGGGAGGTGATTCTTTCCTCTCTACTCAGCCCTGGTGAGACACATCTGGGTGCTGCACCCAGGTCTGGGCTGCCACATAGGCAAAGGGCCATGAAGATGACCAAAGGTCTGTGAAGCATTCGTCATATGGGGAGAGAATGAGAGCAAGAGAAGGTTCAGGGGGCAACTTCTCCATGTGTACAAATACCTGATAGGGGGTAAAGGAGACAGTGAAATTATAGGCCATTCCATTTAAACATGAAAATTCCATTTAAACATGAGACTTTTTTTAATTGTGAGGGTGGTCAAACACTAGAACAGGTTGAGCAGAGAGGTTGTGGAGTGTCCATTTCAGAGATGTTCATTAGGTCAAGGTCCTGGGAAACCTGTTGTAGGTGACCCTGCTTGAGGAGGAGGCTGTAGTACACAATGTCCAGAGGTCTCTTGCAAACCTCAGTTACTCTGTGATTCTGTCTTGGATCTGAATTCAGAGATATGATACTTGTCTGTGATTGGGTTTTGAATGTTAGGCACTGATGGAAAGTAGTCTAAACTGGTTTATCATTACACAAAGTTTATTTCATAATATAAAAACAAGATGAGTGTCTCTAGCCCTACTTGGCAGCCCTTTTCTCCCATTTACCTTGAAAATTGTATGCAATTCTCACATTGAAATATGTAAATTAACTGATATTATTGCTATTATTCCATAGTAAAAGAAACTAACTCATCAGAATTAATCGTACACAGGCATTATACATATACTTACTAGAAAAACTGCATTTTATTTTTCTCAGACTGGTAGACTCACTTTAAGAAAAAGAAAACAACAATTCACAACGTACAGCTCAAATAGGCTTCTCAAATTTTTATATATAGTGGAATAGAATTATCCATAGTTAAAAGCATAAAACTAAAAGCACAGTTTAAAAATAAAATTAAATGCAATGCAAAAGAAATCCTGCTGAAAGGAACAGGTGGAAAGGTGGGAAGAGGAGGGAAGGGGAGTTAGTTAATATTTCAGTTAGAAGGGACCTACAACGACCATCTAGCCCAACTGCCTGACCACTTCAGGGCTGACCAAAAGTTAAAGCATGTTATTAAGGGCATTGTCCAAATGCCTCTTAAACACTGACAGGCTTGGCGCATCGACCACCTCTCTAGGAAGCCTGTTCCAGTGTTTGACTACCGTGTAAGTAAAGAAACGTTTCCTAATGCCAAGTCTGAACCTCTGCTGGCTTTGAGCCATTCCTGGGTGTCCTGTCACTGGATACTAGGGAGAAGAGACCAGCACCTCCCTCTCCACTTGCCCTCCTAGGGAGGCAGCAGAGAGCAATGACGTCGACCCTCAGCCTTCCTTTCTCCAAAGTGGACAAACCCAGAGTCTTTAGCCGCTCCTCACAGGGCATGCCTTCCAGCCCTTGCGCCAGATAGATTGCCCTCCTCTGGATGCATTCAAGTACCTTAACATTATTTTAAATTGTGAGGACCAGAACTGCACACAACACTCAAGGTGATGCAGCACCATCACTAAATACAGTGAGATAATCACCTCTTTTGACTTGCTGGCTGTGCTGTGTTCGATGCACCCCAGGATGCACCGGTTTGCCCATTGTGGCTGTCAGGGCACACTGCTGACTCATACTGAGTTTACCGTCAACCAGCACCCCCAGATCCCTTTCTGCAGGCCTGCTTTTCAGCCACTCCTCTCCCAGTGTTGACTTGTGCCCAGCCCAAGTGCAGACTCTGGCATTTGTTCTTGTGAAATTTCCTGCCACTGATGATCACCCATGATCCAATATATCCAGATTCCCCTGCAAGATCTCTTGTCCCTTGAGAGAGCCAACTGCACCTCCCAGTTTAGTATTATCAGCAAACTTGCTAAGAGATCTCCTGCCTCCAGATCACTGATAAAAATTTGCAACAGAACAGGCCCTAGAACTGAGCCCTGAGGAGCACCACTGGTGGCTGGCTGCCAGCCAGATATAACCCCATTCACTACAAACCTTTGAGCCCTACTGTTCAGCCACTTCATCACCAACACACCATGAACCTGCTCATCCCAGAGGTGGACAACTTGTCAAGAAGGGTGCTATGAGGGACAGTATCAAAAACCTTACTAAAATCCAGAAAACCAACATCCACCACATTCCTTTCATCCATTAGGTGCGTGGCTTTATCCTACAAGAATATTAGACGAACTAAACAGGACTTTACCTTTGTGAACCCATGTTGACCCACAGAGCGGTTGAGGGGTCCCTGAGCCTGGAGTTTTTCAAGACCTGAATGGGCACAGCCCAGAGCACAACTGTCACAAGCCTGCGAAGGGATGCCCTGTGAAATCCCAGAAGAGAAAGCATTGCCAGTGGGAAATGTAGCAGAGGTTTCCAAAGGTGCAACAGCTTCCAGAAGTTGCAACGTCAGAAAACCACCTTCTCGTTCATTTGGGTCAGAAGCTTTCAAGAGAATCTTTAAAAATCTGGGGGAGAATCTAGGGCTTGGTGGTGACTATTTCCTCATCCTGTTTTGCTTTCAAAAGAGGTTTCTGCAGCCAAACAATCCATGCTTGGGGCACTGCTTCGATCTGACAGAGGGACAGTGGAAAAAGCCACAAAAAGCTGTTCAGGGTGAATTCCACCATCATTCGATAGTTGGCTGGTGGTAACTAGCTCTTTCCCACAAACCTGAGACGCCAACTGGGAAAAAACCCTCAACAAAAGGAAAAAACACACAAATACGCACCCCCCCACCCCCCGCCACCGAAGGGTGGGGTAGGAATTCAGATGTAGCATGTTTTAGTAGGTTTGTTATGAACAGATGTCAGAGTCCAATACTCTCTGACGAGGTTGTTGTAGATGGTTCCAACCATGGAGCGTGTAATGTTGAATATCTTCAAATGAAGAGAGCTGATGTTACACGGGATTTCTGATTTATCAGAGTGATACAAAAAATATATTGCCAAACACAACACAGGTGTAAGCAACTGACGTAGCAGTTTACCTAAAACAAAGGCCACCTTCCAGTCCCTTTTGTGTTGAGATAATGTCAGCTTCCTTGCAACAGCTGTGGTCGGTCACACCGTCCATTATCCCCTGAGCTTCATGGGCACATCACCCCTGTCCATCTCCTCTGAGCCTTCTACCATGGTAGGGTTTTATTGGTGAGTCACAGCAGAAATTAATATTTTTTTCTTCTTTAATGCTTTCTCTCCTAAGCTAGACAAGCTGTGGCATTTTGAGTTTTAATTGGCAAGAATGGTGAAGATACTATTAAAAATACGAGAACTCAGGAGAAGATAGGAAACCGTGACTATTGTTTGGGAAAGTGATGCAACATTCAAAAGAAAACAAGTCCGTGGAAATGCATGCATAATATGGGGTGAGGTTCCTGAAGTAGAAGTATGGTAAAAATACAGTGCAATGTCCTTTACCTGACAACTGTTTCTGGTGACAAATGGGTACGAGTAGCTTTCAGAAAGCTGGGGTAGTTAGTACTTGTAGTATCTACACCTTCTTGCTTCCTCTAGCTAAATAACTCTGCCTTCCTGTGTCTATCCAATCTGGGAAATAGTCACCAGGTATTTGGTGAGCACTGTGACATAAAAATATTTAAGATAAACACAGCTGATAAAGAAGTGAAGCAGGTAACAGATGGGATTTTAAGGACAAAAATATGGTTTTTCTGCATGAATTTTCAGCTATGAACTATCTTATGTATCCAACTAGCTGAAGTATTTTGGGGCATGATAAAGATATGATCTTACTTATATACAGGTGTGATTTTACATTATATTGTCAGACAATAAAACTGAGAAAATCTCTAGTTTATGGGAAGAAAGTTATTTGATCTAATTAATTGTTTTTAAGAGCACATCCAAAATCTTGATCTTTCGTAACAAAAGCAGGTTAAAAAACTACCATAGTAAATAGCATAGAAACAGAACGGAACGGAATGGAACAGAATGGAACAGAACCGAACAGAACAGAACGGAATGGAATGGAATGGAATGGAATGGAATATTTCAGTGGGAGGGACCTAAACCGATCATCTAGTCCAACTGCCTGACCACTTCAGGGCTGACCAAAAGTTAAAGCATGTTATTAAGGGCATTGTCCAAATGCCTCTTAAACACTGACAGGCTTGGCGCATCGACCACCTCTCTAGGAAGCCTGTTCCAGTGTTTGACCATCCTATCCGTAGAGAAATGTTTCCTAATGCCAAGTCTGAACCTCCACTGGCACGGCTTTGAGCCATTCCCAGGTGTCCTGTCACTGGATACTAGGGAGAAGAGACCAGCACCTCCCCCTCCACTTGCCCTCCTTCAGGAAGCTGTAGAGAGCAATGACGTCGCCCGCAGCCACCTTGTCTCCAAACTAGACAAACACAGAGTCCTTAGCCGCACCTCACAGGGCATGCCTGATGATTGCATTATGCTTTATAAATGCCTTTCAGTGGCATCCAGTGTGATCTGCCCCATAGTTTTTCAGGTGCTGAGGTTAGGATAATAGGTCTGTAGTTTCCTGGGTCTTCCCTCATGCCCTCCTTGTAAATTGGAATAATGTTGACTTGCCTCCAGTCAGCAGGGACCTCCCCAGACTCTCAAGACCTTTGGTCGACGATTGAGAGGGCTCCTGCCATAACATCTGCTAGATCCTTCAGTACTCTGGGGTGAATCCCACCAGGTCCCATGGATTTATAAACATACAAATGATGTAACTGATCCCTTACAATTTCCATGTCCACAGATGGAAAGACATTGTTCCTACCATTGCGGTCCTTCAACTCAGAGGACCGGGCAGGCCAAGGTCTATCAGAATAGATAAAGACAGAGGCAAAGAAAGCACTGAATGCCTCTGCTTTTTCTTCACCCCTACTTGTCACGTGAGCATCTTCATCAACTATGGGTCCAATATTTTCCTTAGACCTCCTCTTGCTATTAACATATTTTAAAAAGCCTTTCAAGAGGCTCTTTCAAAATAGGGGCAGGGGTGGGCGTGGGGAGTGGGGCAGGTGGGAGGAGGGAGCTGACTGTTTCCTTGTTCTGTTTTGCTTGCAAAAGAGGTTTCTGCAGCCAAAAAAACCCATGTTTGGGCGACTGCTTTGGTCTGACAGAGGGAAAGTGGGAAAAGCCACAAAAAGCCATTCAGGCTGAATTCTGCCATCGTTTGATAGCTGGCTGGTGTTATCTTGCCCTTCCCCACAGAACCAAGAACACCAGAGTGGAAGGGAAGGGGAGAAAAGCCCCTCAAAAAGAAGTCCTTGATTTGTGTCAGACTGCTGTAGCAGATTGCATGGCAGCGAATATGAATTCTTCCTGAGCCTGAGGAGTGCGGCCAGACCCCATGATGCCCCCCTGAAGGTGGCTGCTCTCGTGCATCGTGTGGTCGCCAGCGAGAGCCCATGTCTTGCAGCTGGGTTCTGCTCCCAGGGCAGACCTCTGGCCCTCTGTGCAGGCCCGAGAGCAGTGGGGCCTGGCCTGCTCTCGCTGCTTTCTGCTTGCCTGCCTGCCGAGCCTCACTCCACTCCGTTTCTCGCCAGGTTCCTGCTGTGTGCTTGAGGCATGCAGGGTCACCTGCGGACCTGGCATTGGGACCTGGATCTTGATCTGGGGCCCGGCAGCAGATCTTCAAACATGTTTGACACGTGTTTGTCAGCTCGTGCAGGGCCTCTTTGCCCTGAGCCGAGCGCTGTGGGGCCTGTCCCTCTGCTCTCTCAGTGCCTCTTCCCCCAGAGCTGGGCACCATGGGGCCTGGCCTGGGTCGTGCCGCGCCTCTTTGTCCTGCTTCAAGTGCCTTGCCAGTGCAGGAGCCAGGCCCCATGGCAGCCAAGGCAGGGCAAAGAGGTCCTGTGTGAGCAGAGGGCCCAGCCCCGTGGGGCTCTCCTCAGGGCAGAGGCCAGCAGGGCTGGAGGGCCCACCTGCATGGCGATTGGATCAGGGCAAAGGGGGCCTCCAGGAGCACGGGGTCAGGCCCCGTGGTGGCCGGCTCATGGGAAAGGGGCCCTGCCAGGCCATCGTGCCCAAATCTGGGCAAAGAGGCTTCGCATGAGCGAGCAGTGGGCCAGGCCGCATAGAGCTCCGAGGCCCGCAGGCACCTAGATCAGTACTCAGGGGCCCTGCAAGGCCACAGGGCCAGTCTCCATGGTGCTGCAATCAGGGCCCAGGGGCCCTGCAACGGCAGAGGGCTAGGCCCCATGGCGCTCAAGCGAAGGCAAGGAAGCCCCCAAAGACCATCGGGCCAGGCCCTGTGGGACATGAATCGGGGCTCTGAAGCCCTGCAGGAGCACAGGGCCAGGCACCACGGTGCTCCAGTCAGAGAAGAGAGGTCCTGCAAACCTGTAGTGCCAGGGCCCGTGGTACTCGAATGAGGGGAAGGACCCTACAAGAGCACAGGGCCAGGCACCATGGCACCTTGCTCAAGGGAAACGGGCCCTGCAAGAGCAGAGGGCCGTGACGTGTGGCGCTGTGCTCTGGGGAGAGATGCGCTCGGAGAGAGCACAGATCCAGGCTGCATGATAGTCAAAGCAGGGCAGAGAGGTTGTGCCAGACCAGGGGGAGAAACTCCGTGGTGCTCTTCTAAGAACAAAGAGAGGAAGCAGTGGGCACAGCACCAGGAAAAGGGGGAGAAAGCAGCATGGGTAAGGATAGCAATGCCGCCTGCATTGTTAGTAACACTGAGGCTTTTTCGGTCGCTTACATGCCTTTATTTCCTTGGTCTGACTGTTAGATCTAGACTACCGAGGAGAGCCTTCAGATGTTCTTGGGGGCCAGCACATGTCCCAGCTGACGGCCCAGCCCTGGTTTCAGCAGCTCCTGGGATGTTCTGCTAGTGTTGCCGGTGGGGTGGCCTCTTGTTGGGTGGTGAAGAGGCCTCAGGGCTGCCGGCCCTCCTCTTTGGGGATCGCCATGGCCCCCCGGGGGAGTGTTCCCTGCCCTGGCTGGAAGTGGAGGGAGCTGGCGCAGCCTCCTCTGGCTCCTCCTGGGGCTCTTCTTGCTCCGCCAGGATGGGAATGGGGGCAGAGGTGGGGCTGCTGGGAACGCTGCCAAGGGCAGCCATGGAGGTGCGGGGGAGCTCATCCACATTGTATCTGGCAGGGCTGCTGGAGGGGTCTGGGCTGGGTGTGGGAGACCCTCCTTGGGAGGCCCCGGGTCTGAGTGCAGCAGCAGGATGGCCCTCCTGCCCGCCGGCAGCACGGGCATCTTCTAGGCCCAGGAGGCGGTGGGCCTCCCCACTGCACAGTCGCACAACAGCGTTGATGAGATCATTCACAAATGTCACCGTGCGGTTATAAAGGAAGCGCCCCAGCAGCTGTACCAGGACATCTTCGTCCAGTCCAAAGAGGGCCAGGCTGGACATGACGATGTCCTCCACGATGGCTGCCTGCAGATGGTCATCCTCAAACATCAGCCCCAGCGCCAGGTGCAGCCAGGGCAGCAGGGGCTCCAGGAGAGCTGGGTGGTCCCAGAAAAGGGTTGCCCAGGTGTCATCCTGGAGGCTGCCTACTGGAGCCCTGGGCAGCTGTCCAGCAGCCCGTGGTGGGGATGCTGTAGGGCTGTGGGCGGCCTGGTGGACAATGACTGATGATGCCGCAGGTGGTCTGACGACATACTCTTCAAAGTCGTCGGATGCCCGCACCGAGTGCACGATGGAGCTCACCTTCCTCTTGCAGAGGGGGCACTCGGGCTTGCTGTCAGCCCACCGCCGAATGCAGGTGAAACAGAAACGGTGGCAGCATGGCATCACGTAGCTGGCCTCTTCCCAGCTGTCCAGGCATATGGGACAGCGGTTGTCCAGCTCTGTGACCACGCTCTCCATGTGCTGCAGTGGGCTGGGGAGAGCTGGCGATGACGAGCCGCTCCCTCTCACGGGCGCTGCAGCGGCGGCTGTCGCGCTAGGAAAGGAACAGAGGCCATGGTCATTGGCTAGCCTGAGCAGGGGTAGAGAAAATGTACAGCTCCCTCAAGATGGAAACCCGCACAGCTCCCCAGGGTGAAGTTTCCCCATACAGCTCACCTCTGCTGCTGTGAGCACGCCTCCTGGGTGCCCCGGCTGCCTGAACCTGGCAGGGCAGGGGAAAACCTGTGATGGCTCTGGGGACGGGCACTGGGAGCTGTAGTCAGCAACTCTCCACGCACGACACCAGCACCAACCGAAAGCCTCGCTCAACACTCCAGACCTCGCGTACTCGCTCAGATGGAGTGAAGGCACGAGCCAGCTAGGTACGACTCGCCACCCCCCGGATACAAGCAGCGAGGAACATGTGGTCACAGTCCATCCCTCAGTGATGTCAGAACCCATCACTTGGGGACATCACATTCCATTCCTTGGGGACGTCACAATGGGCTGTCCTTGCCCATGGGATGCTTGCCGTGGCAGCACTGCGGCCCCAGCACATATACCTGGCGTTACCACAACACCACTACCCACTCCATCTCTCACCTCTTGTCCTGTGCTCGGCGTCGGTGTTTCATGCCAGTCACTGAGGTCTTGGCCACATCTTCCCAGGGCCCCATCAGGTTTCTGTGGCCGTGGTACACATGTCCAGGCACATATGGCAAGAGCGTTCATTTGACAATATCCCGTGCCTCCCTGGGAGGCTGCGGGACAAATTCCCACAGGCTCTGCCCACACTCCAGCACTGCTGGCCAGCCCTCTGGGCTCCCCTGGTTCCTCCCACGGGGGGTCAAAGGCAGCCCCTTGCCTCTCTCATGGGGATTTTCTCCCATCTTTCTCCCCTAGCCAGAGGGCGCAAGGGTGATCCCCTCTGCTCAGCGCCCATCAGGCCTCCTCCGGGCACTACGTCCTGTTTGGGGCCGTCTCAGGCAGGAGAGAGGTCAGACACATCAGACGGACTCAGGCCAGGCCACAGAGACGGTGGGAGCAGAGCACTCACCCGGTGAGGAGGGTCTGTGGGGCTGGGGCTGGTTCAGCATGGAGCAAGACAAGGTGTCGAGGCACCTCACAGCACAGCCCAATGCCTGTGGGGAAGGGACCAAGGGCATGGCAACAGGGTCTTCCCAGAAGTGCCTGGCAGGAGGGCGAGAGACGGTGGCATCTCCTGAAACTGGGAGAAGTTCAGGCTGGAGATAAGGACAAAAAAACAAAATCACCATGAGGATCACTAAGCACTGACGTGGCTCGGACAGAGCGGTTGTGGGGTCCCTGAGCCTGGAGTTTTTCAAGACCTGAATGGGCACAGCCCAGAGCACAACTGTCGCAAGCCTGCGAAGGGATGCCCTGTGAAATCCCCGAAGAGAAAGCATTGCCAGTGGGAAATGTAGCAGAGGTTTCCAAAGGTGCAACAGCTTCCAGAAGTTGCAACGTCAGAAAACCACTTTCTTTTCATTTGGGTCAGAATCTATCAGAGAATCTTTAAAAATCTGGGGGAGAATCTAGGGCTTGGTGGTGACTATTTCCTCATCCTGTTTTGCTTTCAAAAGAGGTTTCTGCAGCCAAACAATCCATGCTTGGGGCACTGCTTCGATCTGACAGAGGGACAGTGGAAAAAGCCACAAAAAGCTGTTCAGGGTGAATTCCACCATCATTCGATAGTTGGCTGGTGGTAACTAGCTCTTTCCCACAAACCTGAGACGCCAACTGGGAAAAAACCCTCAACAAAAAAGGAAGCTTGCTCACAAAGTATTTTGGGGACACATTTCTTCTGAAGAGTTAAAATTTTTCCGTTTATAAATTAACGCAGTGTTCTATTGGGTGTCTTAAAGAAAAGCATGGTGTCTAATCATTTCTATTTCTGCAGGTTCTTTATTTTGTTATAATTTGTTATATTAGATGTTATAATTTAAGTTGCCTGATGTCATCAGGTAACATAATGGTGGTATTTTTATAACTTGTGCACTATGGCCAGAAAGCCACCAATAAAGAGAAGAAAAACAAAGAAGAAAAAAAGTAGAGGCCAAGGGAGTACCACATAATTTCAATGACCATTCTTTTCCCCCAGCCCTGTATCTACTAACATAAGCAAAAAAATCCATAACAGGTGATGCATTCTTGCAAAAATCAAAGGAATGCCTTGGTCTGCATGAAAGAGCAGCAGTTCAGAACAGGCATTACACCAGAAAGGAAGTTCTTAGTTCAAAGTGGCTTTCATAGCCCTATGACCTGAAGGAATAGAAGGAAGCTTCTCTTCCTTCCTGACAGGGAAGCTTCCTTTTTTTTTTTTTTTTCCATACTTAATTCACAGAAAGCTCCCCTGAAATAGCATTGTCATTAGAACTGGGCTTACAAGGAATTCCCAGTGGAGTTAGGAACACCTTTTCCATTCATTCTTAATCATTCCTTTATTTGGAAGCACACGTTTCCCTGCAAAGTTATGAGCTTCTATCTTAAATCATGGTTGTTTTGGCAGCCATTCAATTTTAATACTTTGATTAAACAAGAGATGTGTCTTTCATCTTTTCCAGAAAATTTGCTCTCTGAAGCAAATGAAATTGAATTAATTTTTGCTAACTTGATCTTAAACTCATTTTAAGTTGCAGTGGAAGGGTTTGGTTTCTTCCTCAAATTTATTTAATATTTTTATTTTCTTAGTAATTCCTGCTTTCGTTTCAAACTTGATTTATTGCTCAACAATAATCCTTTCAGCTGAAGTACTGCAGGAATCATAATATTTGACATTCAATTTAATCTTAATGAATAATTCTAAATTATTTTTATTACACTTCCTGAAGTCTTTAATGGCTCATGCAGGTGTCTTCTCCCTGCCTTATTAATGAAAAACAATGCTGTTTCCCTCTTCCATTGCCAAAAACTTAATGTAGCATTGCTCTAAGAGTTTATAATTTTTTAATTTATTTACATAGTTAAATAAAAGACAGGCTGACTTTCATCCCATAAATGTTTATGAAATGCATCCTTTGTCAATTAAATGCTGATTTTGATAGTTTGAAAGGGATAAGGTTTGGGCTATATAAGTAATTGTCATTTTACGGACAAACTACAGATAATTTTTTAGATGGTTTGATGGGTTTAGATACTGACATCAAATATATTTAGCTTCATTTTGTCATTAAATCATGAACCCCATAATGTTTATTTCATAATTATTGCAACGAAAGGGGAGATAAGGGGTGAAATTCATGTTGCTACCAGTACCTCAGTGATAACAACAATCAACTTTCATATAAAAAATTTACCATGAGGGGACTAATTTGATTCTTCTGCAAAAAAATCCTTCACTACAAGCTATGAGCATTTCAGCAGATGGATCATCAATAGCACAAATATTGTGCTATTTTTAATAACCAAATGTTCAATGGAACTGATAATAGAATTCAGGTACACCAGTTCCTTCATGTGTCTTACTAGTAGAGTAGTGAAGTAGCTTTCAGATTTTCTGGATCAATTTAAAGTTAAGTACTTAAGTACTGTATGGATGGATGGTAGTGTCATAGATTAGATAACATTTTTCAGCGTAGGAAATAACCCAGTTCTGGGGATACTGTTCAGTGTAGTGTAATATATAAGACCTAATTTATCTTCATCATGTGAGTGAATTCAAATGTCTCATGTAAATATTCTGAAAATGAGAATTGTCATGATATTAGTCTCAGGGGGGAAAAAATCCAGTTCAAACTATTAGCCAAATTAACCTGAAATCACAAATAAAATGGAGATTGGAAAATGGAAGGAAAAATGGGACATTGGCTCATAAACTACTTGTTGTTTGATAATTTTGTCTTGCTTTGGCCATGATGAAATGGAGTGCAACTCTCTCAGAATTCAGTTTGAGGAACATTGCTTCACAGCTGACAAAAAACCTGTTTCTATACATGTCAGGTTTGACTTGAAATACATCTAAGTGTTGGATATATCCATGTAACACAATCATTCAATCAGGAAATTCGCACATCTCTGGAAATTTGTATGCCTGAACCCACAAGCTTATTAAAAGACTGTCTGTGGGCATTGAGTCTAGATTTATCTGGTTTGCAAGACCCTCCACTCTTTAAAATGAAAATGTCTACTGAATGTAATATCACCCTATGACAGGATTACCTGGTATGTGTAAACATATCTCCCAGTACTTAAGACAACCTTTATATAGTGTTTACCTGTGCATGTATAGTATCTTATGTACTCCGGTATGAAAAAGGATAGTCTCACAGTGATTTAAATTTAAGTATTTTTTTTATTTCTTTGACTGATTGGCTGGTGATTTGGAATTAAAATGGCTTATTTGAAAAAATGAAGCAAGTTAAGGGAGCAGAGAAAGAGAACTAATACAAGATTACAATAATATACAGGGAATACTTGCTGGATCAGTTGAAAAGGTGGACAAATTAAGCAGAAAAAAAAGCTTAATAAAGTAATCATACCAATGGAATTAAAGGGTTAGCCTACATAATGATCTGCAGTTAAATGAAAATTTAAGCCTATAAAGTTGAAAGATAGTAATCTCTCTCCTATAAGTTTATCAGCAACTACATGGACGGAAGGATATTCCAAATATAACTTTATTTCTTGAATATATTAGCAGCCAGGACCTAATAAATTAGAGCAACAAATCTCAGCTGTCCTGTAAAAGGGTAGGCCTGTGAGTGGTACTGACAAATGAGATCTTGCTTAGCAACAAGCATTCTCTCAACAGTTAATCACTATTTCTACAGCAGGAAAGAGAAAAGGAAGTAGAGAACTAGAGAAAGAAAAAGTAAATGTATGTATGTATATATGCTCACAGTACATACCTTTCTGGTGTGCTAGATGTGAATATTTGCAAGATAGGATTTTTTTTCTGTAATAATATGTATCTGGTTACTTTATAATGTCAGAAAGAAATAATAGAAAAAGCTTCAGACAGCTCTTTTGCACCTTTCAACGATTAATTCTTTTGTGATTTCATCTTTGATAATGAAAATGGAAACCCTAGTTCTAATTTTCATCCAGTTGCAGGAAAGATCAAGCATTTAGTGGACAGATGTGCCTAGACATGCAGGTGTATAGCAGAGTTCATCATTTCATGGCAACTGTATTGCACTCTTAAAACTAAGTGAAGCTTTCACCTCTATTTTTAAAAATAAGGCTTTAAATTTGCTGCTGTTCAAATTTTAAGTGTAGTTTTTTTGGTGTGTCTTTTGTTTGTTGGTGTTGGGTTTTTTCATTAAGTAAATGGAATTTCAAACCATTTTTCCTCTTTTTGGTATAATTACAAGTTTTTGTACAGGAGTGAGGCTTTTTTCTGCTGTCTATTCCTTAAGGATACTAAGTAGTGGTGGCTTATATCTCTGGAAGAAAGATATACTCTTAGATATCTCTCTCAAATATGTCATTTGGTATTATTAGAGTTCAGGTTTGCCATTTGCAGCTTTCATCTTCCTGCTGCTAAGTTCTTCACTTAGTGAAATTCTACATTCAGGGTACCCAAACCTGATTGAGTTGTACACAAAAGCAAAAGTAATACAATAAAAAATGGGTATGTTTTATAAAGAAGGTTTTTAAAAAATAAGAATAAAGCATTTTTTAAAGGAGGAAGAAAAAGAAATTAAGAAAACCCCTGTCGTGGTTTAGCCCCAAGCCGGCAACTAAGCACCACGCAGCAGCTCACTCACCCCCCCTCCCGCAGATGGGGGAGAGAATTAGGAAAAAAAACCTCGTGGGTTGAGATAAACATGGTTTAATAGGACAGAAAGAAAGAAGGAAACAACAATGATAATACCAACAAAGCAATGTACAAGAACAAGTGATGCCCAATACAGCAATTGCTCACCACCCGGCGATCAACAGCCCGTCCCCGAGCAGCAATTTCCGCCCCCCGGCCAACTCCAGTTTATGTACTGGGCATGACGTTGTATGGTAGGGAATATCTCTTTGGCCAGTTTGGGTCAGCTGTCCCAGCTGTGTCCACTCCCAGCTTCCCGTGCATCCCCAGCCTCCTTGCTAGCAGGCCAGCACAAGAAGCTGGACTGTCCTTGACTGCTCAGCAACAACCCAAAACATCAGCACATGATCAACAGTTTCTCATCCCAAATCCAAAACACAGTCTCACATTAGCTTCTGTGAAGAAAACCAGCTCTATCCTGGCTGAAACCAGGACAGTATCCACCCCTTATTCCATACCATTTACGTCATGCCCGGGTCCTATACTTTTCAATACATTCCAATTATTCATTATTACTCTTCCTGTCTTTTAATATATACACACAGATATCACTTTCTTAGTCCATGGGCCATCACTTTAAAATGTCTGTGGAGTTCAGTCAGTCCATGACTCTGGGCTTCATCCATCATAGCAGTCTCTCAGGGCAGGGGAGATGGTATGTGGTGTTGGATTGTCATCTGGCACGGTCCATGTCCATGATCTGCAGGTCAAAGATGTCGGTCTCAAGGGATTTGTTGGGCGCAAGCTGCGGAAGCCAGTTCTCGTTCCATCACCGCTACACGTTGCTTGGTTTCAGTAAACTCATTCTTCATCAGTCTGGGTGATTCTTACTATAGTACCATTGATATGGTAGATAGCAGCCATAGTAGTAATGTCATACTGAACAATTAACATAATTCAAATCATTGACTGTTTTCACCGAAAATCAAGTCTCCTTGAGGTACACATCGGACTTCCCCATCCTTCCGCATTACCCACCAAGTGCACCCAGGTCCCTGGGCAAAGGCAATCCCACAAACGGGTTTGCATTTGCCTGAGGCAGGAGTAACCCAGACTGCCTTCCCCAGCGTATTTCTCATATGCACCACAGGGACCTCATCCCCTTCTACAGTACGTAAAAGTTTTGATTGGGCAGGGCCGGCTCTATTAGTAGATCCCCTAGTGTTGACTAACCAGGTGGCTTTGGCTAAATGTTTATCCCAATTTTTGAATGTCCCCTCACCCATTGCTCTCAGTGTAGTCTTTAACAGTCCGTTGTATCGTTCAATTTTTCCGGAAGCTGGTGCATGATAGGGGATGTGATACACCCACTCAATGCCGTGCTCTTTGGCCAGGTGTCTATGAGGTTGTTTCGGAAATGAGTCCCATAGTCTGACTCAATTCTTTCAGGGGTGCCATGTCGCCATAAGACTTGCTTTTCAAGGCCCAGGATAGTGTTCCGGGCGGTGGCATGGGGCACAGGGTATGTTTCCAGCCATCCGGTGGTTGCTTCCACCATGGTGAGTACATAGCCCTTGCCTTGGCGGGTTAGTGGAAGTGTGATATCGTCAATCTGCCAGGCCTCCCCATATTTATATTTCAACCATCGTCCTTCATACCAGAGGGCTTTAACTGCTTGGCTTGTTTGATCGCAGCGCACGTCTCACATTCATGGATAACCTGTGCAATAGCGTCCATGGTCAGGTCCACCCCTCGATCCCGAGCCCATCTATATGTTGCATCTCTTCCCTGATGGCCTGAGGTGTCATGGGCCCACAAAGCTATAAATAATTCACCCTTAAGTTGCCAGTCCAGGTCCACCTGAGCCACTTCAATCTTAGCAGCCTGATCCACCTGATGGTTGTTTTGTTCTTTGGTGGCCTGAGTCTTGGGTATGTGAGCATCTACATGGCGTACTTTTATGATTAGATTCTCTAGTTGGGAAGCAATATCTTGCCACAATTCAGCAGCCCAGGTGGGCTTGCCTCTGCGTTGCCAGTTGCTCTGCTTCCATTGCTGTAGCCACTCCCATAGAGCATTTGCCACCATCCATGAGTCAGTATAAAGATAGAGTATTGGCCATTTTTCTCATTCAGCAATATCTAAAGCCAGCTGGATGGCTTTCACCTCCACAAACTGATTTGATTCGCCTTGTCCTTCAGCAGCTTCTGCGACTCGTCGTATAGGGCTCCATACAGCAGCTTTCCACCTTCAGTGTTTGCCTACAATATGACAGGACCCATCAGTAAACAGGGCATATTGCCTTTCGTTCTCTGGCAGTTCATTATATGGTGGAGACTCTTCAGCACACGCCACCTCCTCTTCTGGTGATATTCCAAAATCTTTGCCTTCTGGCCAGTCCATGATCACTTCCAAGATTCCCGGGCGATTAAGATTTCCTAGTCGAGCCCGCTGTCTAATAAGCGTGACTCACTTACTCCACGTAGCATCAGTTGCATGATGTGTAGAAGGGACACTCCCTTTGAACATCCAGCCCAGCACCGGCAGTCGGGGTGCCAGGAGGAGCTGTGCTTCAGTACCAACCACTTCTGAGGCAGCTCGAACTCCTTCATATGCTGCCAATATCTCCTTTTTAGTTGGAGTATAGTGGGACTCAGATCCCCTATATCCTCGACTCCAAAACCCTAGAGGTTGACCTCGAGTCTCTCCTGGTGCCTTCTGCCAGAGACTCCAGGTAGGGCCATTCTGCCCAGCTGCTGTGTAGAGCACATTTTTAACATCTTGTCCTGCCCGGACTGGCCCGAGGGCTACAGCATGAACTATCTCCTGTTTAATTTGTTCGAAGGCTTGTCGTTGCTCAGGGCCCCATTTAAAATCGTTCTTCTTCTGGTCACTTGATAAAGAGGGCTTACAATCAGATTGTAATTTGGAATATGCATTCTCCAGAAACCCACAACGCCCAAAAATGCTTGTGTTTCTTTTTTGCTAGTTGGTGGAGACATAGCTGTTATTTTGTTGATCACATGCGTTGGGATCTGTCGACGTCCATCTTGCCATTTTATTCCTAGAAACTGGATCTCTTGTGCAGGTCCTTTGACCTTACTTTGTTTTATAGCAAAACCAGCTTTCAGAAGGATTTGAATTATTTTCTTCCCTTTCTCAAAAACTTCTTCTGCTGTGTTGCCCCATACGATGATGTCATCAATGTATTGCAGATGCTCTGGAGCTTCACCCTGTTCCAGTGCAGTTTGTATCAGCCCATGGCAAATGGTAGGGCTGTGTTTCCACTCCTGGGGAAGTCAATTGCAGGTGTATTGGACACCCCTCCAAGTGAAAGCAAACTGTAGCCTGCACTCTGCCGCCAAAGTGATTGAGAAAAACGCGTTAGCAATATCAATGGTGGCGTACCACTTGACTGCCTTTGACTCCAGTTCATATTGAAGTTCTAGCATGTCCGGCACAGCAGCACTCAGTGGCAGCGTGACTTCATTCAGGCCACGATAGTCTACTGTCAGTCTCCACTCTCCATTAGACTTTCGCACTGGCCATATGGGGCTGTTAAAGGGTGAGCGAGTCTTGCTGATCATTCCTTGGCTCTCTGGGTAACACTCGCAGACGAATCAGCTCATGGATGGGGATCAGGGAGTCTCTGTTGGTGCGATATTGCTGCCGGTGCACTGTTGTGGTAGCGATCGGCACCTGTTGTTCTTTGACCCTGAGCAACCCCACAACAGAAGGGTCCTCTGAGAGACCAGGCAAGGTGGACAGCTGTTTAATTTCTTCCATCTCCAGGGCAGCTATACCAAAAGCCCACCGGTACCTTTTTGGGTCCTTGAAGTACCCTCTTCTGAGGTAGTCTATGCCCAGGATGCATGGAGCCTCTGTGCCAGTCACAATGGGGTGCTTCTGCCACTCATTCCCAGTTAGGCTCACTTTGGCTTCCAGCACAGTCAGCTGTTGGGATCCCCCTGTCACTCCAGAAATACAACTGGGTTCTGCCCCTATATGGCTTGATGGCATCAGGGTACATTGTGCACTGGTGTCCACTAAAGCCTTATATTCCTGTGGGTCTGATGTGCCAGGCCATCTAATCCACACAGTCCAATAAAATCGGTTGTCCCTCTCCTCCGCCTGGCTGGAGGCAGGGCCCCTCTAGTCCTGCTCATAGTACTCGTTACCCACTTCTTGTAAATAGGAATCAGAAGTCCCTTCAAGAGGATCAGAGGTGAGATCAGCTCTTCTACTCTTTCTGGGAAGCTGCTCCCTGGAAAGTGGAGCGACGATTTTTCTTGAGGAACCTGAACCCCCATTTGTAATTGTCTTTCCTTGCAGCTCATGTACTCATGCCTCTAGGGTCGAGGTAGGTTTTCCATCCCACCTCCTCATGTCCTCTCCGCAGTCATGCAATTAGGACCACAGGGTGGCTTGTGGTGTGTATCCTCTATATCTTCTCTCTTGAACAGAAGAGCGCTTACTCCTAATGGCTGAGACACTGGTCTGTACGGGTGGAGGGTAGGGCATATCCTCTTTCAATTGCCGGAACTCCCGGGACAGTTTCTCTACAGCAGAGACGCAGGCCCGTAGGGAGGAAGAGAGACTTTCTTCGTATTGCCGGAGTTGGCCAGCCAATTCATCCATCTTCTAGGGCCAAGAACTTAATAGGCTTTAGATGGCTTCAGCATTTTCTTTTAGCGAACTTACCCATTTGGAGAATAAACCACCATCAAAAGAAAGGGCAGGACACTTCCTAAAAGAGAGACAACCTTTCAAACCTCAATATTATTAGGAAACATGATCACAAGAGGCAATGTAGGAGGTCACCAGTGTAACAGATGCAGCAAAAGAGTATGTGCAACTGTGCAGCAGACTCTCATTTGAAAAAGGGATTGCTCAACTGGATTTTTTTTCTGAAAGCAGTTAAGGAACTATGTGATGATATTTTAAGCTTTTGTTCACAGGGGATGGAGCTATGGGACAGTCTAGCTCTGGGAGTGTTATCCAGTTTATCAGGTAGATTCAATCTCAAAAATAGAAAGCCACCAGTGCTAGTCCCTGATCTGAGGTTGTTCAGATGGTTAGTGGGCTACCTGGCATAACGCTGTGAGCAAGGAACCATGGCTGGTTTGTTAGCTCTGGGATTTGGAGTGTTTAGTCCGAAGTCTCAGAGATACTTATATTCTTATCAGTATAATGGATGTTCGGGCAGTTAGTCAGTGCTTAGAAACTCTGGAAACACTCCTCCTCAGCTGCTGACCAGACAAATTGTGAAAAGATCCAAGGAGTCTGGGAGTTTAGGATGCTAGAAACTGAAGGCCCTGGATTTCCACCTTCCTCAGAGCTTACCAGAATGGGGGCCTCATCAGCTTGCCAGATGGGCTGGGCTGCCAAAAATTTGTCACATTTCAAAATAAAATTCCCTCCACAAAACATTTCTACATTGACAAAGCAGCATTCCTCTGTAGAACACTGTTTGTACCTGAAGCTGTAGGCATTAATCTCCTGCACGTACTGGTTGGCAGGATGAAATAATAGAACTTGAGATGACTAGTATGTTGGACATACTTTTCCTACGTTTGCCTTAAGTGTGGGTATATTGCTTGTCATTATGACAACTACATCCCTAAAGGGTTCCATTCACAGCATAGAAAATTTAGAGATTCTTAACCAGATGAGTGACATGAGGCTGATAAACAGCCAAAACAGAATTAAGAGCTGCGTGTTGCATGTAACAGAATACAGCTGAAATATCACCTTTTGGAAGTTTGGAAGTTTGGATATAGATTGTTATTATTTAGTACTGACAAATCATTCTTTTTAACAGAAGGCACAGCAAGATTAGATTTATTATACTTAAACAAAATTTTGAATCTTGTAATGCCTTGGAAAAAAATGTGATTCTAGTTATACTTTTCTAGGAGTAAAGATTTTGTTCTATTATTGTCTCTCCTGGGAGTTTTAATGCCTTTCTTATATAGCTCTTTACTGTCAGGCCTTCACAGATAATAAATAACAGTGAAGACATTAATATAATATTATATAAAGAAGAAAAGTAATTAACAATAGTACTGTGACACTTGGGAAAGCATGCCTTACCACTGCATTTTTCCTCTTCTGATTTATGAAGATCATCCTTTTTGAAGAATGTCAGTGTAGATCTATTTACCTTTCAGGTAGCTATGTACTTCTTTCTGAAACTCATTTATAGTTGATATGACAAGTCCAAATACTAGTCATAAATTCCTTAATCCTGTTAATATAATTTTGTTCATTTCACATGTTTTTGGATATTATAATAAGCAATTTTAATTTTCTAACTAAAATGAATGTTTCCGTGCAGAACAAAAAAGGCTTTTCCACTGGTTCATACAGATGTATTAAAACCATTTGAAAGTTTGTATCTATATCTGCTGGTTTTTTATTTAATGTTAAACAGAAATTGTTAACTCAGTCCTGACACAGTTAACACTTTCAGATTATTTCAGTAGGCATTGGCTGTTGCTATTTAGTATGCAGAGAGCTCATGCTCCCTAAAAACAGAGTTTTCCATCTTTTTGCTTCATCTGAAAAGCTATTTGAGGACTAGAGACAGTATTTAGGTAGGTCTAGACATATATTCATATTATGACTGAAATTTTCATCAGATGATTTCCTGTACAGCAAATATACTTTCTTTTATGTAACTGATCTGTGTTTTCAGGTGTCTGTGGAGCTACTGCATTGTGTGATGCTACTTAAAAAGGAACATAATCTTCTTAAAACAAATCACCCAATCCCTGGAAAGGGTTTCATCTCTCTTGTCATATAGTGAAGTTTGTCATAGTTTGGTTACCTAAGTATTTTCTGAGGTGAACTTATTGACATTTGTACTTTACTCTATGCAGTTATCTTTTCTTTAGTGCCCAGAAAAACTTGTTTTAAGTCTAGTTTGTATGTACTTGCAATACGTTCCAACTACACTTTAAATGGTAGCAAAGACATACAGTTGTAATTTGTTTGCTAGGAATAAAAGCAGTTCCTTGGCACCATGACACTAGTTCATTTCAACCATCTCAATGAACTACTGGTAGTGCAAAAAAGGGGGAAATACTCTCATCTATGTTCAGAAGTATAGGGAGTTTGTTTGTGTATTTTTTGTATCTGCTGATCTTAGTCATGTAATTTCTTCAGACTTATCTGTGTTTCTAATTTTATATTTTAGCTGTCAAGAATTTTCATCTTCATAACAGACTTCTTAAGTGCTTATTGAAACGACTTTTATTTCTGTCCTTTTAAGCATGTAAAATCTGTGAAAACTCCATTCTGTCATTTTTACTTGTAGCCCTGGATCTGACTCATGCTAATATCTCCTAAGTTAGCTTATAATGTGGGTCAATAGCCTTGACTTTTTGTTTGATGCTTTCTGGTCTACCTAAAGAAAGCAAATCTTACAGATGAGCTGATACTTTCAACTACTAGTGTGACTGCCTTAAGATCTAAGGCCAGCCAATTTTATACTTTTATTTCTGTGATCCCTGTACATCCGCTATTCCCAGATTGACCTGTCTTGACCTCTGTATGTTTATGTGATCTGTAAAGTCTTTGTTCTGTCTCTATTTAATTCTTTCTCAGTATGATTGAAGCTACCTCTTAGAGAGAACTGCTTTGTGTGATAATCACCCCTGACTTTTTCCTTTGAATTTAAAAAGTTGACACATACTGTTTCTGTCTGTCAGTGCAGCTTATTGCTTTGGACCAATACCTTTTACTCTTCCATTGTTTCATTAGCTAGTGCAAGTAGTCTAATCCAAGCTTTTTATGTCTTAAAGAGAGACTTTCACAGTGGAGTTAATTTTGACAACCAGAGAGTCTAATGAATCAATCTGCAGTCAAGTTTAGCTTTATATAACAAACAGCATGCAACTCATGTTGTGGCTAAACAAGTTCAATCACAACATAGTCTACTTTAATATACTTTTGCAGTTTTCAATTTTACTTTTCCCCACCTATCATGGATTTATGTCATCAAAGTCTACCACTTCTCCCTCCCTGAAGCATAAAATGATAGAGATGGGCTGGTGGTATAAGTCTTCACCAAAGTGACTACAGCTGTACTGCAGGATCCAGAAGATGGAGGAGCACTCATTACTGTTTATTATATCTATCATTAATTGTGTGCTGGGCCTATATAAGCACACTAAGAGAGATATACAATTCATACAGTATGGAGAGAAAAAGTGAACGGACATCATTCTACAGTAGAACCTTTTCTATTAGCGAGCGTGTCAGTATAAAAGCCTGGTCTGAAGGGTTTTCTTATGTTACTATCCAGCACTGTTTATTTTTTTACAGCTTCTTGGGTGTTACTGTGATGTTAACAGTTAAGGCTTTTGTTTGTGTGTTACAGGTAATGTTCCTCCCGTTTGGGTGCAAGTTTTGTAGCATGCATTTTAACCTCCCAGGTTTGTCAGACAGCTTGTTAGATCTCCCATCCACATCAGTCAGGTTTGTTAAAATTAACTCAAAATGTTTTGTGGAGCCTTTTAAATTCTTTCAACACTCTTAATGAGTTGGGATTTTTCCTCATAAAAATTCTGCTAAGCCCATTTTTTCTTGCTGTGTTTTAGTCCCCACAGACTACTCTTCAAAGCTGTGTGGAGAGCAGCTCAGCTCTTTCCTGCAATTTCCTTCCTATGTTTATCCTCAGATCTGTTCTTCAAAGAGTTTTCTCCCTGAGTACAATGTTAGGGCACAGAAATAACCTGGTACTGCCTTCAACCCTGACTAAATAGGGAAGAGTACAGGAACACAAGAAGCATATAGTAATACCCTTTCCAAAAATACACTCCCAACCTATTGCTCTAGGGATTTTCTAGGCAGAGTTGCCTTTTGTAGGTAAAAGTCCATGATAGATTCGATAATCTTGAATTATCTTGTCAGTTTAGTGTCCACAACACCTTGTGGCAAGCAATGTCACAGATTAATTACAAATTGAGTGAAGAATTCCTTTTGTCTTTGGAATTTCACTGGGTCATTCTCTGCTGGTCCCCTGTAAAAGACAATCTTTCAAAAACCTTCTACCTCACTGGAATTCAACTATCTTGATAACTAGCTTTTTGAAGAAACATCACCTGAGGAAAAAACACTATCACAATAGTCAGAGACAAAAGCAAGGTTATCCATACAGGAAATCAGAGCTGAAACATAACTTAGGCATCTGGAATTGCAGCGGCTATAGAGAAGGCCAAAGGAGACTTGCTCTTTTTCTGTTCTCTTTGAACCTCTCCATATCACTTCATTACTTCTGTATCAGAAATAGTGTGGCCAGCAGGAGTAGAGAAGTGATTGTGCCCCTGTACTCGGCACTGGTGAGGCCGCAGCTTGAATACTGTGTTCAGTTTTGGGCCCCTCACTACAAGAAGAATGTTGAGGTGCTTCAGCGTGTCCACAGAAGGGCAACGAAGCTGGTGAGGGGGCTGGAGCACAAGTCTTATGAGGAGGGGCTGAGGGAACTGGGGTTGTTTAGTCTGGAGAAGAGGAGGCTGAGGGGAGACCTTATCGCTCTCTACAACTACCTGAAAGGGGGTTGTGGAGATGAGGGTGTTGGCCTCTTCTCCCAAGTAACTAGTGATAGGACAAGAGGAAATGGCCTCAAGTTGCGCCAGGGGAGGTTTAGGTAGGATATCAGGAAAAATTTCTTCACTGAGAGAGTGGTCAGGCATTGGAACAGGCTGCCCAGGGAGGTGGTGGAGTCGCCATCTCTGGAAGTGTTCAAAAAACGTGTGGATGTGGCGCTTCAGGACATGGTTTAGGGAACATGGTGGTGCTGGATTAATGGTTGGACTTGATGATCTTGAAGGTCCTTTCCAACCTAGTGATTCTGTGATTCTGTGATTACTGGGGGAATATTATAGCTCAGGGATGGGATTCTGGAGGACCATAATTTTATTTTTTACTCTTGTACTTCTGCTGAGTTGACTACAGACTATTTATATTTTTTTGTGATTGCTTCTTTTCCTGCTGTGTCATGTAGTGTATTTCATAAAAGTTGAAGGGAAAAAGCTAAAGGTTTTGAAGAATAGTTGTGCAGTCATAAATCTGACAATTTCACAAAAGAAAATAAAAGTTCTACAGTGAAATGAAATTCTGAGTGTACAAACAGCTAAAATTTTGTAAAAAACCCAAAACTTTTAGACCTTCTGTGACCAGAAGTCATTGCTGGTGTGTCCCCTACTAAAGAGAGGACTTGCCACTTTCCTGCACTGTAAATCCGTCATTAGAAATCAGACTTACTTTTTTTAACTGAATGATTATGGGGTTTTCTGGACAACTTCCTGTGAATAGGAGATGTATTATAAATAATATAAAACACTGATATATGTGGACATACATATGTTTGTGTTTGGGGAAGAGGTGTGTATGCATCTATATATACACACACACAAGAATAACTGTATCTAGTAGATTCTATTTTAGAATCATAAAACATGATGAGGTATGAAGTCTATCACTTGTCCTTTCAATATTATCTGCTGACTTTCACTGCAGTGCAGTTCTAGGGAAGAAAAACATCTTTTACTTAAAAAAAATTTTTTTAAAGGTCTTTTTTTCCTTCTCTTGATAACACCTTTTTGAGTCTTCATAAGAATCCAACGTTTCAAGACTCAAAAAGCTTAGAGCAAGTTTAAGTGGAAAAAAATTAATGTTGAAAAAGACAAGCTTAGTGCATGAAATCACATAGCTCTGCAACCTTTGTGGATGTATAGTGTAGAAGAACATCATATGTCTTTGCTGTTTGTATGGACTGAAGTACATTTGCAAAAATGCATCATGTGTAGACTTTTAGAGCAGTGGAATATTATATGCCTACATATCTATTATATATCTACATATCTATTACCTTTATTGCACCACATAGAAGGACTAAAGTAGACCTTTTATTACTCATGAGAACATTTGTTGAAGATGTAGTGATCGCCAGTAATATATTAGCATTTGCTAATAACTACCAAAACACATTTTATCATCTATACAGCAAATCTGAATGACTAGTATTTATACGGCTTGCTTTCTTTCTGGCTATCATTTATCCAGAGTTGTTATTAATTTTTTAGACTAGTGTTGTCCATTCTAATTCATTTGGCAGTGTAGAAGAAAAGATTCACGTGCCTGTATAAAGAGTTTTATATGAGCAGACAAGCTGGTGTTATGTCTTGACTTCCTGAAAAAGCTCCAGTAGCCAAATAAAATTAAATAAAAACATTAATTTCATGTAACAGACTTTGTGATAACAGTAACATACATACAATAATTCAGTGAAGAATTGGATAGTTTGTGCTTATTTCATTCTCTTGCACTTTGAATAAAGTAACTGATGATAGATAAGAACCCAGAGGTACTTTAAATTGTTAAGTAAGTAAGCAATTGTAAGCATTGTAAAAATGCATGCTCCACAGCAGCATGCATCTTTTTGCATGCTGCTGTGGAGCAGAAATAGGAAAACCTTAGAAAGGTTCTGTACTTTTGACAATTCCCACAGGAATGCTGGAGCATACATTGACCTAATTGAAGATGTCCCTGCTTGCTGCAGGGGGGTTGGGCTAGATGACCTTAAACATTCCCTTCCAACCCAAAGATTCTATGATTTACTTTTTTTTTGGCCATCATTTCCACCAGTTCAGCTTTCATTTCCTCCTGCTTTGCTTACTAGTTTGTCTGTTGAGTCCCCTGTTTTCCAAGCCGTCTATTCATACTGCCATGAGTCTAGCTAGTTTTTCCCTTCTCCAGGTTTCTATGAGTCCTCCAAGCTGCATTTAATTCTCAGATCATTTCTACCAACAAGAAACTTATTTCTTCTCTTACTTCTGCTTACAATGTTCCCTCCTATTGTAAGATATGTCAAGCCTGTTTTCTAGCATATACTGTTTCCATGGTTATCCCATATTGTAAACCGTTTAATTCACCAACTTTCTTGTCATTTTCTCCACTTGGAAAAAACTTGATTCCGTTATTATCAAACTATGTTAGTAATCGTCCTAAACTTAAACCATGATTTCTACCTCCAACTATGAAGCCCAGCTAAGACTATTCATATGCATATTTAAAAGTGGGAATAAGAGAGTCAATTCTATTTAAAACAAAAAAACAAACCAACCAAAAAAACCCCCAAAAAGCTCTAGTGTATCAGTCTTAACATAGTAGTATCATTTATAATGAGGGTGCTTAATGAAGAGACTCTTCAAATAAATTTAAAAAAAGGCAGAAGAAAACCAGTAATTTCATACTGACTAGTTTGACACTGGACTTAATTCAATTCACAACACATTCCTCTTTTCTTACATTTTACAGTCCAGGGTGTCTCTTGCATTCAGTTTGTTGCCTCATGGTCCTTGATTCAGCCTCCCTTTCCAGCCATCTTTACAAACATACAAGAAATTCCCTCCTCAGTTCTAAAAAGTATCTCTAGCATACATGCACAGATGCACCATGCACAAGTTGATGAAACTTGGAATAATAAGAAAAATATAAGGGAAGTGCAGTTCACAGATAAAAGGGATTTTAATTCCTTATATTTTAATGTTTGTATCTTCTATTTATACAGACAGAATGGAGTGGTTAAAGATAATCTCGTTTGGAGTTTTTCTTTGAAACCCTTCAGCTGAAGAAGTAATATGTATTAAAATGACAGACATAACAGAAGTACTGTTCGAATCTGTTATTTTTAGCAGAGGGACTATATAAACAATAAGAGCTCCCTCTGTACTGTCTAAACACAGAGGTTCTCAGAGGCTTAGTTTTTAATTTGAACTCACATTATGAGCACAATGAAGCAGACTGAATGTTACTGCTGTTATATATTAGCAGCCATTTCATTTTATAGTACAAGAGAGGTAGCAGAGAGATATAATTACATGCTCACTAGAGGGGTGAATAAGTACCATGGTAGTTAAAATCAGGCAAGGTAATTTAAACCTTCATGGGAGTCTTCAGTTGGCAGAAGTTATGGTTATTAAAAGTAACTTCTTTGTCATGTTTTCTGGAGGGTTTTATTTTTGTGGAGTTTGTATCTCTGAGCTTAGAATTTGAGCTATAATTTTTGATTCACTGTCATATCTTGCTTTTGTTATCAATGGTATATGAAGTACAATTCTTATAGTTCATCTTCAAGTACTTGGTGAAATGAAATTTTTACTGTTTCCTCTTGTCTAGTCCAGATGTATCTAGACTAGTTTGAATCATTTGCTTTCAACCAAAATGAATCAATCAACAATGAGTCTGGTCTAAAAGGAAAAAATTACTGAGTGGCTCGTTATTGACTACTTCCTCTAGTATAACAAGTCTTTTCAAGGAGGGGGCAATATGATAACATTTTATATTTTTATTCAGCTTTTCAGTATCAATTATTTTACTGTGTGCACAATCTATTACTGACTTTGTAATTTAGTTCCTGCTGGCAGAAGGTGAATCAGCATTTTGCAAGGTGGAAGACCATGGACCTTCATTTATTTTCTGTCACTTCTCAGACTAGTCAGTGTGAACCATGAAAAGCGCCAGTTAAAAACTTCATAACCACAGGCTTTATATAAGAAACTTGTTAATATCACATATACAAAGAGGCAGCTGGCAAGATTTAATTATATTACTCTTATCAGGAAGCCCTCATTTTCATTCTATTTCAGCAATAATATCCACAGTTTATATGAGCTAGTATAAAAAAATTAAGGAAGTTATAGATTAAAATATAGTTCTTAAACTTATATATCCTAATTATTACCCTGCTCTTTTTGTAGTTCCTTCCCCATTATGGAGAAAACCAGTGTGAAATGGCTGGTGCTCTGCTCACAAAGCTTCATGTATTGTAAACGAGGAACGAAATTTCACACAACCTTACTCCTGCCTGCTTTCTTTGTGTTGGATATATGAATGGCTTTCAAAACAGGATAATATAGGATACAGTAGAGAACATGAGGTTCTGCTAGGAAGTATTTTTCTTAAGTAGGAGGTATGTCTTTATTTGGATCTGTCTGTATATTGATTATAAGTTTGCTAATGTATTAAATGCACTAAAGCAACAGCATTAAACACAAGATTCAGCCCATGAAGAAGGAATCATAAGCATGAGTAACAAACCAGTTTTGGAGAGGTTTTTCGTTGCTTTTGGCAATAGGTCATTTCCAGGTGGAAATTACATCAGTAATGTGAAGTGCTGTGAGAATTCTTCATCATAGGAGGAGAAAGCACTTGCTGTATAACAGTTTAGCATAAATAAACTTTCAAACAAAATCTAATTTAATAAATTCAGGAATGCTTTACCATATGCTGATAGACATATGCATAGGTTCGCTACTGAGAAACCTTAGGGGTTACAACTTCCAAGCACTGCAGCAGAAGGTGCTGGTGATGCTAGTTTTCCCTTTATAGTCTTCAGAAGTGCTTCTAATTGCTCATTGGGTAAACCCCATGTAGGAACAGATATTATCATGAGAGCTACTAAAAATATTTAGCTTTTCATATTTTTAAAAAATTTGATCATATTTTTATAGCTACTTAATTTCCACAGTTAAGATACTGTGAAGAGGATGTTCAGTCGCATGTCTAGTAACTCCTTTTGGTATACAATCTAAACTGTAACCAACTTTTTTTGTTTTCCAAGTAAAGAAATGTTTGCATCTCTTATTTCTTCTCTCCTTGCCTGGAATAGACAAAACATTCAGGCTTATAAAAAAAATAAATGGCCAGGGGTATTTTTCCAAGTGTCAAAAGTGAGGCCCCTCTGTGATGCTTTAGAACTCATGTTCTACTCTAGAATCTTGATTGCCTATTTAAAATAATATTTTGGTTTTTAAAATATATTTAATTCCTTTGTAACACTGAAATTCTTTGGTCAACATCTGGTTTTTTTGTTTAGGTTTTTTTCAATTATTGTTGTTCAAAGGAACATTATTTTACCCATAGTGTGCTTTTTCCTTAATTTCAGCCCAGTAGAGGCTGCACAGGAAAGAAATGTGTTCCCATTTAATGTATGTGACATGCTTACTACGTGTGTTTGTATGTTTACAGGTTAATACTTTTATGTTTTATTATGTTCTTTGTTGGGAGTATTAAAAATGTTACTGTAATACCAATCTTTTCATATCACCTGACTAAAGATCACTGGAGGGGGAAATGAAAACTGCATTCTTAGAGTAAGTAAGTACTAAACACAACTTAGGTATGAAGTTTCACTCTCAGCAGATGAAGAAAATTATGGTACAAGATTGATGATCAAAGTGGGAAAACTATGGTTCACATTTTTTATTTGAGACACTTGAGTTCTGTGTGTTCACATGTATGCACAAACAAAGCAAAAAAACACACAAAGAAGTGGTTCACTGAGTTGTGTTTCACCATTGATGAATATATTGTATGTTATTTGAATGGGCTTTATAGTAACTGTGCACTAAGTTTATATATGCCTCTGCCTGTGTCCCATGTCTTTGTTCCCCTCAGACAAAAAGAATTTCCCTTTCTTAATATCAAAGGCAGTAGTTTTCTGTTGCCTTTGTCATCTATACATTGAGAACAGCAAAATAAAAATCTTGCTATACTGTAAATTCTAACAGTTGAAAGAAAATAATACATAATTTATGTTGCTAGAAAACAGGACAAATGGCAGTTCAAACAGTAATGAATATTGAAAATGTATTTTTTCCAAAATGTAAGTTGACTTCACACTGAATTTTTCTTAATTACATAAATATTTATCTCATATTGTTGTCCCAAATATGGGTTCTTCCACCCAGTGTGCAGAGAGCCAAAGAACACACAGAGCTGAGATATTTGCTTTTATTCAAAATCTGTGCAGAGTTCGGTGCTAGGTGGTATGTCCACAAAGCTAGAACACCTCGGTTAACACATGGAAAATATTTATACACTTTGAGCAACAGTTACCAGTATTTTAAAAAGTTGGCTTAGTCACCCTTGTTCCCGTTGGTTCTCACAAGCCTTGTCTCCACTTAAAGTCACAGCAGCCCCCTTTTTTACTGCACATGCTCAGTAAGAATGGGGCTTTTGTGAGTAGAGGGCTTTCCTTGCTCAGAGGCAGGTTTCTATTATGCTGATTAGGTGTTAATTATACGTTAATTATATGTTAATACAGGTCACGCAAAGTTCAGTAGTTGTGTTCCTTTTGTGATTATCTTGTTCCTTCCCTCAAGGCTGCACCTTGTTAACTGCTCACAGAGACTAAGCAATACCCCCAGTTTAATTCCTTGCATAACTTCAACAATATTACTATTATTATGATCTGATACACGTGCATATGCATTTTATCTTTACTTACTAACTGGTTTTCTCTCCATATTGGTATTTTAATAAAGCTTTCAAAGTTCTAGGGGCCTTCACATTCATATAACACGAATAAAACAAAATACTGTTGATGTTCAAGTAGGTCACCCATAGCAAAGGAATTCACTACCCCCCCAAAGAAAAACTCAGCTTCATCTCCTGAGTGGCAGCAATAAGAGAATCAGGATGACTGATCTTCAGAATTCCCATTGTTTGGGTTTTTTTTTTTTGGAATTCAGACATGGCTGCCAAAAAAAATGTGTCCTAGTCAGACTAGGAACTAACTAAATGTTTTTAGAAAAAGCCTTTTATCTGAGAGCTCAAATCACTTTCCAAACTCCTAGTTCTTCATTTTACAGAATCAGAGAACCATAGACTGCTTTGGGTTAGGAGGGACATTAAGGATCATTTAGTTCCACCCCCCTGCCAGGGCAGGGGCATCTTCCACTAGATCAGGTTGCTCAAAGCCCTATCCTACCTGGCCTGGAACACTTCCAGGGATGGGGCATCCACAACTTCTCTGGGCAACCTGTTCCAGTGCCTCACCATGCACATTGTGAAAAATTTCTTCCTTATATCTAATCCAAATCTACCCTCTTTCAGTTTAAAGCTATTACCCCTTGCCCTATCACTACATGCCCTTGTAAAAAGTCCCTCTCCACCTTTCTTGTAGGCCCCCTTCAGGTACTGGAAGGCTGCAGTAAGGTCTCCCCAGTGCCTTCTCTTGTCCAAGCTGAACAGCCCCAACTCTCTCAGCCTTTCTTCAGAGAAGAAGTGTTCCACCCCTCTGATCATCTTCATGGCCCTCCTCTGGACACACCCCAACAGGTCCATGTGTTTCTTATAGTGGGGATCCCAGACCTGAATGCAGTATTCCATGTGAGTTTTCACGAGAGCCACATAGAGAGAGAGAATCATGGGAATAAACATGTTTATCTGCAGATTAAATCACAGAATCATTAAGGTTGGAAAAGACCTTTAAGATCATCAAGTCGAACCATCAATCCAACACCACCATGTTCCCCAAACCATGTCCTGAAGTGCCACATCTACACGTTTTTTTAATACTTCCAGTGATGGTGACTCCACCACCTCCCTGGGCAGCCTGTTCCAATGCTTGACCACTCTCTCGGTGAAGAAATTTTTCCTAATATCCAGTCTAAATGTTCACTGGCGCAACTGGAGGCCATTTCCTCTCATCCTATCACTACTTACTTGGGAGAAGAGACCAACACCCACCTCACCACAACCCCCTTTCAGGCAGTCGAGACTGATGAGAACTTCCTTCAGCTTCCTCTTCTCCAGACTGAACAACCCCACTTCTCTCAGCCGCTCCTCATAAGACTTGTGCTCCAGACCCCTCAGCAGCTTTGTTGCCCTTCTTTGGACATGCTCCAGCACCTCAATGTTCTTCTTGTAGTGAGGGGCCCAAATCTGAACACAGTGTTCAAGGTGCAGTCTCACCAGTGTGAAGTATGGGGTCACGATTACTTCCCTACTCCTGCTGGCCACACTATTTCTGATACAGGCCTGGGTGCTGTTGGCCTTCCTGGACACCTGGGCACACTGCTGGCTCATATTCAGCTGGCTGTCAACCAGCACCCTCATGTCCTTTTCCGTTAGGCAGCTCTCCAGCCACTCCTCCCCAAGCCTATAGTGTTGCATGGGGTTCTTGTGACTGAAGTGCAACAACCAGCACTTGGCCTTATTAAACCTCATACAGTTGACCTCGGCCTATTGATCCAGCATGTCCAAATCTCTCTGCAGAGCATCCCTCCAGCAGATCAACACTGCTGCTCAGCTTGGTGTTGTCTGCATACTTACTGAGGGAGCACTCAATTCCCTCATCCAGATCATTGATAAAGATATTGAACAAGACCGGCCCCAAAGTTGAGCCCTGGGGAGCACCACTTGTGACCAGCCGCCACTGAATTTAACACCATTCACCATCACTCTCTGGGCTCAGCCATCCAGCCAGTTCTTTACCCAGCAAAGAATGCACCTGTCTAAGCCATGAGCCACAAGTTTCTCCAGAATGCTGTGGGAGGTGGTGTCAAAGGCTTTACTAAAGTCCAGGTAGACAACATCCACAGCCTTTCCCTCATCCACTAGGCGCATCGCCTGGTCATAGAAGGAGATTAGGTTGGTCAAGCAGGACCTGCCTTTCATGAAACCGTGCTGGCTGGGCCTGATCCCTTGGTTGCCCTGCACATGCCCTGTGAGCACCCTCAGGATGAACCTCTCCATAATCTTTCCCGGTACTGAGGTCAGGCTGACAGGCCTGTAGTTCCCAGGATCCTCCTTTCAGCTTTTCTTGTAGATGGGCATCACATTGGCAAGCCTCCAGTCTTCTGGGACTGCCCTTGTTAACCAAGATTGCTGATAAATGATGGAGAGTGGCTTGGCAAGCTCCTCAGCCAGCTCTCTCACTACTCTTGGGTGGAACCCATCTGGCCCCATAGACTTGTGGGTGTCTAGGTGGTTTAACAGGTCCTTAACTGCTTCCTCTGGGATTATGGAGAGTTTGTTCTGCTCTCCATCCCTGTCTTCCAGCACAGGAGGCTGAATACCCTGCGGATGCCTGGTCTGGCTGTTAAAGACTGAGGCAAAGAAGTCATTAAGTACCTCAGCCTTCTCCTCAGTCTTGATGACAATGTTCCCCCCCATATCCAGTAGGGGATGGAGATTCTCCTTGGCTCTCTTTTTGTTGTTAATACATTTGTAAAAGCATTTTTTGTTATCCTTTACAACTGTGGACAGACTGAGCTCTAGCTGGGCTTTTGCCTTTCTGATTTTGTCTCTACTTGACCTAATGAGATCCTTGGACTCTTCTTGTGTTGCCTTCCCCTTCTTCCAAAGGTGATAAACTCTTCCTTTATTCCTCATTCCCAGCAAAAGCTCGCTGTTCAGCCAAGCCAGTCATCTTCCCTGACAGCTCATCTTGCAGCACATGGGGACCGCCTGCTCCTGTGCCTTTAGGATTTCCTTCTTGAAGAATGTCCAGCCTTCCTGGACTCCTTTGCGCTTCAGAACGGCCTCCCAAGGGACTACCTCAACCAGTGACCTGAACAGGCCAAAGTCTGCCCTCTGGAAGTCCATGGTAGTGGTTTTGCTGACCCCCCTCCTTACTTTACCAAGAATCGTGAATTCTATCATTTTGTGGTCGCTAAGCCCAAGGCGGCCTGCAACCACCACATCTCCCACCAGTCCTTCTCTGTAAAAAGCAGGTCAAGCGGGGCACCTCCCCTGGTAGGCTCACTTACCAGCTATGTCAGGAAGTTATCTTCCACACCTTCCAGGAACTTCCTAGACTGTTTCCTCTCTGCTGTGTTATACTTCCAGCAGATGTCCAGTAAGTTGAAGTCCCCTACAAGAACAAGGGCTAGCAATTGTGAGATTTCTGCCAGTCACTTGTAGAATGCTTCATCTGCCTCTTAGTCCTGGTTGGGTGGTCTATAACAGAGTCCCAGCAGGATATCTGCCTTGTTGGCCTTCCCCCTCATCCTTACCCATAAGCACTCAACTTTGTCATCACAATTATTGATTTCTATACAATCAAAATTCTCCCTAACATACAGAGTCACCCCACCGCCTCTCCTTCCATGCCTATCCCTCCTGAAGAGCTTCTAGCCATTTATTGCAGCACTCCAGTCATGAGAGTCATTCCACCATGTTTCTGTGATGGCAAATAAGTCATAGCTGTCCCACTGAATAATGGCTTCCAGCTCCTCCTGTTTGGTGCCCATGCTGCGTGCATTGGTGTAATGCACTTGAGCCGGGCTCTCGATTTCACCCCCAACATCAGCATGCCACCCCTAGGCTCATCTCTAGTGAACCTGGTTTATCCTCTTCCCCCTTTGAATCTAGTTTAAAGCCCTCTCTATGAGGCCTGCCAACTCATAAGCAAGAATTCTTTTCCCCCTTGGAGACAGTTGCATCCCATCTGCAGGCCCGGTGCCATGTAAACCACCCCATGGTCAAAAAATCCAAAATTCTGCTGACGGCACCAGCCCCTGAGCCACGTGTTAACCAGGTGTGCTTTCCTATTCCTTTCAGTGTTCCCCCATGCCACTGAAGGGATGGATGAAAACACCACTTGTGTTCCTGCTCCATCAATCAGTCGCCCCAGTGCTCTGAAGTCCCATTTAATTGCTTTTACACTTCTTAGTGCAACCTTGTCGTTGCCAACCTGTATGATCAACACTGGGTAGTAATCGGTGGGCTGAACCAGGGAGTTTCCTGGTGACATCTCTCACCCAGGCCCCAGGGAGGCAGCAGACTTCCCTGTGGGTTGGGTCCAGTCAGCATATTAGGCCCTCTGTACCCCTCACAAGGGAGTTGCTTATGATAATTACCCTCCTTTTTTTCCTAACAGAGGATGTCCTGATGCATGGCGCTGGCTGACTCACCCTAGGCGACCCCCGGATGGACTTTCATCAAGGTCCTCATGTACCTGGCCCTCAAGTTACAGAGCCCCATACCTGTTGTGTAAGGGCAGCTGGGATGGTGAGGGAGGCCGGGAGGGGATTCGCCTGCTGCTTTGAGCAGGGACCTGTTTGCATTCCCCCTCATCTCTTATGCTTTCTCCTTCTGCCCGACAGCAAGAGGGCAGGGGATCCCCTGCTGTTTGTGGAGCCTCAACCCACTGCCTTTGTCTCAGGGATGGCAGGGTGTGGATCCACCGATCCTTCTCCCTCTCACACTCCCTGATGCTCCGCAGCCTCTCCACTGCCTCTTTCAGCTATTCCACCAGACTGAGCAGATCGTTCATCTGGTCACACCACACACAGATGTTGTCTCTGCTGCCCTCCGGCACAAGTGACAGGCTCTGGCCTGTCTGCAGCCAGACACTTGGACAGCCATATCTTTGTGTAGGACCTCGGTCTGGGTTGCCATATTCCTGCTGGCAATGGCTTTCGGCCGAGTGGAGACCATGGCTGGGCCTCTTCTGGGAGGGCGATGACCGCTCGTTGACAGAGAGAGCCTCTAGAGCCAGGAGGGGGGACTGCGCCCTGACCGCACGCCTTTCCCTGCACGCCGTGCATATGCCAACTGCCGTCCGCGCCACGCCCTTCTACCGCGTCACGCCCTGTTTGCCCGCCCTGTTAACTGCGCTGCGGGTCGCTCGCGCTCCCTGGGGCTGCTCTTGTACGTTACGGGCTTTGGCCGCCGCCGTTCCTGTCCCCGCCCGCGCGGAGTCAGCGCTGCCGCTGCCGTCAGGAGCTCGCGCTGCCCGCTCGGGGCGGGGGATTGCTGGGGCCTCCTCTCCTTGCGCTTTAGCCTTCGCGGTTTTGCCTCTTTAAGGAAGGGTCGCCCGGAGCGATCCGCCGCTCCGGAGCCATTCGCCTCGGTGGCTTGGCCGAAATGAGATGAGAAACAGGAGTGCATACTATTAGCAAGATATCTTAGGCTGGATCTACGCTGATACTCTTCTGAAGTTGAGGATGCATCACACGACCTAGCACAGACCGGACCCCAGTCTGTGGTCTGAAGGCGTAAATGTGTGTGCATGTTTTTCAGGTTCAGAATATCTAAAATATGTTCTGATTCAGCCCATTGCCGCGGGGTTTACACCTCCTGAAACAAGAGGTATTCTAGTTTCTAAGGATATTCTGGTCTGAATATGACAGGAAAGTGAATTATAGAGCTCGAGGATTCAAAGATTTACTATAATGTTGGACGTAATTGTAGCAATGGTGCAGTCAGGTTCATACTCCCTCTATAGGCAGTTCCCTGAACCATGACTGGATATTGATTCTGTGAATACTATCAGTAAGAGACAAAACCACTGTGAGGGAACATGGAATGCAATATGGATGATCAGTGCTGCAGTGTTAGATGTGTCGCCCTGACTTTATTCTGTTTAGATGTACAGGCATCTGTAAAGGCACCTTTAAAGATCAGTGTGTGACTGGGGGAGATCAGGACATGACACTGATAAAATGTAGGATAACTATTTAGTAATCAAATTGGAAACAAAGAAATAATGCAAATAAAACAAAAAGCACTGTTAAGAACTATAATTATTAGAATCAACCAAAAATTCAGCTCTGCAAAACTCAGGAACTTTTCTTAGATTTATATCTACCAATCATTGATGCTAAGGGGACCATTTCAGTGTCAACTCAGTACCTCAGTTACTTTGTAAACTTGGTTGCTTGGTTTCTGGTTATAACCTACTTTACTGGGTAACAAATTAATAGACAGGAATGAGGGGAACTTTCAATCCTATTTTCTTTTCCTTCTGTTATTTCCTTACAAAGATGAGAGTAAAGCATTGTTAGACTTGTCCAGACACAAAAGCAGCAGAAAACCTCTTCGAAGTGCAGGTTTGATATCTCTGAATTGCTGTTCTGCTTACACTTCCATTGTGTTCTTTACCTAGTCTGCTCTTTATTGCTTAGACAACTCTCTGCACTTTCAATCCAACTTGTTTAGTTTATTGTCCTATCCCGTATAACATCAGAAACCATTGCAGTACAAACATCTTATTAGTCTTACAATTTTCAGTTCTTCTGGCATTTTATAGACCACAAATTTGATGCAGCAGTATAGAAGAAACGTGTTAGGATGACTCAATAAACTTCCACCTTTTCTTTTTGGGGATTATAGTATTGCCTTATTCGTCTTCGAGTGCAGACCCTCTAGCCTACAATGCTGAAAGGTTTGACTGTCAAAAAAGTTTGGTGAATCTGAAGGTTTTTTTGTTTGGGACTGTTTTTTCCAGTTTTAACTACAGCGAGAACCTGCATTATTTATATCTAGTAGTTCTGCTAGTTAAAATGAGTAATATTAAGCTCTAATGTTCTTATGTGGAATCTGAAGTAATCATATGTGCATAATAATCTGAATATAATGGAAAAATCCTTCTTAATGGAAACAAATTCAGCAGCATATCTTTTATATATTTTTAATCTCTCTTTTCCCCTCCAAAGTTGACTGATCTTAACCCAGCCCAAACTCTTTAAGCTTGTATTAACTGTCTATTCCAAGGCCATATTTATGGTTCATGGACAGAATTTTTACCTTGATTAGTAAAGCTGACAAAGCTGACTAAATTTTTTCCAAAAGAGAAGAATGAAACAGTTGTAATACTTTCTTATCCATTACCACAATTGCAAACTCTGTTCATAAAGGCTTTTCTTTATCTCCAGTATGAGAAGAAAAAAAGCAAATCAAAACATTTAGCGATAAGGTTCAGATTTGCCCTAAAGGTGCAACTGAATGGTTAATATAACATATTCATAGTTTTTGATTTCTGATGGGAAATTTTTATATAAAGGAAGAGTGTTATTGAAACCATGAAAACAACTTGAGCTCCATGTGGCTAAGAATTCTATGTTTTCAGAACTTTCAGCTTAGGTTTTTCTACTGATTTTAATCACTAAGACCTGGGTCAGTGTAAGCTCCCCTCCTGTACACACTGTGGCTGCAAACTTCTTCAGACCATTATAAGCAGGCAAACAGAGACAAATTTATAAGAACACTGAGATGGAAGACTTCTTGCTCAAGGTATAATGCCGTCAGAAGCACACTTATTTGTTTGATGCAAACTGGAGAAAGTGGCCTTGTTTATGTGCACACACACATTCAGTAGTTTAAATAGCATCAATTGGCTGCTTATCTAACTGAAAAAGTAAAGATGTGCTTCAAATGTCTTGCAGTGGAAAAGGATGTCACATATAGTCTATGCTAAAAATTGACTTTGCAAGACACAGGGGCACCTGCTTTACTCTCAATCACTTTTTTCATAGATATCTCTTGAGTGTTAGTCCTCTTTTGGTACAGATTATCTTCTTGTATGTTGTTCCCTTTTGCCTTCTTCCCTTCCATCTCCAGAAGTTTTAGTGGAGGATATAGTGGAGAAGGCAAGCAAAGGTTTTGATAGTAGTTACATCTACAACATTTGAGATGACCAACGTTTGCTTCTGCTATGTTCAGTTCAATTTAAATATGATCTGACATCCTGAAACAGAGATACTGTTAGAACAGTCCTACTGGAATTAAGCAGAAAGTAATGAAAATAATTCTATGATCAGTACCTTATCAACTTTAGCAGTTAGCTAATGGGAACATCTAATTTTTCTCATTGCCAGAGAATAAAAGTCTATGTATATCTCTAAGCAAAGTATTTATTTGTATTTATCAATGGCTTCATACTTCATAGTCATAGAGAATTTAAGTTCTGCCTACAATGAAACATTGATACATGAGACCTGTTAGACACAAATGGCATGCTGAATTCCCTGTGTACTGTTTTAGTAATGCTACACAGCAACTTTGTGTCTGATCTCCCAGGCAGTGGCTGATCTTTCCAGGAGATGAGTTTAAAATCTGTACCTTATTACTTTTGGCATCATATGAATACCTAGAAAGATATTCTTATTGCTGCAAAAAGGATACAATTTAATGGCAGACAGAGGTGAAGAAGACAAGGCTATAAGCAATAGAGCTGGGTTGGTAGGGGGGGTTGGTTTTTTTTCAGCCCAGTGGTTAAATTTAACTAGATCACTTCTTCCAAAGCTTATGTTTATTGAAAGCTAACAACCAGTCCTTGAAGGATTCTTAGAAACAGTATTTTTAGAATCAGGATCATTAGTTTGTGCATTTCTATGCAGATTTCACATGAGTGAAAACTGATAGGTGTTCTAGTCAAAGGTGTTATGTGGGAATGAAGGTCACATAAACCTTTCCTCTGTTTTTTAGGAAGTCTCAGATAGCAGATACTTGATACTATTTTAGTTTCATGACACAGGAATTCTCAGGCATGAGAATTATCCATCAACTTGAAGAAAAGGACAAGTGAGTAAACTACTCTCCCCAAGTCCTGGAGAGGCTGTTTTACTTGAGGATTGTACTGTATATGCCTTCTTGTTTACCTAAGCCTATACAATGCCATGAGTCTTTAACTTATTTCTGTCTAACCCCTAGCATCTTCTTATGCCCTATAAAGAACGAATGAGTACTATCCAAAAGTTATACTTATCTTGAAAAAAAAACAGGCAAACATTTCTTTAAATAAGATAATATGCAAAACACCCTTGTACTAAGCTCTGGAATATATCACTATTTTTTCTCAAAGAAATATGAGTCAGACAATCATCTTCCCTTCCAATGGGCTAGGGAAAAGATGCACATTTTGGTTGCTATCTAGAAACCCAAAACAGTAAAAAAAAAAGCATCTGGGTATCCTCTGGTAATATCTCTTCCACAGTGTTTTGGTATTGAAAATGTCTGGATGCTTCTGCAGGCTGTCTTTGATACTGGAAACATTATTTGGAAAGGTGCTCAACACTTCTATAGTTGGAATATCAAATCTAAACAACTGCTGATTCTCTCAAAGATCAGACAATCACTCCAAAATGAGAAAACCATTTTGTCTTTCCAAGTGCCATAGTTACTTTGATGTTCATTCCCCTTCCAACAACCCAGAATAATCTCTAGGGCACTGGTTTTGGGCTAGCCAAAATAGCTTTGATATCTGATACACAGGACAAGTCTTTCATGCATTTTTAATAAGTTTAAAAGAATGTGGAGTTGTGGATTTTTTTCAGTTCTTTTCCTTTTGCCAGTTTTATGCATTGTGTTATCTTCTTAAAATTATGCTAGTTGCTTTTGCCAGTAAGCATACACATAAAAAAAGGTCCCACAGAACTGCTTGGCTCTTCTGTGCTCAGCATGTCTCTTTGAGAAGTGACCTTACACAAAACAGATATTTCTGATGTACTTTTGTGTAAAAGCATCAATGCAGATAAAGCATTGAAATAATAAACAAAAAGCTAGCTAGTAACACAGATAAAGAAAGAGGATTTAATCTGCATCTTATCTTTTATGTGTCTGTCTTGAGTAGATGAATAATCCTAACTTTCCTTTTCAATTTTCTCTGGTTTTACTTGATAATCAGTTATTGCTTGGGTTTTCTATGTTATTAAATAGTATCAATGTAATTTAATGTAAATATACAACAGAATAACATATTAAGCTTAAAGTAAAAAAAAGTCTCGGAAATAATGTGTTGGTCAGTTCAACCTGCTGTGTGTAAGAAGCCAAACATATAGAGACATCTATTTTCTTTGCTACTATCTAGTAAGCAGATGTTAAACTTAGTGCATTTCATACAGGTTTCCCAGCAAATATATTTTATCTCTGTTATAAATTTTAAAAGTGTACTTTGGGTAAACACATCACTTTTACTGATACTACCATTTTATGGTTCATTTTGGATGTCATAGAACCCTGCTTTCATAGAGGAACCATGATTTACAGCATTTTCCTGGATTTATTTTAATAACTGTTTTTAAAATGCTGCAACATGTTTCTGTATTCATGAATATCTTGCATGGATTTATATACATTTACTCTAGTAGAGGAGAAATAAATATGCTTTATTTATTTATTCTTTACACATCACACTAAAATTGTTGAAAGCAAGATAGTTCTGTGTTTTGCTAAGGAGAGCAGCTTAGACACTCCCATTTTTAACGTGACTTATCTGGCATTGCTAATAGATACAGTCCTATAACAGTAAAATTCATGATGCAAAAATAGTAACATTTACAGTCAGAATACTCTGATGACAAATTAGAAGTTGATGTTTTCTACTTCAAGTAGTTTGTTCTTCAAGCTGATTTTCTTTCTGTTGAAATGTTGTAACTCTTCTATTGTTATCTGAGTTTTTAGTGACATTTGTACAAAACACTGTAACAAAATCGAATGCAACTGAAGTATTTAAAAAAACTTTCAACATCTATTGCATTACAGAGAAAGTATTTTTTTATTTTTATTTTTTAATAAAACTTTCAGGACATAAGCAAACAGAGTTTTGAAATATTATCAGTTTAGCCTGCACATAGGCAATAAAATCTTAATCAATATCTCAGTTTTCATCTTAAGACTAAATGGATTGTCTTGCCAGACTTTCTAATTGAAAGGCAATCAGAATATTATATTTCACTAACTTATTTTCTGGCCAGGATTCTTCCAAAATACTAATCACTTATGTATGTTGTGCAGCTTTTTGTGATATCATCAATTACATGATCTTTCCATGCACTAATGGTAAGTACAGAGTAATTTGCCTTCATTTTCCTCCATCTTTCCAATGCTGAATACCTCTAAAGACAGCATTTACAAAGTTCTTCCGATGTGCGGAAAACAGACTTCACAATTTGTAAGGTTGTAAAGTAGGTATGTTTATTCAGCGCTGGGCAGCACGGGGGGATAGTCCCACCAAAAACCGTGCACACCCCAACGCGGCACTTACTTCAAATATATACAGCAAAGTGTTGCATATACATAAAGTTTCGCAATATGCCTATACATATGCATGATCTGTCCCCACTTCGTATTGAAATGAGTTTCAAGACGTTATTTCCATGAGCTCCTCCTATCTGCACTTGCACAGTGCCTTCTGGTGGTGGTCGCTGAGGGTCGTGAGGATGAAGGCCGGTGGCTTCTCTTTGTCACCACTAGTAACCCCTTGTTCTTACGCAGGCTCAGTTGCTCTTTGGTTTTCGTCCAAACCACAAGGTCAGTTTCAGCCGGTTCTTGAGGCACTCTCCTGGTTCTTATCAGGGACTGTCCTTGTGAGGAGCCACAAGTCTTCTCACTCCTGTCAGTTTTTCAGGAACTGTCTTTGTAAGGAACTACATATCTGCTGCTTTAGTTACTTTACGAAATAGCTAACAAGATTTCAAACCTTATCTACTAATTAACTGCTAAGATTCCCTTAACTCCTCCTCTCACTTCCAGTTATTTGCTCTCCACAGATATTAATGGCAGTTGTTTTGGTTAAAACCCCACTCAGTTCTCTGAAATACTGGGAATAAGTTCTTTCCATTAGGCAGGAAAAACATCCTTAATCACACCTCTGCTCCTGTTGCTCTGAACACTCACTGGCCGCACACCACATAAGCCCCAGGGTTAACCATGGTATTTACAAGGCCTCTCACTTCTCATCCTGTCTTCAAATTCCATGTTCATTCTTATTCTTTCCATTATTGTGTTTTATTTGATTACTGTGACTCCTCTTGCAGCTAACACAGTTTTAGACCCAGAATAACTAAACACACATTGTAACCAAGGTGATGGGGAAATCAAACGATAATTAGAAAATAGGATAGTAATAAAAACCGTAACTATAGGAATAGGTTACGCATTAGTGTTATGCACCAGCAATGCTGCTCAAGAGTCCATTTAACCCTTTCCATCTTGATTTAATTATCAAGGAATTAAGTGTAACATTGTGATCATGGTATTATGTTTTGTTTTAATAATGAGTAGATAGGAAGAAGGAACAACTTTGATGAAATGTAATTTTACTGTACTTATATCCATATTTTAAAGAAAGATACAACACTGAAGAAGCATCCAGAGTGTAGTGCGGCTGGTATGCAAGGAATCCAGTCCACAGGAGTTCCCTAGGCCTCTAACTTTAGATGTTGCCACACCAGGAGAGCTTGGTGTGCTGATTCCAGGAGAAACTGTACGGAGGGGGGAGCGGAGTGGAGACACCGCGGCCAGGCTCTGTGAGATATAGAGAACTCGAAGGTACAATGAAACTGATAAGCTGCAGATTCACTGCTCTGAGTAAATAGTCTGTCATGTTTTTGACAAAGTGCTATACTTGGAGTGAACTTTGTAGGAAAGGTAATTCCGGCAGGGGGAGATCGCGACCACCGACTCAGAGACCACCCACTCAAGAAACCCTCCGACTCAAAAGATTAAGGAAGAAAAATCCCAAGAAATTATAGTGAGCATGCGTGGTCATTTACATGGTAGGCGAGGAATACTTAACCAATCATTGTATGGATACTTGATGAATATGTATTAATTTTGTAATCATATGCCTATAAATGTTTAACTTTTGAACTGATCGGGGAACACGATTTAGGAGGAGCTATCCCCCGTGTTCCCGGCGCCGTGAATAAAGAATGCCTGCCTTTTAACACTACATTGGTGTTACGAGGTTTATTCCCGATTTCGGTGACAACATCACTCCTGAAAACCCAATATTTTTAGTGAATATCTAAAAACAGATGGACACTTCTCAGCATTGCTGTCTCCAAGCATTAATAAACATATAATTCTTTCTTTGCTATATCCATTTCCTGTAACTAATACCTTAAACATCTTCAGTTCACTGATGTGTGCATGCCCTTAGTAGACTGATTCACTGATCGATGGGCGAGTGTCTCCTCTTGTCTTAACCTCACCTGGGAATTCAGTGTGGTGGTTAAGAACTGATGTATGACAGACAGAAGGTGGAGTTCTGCTTAGGACCCCACTTCTGACATCCTAAAACAAAGTGTTCAGCTGTCCTCATGCACGAGCATTCAAAACCAGTTTTTTATTTTTATGGATGGCTATATGTGTTAGAATGATCTTGGCACAATTCAAAAGATGTTAAAGTATTTCTGCCACACCTGAGCCCCAGTCCCTATTGCTGTCCCGAAGGGACTAGGTGACCTGCAGCAACAGACAGGGGACTGGGAAAGGGATGAGGAGAGGTTTCACAGAGGCAAGGGTTGTTTCAGTTGTTTTCTCAAAGTGATTTTTGTTATTTCTTTCAATGCCAGATTTGGTGGTTAACACTCTGTTAATTTATAAATTCCACTGATTGAAATTGCCCTCAAATCAGTAAACTTTCTTTTGCCCATGACAGCTGTATGAGCATGTATTTTGTTATTTGTCCAAAAATTTCTGATCAGTTTTCTTCATTGTTTTTTTATTTTACAGTTAATCAATCTTTTGATAATTGATTGTGAAATTAACACACTGCTGAATATATAATATGTTATATGTTATATATATAATAAATATATGTTATAAACACACTAAGTATTGCAGAAACACATAGCACAGTTGAATATGAACACATCAGTGGAAAGGAAATGTGAAAGGTTACAAGCAACGTACTTGCCAGATGGACTTTTCAACAGCTGTTACTCCATTGATTGAGACTTCAATCAATTGATTATTAGACCTGTGACAATATACTTAGAAAATGCTATCATTTTCTATCTGTCTGTCTGTGCTAGATAAAGACTGGAAAAAGCAGTTCCTAATATAAAACACAGGCAACATATTCAACAGAGTGAACAAGCAAAAGGTGCAAGCACAGGAAATAGCTCTCTCTTTTTTTCAGTTGAAATAAAAGGTTGTTCTGAGTGACATGAATAGTCTGCTGCAGAGCCAAGAGGTCAAATCTCCTGAGTCCAATCCACTGGAATTTAGCAACTATTTATACTATTTACAAGTTTCTCAAGTCTGATCATAGACTGAAAAATGAGCATTGCATTTAAGTGTCATTTCAGATCCAGGTATTATGAATTCATTAATTGTACATGGGTGCAGTATTCTAACACATACAATGCTGATTTGCTGAATAATAGAGCTCTTCCAGCTACAAGAATAAGAAAACAAGAACTAAAAATAATGAAGAATACAGTTGTCGTTTCATTCTGCAGACAGTGGTTGGAGATGATCCAACACAGGGATCCTATAATCATAATTTGAAGTGTTGGCCTATGAGGATGCTGCCAACTGTATCATCTCACAAGCTGTAATGCTACACGTTAAAAGAGAAAGTTGTTACTGGACAAAAGGATGGAAAAAAAAGACAAGACAGCTGGGAGTTGACTATCACTAATAAAACATTACATGAACTGTTAAAGGATGTTAGTTGACAGCAGCTTTCACCACCAGTTGCTCTGGCCCAGGACTTGCTCCTGCCTGGCCCTTGCCACAGAAGAGGCGCTGCCTCCGGCAGCACCCTCATACAGGACTCACAGAGCCACAAGGGCAGACAGCCCAGCCCCTCCTCCTCCTGGACTGGCAGAGACAGAAGGTCACTGGTGCAGCACACTCAGGACACTCTCCACGTTCGCAAGCACACATATGTCTGCGGATCCCCCAAGTACCGGCATGGCCCCTCTATGCACCTGGCACTCCTGCCCTGATCTCTGTCCCCCTTGCCTGTCTCATGGGTCCCCAACTCACTGGCTGGTCCTGCTCGATATTAGCTGCAAACACACAGCACTCACACACTTGCCCCATAGCACCCCACACTCATGGTTCCCCCTGGGCACACCAGCACAGAACCTCTGCCCACCTGAGACCCCCGCCCCGACCCAGGGTCTCCTATTTCCTTGCTGATCCAGCTTGAAGTTAGCTGGTGATGGCACATGCACACCCCACACACACCAGGTTTGAGGAGGATATAGACACTCAACCGCACAGCAGCTGGCACCAGGCACATGGGCTGTGACCTGCAGTCTTGCTCTAGGCACTGGAGCTGAGCCCCTCACTTGCCTCATTCATGTTGGTGCTCTCCAGCAGCTGGTTTTGGGAACCATGGCTGGAGGTTAAAGACCCCCACTTAGTCCCATTGCCAACACTGAGAACCCTTCTACTAGCTCCACTAGCCAACACCATCGGCCAGGGGTACCCACACCCCTGGTCTGACTCCAGCAGCTGGCATCCACTCCTCTCACAGTGGTACCCCAGCAGCTGGCACTGAGTCCTTGCAGCACTCACGCACATGGGATAGAGGGTGAGATTATGCAGAGAGCTTGTGTCCCAATCCAATGTCAGGGAAAGTTTCAATATGATCCCTAGAGCGAGATTAAGACAATACCCAACAATCAGTAAGGTTGCAAGCATTGGCCACTTGTTGACCTAAAACAATAAATTCATTTTTCCACGATGAGTCGGGAGGTGGGGGCGGAAGCAAGAGCTTCCCCAGATACTAAAGATTGTGATAATGGTCAGCCAAAACATCGTTTACAACGGTGTATCAGCCACCCTATGAACATTAACAAAGCAATCACCAACAAAACCATGCAGGCAATCAACAGCTCCATGTATTTCTTCTGTCTGGCTTCAGAGTCTGCACCTGAAAAAGAAAAGAAAAAAGCCAACTCAGTTCGTTCTAAGGAACCGGAAGCATGTTATGGATGGAATAATCCACCTAGTGTTATATTGTTTTAATAGCTGAAATTTGAGCCCTGGTATCTACCAAAAATGTGACCGGGACTTGTTTCGGCCCTGCAATGCCTGTAATTAATAAATCATCCCAGCTGTTTTTGGTGAGCTGTCTGACATGTATCCTACCTTCACCACCTCCGCTCACCATTGGAGGGCGAAGAATCTAGTTTCCTGGCAAATTTTGAGGGACATTTGTCTCTGATAAGTCAATTAAAGAGGGTGCAGTAGGAGTGAATTTTTTTAAAGCCCTTTTCCATATCTGCTGGTTTATCAGGCTACCCTGACACAAATTTTTCTAACTTGTCTGCTAGCAATCCATCCATTAAATCATGTGGAATTCCTTTTTGCCCTCCCTTTGCCTACAGGCTATTGTGCTTATTTGGGATGTCCCTCCCTCCAGGTGGATTAGTGAGGGGTCTTCTTCTATCACCCCCAGGGCATGGAATCATTTTCACTCAGGCCCCTAGAGTCTGTTCTAGTGTCTAGAATGTTACCGGGGCCATACTTGTGCCCATAATTAATCAATTCTTGGTCCACCTCCCCCTATGTCTACCTTTTCCTATCCGGGGACCAGCAGCACCGATCAGGAGTAAGTCCTTCTAAAAAAACCACAACCCTTTCACCTCAAGACGTTGCTTGTATTTTCCCCTGTAATTGTATACCAATCAGCTTTAAGAAATCGGGGAGTCCTCTTATGAGGGGAGTCATTCGTTCGGGGTCTACCAGCATCATCATCGGGGGCTCCTGCCTAGTCTCCTATTTTCGATCATACATCATCTGCCAACAAACTGTCTTCTGCACACTTTCCACCAGTTGATTGACAGTTCCCGTAATTGCGAGGGGATCCCCTCTCTCCAAGAGATTCAACCCCCCCCCCCAGTAGGCTGCCCACTGGGTTAAAGACCAAGGGGCGTGGTGATGACCAGTAATTAAAAATACTCCTGGTCCCCAATACCCCTCTGCCTCCTTTTCACTCAGCAAGATCTGATCCCCCCCAGACAACAATATTCTTCACACGTACTACGTCTCTGGCTCTCCAGGGGTTCGACCGAAATTCTTTGCCAACTCAGAGGCGGTATAGGGGACCTCCTTCGTTGTGACTTGGGGGGACTGATCCTGATTGTCATCGTAAATATATTCGGTCTTAACCAAGCGTCGCAACGAGGGCAGTTCTAATTTCTCTACTCCTCTCGCTGCCTGCAAGTCGTCAAAAGGGTAACCAGTTCCTGACCTTGGGGGTATTTTCTCATGGGCAGTGCCCTCAAGGAGTTGCTCCTTAAGAACAGTCTGCAGATGTTTCATCTGGTCTCTCTCTCCTTCAAGCTGTTCCTTTAAATCTGCCACTTGCCCCTGAAGGGACCGAACTAGGTTTTGGAGTGGTTAAACAGTTTGGGACTCCGCAGCACAGCAGCATTCCCTCGCCTCTATAGTAGCGGCCAAACTGGCACCAAGAACAGCACAAAGAAATGATTTTCCCCTTCCTGATTTACTCTCACATGCTTTTGCAAAGTGCTCATTTGATCAAACACACTCTGTAAATTATACCAATTTCCCTGAGCCCAGTCCATCCTGGGTCCACAGGGATGTGCATTATATTTTTCTAAAAATTCAAACAAAACTTGTCTCCCCAAAAGGCAGTTTTAAGGTCACTCATCCTATGTAAAGCAGGGAAATGGTCATCTCAGGAAGGCAGCACCTAAGTTTCAAACACAAGACCTGCACCCTTTACTTTCCTGAGAGGTATCACGTATTTGGGAAATCTCAAGGGATCTTGTTTAAAGTGGGGAAGTGGTCATCTCAGGAAGGCAGCACATAAGTTTCAAACACAGGCCTGCCCCCCTTACTTTCCTAAGAGGCCTCACTTATTTGGGAAAGAATACAGCACTCTCATCTTAAGTGATCCTGTCCATGATGTCAATTTAAATGTCCCGATCCAATGTTAGGGGATGTTTCAATATGATCCCAAGAGCGACATTAAGACACAAACGAGGTCAAATGCCATATACTCAGGACAGCTTTTATTATCAGAAGTAAAGAATTAGTAGCAATAGGACAGAATGGAATAAAAAGACAGAAAACAAGCAAGCATTTGGGATAGAGTTGCAAGGAAAGTCACCACCATGCATCCACAGCGTCCCAGGGTCCAAGTCTCTCGAAGGGCTTGTCTTGGCAGTCCTCTTTATTTTCATTCAAGGCCTGCAATTTAACACACCTTTGCATTCCTGCATATGCACATACGCTTCACCGTGGGTGGCTACAGCCCCGCTCCTCACGCAACTATCACATGCCTTGTAGCCGTTAATTTGGCAGGGTGTTTTTCATCCTTGCAGCCATTATCTTGACAGGGTGTTTTTCATCAACTGGAGATCTCTGTGGTCAATGTAGCCATCCTTATCTTGGATAAACAATCTTTGCGACAAATGTTTTACGATTCAGTCTCTCACAGGTTGTTAAGAAAAGATTTAATGGTGAAGTGTGGACAAACTGTGTCTATCAAGCAGAAGGCTCATGTAGACAAGCATACTGACTGGCCACAGTACATGCTTACAGACCCTTTTCTGTGCAGTTCTCTTTTCTTCCTCCCCTGCACATTGTCTTATCAGTTTGCACGATGCCACGGGCTCCCGTCCAACATCCTGGACCCTCAGTTCTGCATCCTTATCAGTTGAAAAGTCCTGTTTGCCTGTAGTTTCTTGATAGCTTATCAATTACTGCAACTGGCCAGGTTTGTTTCTGGTTATTTTCATTAATGCTAATTGGTCAGGTTTTATGTTTCTGAGCCTTTCCCTCCTTCCCTTTTCTTATCATCCCAATTTGGCAAGGCCCTTAGTCAGATAATCTTGCTTAAACATAAACATTCCCATACTCCATATATCCTTACCAATTAGTGTGGCTGACTGAGTTTTGTTATCACCACTGCCTCCTTCATCACTTGTCTGGCAGGTTTGTGTCTCTCTATGTTCTTGTTTATGGCTTCCTCTTTTTCTTAATATCCCTTTTTGCGTTGAAAAGGACCTTGCCCACATACCCTTAAAGGAGCAGACACCGTCTTTACACATATCCTTACATGAACCATTGCAATTGTTAGGGCTCTGCATCACAAGCCAGATACTGACAGCAGGATTCCTTGAAGTTGAATTATAGATCTTTTTAAGAAACTAATAATTTTAATGATACTGATTAACTTTGCCATTTTTCCCAATGTGCTGAAATTCTTTGCTAGAACATTTCAAAAGTCCCAGGCTCTCAGATCAGTCAAGCAGAAATTTTTGAATATATCATCACATGTTCATTTTCAAAGTCAAGCAAGCAGTAAAATTTGAAATGTAACTCTTTATTTACACTTGCATTTTTTATTAGAGATGTATTTACCCAAATTGAAGAATAAATATCAGAAAGTGTAAATTGAATCCTCTGCATTATTTTCACTCAAAGTTTAAATACTACATCTAAACTTTCATCATTTAGCTTTCAGGGCTAGTGATTTTAAGTTTGAATTTCTGATATCTATAGTAAAGCTACTGGCTAACAATGTTCTGTACTAAAGGATAAGCTTTCAGTGTTGCGTACATTGGCTTACTATAATAGCACTCTGTTCTTGTTAGAAAAGCACTTTTAATCAGATAGGAGATATTAGAAGTATGGCATGGTGTTGCTGCTCTTTTTGATAAATAGGCATCCGCACAGCTTTTACAATTAACAAATAATGCAGTCCATAATACCAGACTTAGTATTGTTCTTGTCTTTAAAAAGATTTATTCCATTTTTATTAATTCTTTGAGTGAATATCTCTTTTGACTTCTATTTACTTCCGTAAATGGTTGTACGATTTAAAATTGTTTGTGTCTCTGATTCAAAGAAATTCAAATTTAAGAAATTCAAATTTAATAACATGAAAGTGTTATTAAGCAGACATCTTTATTACAGTGCTGGACGCATGGGGGATATCTCCTCCTAACATGCATGCCTCATGTTACGAGCATCTGAATTATATAGGGTACATACATTCATATTCATTGCAATTATTAGGATATTCATGACATTTCCAAGAAATGTTTAACATACTCAAATGTCCCTGATGCATGCACTGTTAAATGCGTCGGTGGTCCTCTGGTGGTCTTTGGTGGTTTTTTGCAGTACTTGGTCCTCTTAACTTGTCTGTCCTCCAGAGGAACTCTTTTCTTATCTGCTTGCTTAGCTTGTATTTCAACATTGTACTGGTTCTTATCGGTTCCTGACAGTTACTTGGTTAAGATAAAAGAAGTTCTCCACAGTAGTTTATCTTACACAATCCTCGCATACAAAAGGAAATTCACAAAACTCATATTTGATTAATTTTACATATTAAAACCTTCTTCCTTACCTCAGACCTTTGTTTCTTCTCATAGCTCTTGGTTTCCCTATATCAACCGGATGTTAGCGTGGACCATATTACCACACTTCAGCCAGTTTGGAACAAATCCACTATATCAACTAATCAGCTGTTTAAACTAACATGGCCAGCTTTGCACTGAACCAGATGAGTGGCTATCGCATAGTGCTTCTTGTTTGCTCTCTTTACAGCTGCATCCTGCTTGCAGCTGATTCTGCAATGAAGACATTTGCTAACTCCACTAGCTGTGATTTTATCTTTGTTTTTAGTTAAGTTTCTAGTACTTGCTTACAGACAGGAAAATGTTCAAGTAGACAGAGTTCTGACTTGGAAACCAATCTTATTTCTTATTAAATTAATATGAATAATTAAGGCATTTTCAAAACACTTAAATGGTTGTTCTTGTCCTGTAATTCAAGTTTTCTACTTGAAAATTGTCATGTAAAAGTTTAATCTTGCTAACCAGGTAAGTGAGATGATCCAAGCTGAAGATCCAACTAGTGGAACAAACTTCTATCATGTTTATATGCACAAAAAGAAATGAAGTCTGTGTGTGAATAATTCTGATGAAGAAAATGACATGAAAAAATGCAGAGATTGGAGAAAAGCAGAACTTCATTCAGTTTTGAAACTAACCAGGAACACAAACAAAACTTTCTAAGTACAAAACCCAGGGAATTTTAGCTCATCTGAAACTTCAGAAGAAACAGAGGAGTCAGGTGAATAGGTGCAATACAGTAGACCCTTTCTCTAAAGAATGTTGTGGGCCATAAAAAGAAAGGACTGCAATTTGGAAGGAAGACTACGAAAAATAAAGCAGGGCTGAAGGTTCTGTTGAAAAGGTATTTAAGGGAAGAATTACTCAAAGCTCTGAGAGCTGTGTGCTTTGTATGTGTGTGTGATTTATGTGTGTTTTTGTTTGACAGAGCCTTTAGAAAAGATTTTCTGTTATATATGTCAAATCTAAACAGCTCCGCTACCCCTGGTACTTGATAGGTGACTTTTAAAAAGCGCATTAGAAATTAAATAAACATGCATATTTTCACATGTGATTGGAACTGAATGTGCTGCCTGGAGCTTCATGTTCACTCAGAGGTTGAATAAAAGAGACCTTCTTTCTTTGAATTCAAACTCTGAGTTAGTTCTGAGAAGCATGGGAAACCTAGAATAAAACTTTGTGTAGCATTCTTATGCAGATCAAAAGCTCCCCGGAGTTAAAAACTTCCAAAAGGGCAAGCCTTGTTCAAAGTTACACTTCACAGTCTGCAAAAAACAGATATTAACAATGAGGAAGATGTTTGGCTAGTATATCTGACAACTTCAGATGTATATATATACATATACATATACACATTCAACTTCAGCTCTTTCTGAAGTGTTTGTTATTACAGTAAATTGAGAAGAAGAGAGAGCTGGAAACAGTAGTGTTTGTCTTTCAGCAGTATTACGCTTCATGTAACCAAGAATATATTATTATTTACAAGTAGACAATTAGGTATCACTATTCTATGGATAAAGAGTCAGCTCTGTAATTTGGGGAACCAGCTCTTAGACTCTGTTATACTAAAAGTAAAAGGAGCTGCTGACTAACCTAGAGTCTACTTAAGCAGTAAGAATTGGTTGAAAAGAAGCTATCACCCATCCAGACTGAATCACCTTGGAAGATGGTTGTGCAGAAAAAGTAATTCAGTATTTTAAGTGGATCAAGTCTATACAATATTGAACAAAGTATACACAGAAAGTATTTGCAATTCTTTGGACTTTTCCATTTAAGAACACAGATCACACTGCTTCAGAGTGTGGAACTGGGCAAATAAACTACCTGACATGTCCATAGTTGTATACAGAAGGGTTAAAAGATAGAATTTTGGTCCATAGTTGGTCACTGGGTAAGCAGTAGATAGCAGAGGGGTTAAAAAGGTTGACTTTTGGCCTGTGAGAAGAATAGTAAAATATCATTGTGTTTCAACCACGGACCACATGGTGGCATGTATATGGAGGGGTTAAAAGATGGGATTTTTGTCCATAGTTGGACACTGAGTGAGAAAACTGCAGCAGAGGCGTTAAAACATGGACTTTCAGTCCGTGAGAACACCGCAATTAGCACAGTGAGAAATACAGGTAAGCTGGGTGAGAAGTATATAACAGGCTGGGTGAGAGAAACCAGATGGTTTCCCACAGAGATAAGAAAGTTGGACAATACTAGGGGAGGACGTGCAGGGAGGAATCCTTGCAACATCTTGCTATTGGCTTAAGCATGATTGATAATATGCCATGTGTACAAAGCCTACGAACCAATAAACGGGATGGCTATGGTGTGTGCAGCACGCCTTTACCAGCGGGCGCATACATCATAGGCTCCCTATGCTGAGAGTCAGCAACAGAGGTGTGTTTCAGCACTTGCTGGCCACATGTGTCGAAATCCGTTCTTCTGCAAATGTATAAATACCAGGGTTTCCCACAGAGCAGGGGGATCGGTGTACAGCAAGGCCATCGTTGCCTCTGTGGGGATGCTCATGTAAAGTTGGCATCTACCGACTGCTGGGCTGAGTGCACGGTGCAGGACGTCACAAGACTGTACAGATGGGTCATCTTCCTCACAGTCCTTGGGTTGGTAAGAAAATTGCTTTGCAAGATACCCTTAGTGTAACGCATGCTTGTAGTTAATAAACGTTTGTTGCATTTCCCCTTGTAGTCTGTGTATATGTGTCTACCCTTCTCAGGAATCCTCGAAACCACCCTAGGACAAGTAATGATCCTCATCAGTACATACAGTAGTCTCACAAGAGCTAAATACCATTCTGAAAATTCCTAATGCACCTGTTTGATTCAGTTTTCATTCCAAGTACATTTCTACAGTCCTGCTTAGGTGAACCCAGAATGCTAGCCTTTAGTGTTAACTTCCAGGTGGATATGCAGGAAGTCCAAGAAGATTCTGTCTTATAATGCCCTTGACAACACAACTCTTTGCCATTGACTACACTGTTCATACTTGCCTACTATTTGCTCAAGCTGAGGCTCTGGGCTAAAAATGGGTAAAAAAATTAATTCAGATAACCTCTTGCAAGGAAGATTGATCCTTTAATTCAGCCCTTTGAGAGAGATTATGGTGATAATGTGACATTAAGAGGGGAAGAGAGTATTACAAAGATAAATGTCCTTATATAAATCTTTGATACATCCTAATACCAAAATGTTACTAGTAATATTTCACTATTTTCTAGTCATAGATTGGAGAGGAGAGATATCCTATTTTTAGCCATTTAATAGCTGAGTGTCTGGTCCAAGACTCACCAGGGTTCTTTCCAAAGTTGGTGAAGGAAGAGAACACCACCTTCAGAAAATAATTTATTCTGTTTGTTTAAAGAACAGTTTTTGGCATTCCTGGAAGATGACTCATTTGTCTTCATAGTTGCAATGGTTTTAAAGACTAGTTTAAGATTGGACAGACAATTTAAGGATGATTAAATTAAATCACTTGAGGTCCATCCATGATCTAAAAAAAGTACAAACAGATAATAGGCCAAAGGCCTAATAAACAGGTCAAAACAGCTAATAAGAATAATGGTATATGTGTATGAAGGAATGTTGTAGTGTAACAATACTGAGTCACACATTGAGTCTAGAAAGATGTAAAAAGACCTGACAGATGTAAAAGAAAACCAATACTCCAGTATTCATTAAATTAAATTATGATCCAACGTATTTAGAATAGAGGAGAAACAGTATCTCCCTGTTAAGTTGAAATTGATACGTTGAACTCTTCATTGTAGAATATTATATTGACAAATCACTTTGTAAATGTAGGCTACTAAGAAGAGTAACTTCAGCTCTATTCAGTAAAGGTAAAAAGATTTTATGTCTTAATTCTTCAAGATATAAAATGTCATTAGATAAAATTTTTTGTCCGTATTATACCACTGTAATTATGAATGCTAATGCAACTTTATGCCTTCCTATGGAGGTATACATAATGGCTCAAGAGTGGAAAATTATTCTTCACAGTTTTATGGTAGTCTTTATGGTTTGGCTACAGAAAATATTTGATGAAGAATGTAAAATATTTACCCAGTTCATGACTTTGTGGAACTTCTCCCAACACAAACACACATGTGTTTATGTGCTTGTATGTTTGTGAAATCATATACAGGTTCATTAGAGTTAGTTCAAATGCCTATATTTACCTGTTGCTTAAGGGAGTGGGCAAATTTTTAAAAACCCTCTAAGCCTAAACTGTTTATGAAAGTCAGAGGAAAGTGAAATGGAAAAATTCTTCCTACCATCATGAACATATCCATATATGTATTTAGGTTCCTTAGATTAATAATTTGGAATAAAGAGTAATAGTATTTAGAATAAGAAAATTTTGACCAACCTATTCTTTTCTGGCTGTTTGCCTCTTGGGCCACGTGACACTGCTGCAGAGAATCATCTGTTGTTTCTATTGGTAGTTGGTTTAAAAAAATCCAGAGTTTGTGATAAGAATGATCATCAAAAATTATATCATCATTCTCACCCAGGAATACAGAGCAGTATTCTTGCACATCCCATCCCAAAACATTATCCCAAAGAGAGTCACAGGTGCTCTGTACCTCTGAAAAGCCCAGTCAAGGCAGTTTTATTTTATAGTTCTGTGGCTTCCTTGGCAACTATGTCTCATGGGATATGTTTTGCTGCAAATCATGTATTTGAAGTGAGAGTAAGAAAGAAGAATGTACCTCCACAAACACTTTCCCCAAAACTATTGTTCAAAGGAGAAAGAAAATTAAAAAATTACATGATCTGCCCACTATTTGTAAATATGGTACATATTAGATTAACTCAGATTAGGTCAACCCAAGCATGTGCTAAAGTGTGTGAGGTCTTTAGGAAGTCACCAGTCCTGCTATCCAGTGAGACAAATGAGACTTGGGGGTTTTTTATTAGATTCTGCTGTAAAAGAGGCTGGAATAATGCACTATGATGCACAATACTTGGCAGTAGTTTTTGTAACACTGAATAATTCAGATAGATAAGCATCTAGCACATATCCAAAACTTTAGCACTAAATAAATATTAAGTACATTCTGATGGTGAAGAAAATGTGAAATATTCTCATTTATTTCAGTTTTACCCAATGTTCTACCATGGACATATGTGCTTTTCTAATTATTTTTACTATCATGAAGATGCTGTGTAATCAAGCTAATAATGGATTTTGTTGTTGTGAGGGCTTCTGGGGGCTGAGGGCAGGGCATGGCCTGTATGAGAATGACACAGTAATTTCTTAATGAGGAACATAGGATCAGATTATTATTTCAGTTCCAAATTCTGCTTAGAAGGAAAAAAGAATGGCCAGACAGAAATTACTTGTGGCTCTGAGGTGCATACATAATGACTATAGGACAGGCCTGCAGTATTCTACGTGGACGCTAGTTCTCACGCAGTCATTCCACCATTACTACTGCAGCAGCTTCCCAGAAGAGGTTAACTAAGGTAAGCAATTTGTGCTGTGGTTTTGGTTTTTTGTTGTTTTTTTCAGGGACATGGGAGGTTGTCATATACAGCAGTTATGATATTAGCAGTTATCAAAGAATGAGCAAGGTTTCTTCCAAGGAGCTGAATTGCCATCAACCAGTTCCATTCCCATCTTCATTTTGGCACTGTGAAAAGAAGTTCTTGCCACTGCATTGATCTCCTAGAAATCAGAGACATCATATCTTCTTTTAGTATTAAGGTCTGGCAAACACCAGAAGAATTAATGTTTTTTTAAAGTTGTAAACTAAAAATAAAGGCAAATCTGTTCACTTAAACTTTGCGTTATTTTTCACCCTAAAATCAATGTGATGATTACTTTTTTTGGTAGAAAACTAACAAAATAATTTATATTGCACATTTAAACTTTACTATATAGTCATTATGATGCTATTACTGTGAAACACTTCATAGATAAAGATTCTCTATGTAAAGGTAAAAAGTAGAGACATACTGTGAGGAGAACATGTTCATCTCTAGGAGAGAACAAAAAGTGAGGTGTTAGAAAAATGATGCAACCTTTCTACTACGTACATGTCTTTTTAAGTCCATTAACAAGGAGTTTTTCCCGTTGAATCAAGACTTTAACATATCCATTAGAAGATGTCTAAGCCTGTTTGTTAGGTAGGGTAAACTGAAAAGATTCATATTACTGATGCGTATTTCCCTTCATGGGCAAAGCTGATCAAAGACATTTTTTGAAAATGTTGCTTTTAAACAATACTGACTTGCAATAAGCAAATAAATACCTTTTCTTTGGGAAGGTGAATTGCTAGCTTAGAAAAAACAAGCTCAGCTTTTCACTTTGAATCTTCAATAGTTGTGAAAATGTACTTTGAAATGAACAACAATCCATTGTGAAATATACTTTATGCTTGCTGCCTGCAAGACAGCATTATTAGAAATACAATGTAGAATACTACTGTTGTCCTTCACCTGGAGAAAATGTTAGGAAGCCTTTAATCTACATTCATAAGTGAAGATGAGACCATTAAATTGGGCTTTTTGCCTTACCACTAATACTGTTTATCACATTAAGTAATAGAGCGTGCTGTCACAAAGAGCCATGGCACTGCATGGGATGAATAGTGGGAAGCTCATTAATTTTAAGTCTGTCATACTGAACTTTCCTATAAACACTTATTATATTTCAGAGGCACTTTTTTTTTTAATGCATCAAAGCCCTAATATTGAGAAGTATTTTTTTCTTTCCCAAGTTTATAGAGCTGTTCCTGAGTCAAGAGCCTGTCCATAGCAATATCTTTGCAGAACTGGGGAATTCAACACCTGTGTTCTCAGCCTGCGTATTACAGAAGTTAAGGAATGGCGCTAGAAGGGTGACTGCAGGGCCTGGGTGAGATCTCCAAAGAGTGTGTAGAAGGTTATTCAGTGAGAGCGGGTGTACTGGATCTGGCTGGGATGGAGTTAATTTTCTTTATAGCAGCCTGTAGGGTGCTGTGTTTTGGTTCTGTGACAAAAACAGTGTTGGTAACACACCAATGTTTTAGCTATTGTTTTGATTTAGGACGGTTGTTGTTTAACCTGGCAGGTAACTAAAACAACCACACACCCCAGTGGGATGGGGGAGAGAATCAGAAAAAAAAAAGGTAGAACTTGTGGGTTAAGATAAAGACAGTTTAATAGGACAGGGGAAAAAAAAAAGAATACTAATAATGTTAATAATAATAATAAAAGAAAATACAAAACAAGTGATACACAGCTCACCACCCACTGACCGATGCCCAGTTAGTTCCTGAGCCACGGCTCCTGCCCAGTCAACTCCCCCAGTTTATATAATGAGCATGATGTTGCATGGTATGGAATATCGCTTTGTCCAGTTTGGGTCAGCTGTCCTGGCTGTGTGTCCCCTCCCAGATTCCCATGCAGCCCCTGCCTCCTCACTGTCAGGCCAGAGCATGGGAAGCTGAAAAGTCCTTGACTGCTTAGCAACAACTGAAAGCATGAGTATGTTATCAACATTATTTTCATCCCAAATCCAAAACAACACTACACCAGTTATCAGGAAGAAAATTAACTTTATCCCAGCCAAAACCAGGACAGCTGATCAGTGCTTGAACAGCATCAGGGAATTCTCTATTTTTTACTGTGACCCTACCAGTGATTAGGTTGGCTGTGAGCAAGAGCCTGGGACAGCTGGCTAAAGCTGACCACAGAAGCATCCCATACTATGTAAGGTCTTACTCAGCAAGAAAACTGGGAGTGGGGAGTTTTTGCACAGTAACCGTTGCCTGGGGACTGGCTGGGCATTGGTCTGCTGGTGGTAAGTGATTGCATCAGGTGGTGTTTTTTTTCTTTTTTTCCTTTCACTTATTAAACTGTATCTGGACCCATGAGTTCTCTCACTTTTGCCTTTCTGGTTCTCTCCCCTATTATGCTGGGGGAGAGTGACTGATCAAGGATTGGCTTGCTACTCTAACACTCATTCTAGCTTTTTCTCTTTTAGCTCTAGGATTATACCTGCCTTTCTGAAAAGTGCCTTAGTTTCAAACAGAAAATTGGAGACCAACTTATTGCTTTGGCACATTACGGGACTTCTCTGCAAATGGAAATGGATGCTTTGAGCTTACTTTCATGTTCAAGTGAACCTAGAATTCAAATTCTTGCATGTGAAGTGAGAGATTTATTTGTTATTATCAAATGGTTTTTGCATCTTTCATCCATGGTTTGATCTGAACTCTGTGTTAGCTGAGTTTATTAGATAACTTTAGAGTAAGCTAAGCAGGGATTTAGATGGAATTTCAGTGCTTAGCTGTGAATTGCAACAATTGTGAGGCTGTACTGGGTGTGTGCAAAGGACCAAGGTCCTACACTAGCATTTTAAACTTGAGGGCTGCCTTGATTTAGGTAGCCAAAATAGTTCTCAGGCCTGATATCTGCTTTTTAACCTTCGGAAATGGGCAGTGTGAAATCACCAGTCACAGCCTAACAGCATTTAATCCATTTAAATAATGACGGAAGGCCTACAATTTAATTTTATTTGGCATATTCTTTATATTAATTTGGTATCTTCCAAAAGAAATCTTCATATCTCATTCACCTGTGAGACAACTATCCAGATATCTTATGAAGTCAGAGTCCTGAAGCTTCTTTCTGATTCCTAGACTATGAGTAGTGCTGGCTGCTAGCTAGCTAGCACAGCTTGCTTGTACCACAATTGTTTTCCTTTTGAATAAATAGATAATGTCAGGCAATTTGTGCTGAGTCAGGTATAGCTATATGTAAATCATCTGTGCAGACTGACTTCTGGCCCCTATTATAACAGGAAGTTGTAAACTTCTGTAGTCGTTCTAAATACTGCATTGTTTATCAGGTTCACTTCTAAACAATCTTACGTTGCATTGAACCGAGTGGTTTTTTCCTAAGTGGAAAGTGTCTAGTCTCTGCGGTGGGCTTATGTCTGTAAGTATGGATAACCCTGTCTTAGGTGAGGAGATGGACCCTTCCAAGCTTAGTATTGTTTATATAGCTTTGAAAGTTTGAAAGAAACAGTCTCAATATTAACCTTGAGTTTCAGCTAGTGGCAGTTACCAGGTAGGTTTCTGTCAATATACCCTTCTGCAGATGTCTCTTACTAATCATGGCTATGTAATATCTAGTTATAAACAAAACAAAAACCGTTTGATAATTTCATTTCTAGTGATCCTTTCCACTGATCCTACATTTTATAAATTTCATTGTAAAATATTTTCTCATTGTGTGAATGTTTACATTCTCATGAAATAATGAATTTTAAGACTCCAGCATAGCTGTGATTTTGTCTTAGCAGAAAGATCCTTCCAGATTTGATGGCACTTCTGTATGAATGACGTTTAAGAATGTATTATGGTATTCTTTTGAGTTCAGGTCACTAAAAAAGTAGGTATAAATTTCCTCAGATGGACATGGAAAACATGTTTCTTAACTTTCAGTGCCTTCACAGCTATTTTAAAGAAGAATTTGCTATTCAGGAAGACCTGTTTTAAAAATACCCATTTTCTAGAATGTAGGGAGTTAATAGGAAACGATATTTTAGCAAATATCATTGCTCATGTTTTATCTTCTTCTGTGTGCTCCTTTTATTTAAACTGACATTCATTATTTATGTTAATTATCTGGAATTCTTATTTATAGTGTTCCTATGGCTATTTCAAGATTTTAATTTTTCTGAGCATTGTTTGCCTGTATCTTATTATGACAGGAAATTTATGTCTAACCAAAATATTTAACATTCAAACACCTCGTAAATCAAGAGGTATTAAACATTTGCATCTGTGAAATTAGTCCTTTGCTTATTTTACTGGAAAAGCTATTCCTTTTCTTTTTCTCATCTCTTTGTTCCCTTGGAGTTTCATATGCTAGACCATAAGATGCTAAAAATAAGTTCATGTTCCTATTATAAAAATATTTACTTTTACATATTCTAAACAGACCGGATACATTTCATATACAGCATTCTATCTGTGAATTCTTTGACTTAAAGCCTGTGACTTGTAAATTTTGTTTTACTGTAGAAGGCCATGATGAAGACTCTGCAGAATAGGACTTGAGACTGAATTGTTCAAAGATTTACACTAGCTTTACCTGTATGACCTTAAGCTTGATATCATATTTCTATTTCAAGTCCCACAAAGCTTAATGAGAATTTTTCTAAAGTCCCAAATCCCTGACACAATTGTTTAAGTAATAGTGTAAGCTGTCATGTTAAACAGAAATGTTTATAGACACTGGTTGCAGAGAGAAACTGGAAAACACCAAATGAATACTTCCAAGGGAAACTACTAATTTTTTTAATCAAACCATATATTTACACCATAAATAAAGTGTATAAGTACTTAAAATTGTTACTCCCAAGCTTGAAAATTGTAATCTCTTTAGACAAATCATACAATATGGTACGCTTATGAAGATACATGGGAAAAAATAACAAATGTTATGCATGTGTTTCTCTTTCAAGGGAGATGAAGAAAAGTGATAAGTATTGATCAAGAGAGTATGTTAGTAACAAACATGCTGAAGATCACAAACTTTGGGATAAACCTTGCAGCCTCACTCATACAGTGACTTCTTAAAAGTCTGTCTCTTGCTAGAGAAGTGTTAATATTAACGTTCTACTAACGTTCTACGTTTTTGCTCACTTACAGTAGCAATCTAAAGGAAGGGAAAGATGAAATATCTGCCTGGAACAGATGTGAAATTAAAGCCACACAAAATCATTTCTATATTTAAGTTCAATATCACTGCAGTTTTTCCTTCCTCTTTTGAAAGGGTTGATTATTCTTTATGATGATTCAGACCGTAGAGGGCCAGATTCTTGTACCATGTAAATCATCTAAGTTAATAAATCATTTCATATCAACTGAGGGTCCAGTCCTAGCAGTAGTTTAATAAGAGATTAGGAGTTGTAGGTAAGTCAGAGGACAAGGATAACCTTTGTCCAGAAAACATTCAAAGATAAAAGATGTCTGTTCCCTTCTGTGCCTTTATTGGAGTGAAATTTGTGGTTAGTCCTGCACTTCACCCTCTGACCTTGAGTTTAGAACTGAATCTTCTCTCTTTTAACTCTCTGACCATTACTGCTTGTTCCTCAAGTAGCTGATTAAAACCCAGTTTAAAAACACAATGGACCAAAACTATTTTAACAAACAAGGAAGAGTCAATCTTAACTAATATGCAAGTGCAGGTAAAGGAGAGGGGGATACCTGCATTCACTTTTTTCAAAAGAATTTAATAGACCGACATAGTTGGTTTAATCCCTAGATCACAGAAGAGGCTCTGATTAACAACACTGCTGAAATAGTAAAGCAAGTGAAAAACCCAGTTTTTAACCTAAGAAACTGGCTAGCATTGGCTAGCTTCTTTATGAAAGACAGTAATGATTCCTCTCCAACAAAATGTCACTTTCAAAACACTTATCATCCCTGATAGGCAAACATACATTAAAATAGTTTATTCTACATATATGTATATATATTAAAATACAGAATTTTCTTTTTGTAAGTCAAAGAGCCACTGCAACGTTTCTTTTCCTCCAGATACAGTAGCTGAAATCTTGACTATTACTAGCTAGTGTTTAATACAATCTCTCCATATGTTGCCTCTTTCCCTCACCTTTCTCAAAATACATAGTTATTTGCCACTGTGTGAGAATTTGTTCTGAGGATGGCATAGATATGTCTTATACCACATTCATTATAGAATGTTTCCTTTTTTTTAGAAGGAAAAGATACCAAAGCTCTCAAATCCAGAGAGATCTTAACATTTTTTTTTAGTCAGTTGTATTCAACATTTAATACGCACTGCTAGAAGTCTCTGTAAATTATTAAAGTTATTGGAATAATTGCTGGTTCTTCATAGGTATTAAACACAACTCAGTGCATCATTTATAGCATCTAAGGCCAGAAGGCAGTAATATATCATTTAGCCTGACATTTTCTGTAACATCCACCACGGGATTTCAAATATACATCAGTCTATTAAATAATGTAATAAAAGTGATGTTGTGCATGAAATGTTTGAGATTGAATATTTATCATGCCTTTCCTTTTCTGTTTCTTTCACAGGAATGGTTTACACCACTCAAAGAGACTCAATACAGACATGAATGAAAAAAAATCCTGTTATTTCCCCTAAATAGTCATCAGAAACATAAGGATGATCACAGAAATCTGAAGCAGTGCTGGGAAATGGACTGGATCAAGTGCTGGGATCCATAGTTTCCCTGGGTATGTATCAGATGTCTGTTCTGTGGTAAGTCTCACTTCCCATCTGGTCAGTGATATGCTTCTGTTATCAACCATAGTTCAGTGTAGAGTTAAGATCTCATAGCAGAAGAAACCACTTGCAATGCCTCAGAGCCCTGAAGAAGATGGACCCCTCTTGATGGAAACATATCCATTTGTCAAGCCAAATATTCAAGCATGATTTTAACCAAGTTTTTGTATCAGCCATCCTTCTCAGAGTGAGGTGTATTAAATCATCTGGCACAAACTCAACCACCCAGTACTTTAGGCTGTTGCAAAAAGAACTGGTCCCTATACTTATTCCTACCAAGAGGTCTTGCTGATCTCTCAGCTGGCCAAAGTTTACTCTGCTTTCTCCAGCTACTAGGACAAGATTGTCACAGGAAAGGCAGAGATTAACTTCCACCAGTGTGGAAGGAAGGATAGCAAATAAGGTGGGAATGCTATCTAAAATGTATTAATTAGGTAACTTCTGTAAGCACTGTCACAATCCCTGCTCTTTACTAAAGCAACTGCTAGGTGCCTCATTATGTGAGAAGGGGAGTATCCTCTCTGCCACTCCCACCCACAATACCACTTGCTAGGGAGGATGAGAAAGGAAGAGGAATTTGATAAATTAAATTTTAATGTGATTTACAGAGAGAGAATGGATGGGAGGAAGTGAGTGTGTTTTGGGAAGCTCAAAGGAATGGAAATTTCCAGGAAACAGAGGCGAAAACCTGTGTGGGCAAGCTTTGTCAGGGTAAATGTACATAGGTTAAGCATTATGATAGGGAAGCAGCTTTTTAAAATACAAGAAATGGGGAATAGGAAACCTTAGGGAAGAGAAAACAGGCCTTATGTCAATAGCAGTGAAGCTTGATCATGGTGTGGGGATATAAAGAGCAGCAGCCATTCTATCAGAAGGTGGGACTGTAAGAAGGGTTCAGTGGAGGGAGAATGACATATTGTTGTGATAATTGCCTCTGATTCAAAGCCATTGGTCTCATACACGACTTAAGTTAGCATCAGAAAAGATATAGAATTTCACAGGGACCTTTCTTGCACTGGGTCACATTTTTTACTGCCAGCTGATGAAATTATGAGGTCTGATAAGACTTCATTGCTGATCATGTGAAAATGTGAACATATGTCAATGTGTGGAAATAAGATGAAATATTTTGAGGATCCAAGGAAACTATGTAAAAAGCAATTCTGAATGGTCTTCCTTTATATGGCAATGAGGGAAAGGAATTATTTGCCAATGTGAATGGAGGGTAGCCTGAGAGGAAAATATGGTGGGATTTTCAATGTTTTAGTCAAAAAGAGGATGAGATTGACCAAATATGTATTCTGAAGTGAATAATTAAGATTATAAAAGGAATAAATGAGAATAAGAAGGAACAGACTAGTAATTCATATAAAACAGAAGTGTGAAAAAATTGCAGAGAGGGAAAGAAAAACCTCAGGGAAAAAATGGACAGAATTAAAGGCTGTGAGGAAGGTTTTTTTTTTATTAAATATACTAGAAGACTAAAAATACTTTCAGAATAAGCCCACTGTAGCTGCAGAACTGAAGTCTGAAACAAGCAAATTATTCCTGCTTTTGCTAGGATCTTCCAGAGATTAATGATCCCAGTCTCTGAAAGGGATCTATGTTTTTTTTCTGATATGGATGTATCTGGTTCTGATATCTATCCATTAGTTCTTGTTCAGAATATATCATTAAGCATCTGAGATTTTCTGTCTTTGAAGACACTAGAAGTTATTATTATCTCTCAATCTTTTATTCACTTAATACGTTTGTAAACTTAATATATTAAAACCTTAAAGATTTTTGCTATAAGGCTTTTGCCAACCTACAAATAATTTCTGTAGCTGTTTTCTACACCCTTTGCAATTTTTCAACATTTTTTAAAACGCATGAACATCAGAAATGAGAGTTTTCCAGTATATGTTTCATCATGGTGATATACATAGGTAAAACCTGCTCTGTTTATATAGCTGGAGAATGCATTAGACAACCTCACAGCAACACAGTATTGAGAGTTGCTTGTCCACTGTTACCTATAAATCTTTTCAGAATTTCTGCTTCCTTGAGAATGAGAATCCTGGAAAGGGACTCATCTTACCCATCTGAGTCATCTCATTTAGGATGGATCGAGCTGAAATATTGAAAAATCTTAATGTCAGCTGAATATATACAGCCTATTTATATATAGGACACTAATTAATAAAGTAATGACAATGTAATAACCAACAGATTTGTTAAAATATATTATTTTCTCATTCAGTTATTGGAAAATAATTAGACACAATCACTCACATTTTGTAATTTCTTGGAATGGCTCACAGGAGAGTATAACAGTTATTAAGACTACAAGAGAGAGTAAGGCTCTTGCACTAAAAGAGGTGTATTTTTAGCATTTCCCTCCCTCCAAATCTCACTTGAAAATGAGGTAATCTGTTCTGATTGAGACATGCATCTGCAAGCCAGTGTGTTTTAATTTCAGAGGGAGAAGTTATGAATTATGAGGTGGACTGTAAAATACTAAAAAGAAAGTCTTTGCTGGTTTTTCATAAAAAATGCAAACTATTGTGTGTCGTAGATGGATCCATATGGTATCAGTCATATGATATCAACCCAACAGAAGTACTTGCAATCAAGAATGGTCTAAAAGCTTGAAGGAAAATGTATATTTTAAAATAATAAATCTATTAGAATGTCTAAAAATTAATGAATGGGTCAGAGTTTTATGAATCTGAGGCAGTGTTTTTCAATCTTTTATTTCCAAATTAGAATTAGGCAGCTTTAGTTTCTCTCAGATACTCTCATTTTCACCATGACTGTATAAGAAATAATGAACAGCTAAAAGAGCAAGAACATCAATTAAACAGTGGCAGAATATATATACCTCTTTCTAAATTCTTACTCTTTTCTCAAATCTGTATTTCAAGATGGAGTTACAAGCAATATATGGAATTTTTAAGCTATGCACAGAAGACTTTCATTAGTGACATCTTGTATATTTTTTTTAGTTTTGTGATTGTAATCAAAATATATATATTCTCCTACCGAACTGTTATTTCTCAGTATTCACTCTTGAGCCCTTTAAAAAACTTTATTTCCCTAATGCTCTGTGCTTCTACAACCTAACTGGTTTCTTTAAATATAAATATTTTGTAATCCTTATTTTTATGCATTACAATTTATATTTATAATGTTCTTTTTTGGTAAAATATTGACTTTTCCATATAATTAAGTTTTGTGATGGATAGAACAAACATCTTATTTGTTGTTCTTTAATAAAACATATTTTAATCATCAGGAAAGAAATGTTCAGAATTTATTCTAAAAGACTACATATTAGTTCCTGAAAACAAGACTTAGCAGTTTTATTACAGTCCATTTTGCCTTATTCATCATATGTTTTCTTAATTTTCCCAATTTAATTAGAGATGGTAATGAGATTCTAATGGCTACTACTTTACTTGATTTCAGTTACTAGTCTAACTAATCAACTGCCTGTAATCTCTTCCTCCCCTACATATATCCTTTTATAAAAGTCTCGTTTTGCAAAGCAACTTGTGGAAGGGAATTACCATGTGATCAGTATTGTGTATATATATTGAGTGAAAAAGAAAAGCAAACCCTTTGCTGATCTCATTGAAGAAGGGTAGTCTTGGACAGAAAAGTAATTTGACCTAGAGATAGATATGCCGAGAAGCTATGCTAAGGCACATGGAGGACAGGTGAATGATTTGAGACGGCTAGCGTGGCTTCACCAAGGGCAAATCCTGCCTGACCAACCTAGGGGCCTTCTGTGATGGAGTGACTACATCAGTGGACAAGGGAAGAGCTACGGATGTCATCCATCTGGACTTCTGTAAGGCCTTTGGCACAGTCCCCCTCAATATCCTTCTCTCTAAATTGGAGAGATATGGATTTAATGGGTGTACAGTTGGGTGGATGAGGAACTGGTTGGATGGTTGCATCCAGAGGGTAGTGGTCAATGGCTCAGTGTCTGGATGGAGATCAGTGATAAGTAGTGTCCCTCAAGTGTCCTGTGGGACCAGGACTCTTTAATATCTTCATCAATAGCATAGACAGTGGGATCAAGTGTACCCTCAGCGAGTTTGCAGATGACATGAAGCTGAACGGTGTGGTTGACATGCCTGAGGGACAGGATGCCATCCAGAGGGACCTGGACAAGCTCGAGGCATGGGCTTATGTGAGCCTCCTGAGGTTCAACAAAGCCAAATGCAGGGTCCTTCACCTGGGTCAGGGCAACGCCCAGTATAAATACAGGCTGGGGGATGAAGAGATTGAGACTTTTTAGACAGACCTTTTAGCAGTACCTGTTGCAATAGGGCAAAGAGTAATGTTTTTAAAGTAAAAGAGGTACATTTAGACTAGATATAAGGAAGAAATTTTTTATAATGAGGCTGGTGAAACACTGGTATAAGTTGCCCACAGAAGTGGTAGATGGCCCATCCCTGGAAACACTGAAGGTCAGGTTGGATGGGACTCTGAGCAACCTGACCTAGTTGAAGGTGTCCTTACTCATTGGGGGGGGGGCGGACTGGATGAGCCTTAAGTGTCCCTTCCAACTCAAACTATTCCATGTTTCAGAAGAATGTATGTAACATAATGTATGTAACAGCAGGAAACAGTTAAGGACCTGCTAAGCCACCTGGATACATGCAAGTATATGTGGCCTAATGGGATCCACCCGAGAGTACTGAGAGAGCTGGCAGAGGGGCTTGCCAAGACACTCTCCATCATTTATCAGCAGTCCTGTTTAACACAGGAGGTCCCAGAAGACTGGAGGCTTGCCAATGTGATGCCCATCTATAAGAAAGGCAGGAAGGAGGATCCTGGGAACTACAGGCCTGTCAGCCTGACCTCCATGCCAGGGAAGGTCATGGAGCAGTTCATGTTGAGGTGCTCACAGGGCACCTGCAGGACAACCAAGGGATCAGGCCCAGCCAGCATGGGTTCATGAAAGGCAGGTCCTGCTTGATCAACCTGATCTCCTTCTATGACCAGGCGATGCACCTAGTGGATGAGGGAAAGGCTGTGGATGTTGTCTACCTGGACTTTAGTAAAGCCTTTGACAGCATCTCCCACAACATTCTCCTGGAGAAATTTGTGGCTCATGGCTTAGGTGTATTCTTTACTGGGTAAAGAACTGGCTCGATGGCCGAGCTCAGAGAATAGAGGTGAATGGCATCAAATCCAGCTGGTGGCTGGTCACAAGTGGTGTTCCCCAGGGCTCAGCTTTGGGTCCAGTCTTGTTCAATATCTTTATTGACGATCTGGATGAGGGGATCGAGTGCTCCCTCAGTAAGTTTGCAGATGGCACCAAGTTGGATGAGAGTGTTGATCTGCTGGAGAGTAGGAGAGCTCTGCAGAGGGATCTGGACACGCTGGATCGATGGGCCGAGGTCAACTGTATGAGGATGAATAAGGCCAAGTGCTGGGTCCTGCACTTCGGTCACAACAACCCCATGCAATGCTACAGGCTTGGGGAGGAGTGGCTGGAGAGCTACCTGGTGGAAAAGGAGCTGGGAGTGCTGGTTGACAGCCATATGAATATGAGCCAGCAGTGTGCCTAGGTGGCCAAGAAAGCCAACAGTGTCCTGGCCTGTATCAGAAATAGTGTGGCCAGCAGGAGGAGGGAAGTGATTGTACCCCTGTACTTGGCACTGATGAGGCCACAGCTTGAATACTGTGTTCAGTTTTGGGCCCCTGAGGGACACTGAGGTACTCGAATGTGTCCAAAGAAGGGCAACGAAGCTGGTGAGGGGTCTGGAGCACAAACCTTATGAGGAGCGGCTGAGGGAACTGGGGTTGTTTAGTCTGGAGAAGAGGAGACTGAGGGGAGACCTTATCGCTCTCTACAACGACCTGAAAGGGGGTTGTGGTGACATGGGTGTTAGTCTCTTCTCCGAAGTAACTAGTGATAGGATGAGAGGAAATGGCCTCAGGTTGTACCAGGGGAGGTTTAGATTGGATATTAGGAAAAATTTCTTTACAGAGAGAGTGGTCAAGTATTGGAACAGGCTGTCCAGGGAGTCACCATCTCTGGAAGTGTTCAAAAAACGTGTGGATGTGGCGCTTCGGGACATGGTTTAGGGGGCATGGTGGTGTTGGGCTAACAGTTGGACTTGGTGATCTCGAAGGTCCGTTCGAACTTTAATGATTCTGTGATTAATCTTGACACATACTACCTTTAGCAAGCCTTTAGTAATACTGAACTGTGCCTATTATGGTGCTGCTTGCAGGTTTCACAACTCTTAAATTGTAAAAGTTACACTAATTCTAAGGATTGTCTGCTTGGCCCCGTTTGAAACAGCAGTCAAAATGGATGCATTTCATCATTTGTAATTTTTGTCAGAGCAAGAAAAATAAAACATCACCATATATGCATGACAGCATGCTTTTTAGCCCCCTGAGTGTTGCCATCTCTAGTCTGCCTGCATGTGTAGTCCTGTTGCAGCTGATACACCTGCATTGCTGAGATACCATTGGCTAGATCCTTCCTGAATCCTACTGGTACTAGGGTGACACCAAACAGCATCATTGAATCAAGATATTTCCAGCTACATCTGTTTTCTGCTTTAGTCCCCTCCAGTGTATTTCAAAGACAATGTGAAATGTGACTGGCTTCCAATAGCCCAGATGTTCTGAGATTAACAAATGATGTTTTACAAAGTTGTGGGTTTTCTGCTGGAAATGAGTGTGGGTTTGTTGATCTAAGCTGACAATGATGGCAAACATCAGATATATTTGTCTTTTGAATATGTGGTATTAGTTTATAAGTGTTTATATTACTCATTTGCCACTATTTAAAATCATTGTATCTTAAGAGGACCAATGACAGTTCCCACAAAATAAGTCAGCCTATTGCCATAACAAGCTCTTCACTGTATCTATACTCAGCTGTGTTCTGGTCATTCTTCTTTTCCTCTCTGACTCTGAGAATATCCATAAACAACTTCTTTTAAAATGTCCTGAGCACATCCCTTTCCTGAAACACTGAGATGGAGCTCTTGCTCCTCTACTACCTGATACAAACTCTGTATACTCTTCTAACACTCTGAGGAAGATACAGAGAGATTGTATTTAAAATTATAAGCAAAATAACTTAATCTTCTCTAGTCAGCATGGAAACCACTAAAAAAATTAACAGAAATAATTAAAAGTCTATTTTTGCACATTAGTTTCACCCTGCTCCTGGGTTTTCTATACTGAAAAGTTAAAGGAGTAAGTTCATGTCTACAAGCTACACTGAAAACTAACAGTGGTTAAGCAGCAGGAAATGTGTCGTGGGCAGTAATAGTATATTAGTAGATCAAAAGAGCATTTTACTTCACAGTTCTTTTCTCATGAAACTATCAAAAGTATATCAAAAACTACTGAAAACTGGCCCAGTGGGACCACTACGTAGAACTATAGAGGGATTACAGTCCTCTTCGATGTTTGAATTCAAGAATTTTGTACAAGATACTTGAAAAGCAAACCAAAAAAAGAAAAATATCTCAAAGCCTCACACAAATTATTTATAAGATGCTAAATAAAGATCCTGTCAACATTTTGAATATGGTTCAAGATCGTATTTTTTTCTCTGAAAATATTTTCTGACCATTTCAGATGATTTTTGAATGCTTTCCTCTTTTATTCTTCATTTAAGCTGCATTTAAAGCTATATTTGTAGTAACTAAATAGCTCATTAAAATAAAACAACCTGTATATTGAAGGTCCTTGTTGCATTTCTGAATTTGAGAGGGTACAAAATCATTAAACACAAGATTGTGCAAAGAAAGGAAGTAAACATTTCTGATTCCACACTGCTTTAGCCCTACTTGCGCCAGAAAATTGAATACTTAACACAGAAAATCTAGATATTTTGAAAGATGGTTTTAGGCATATGGTGGCAGGAGCTAACAGCTTTTTCTTTTACACATTTCTTTCCTCTTCTCTTGTTAGTTTATGAAATCATTTGGCAACCCATCTTAACCACTGTAGTACCAGGTCTACATTTTCCCGCTACTTCAGTCTGGTTCTGTGACAACCTTAATGGTAACATTTTATGAAGGTGAGTGTTCACAGAGGGTTACTGAGAGGAATCACCTCATTAAAAGCACTGACCTTTTGTTACTGCATTTTATAGCTAATTGTGTGTCAGAAGGGAGGAGAGCAAATCTTTTTTCTTTTTTTGAAATCATAGATTCAAAAGCGGTTTGGATCTACTGCAACAAATATGTCACATGCAATCAATACACAGCATCAAGAGGAAGTAATAAAAAAATCTGTATATTCGTGTGACTTGAGGCATGTAAGCACTGACAAGGGAGGATCATTATCTTTGACATTCAGAAATAGAAGTAAGGCAAGTCTATCCCTGCCAATGTTTTTTTACTGTGATACCTGCTGTGACTACTTGCTGTACATAACCATGATGTGAGTTAATAACAAAAAGAAATAGCATTGTCTGTAGATAATTCTTTCCTATTACTGGGAAAGAAGGTTATTTAGTATTTTTCCCTTCATGAAATACTTAGTCTTCTGGTAATTGGAACGATTTAGCTACAGTTTTCATGGATATAGGATCATAAAAGCAAAGAAAAAACCTCCAAACCTTCATAATTTTGATTTGATATTATATTGTGTTAAATTTGCATGTTGGCAATTTTGTGTGTGGTTTAAGTACTATCACTAAAAGTCAACAGTCATTATTTGTGTCATAGCTGTCTCCTTTCTACCCCAGCCAGAGCTGCTGAGCAATGTCTTGTGCATTAGAGAAGCACAGCAGGAGAGTTTTGTGTTTGTCAGTTAGTATCTCTAAATTCTGTTTTGAGCAGTGGGGGAGACTAACTCCTTGTCTTGTAGGACATGATCCCTTGCAATTTTCAGGTGTGGAACACCCATTGAATTAAAACTCCTTGATACTTTGAATTCATTCATCTTGGTAACTACTGATATGGACTTTCATGAAAACACAGAATGTCTCCTAAGGCCATGTTTGGGTTTTCAGGTGTTTCAGTTTTCATAGCCTGCTGCCAAGTTTCCTAGGAGGCTGAAAAATGTGTACCCTGCCAGCATATGTAAGAAAAGCTGTATGCATAAGCCAGAAAAAGCACTCTTGGTGAAGTTAGTTGTTGTGACTGAGATCTCAAGTTCAAGACCTTATATTTCTCCCAGTGGGAATTGCATCCATGCAAGACAAAATATTCCATGTGTTGTATTCACACATATCTCCTTGAACAGAATATAAGGCAACCCTAATGGTTTATATTGTATTGTCGTTCTCTCTCCTTTGCCCTGGATTATTTCTACACAAATTCTGCAAGTCCAAAAAATAAGATCAGTAAATTTGAAAGAAAATGGTCTTTATAGGAGAATATTAACATAATAACATCAAACACTCTAAAAGAAGATAAAAAAATTGTAGGAATTGTACAGTGGACTTTGTTAGGGGAGCAGTAGTGTATTACAGTAAGCTTAGAGTCAGATATTCAACAAATACCAAAGAATCCCTATAAACTGAGAATCTAACATTACTTTGTATATAGACTAGGGCTATTCTACCAGTCATCCGGTTAGAATGATGCTAGTGAACATTTTGGAAAGGCATAATGACTTCAAGAAAAAATTAATGGTAATAGGTATTCACAAATATTTTCATAGTAACAGTGTAAAAGTAGTGAAGCAACAATGCAAGGTTAAAGAAAGCGGTTTGTTGGTAAGTAAAAACACACTTGCAATATATAGACATTTTAAATGCATTAGAGATGCATTGAAAAAATACAGTCATGACTATAATGTCGCAGCCTGTATTTCTAATTTGACCCTTTTTCTTCAAGTGGTGCACAGCAGCTGCTTCTCTCACATCCCAAACATGAAAAAAATATTCTTAATAGGCTCAACTTTCAATGAATGGTTGATAATAGTTGCTTGGGGAATGAAAGAAGGTATTAAAATGAGAAAGAATTGTTTCCAAGAATGTATGGATTGCATTAAACAAATTTCATATATACCAGTGATAGAAAATTGTTGCTAGGATGACTGGAGACAACTTGAGAAACCTGAATCTTTTTTCAATTTGGAGTCCTAATTTTGCATCCTTGCAGTAAATGAATGCATTTTTCAGATAGACCAACCCATTGTGGACTGACTAATATTATTTGTGGACACTTAAAAAAGCCTTAATAAAAATTCACATTCCTATAAAAGACATACCCCTATGTATTCACACCTGTTGTTGCAGCAGAAAGCTTGCTGGAAAACTCCTTCTCAAAACTTGCCCAAATTTTGAGTAGTGTTCTCCAAGGCAGGGGAGTAGAATTCTCTAAGGCAGGAAACAGCAGGTTTAGCATTGAGAAGGCAAGCAGGCAACCTGTTGATGAGTTTGGGTGGGGATAGTATATTATACTTGCATCAAACACAAGGGGACTAATTAACTTGAACAACTATATTTGTCTTGGTCTGTAATAGTTAGACATATGTGTCAGGGAGCTTGTTTTGTCTCCCTTATAGGAGACAAATAATATTAAATTTCTCTTGCTGCAGTCAGTTATTAATCTAATAATCTACAGCCCATGACTAAATCATAGTCTGTTGATCTTTCAGTTATTTCCCTTGCTGGATCTGTCTAAACTAATGTTCTGCTTAAAACCATGCAGGTTACCCGGTAGAGAGAAGAGCTGCCTCCCTATGACACACATGAAGGTGCAACATATAAAAAATGTGTGATTTCTGCCTGTTCATTTGTTCAGCCATGGACATAGTGTTTCTGAGAATAAGGACAATAAAACATAAGTATGGTTTAATAATGCACTAAAATACAGTTAGTAATATAGGTAGTACATAAAATTATTATTTAACTCTTGAAGTTATAATGGTTTATTTATTATTTCATAGCTAATCTTGGAAAATTAAGCTGAATTAATCATGATATTAATTGCCTGATGATTTGCAAGGGTAGTTCTTGTTTGTTTTTCAGAGTTTATTGCAACTTACACTTAGAAATCTTTTGAATTATATTTGTCTTTAACATGTTCCTTTTTTAATATTTCTTTCTGAAATGTGTATTTTAAGAGTTACTGTTTTTGTGGTCAGGCACTCCATCAATAATATAGGTTAATGACGGTTTACCATTTATTCGGTTTTAGGCAGTGTAGAGTTAATCCTGATCACTGATCCTGCCTTATGGCAATTTCTAAGTGGTTACAAGGCACATGCATGGCAATTAGAGGCTATCTGATCTCTAAGGTTGAAGTATTTGCCATGGCTCTGAGCTTGGGTTTGCATTTTAAGGCTCAACAGTTATATACAGTAGACTCAAATACTTGACCACATCCGCCATGTCTTTGCTGATCACTATATTCCTTTTTACATTTTACATTTTATATACCTTTAACATATGAATGTTGAAATGATTGTGGGCTTTTTTTCCAGATTACGAAAGGGATCATTATGCATTCAATGTGAGGGAAATTATTATCAGCCTAGGATGTTTTAGCACATGATAAATGCATATTTTAAGGCCTAAATTACATTCTTGATAGAGAATATGGAAAATACATCATAAATTTCCCTGCTCTGTCTTCCACAGAAGCTGTTTTCAACTGTTCTCAACTGTTCTCAACAACTAGATAAAACAATATCTAAATACTTTTAAGACAACAGCAGTATTAGATTCAGTTTTTTTCAATCGTTAACATTCACTGTCTTGGTCCATGTGGTTAATAAAATATCAGTCACAGTAAAATATCTTGATATAGTCATATAACTGGAAATTCAATAGGATTCTTGAGTACTAGGAAGTGTCATCCATGCTCTTTTGAAATTATTATTTAACACTACATATGCAGAGTTTTAACTTATAGAAGATTACAGCCTTTTCTTACAGCCATAAAGGTACCAAATTTTGCTGAAGTCTACACAACTGTATTTTTTCTTTTAAATTTTATTAATTGTTTCAATATATATACTAAGTGCTTCTATCCTTATCCTTTCCTTTTGAGGACTTAGGTAACAGTGATTAGGATAGATCTCAAAACAGGACATAGCAGGGTGTGAGGGGTAAGAGAAACTTCCCTATATACATTGTATCTTTGTTTTTCACTTTGCAAAGCTTTTTATGTCACTAATCGCTGAAGAAATGAAATATTGGAAATATCTGATCTCTGTAGAGAAAGGCGGAACAGCAAATTTGGAGACAAATATAATAGAAAAAAATCCTCTGATGGGTATGTTTAATAACATGCTGCTTCCATACAAGAATCTGCAGTCGCTTAGTGTGACACAAATCTTATTATTTTGTAAGCCTAATAGAACTCCTCAAAAAGGTCTTTTTCTGTCCTCCACATAACCTTTTTCCCAGGAACAAGAAAAGTTTTTTTTTGTTTTGATCAGACAAGCTGTTAATCATTGCTACATTAATTCGGTTACAAAGATCCTATTTTTCCTTGAGAACCATAATAGAAAATGTTGTTTAAATCCTTTGAGGAAGAGGGGTGACCCATTGTCCATGCAGGAATTAAATCTTACAGAAGAACTAAAGAGAACTTTAGTATTGTGATGGCTTCTTCCCCAAGTGGGATTTACAGTCTATGAATATATTTTTCTGTGCTCCTTAAGAAAATGAAAACTGATTTCATTTATACTAAAACAAAAGAATTAAATTACTTTCTATCCAACTGTGATGGCTTGATAAGTATTAGTTAGTATTTGTTTATTTATTGGTGTCTTTTTCATGAGAATAGGAGCTCCATTAAGTTTCTTTTCCCTTCTGTGAGGGGAAGGGGCAGGGGAGGAGCTTCATTTGCAAAGTAGTACACCCAAAAGCTTGGAAATATCAGTTGCCTGGATATTTCAGTTTTTACCCTCCTGAAATCTCTCTTGTGGTAAGGGCTGTATTATCATAAACAAGTAATTCAAAGTTCATTTTGACTTTTGAGAAGATGCTGCTGCAGCTAGTGTTTTTCATGTGTGATGTTTTCTAATGTAAAAAAAAGAGTATTTGTTGCATACAGTGTTGAGGTGATTTTTGTGATGATACAGTTTTTCTCCCTTCCTGCATGCAATAGTCTGGAATCTAAATGGTCCTCATGGTAGTGTAGACTTTTGCAAAATCTAGATGCATTTACTGGTGACAGGAGAATTTTGCTCACCTGCAAGAAGATAATTAGGTGGAACAAGCTGGGAAGTCTGGTCAAAGCAACCAGAAAATTATTCTTTTCCTATTCCTTGAAAAAGTGGAAGGAGCTTGTGCTACAAGTACTACCCAGGAGAGAAAACAGAATTTTAGGGAGACTGTGTTAGACCAGACAAAGAATCCAAGGGCCTAGCCCTTATTGGCTTTTATTTTTAAGTTGTTAAACCACTTTGCAAAATTGATAGCAGATACCTACTGCTAGGTAGGTAAATTCATCCCAAATGGAAACTTCTTGGAGAGCAGAATGTTGCACTGTGAGCAATCTCATTCTTTTTCCACTAGAAAATTGCTATATTATTGAACATCCTAAATGTATTTTGCAGTTTAATAACATACTCCAGTGGCTTCTGGTGTGTGAGGACACAGTACAGTGAGTCACAAAATACAATAACCATCTGTTCAAAACTTAAAGTGTATCTAAGTTGTGAAGAAAATACAGGTATTTCCCAAACTGTATAACTGCTTGTCCATTGCCATACCAGTAACCACAACATAAAAGCACATGCATATGCTGTACTAAATTGAAGACAGCCTATTAGGTGAATCTACACACCATATTTTAAAAATTCATTCCTTTTATGAAGTTGCTTTAAAACTTCAGTGATAACCAAAACCTGTGTCCCCTTGCTATATATTTTGGAAAATAACTGTCCAGAAAGAAATTTAGTGAATGTTTATAGGTGACTATGCTTTATGAAGCACATCATTCCATGGCTCTTTTTCTTCCATATCATCCATATTTACAGATTAATAACTTCTTTTACTAGCCAGTCTTTTGGGGAGTACAAAAACTGTCTGTTCTATACTGGAAAAAATTTAAGAGACCTGTAAAAAATTATGCATCTTTTAAACATCTTTCAGGGATGCCATGTGGAGACATAAGAGTACATGAGAACTTTCAGCTACACAGTAAAAAGATTTGAGCAAAGCCTCCAGGATTTAAAAGTTCAAAGACAGAAATGTAAAATACATCACTAGCTACCTTGCCACTGGTAGGTAGCTTGTTGCATGTAATGGTAATTGAATTGAGCAGGAATAAATAACCTTGGTATAGACTGGAGAAAAAGGAAGTCTAATCCTACTGACAGTTTTCCTATTTCCTTTATAATTCAATACCTTTCACCAGAACTATAACATTTATAGAACCTTCCCAAGCAGATAGGGAAGTGAAAATCTTCTTCAAACTCTAAAGCTTTTTATGGTAGAAAGTATCCATGTTTACTGTCACTCGCAGTAAGCAGGGTCAACTATTACAGTTCAGAGTGAGTACAGTCAAATTTAAGCTACCATAGTCAACTTATCTAAGTTATGGAAAATGTTGTGGGTGCAGAGGCAGTTCCCTGTCCAAAGAGCCGCACCTTCTAAACAATTTTATGCTTGCTACCTCCAAGACAGCATGACTCCAGTGGCCCATCTGTTTTTTTACTGGGAGTCACTGGCACTAATCCATGCTGGTAGGCCTAACAGGCTCCGTGCAAAGCCAGCACAGATGACTCTGAACTGTATTTCCAATGGGGACTGCTGATTGGAAGTGTGTTATTGTCTATATACAGGTTGGATTATATAAATACGGTCTGAGTCCTTTTCAGCTTATTGACAGTCAGATATGTCTTGGAGGACACATTGGTGTCTTTCATTATACTTATTAGGAACTGGTTATTATGCCCTTAAACCATGACTTTTGATCACTTTTGGTACCCCATGCACCTCCAACTCTTACTTCTTCCGAAACTGGAGTTGATGATATAATGTTTTAAAAATTTGTATTTGCTAGTCTGCGTTTACAGACTGCACATATAAATATGGTGAATCACAGAAACTCAGAAACAGCTGGCACTGACAGAGGCAACCTTCATCTATGTCTTTCAATGATTTCATTGGTGAGCATGCATTATTTCGAGGTCTCTTAGCTCAGAGACAGAATAAATAATTGTGTTTTGAATACATATTTGACTCATTACTAACTGAAGGAGAAAATAACTCTTAGAGTAGAGGAATCTAGCATGACACAGTCCCATGTCAAGTTTGTCAGCCTTTACAAAACGGCCCACTTCTTCTGCTGATGCAGATTCACAAGCATGTTGTGAATGAAAGAAAAGATCCAATTTGTTCTTCATAGTGTATAGCACAGAACTATAAAACAGTACGTTGCTGCAAATGAGCGTGTCTTGGGCTGCCCTGCTACAAAATCCTGCTGTGTTGAAAACTGTGGATAACTGTTGCTGTGCAGCTAGGCACTTTTGTTAGAATTAAGATAGACCCACCCACCTGTGTTCCAAGAAGGGGTTATCTTTCTGGCCATCATAATATTTTGCTTATTGTATTCCATATAACTTGTTCTCTCTTAAAGTTTAAAATGTGGACTTATGTGACATTTGGTAGTTGCAATTAAGTCTGTGTGTTTCTGTACAAAAATCCCAAGACATTGGTTGGGTGAATTCACATATCAGCAACATGAGCTATTCTTTGCACCTCTGCTACCAAGTTCAGCAACAGTTTGATCAAATTTCAAAAAACATTCAAAATTCCAAATTATTTTTAATTTTCAATATCTCTAAATTAATAAGTACATCTAAATAATAAATCTTTCACCTGAAATATTGCTGCATGAGAGGTTAAATCACTTGGCCTATGCAACACTTGGCTATCTGATTTCTCCAGGTAGCTACCAGTACTAAATTTTTGAAAGTTGGTTAATTTTAGCTGTGGCAATTCCTGTTCCTTCTCAGCCCTTACCTGCTGACTACCAGATATTTAAAAATAAGTATTTTAAAATTAAAAAATTGTATAATCTATATGAATAATAATTACTATTTCTTTTGTGCATAAGCACCAGCAATCCTTGAAAATGTTATCATTGTAATACACATCAGGTGAATACTACTGTGTGTGAGGCATCTACCTTTTAATTTCCTGTATTTAAGAGCTAAGCTGAAGACATGTAATGCAGCATTAGCTACTACAACAGATTTGCTACCTTTAAATGAGAATGCTTGCAGCTTTTCTGGTGAGTCCTTTCCTGGTGAGTCATTTAGCAAAGCTTCAGATAAGGAGATGTAAATGTTAAATAAAGATCACATGCCAGAAATCTGTATTTAAATGCAAATGTTATGTCTAATGCAGAAATAACATTCCTATTTGGAAGCATTGGCTTGTGGCTTTGTTTTATAAGCAACAGTTTTGAATTTTTGTATTTATTCTCACACTTAACATTTTTGTAATGGGACTTATGCTGCAAAACTCATAAATGATTTGCAATAATGCTATTTATTTTCTATTACATTTTGAGTCTTGCCAAACATGAAATTATTTTTTTTCTTTTTTTGTCCTTTGGAATTGGTTCCTCACTGTCATACAGCAGAAAACCTCCTATATCTCTAAGGTACACTGGAGACTGGAATAATTGTTTAATTAAACTGTTCTGAAATTCTTGATTACAGTTAACAAGGGTGACATGAGTTGCATTCCTCTTTGTTAATGTCACTTTTCACAAAACAACAGATTTTTAAAACCATAGATTTCATCCAGTTGCAGTTGTATCCATGACATGATTTAGTTTTCAACTCTTCCTGTATTCATTATCCTTGTTCAAAAAAAGGAAAGTAGAATTTTATGCTTTTTATATGTTCACCAAGCTTTATTTTATTTCTCATAAATCTCCACTGCTTCTAGTTGCTAAAGACTTCTGTAATGTCTATGTCACACCTTTCTGAATAAATGAGCCACTGTCGCAAAATCAATCACCTTGCATTATAAAGAATTTTTTTTCAAAATATTCTCCTGTCGATAATCTCATTTCCTATGATAGACTAGGTTATTGAAAAGAAGAAAATAACAATAGGGAAGTACATGAATCATAGCAGTTCATGCAGTCTACCACCCAGCTAAGTTGCTTCCAGAAATTTATTTTGTGACTCTATATTTTCCAATTTTCTGTATGCTGTTTTGTTTTTCTTTTTTTTTTTTTTTTTTTTTAGTAAGCTTCCCACACTTCTTTTAAGACAGTATCCTGATAAACCTTTGAATATGTTTCATTAGTTTTACCTAGATCTCATACAGGAAAACACAAGTGTGAAATTTTTTTTCTGGTCAAACCCATAGACTTAGATTACTACTAGAGACAATTAATTTTTTGGGTTTTTTTCCCTCGTAATATTTACTTTCAACTCTACATAATTCCTATTCTGTGGTACAAATGTGTTCTTGTATCAAACTCTGGAGGGAATGTCAAGATCAGAAGCCCTTAGACTAGATCTATGTGTGGTAATTCTACGTCTGTTACTCACAATTATTTAACAGACCCATGTAATTTTAGCATCTGTAAGCTTCACCTAATAACTTTTCATGACAGAGGATTGAGATAACTCAAAGCCAGCATTTTAATAAGAAAGTTACATTTTTTTTTTTCCTTCCTGCCAGATTGTAGAGCAAGGAGTTACAATAATGAAAGACTGTGGACACACACTTCCCCTCATCTGGTTCTGCATCACAGAAACATATGGCTGAAGGGTGTTCAAGAAATCAATCATCTAATCCATGGCCCTACCTAAAATTAGAATCAATTGCATTTATGCCAACGTTGATAGAGGCTTACCCAGTCTATTCTTAGTAACCTAGTTTCTTTCCCTACACATCCTGTTCCATTGCTCTCTACCTGCACCATTAGAAGGTGTTCCCCAATACTGAAACGAAATCCTCCTTACTCCAACTGAAGATCATTACTTCTCACTTTATCTGCTCTGGACATGGAGAATATATTGCACTTCTTTGCTACAGCTTCTTAGTGTTTTAAGACCACAATTGTATGTTCCTCAATCTTCATTTTTCATGTTAAACAACTCCCAGCTTTTCTCCCATGTCATGTTTCTTAAACCTCTATACATCCTCTGTCTTTGATATTTTCTGGGCCTTCTTCATTAGTGTCTTAATGTTCATGAATTGTTGCACCCCAAACTGGAAATTATACTGCAACGGAGACCATACTGCCACTGAATATAGAGGAAGGATTGCTACACATTTACAGGCAGTGTTCTTGTTTATATCTTAACCTCCAACTGCAAACATTTGCAGGTTCCTCCCTCCACCCCTGTATGCTGACCACAGATTTAGCTAATTTTGTATTTGGATCAGTATTTTAAGGCTTCAGTATTCTCTTTAATCTTATGTTTTGGATTTGGTGAGAAGGCATCTTGTTAAACTAACTGAAGTAAAGCAAGAAGTGCTTCTCCTTTTTCTACCAAGTAGTAACTTCCACCATGAGGAACTCCAGAGCACAATTATCTATGACCCACTGGTTGTCCCATGGTGATATCTCCATTACATTTTTTGATTTAACTCTCAGCACTCAAGGAGAGTTATATTAGACAAGTAATAATATGCAAATACAAAAATATTCATAATATTTATTCATAAACATTTGGATAAGAAAATAATTGTGAGACAGAGCATTGCAGATAATTGTCATCAATTTTCACAGGAGTGAGTTTCTTACAGCCCTTTTATGAAGCTCGTATTTTCATTTGGACATGATAAGGAAGAAAGTACCAAAAATTTTAAAAAGCAGAATATTTTATGTCAAATAATTTACGTAGGGAACAACACTACCATGCTAGTTCTCTTCTAAAGGTGAACAGTCACATGATGTGAATAATTGCATTCATCAAACTGTGATACAAAATCACATACATGTTATTAGGATGATAACAAAGTGTTAAAATTAAATTATGCCGAAACATAGGATAATTCACAAGAAAGCAAGGATTCAAAAACATGGATCCTTTGTCTGATCTCTTATTTAAAGTGAGGTATTCAACTCATCCTTCTGGTTAAACCTTTCCTTTGCTTAGTTCATATAATACAGATTATGACAAGGGATTCTTAATGGGTGGTGGTGTTATTCACAGCACCATTTACACAGCACTTCAGTCTCCATAAAAAGAGTTCAGTTCTTTATCTATTTGTTAATGCCTTACCACCTGCTGAAATGAATTTCAGAAACATGACATATTCTATCCAACTTCCTCAAAGTGCAGACAAAAATGTACCCTGTAAGTTGAATTCTTCACAGTGACACAGAATTACAGCTCTTCTCTGGAATTATAGTATGCTTCACTTACAAAATGTGACAACATAAGACATTCAGGAATAAACAATCTGTTTCACATTTTAGGCAGCTGCTAGCTATAACCCTAAATATATATATATTTTTTTAAATTGATAGTTGGTCTTAAGGATATTCAGCTTCACAGAAACAGAAAAAAAGTATTTTTTTTCTCTGAGACACATAAATCAGAATGTCATAGACCTCCACATATGATTACAACACAAAACTAATAAGTATTAATGAACAAGTGGGTGTACATTATATGTCAGTACTTTAAAATTCACATTTGAACAAGCTAAAACAGTGATGGCTTAAACTGTATTAACTGCTTAAATTCTTTTAAAGTTAATCAGATTGCACATTCATTTTCTCTGTTAATGTCTGATTGCAACTAATAGAAATGTGCACAATTCTTTTTCATTATATTTCTTTTTACTTTTGTTTCCTGACCTCAACCAATGTGACAGTTGAGCAAACTGGTATTCCTAATATAATATTACTGCAAATATGAAACCAAAATATTTGTACCTGCAGCTTTAAAACCTGATTGCTGGAGTTTGTTTCACCAATTATTTGAAGGGAATGTTGTAAACAAAACCAAAGCCAAAGCAAATAATATGCTCAAACCTGTAATTGCTGAATGTATATGATACTTGGCATGCATCTTTTTATTAGCTATGCATTGAGACATCAAGATTTTGGCTGATACTCTCTTTTATTGAAAATAATAATGTAACATGTACTGTCTTTAGTGTAGACTAGATTTTGTCTTCAGTTTTCAGTACAGAGTTCTTCATTGCAGAAACATAGAAGTTGACCATACTACCTTATCATCCTTAATTTACAAATTAGTTCTACTGATTTAGACTTCATGTTCTGGAGAGATTTGTTACTCTGACCTGAAAGCCTGGTGTCGTGGTTTAGCCCCAGCTGGCAACAAAGCACTGGGCAGATGCTCACTAGCCCCCCGCCACCACCTGCCTGGTGGGATGGGGGAGACAATAAAAAAAAAAAAACAAACTCACAGATTGAGATAAAAACAGTTTAATAGGACAGCAAAGAAGGAGTAAATACTAATACTAATACTAGTATAACAATATAGTAATATAACATAACATAATATAAAACTATAATAATATAACTTAATTACACTATTATTGTTATTATTGTCATTGTTATTGTTGTTATTATCATGCAACATTTGATCACCACTTGGTGATCTATAGCTCGTCCCCAAACAGCGATTCCTGCCCCCCAGCCAAGTCCAGTTTTATATATTGAGCATGATGTTATATGGCAGGTGATATCCTTTTGGCCAGTCTGGGTCAGCTGTCCTGGCTATGCTCTGTCCCACCTTCTTGTGCACCTCCTCACAGGCAGAGCATGGGAAGCTGGAAAGTCCTTGACTTAGTATAAGCAGTACAACTACTTAACAACAACTATAAACTTCAGTGTATCAACATTATTCTCATATTAAATCCAAAGAACTATACCAGTTACTAGGAAGTAATCCCAGCTGAAACCAGGACAGTATCTATTCTATACCATCTACATTTGCCACTATATTCCGATAATCATTAATACTTTTCCTGTCTTTTGATTTCCTTATTGTATGGGCCATCCCTCTAAAATGTCTGTTGAGTTCATCTGATCCGTGACTTTGGGTTTCACCTGTCATAACAGTGTCTCAAGGCAGAGGACATGGTGTGTGGTGTTGGATTCTTGCATGCTACATCTGGGGGTTGAAGATGTTCTCAGTAAAGTTGCTGTGTTTAAATTGCTGAAGCCAGTTCTGCTTCCATCTGCATTTTGCTCAGTTTCATTAAAGTTTATTCCTCATTATTTGTTGTGTGATTCTTACTGTAATACCATTGATATGGCATATAGCAACCATAGTAATGATGACATACAGTATTGGTTAGTAATTAACATCACACAGTTCAAATCATTGACTTGACTTCGTACCGTTTGGCTGCTTTTGACTCCAGCACGTATTGAAGTTCTAGCATGTCCAGCATTGCAGCACTTGGCAGCAGCATAACTTCATTCAGGCCATGAGAGTCTATGGTTAATCTCCACTCTCCATTAGATTTCCACACTGGCTATATAGGACAAAACCAGGACACCTGGATGGCTCTGTGATTCCATACATATACGTATTCCTGAACATAGAAGATGTGGCCTGAAATAGTAGTATGAATGACATATAACTGGCCTTTTTTCTCTAGTGTTTCTCAAATGGAGAAATCCTGTTTTGATAATACTACGTTTGGAGCAGAGGTAATACTTAGGGAAGGGGACTGTTATTTTCACTTTCTTCTCTCAAGTGACTTTGAGAATTACTAGGTGGTATAATAGAGGCTACAGTTCAGCTAAAGCAATAAAAAGTCAGTTTTTCATCCGAGAACCTTAAAAGTTCCTTAAAAACATTAATACAATGAGTCTTGTAACATTGCAGTAATCCTAGCCTTATTATCCCATTTCACAAGTTGAGAATACTGAGAGGATAAGGTTACAGAAAATGTTTTTGGCAGAATCTTGAGTGAAAGTCCATATATCCTGACTCACAACACTGTTCTTTATCCGCAGTATCATCAATAATACAACTGCAGCAACTATTTTAAGCTAGCAATATATTCAAGAAATGTAGACCATTTTTTTCTAAAGTTGTTTTTTTTTTATGCCTTCCATTTAAACAGAAGTGTTCAGTATCTGGGATTAAGTCACAGATGATATATGCAAAATTTTGCAGGCTAGATCTCAGTTAGGGTTTTCAGGCTAGGTTAATGGTATGGTACACACCATTCTTCTGGTATGTATATTTCTATAATGATGTGGCTGTTTTAGTCACAGGTTCAGGTAACTAAAAGCTGCAAGCTATGTGATCACAACCAGAAGAACTTCAGCCACTACTTAATTTTGCTGCATTTTGTAACAAAGTTACTAGAAAATAAAAAAGTAAGCTATAAGACTAACTTTGTGAAGATTTTCTTAAATCAACCTCTCTTTGAAGAAGAATTTATATACCACCTCAGGCATGTCTGTAAGTCCCACTCATGAACAGCAATATTTTTTTTAAAGCCATAATCAAATTAACATTGTCTTTAAAAATTGACAACAAGCAGAAGGGGAATTTTAGTATGAATTCTACACTCCATGCAGAGAGAAGCTCTGTATTAAGCTCTCTCTTTTTGTCTCTTGCCACTAAAATATTTAAACATTTATATGAAATAAAGTAGCTGCAGAAGACACAACTGTAGTTTTCTTAGATTTGACTGAAGCACAGAATCACCTCCTGCCAACAGTGAGCAGATGGAAGACAGATTTCAACATGCTTCTAGAAAAAAAGGATGCAACTACTGTGCAGAAAACAGATTGATGATGACATGTTGTCCTGCCTGAATCTGCACAAGGCTTAGTTTAGGAAGTGTTTTCAGAATACAACCAGCAGCCGGAGCCCCAAAGCAGCAAGAACTGTGAACCTCGCCAGGGCTTAAGTGCCAAGTTACCTGCTTTCATATGGATTCATACAGCAGTGCTTGTGCTATATCATCATCTGAGAAAGTTTACTGATGGAAACATGGGCACCTCACTCATTTTCATGCATTTAAGGGAGGTTTTATTGGTGGGGGGAGTAGAGATAAATCTAGCTGAAAGACATGGTTATGCCTTATATTACAGAAGCTTTATAAAATTACATTAGCCCAACAGCCCTTGCTGAAGTTTATTACAGTCAGTTCTGATTTCCTGAACTGTCTAGTGGGGACTTGAATTGAGTAAAAGTAGATGTTGCTTATGGGAACTCTTCAAAGATTTATAGAACAGCTGCAGTACCATGAAATCTTGAGTATGTTGCAAATGAAGGAAAGTTCATTTCATTGTTGTAACGACTTTTGAAATTTTTCTTTAATAGATACACACCCATCTTCTTATTAAGCTTCTGTCCAATATGAATCTGAGTGCTAATCACTGTGAAGAAAGAAGTTAGTTAAGAATGAGTGCATTAAAAAGGTTTCCATTTTTCAAAACTCTCTGAGCAGCAGAAATACTTTCTGTTTTTTAAATACAAATGAGGTACCAGAACTATCTGGCAGATTTTTCAGGTCTGAATAGCATTTCAGATATGCCTTTTATTGGTCAAAGGTTAATCACAAAAGCCATGGCTGAATAAATTCTTGTATTTTGACAAGATCATGCACAATAGTCAGGAACATGTAAACTACAGTGTTGTAATGGTTTAATAGTTCATCTAATGTATAGTACCATTCCTGCCTCGCTGGACAAAATGCTCAAAAATGTGAAATTCATCTGAAACAAAACTACTAGATATACAACACTTTTCCTTGGTAAAATAGGTTTCTAAAAGGGCAGTTACTTTTTGCCCTGAGACAAGAAAAGCAAGACCTCTGGCAAAAATGTTTTTCAACAGTTTGTCTGGAATACAGGAAGTCTCAATTTCCTACTTAATTTTATATGTATGTTAAAATATACAACCTCTCTTTATACATTTATATGTTATTTCTTTGTTCATAACCTACAACAGTAGTCTATTCCCCATACATTATGTTCTACTGCTAGTTATAGTTAAAGCCCCCTGCAGGAATACCTGACATGCTTTAATAGAAAAAAGGATAGTATTTCTGATGTGGTCTTGATAGTTGCTCTAAATATATAATTTTCATCAACAGATGGAATGGTAGGATAAGGGGAGTCTCAGACACCTTGCTCTAAGTTTCATCATTGGTGTTTCTCATGTTCTGGAATTGCAGGTCATTGTAATAGTGACAACAGAACTGCTTAGTTTCTGGCTGTCCAGTATCATGTCCAGTATGATTTTAGTCTCCCAGAAAATTAGTTACAGGAGTCTAGCAGTTCTGTAATCAGCATATGCATACACTAAGCTTCTTCACTGAGATTTGAGACAAGTTCTTGGCACTAGAATACACACTTCTGAAGCAGCTGCCATTCCTTGCTGAAGTTCAACTGTGTTCTTCAAAAACAAAACATAATTTCCTATCAGCTGATAAGATAGTGGTTTTTAACGTGGATGAAAGTTGTTTGTTCTCATATCTTATTCTTGGATTTTCCAAAATGTTTTGCATAAAATCTCAAAAAAGCTCCCTTCACTTTGAGAGAGATATTCAGCAAACAGAACTGTAGTCTTCCTAAGCAACTGGACACTGGCGATTTTTGGTCAACCTAAATCTGCTATGCTAGAGCTATTGCCTAGAAAAGATTTGGGGTTTGTGTTTCTAAAATATTGCTGCATACTGTATGACCTCACTTCTACCCACTGTCAGGAGGGTTTTATATCTTCAGCTTCAGTAGGTCTGCATTCATATTTGGAAGGAAATGTACTACGTTGCAGTAGGAAGGAAGTGCTAGGAAGTGTATTACTTTGAATGTATTACATTTTCATATTTGATTTTATTTCTGTTATTGAGAAGAGCAGAAATCATAAATTTTGTTCCCTGTGCTCTGACATGTATTCTCAAAATTTAAATGTATGAGGATTAAAAAAACCCACCGTAAATACGGTCAGGTAAACATAATCTTATCTGCTTATTAATATGAGCTTCTTCCCTACCAATTTTTTCCAGCACCAAGAAAAATAAATCTTTACCTAAAAAATAAATTTGTGGATAAAATCACAGGAGAAGATACCACATTACATCTTTAAAATCACAAAACATAAAGGCTGCACATTCTACTGAATGGCATTACACCTTGTATGTTAAATGCATGGTAAATATCATGAAAAAATTTGAGATATCTGAAATTATAGCACATTTTTAGATAAACTATGAGAATAATTTTTGTAGTAGAATTGGAATGATGAATCTGTCCATATGTTGATTCTGGTTCTAGTGCTTTTTTTTTTTTATGTTTCTGTTTCCACTGGATATTAATTTTTAACTATTTCATAGTAACTTTAGAGTATTGCAATTTATGTATTTTTAGAATTATGTAGGATTCTGTTGTTTTTAAAAATGGAACCCTCAAATGGAAAAGAATTTTTTAGATTATTGCAGTAGTATCTATATATACGCTATGTATATGTTATGTATTTTTTTTAATTGTAGACCCACATAAGGTTTTATCAACACATTTACCATACTTATGAAGTCATCTTAGCAGTGTTGCAGGACCAGGGTGAAGTCATCCTCACAATACTCCTACAGCTGAACAATTTTCTGCTTGTTATTGTGGGTGAACTGAAACACAGAAATTTCAGACGTCAGACCTACATTTTCAAGCATAGAACAAATACAGTCGGGGACAAGTTTGGCTGAACATCCCAAAGTTCTTGCATAACTAGGTGAATTGTTAATATTTTTAGGAGCATTATGTGGATTAATACCAACACTTACTTTATGCTGCAGCTTCAGAGAAGCCTGTGAAAAGGCAAAGTAGTCTCACTGAAGAGCTCTTCTTTTGTGATCAGAGCCTAATTAGTTACGTAGTTAGTTATTTATAATGACATCACAGTAATTATATTTTAAATATAAATACATTTATTCATTACACTGTCTGATCTTGTTTTGCTGTTGATAATACTTGATATTTTACTGTATCAAAGCAGGTTTTTTATAGCAGTCCTTTGTTGTTGTTGTCAATGTTCGGATCACATGTATTGTCTCTGTGAAAGCTCGACAAGCCTATGCGAAAAGCCAAATTATATTTTCTCTAGGTACCGCTCAGAACATGAATTTGTATGTTCTGGAAGCAGGTGTATTTTCATAAGTTTCTGTTAAAGAAGGAGAGAGACACACACTTCTTTATATTTTGAATTTTTCTCTAATGATCACGCATTTCTTAGCTCTAAACTGCAATTAAAACCTTCTTACCTAGCTAACTGACTGTTCATAATTGCTAGATGATTATTATTCACATTATGTGCTGTGTCTCTCAATTAACCTAGTGATAGAAGGACAGTCTGGCTCTAATCAGTAGTGCAATAGGACATCTGAATTAGTGGGTAGCAGCTGGAAATCTAGATTTCCCAGGGCTGTGCTCATTATGATAAATAATGAGTGCTGCCCCTGTAATCTTTTTCATTTTTTGGTGCGTTTTTATAAAACATGTGAATATTCAGGAAGGTGTGGGCCCTCTGCTATACAGAATCTTGATCCCAGAACCATTTATTCAGACATTTCAGACCTGACTGAGTTTTGTGAGGTTCCTTAATTATTGCTGGAGCTACTCCAGGAGAATGCTTCCAGTTTTGTGACACACCCTACAGATTGAGCAGAGTGACAGGTTTAATGCTGCAGGGTTCCTATTTCTCTGTGGCAAAAAAAAAATCATGAAGAGAAGAGGCTTTATTCCATTAGGAAGACTTTGTAAAACTTAGCTTCAGTATACCTTTAGCATTTGGGGTTGGATACAAATTTAAATGCCTCTGGCTACAGGAATGTAGGTTTGTGGGCTGTATTTACTCTTGATTTTTGATCCATTCACACCAGTCAATAAGGATGTTATATTCTGCTAGGGCTTTACCAAGACTCCAGACTGCCTGGGTACTTAACAGGCAATTTTCTCTTTGTTTCTAGTTAGTCTGTTTTCTAAATGTTATCTGCACAGTGTGGACTCTTCTCTTGGTACTATGCTTTAGGACTAGTAGTCCAGAAGAGACTACTAATGTAACTGGGTACTCAGTCTGGCTGGGATGGAGTTAACTTTCTTCATTGCAGCCCATATGGTGCTGGGCTTTGGATTTGTGACTAAAACACTGTCATTAACACTGATATTTTGGCTATTGCTGAGCAGTGCTTGAACATTATCAAGTGTTTCTTTTTTTTCTACACTGCTCTCATGCCCTCTCCTGCCTGAGCGAGTAGGCTGGGACTGGTCAAGGAGCTGCAAAGGGACATAAATGGGACAGCTGACCCAAAGAGATATTCTGTGCCACATAATGTCATGCTCACCATTAAAACCTTGGACAAAGGAAGAAGGGTAGTTTTTGGCTTCCAAGGTGGCTGTTGCTGAGACACTGGCTGGGCATTGGTCTGCATATGGGAGGTAGTGAGTGATTTCCTTTGCTTGTTTTCCTCTTTCCTTCCCCTATTAAACTGTCTTTATCTTGACCCACAAGTTTTCTTACTTCTGCTCCTCTTCTTGTCTCTCCTTTCTTGCTGGGAATGGTGCTGGGAAGTGAGCAAGCAACAAACATTGGCTGCTGGCCAGGGTCAACCCACCACAGACTGCAAATAAATATTACACAAACACTTAACTAATATGTGGATGCACATATGCATCTGTGTAACCTGTAAAACTCATGATATTTGGATCATTACTATTGGAGGGTCTTTACAGGGAGGAATTGTGATACCGGGTAGTTACAGAGGTAGTAACCTTGATTAGTAGTAACAGAGAACAATCTAGGTAATGAAATAAGGTCCTTGGCTATGTCTATGCATCTCTCCCTGTCACTATAAGGCATTTGACACAAATTGGCATTGTTACTAAAAATATAAGATAGATCTCTTGCATATATACCATGTTTATCATCTTGAACTTATTTATGCACTGCAAGGGCTTATTTGCTGCAAATAAGCACAAATTAAAAAGCTGAAGAAACCAGATGTTATTCTTTCCAGGTGCGTGTGTGTATTAATTACAGTAGGCAAGTTATTTTTGACCTCTAGAAAACCTGATTAAATGAAACTGAAAGTTCTACCTTCATCTTCATTCTACAAACACAGTAGATTTCATGTGCTATTTTCTGAATAAACTTTATTAGTAAGTCAGACCAGGTCTTCACTATCATTACAGAGCTCTTAATTTCAATAATATTCTTTACATTATGTTTCTATCTCTAAATTAAATAAAAAGTTAAAATAATACATTTAAAATACTACATACTTGAAACAAAGCTATTTATATAGATAGATGTTAATACAAACTAGAAGGTCCACAAAAATATTCCTTTTAAATGGTTAAACATTCACAATAAACTCTGACATAAGACAAATTATTTTATTTACAGATTGTTATAAAATCAAATATAATATTGTCTAGTTTGGATTTCACATGCAGAAATGCCTTCTAGTAACACAGTCAAAGGCCTGAGGAATTCATCTGACGTAAGTTGTAGCTGCAACTTTCTTAAAAATCATACTGGTATTTTTAAACAAATTATAGTGATAAAGATAAGGATTTGTGGGAGGTTCAAGTTTTCAGAATCTTCTCTGAGCACTAGTATTTCAAAACATATTTTCAAAATTCAGTGGAACTTTCAGAACAGTTTTGGGCAGATAATCTGTTTTAAAAGCTGTATCTGACCTCACAGAAATGGCCCAGTGTTCTTTTGCATGACAGTGGGGAGCCTCAGATCCTTCATGGATCATAGATGCAAGATAAGACTCCAGTGCTATGATCACAAGCGGAAAGTCAAGTTGTCTAAAACACAGCTTTACTTGCAGTCTTTTAAAATACATACCTGGAGAAGTTCCAGAGTACTGCTGTATGTTGGATGCTTCACAGTGTTACAGTGATATTGAATACTTTGCCTAAAGGAAGAAGATGGGATGGAGAGCATAATTTCTGATGATCCAGAGGGAAAAAAGGTAAAAGGATAATGAAAGGGCACAGAAAGTAGAAGTGGCTGAGCTGGAAACCAAAGCACATAGTTGGATATAACAGTTTTTCTTACAATATCAGAGACAGTGTTATGCATTGGAGGTTAATTAGACAAAATAGACAAGTCAATGCTGAGAAAAAAAAAACTTGAAAAAGAACTTTTACGTGTTTTTGACAAGTCAAAATTTTATGTAAAGCTGTAACTCATGAAAGCTTCAAAGAGACTTCACTTTTTTTAGTGAATAATAGTATATAGGACTGAGTGTGCAAGGGTAGTTCAGTCGGCAGTGATGAGTGTGCTGTACACCATTCAGGGATAGCTTACTCCATTTATTTTAAGTTTTCACTTGATACTGAGGTATCAGTTATCTTGGGGGAATTTTGCATGAGGTAGCCAGAAGAACCAGACCACTCAGTGATATGAAATCCAGCATTTATTTAATAAATTGGATGACATAGTAGTATAGAGGGTATAGTGGATGGATAGAAATTTCTGTTCTAAAGTCTACCACACGCATACATGCTCTGTAGAAGAGACACACCAGCCAAGATGTCCAGTACAGTTGTGCCCAGCACCATTGACTCAGGGGAACAGGACATGTGCTCCAGCTAGTCAAAGTGTTTGAGTCCTTGCTGATTAGCCTCTTTAACTTTCTTCTTATTTAAAACCTGGATCACTACCATCTTCTGTCCTCCCACCCCAAATGGATCTAAAACTCTTCATATGAGTTTTGTGTTTCTCTCCAGCACATACTTAATTCATTAATAGCAGAACAGATGTAGACCAGCCCTTCAGGTATGCCTCCCCCATAATTTCATGAAAACTCATACTTTTTTTGCGTTCCCAGCACATACTAGAATCATCTAATGAGAAAGAACAGAGCAGATGTAATCAAAGTCTCATTTTTTCTGAATGATACATTTGTGCAGACTTTACCCTGTGACATACATGTAAAAGCTTGATTATATTTGCAGCTTTCTTATCCTTCCCTATCCATGATATTTTTTGTCTCATTAAGTGATTCTCCTCTTCATTTCTGGCAGATAAACTTCTACATGCACAACTAAGGTAAATCAAATATTTTTCCAAAATTACTTTACCAGGTCTGCAATGCCTAGTCATTACTGATGGGAGGTGAGATAGAAGAAAACAGGTGTGAGATAGAACAAAACAGGTGAGTAACAGTATCGTAAAGGTTTTGAGACTTTAAATCTACTTTGAAGAGGATTTCCCGTCCTATTCTGAATTCTCCTGGGATGCTGCTTTCAGAAGGAAGGCTGTCCTTATCATCAGAGCCATGATGTTCAGCTTTCCAGTAAGAGTCTGCCTCAGGTCATGTAGGCTTAGTGTTGCCACCATGGTTAAGTACCCCAGTCGCTATAAATGATGGAGTGCAGCAGACTCATACAGCTAGCTCTTGATTGGTGCCATTGTTGAATCCTTAACCTTGGGTAATGGGTGTCTGTTTATACAAAAAACCCTCAAGGAGAATCTTCAGTCCAGGTCATGAACACAGCCCAAATTGGCAATGCAGGGGCCACAGCAAGGTGCTTTGACTCCACCAATACTGTGCTTCACTCCAGGAGGAGTTCCAGAGTAGTAAAACGGAGTTTGCTGTAAAACAGAGCAGAAACAACTGGGACTGTTAACATACTTGTTTGCAATTGCATGGGACAGATTGCTGCAGAATCTTACTGTTCTCCTATGTTCTGAGTGAAAAAACACAGCTTCAGAAAGGCTTGTATGAAACCCCAACTACAACCCACCCTCTGTAGGTCTCCACTAGTCATGTCTAGATTATTTAAGTCATACACACTAGTATGTCATAATATATTATTTATATGGTCAACAGATTAATATTTCAGAGAGCATTTGGCATGCAATGTACAACACATTGTATACAGTGTATCACATATCTGGCAATAACACAGTCTTAAATGTTAAAGGAATGGCTAGCTTGAAGATGGTCTTGATTGTCACCATAGCAAAGAAGTTGCATGGAAGAGAAGATGAATAGAACACTAAAACACTAAAGATCCTTCAGCAATTTCAAGTTTCTGTGTGAAGGTAAGGCATTAAGAGCAACCTCTGATTAAAATTTCACCCAAGTTGTTATACTTTATCTTGACTTGGCAGAAAAGCAGGTTAACAGACTCTTTTGTGCTAGGCAAGATGCTTCATCTGTTCTCATGATCTTTGAAGGCTCCCTGGTGGAAAAGCAAAGTCTTGATTGTTGTATTAGTACCAAGGAATAATGCTTACAGGATAAATTAAGAGTTTGAATGAGTCCTTTTTTTTCCCCTTTGACTCTCCAAGTATTCTCTGAGACAGTTATACCTTTCACTTCTGTCTTTTGTAGGAAATGTATCTTCACCCTGTTTTTCACTAAAGAGGTATTAAAGTATTCTGTCCCAGAGGTAGCAGTAGTATAGCTTAATTACAACAGTAATAGCTTCAGACGAATCTTCATATTTTTGTACTGAAGATACTGTTGCATTGAGCAAAGAAATTCCAGCAATACAGTGCAAAAAAACATCAAGCAGATTAATAATAATCAGCTGTTAGTAACTAGGAGGCACTGATGATTTTACTGCAAATTACAAAATACTTAGTGGTTATAGTATGTTGGAAATTCAGATGTAGTGGACAAGATTTTTATACATTGATGACTATGACACATTCCAGCAATTACTTTGTTGCTAAAGACAGCAAGGGAAGGAAAAATAAATAAGCGTATAAAATTATAATCCAAAACCACAGTCTGACTGAGGGAGGAATTAAATAATTTTACCATTTCACCAAATACTCTTTTCTGTTGCACCAAAAAAGTTGAAAAAAATAATTTGCACTGAATTATTTTCAAAATATATATTAAATTGTTTTCTTGGCTCTTTCCAAGTATTTTTTCCAAATATATTCTATGTTTTCTTTAAGCTATAAAAATATATATTTTTCTAAGGAAACATAAGCTTTTATTATCTTCTTCATTTGTCATTGAAGATTCTTACATTTAAATAAAAGTACCTCAATAATATCCTGTGCAAAGAAAAAAAAATCAATAGCTAGATATGGTATTTCTCTCATGATCCACAGGAACCTTGTAGCCATAGCCTGACCATGTTTCAGGACTGAAACTAGTTTTCTTTCAGTTAATGTACAAAGGGGTTACTCTATCTTTTATTCTATTTAGATTACTTAAAATATCTCCTCAGAGAACTCTTTACATCTGTTTACAGTTTTTCTTAAAGCTATTTCAGGCAACATTTTAGAGAAGTGCAGAACTAAACAAGCTTGTGAATGAAGGCAAATTTACATCCCTAGATGGTGTAGAACACTGCTAAGCTATTACCAACCTGAGCTACTGCATCCCTTGGCAGAACACAGTCCTATATGCAGGGATACTCCCTGAAGGCTTGAAAACCATGTGACTGCATTGGTGCAGTGCAGACAGGTTTTCTGGGCTGGTTATTCTGGGTGAGCACAGAACTGATTTGCCCTACAACCTCTTGGTTTATCATTAGATGCATCGTTGTTAGCTCATGGTTTCATCAGGACATCCCATTATGCAGTCATGCCAGGAGTCTCTTAGTCTGTTGCAAGCTTCCCCCATTAATCTTCTGCTGACTTTCTTTTCAAAATTGTGTATATAGTTCTTATTATCCTATGTAAAAACAAGAAAAAGAAAGCTGTTGATTGATGTTAAAAAAGTAAAGAAAACTAAACTGAAAAATCATTAACCTGAAATCTAGATTTGCCTAGTTTGAAAGTGTGCTATAAATGATCTGCTGGGCACTCTGTCACTCTTTCACTGACAAATGTATATGTATTCCCCCGTCTTCTTGCCTTTTATTTACAGGTAAGTGGAAAGATACATTTCACTGCAATACCTAATCTGTCAGTGTTTGGAGACATTTATCCTTACTTTAATACTTTTTATAGAGTCATAGAATCATAGAATCTTTGGGTTGAAAGGCATCTTTTAAGGCCATGTAGTCCAACTCCCCTGCAATGAGCAGGGACATCTTCAACTAGATCAGGTTGCTCAGAGTCCTGTCCAACCTGAACTTGAATGTTTCCAGGGGTGGGGCATCTACCACCTCTCTGGGAAACCTGTGCCAGTTTTTCACCACCCTTATCATAAAATGCATTTCTTATGAAAAACAAGAAACCAGAAGACTTTTCAGATGAGGTCTTCTTGCAGGTATATATTTATGGCCTGTTTCCAAAAATCAAAGATGAAATTTAATGGAAATGTGCCAAAGCATTTCAGGGTTTTTTTTTGTCAGAGGAGGCAAAATCCTGTTAATCCTGTTGCTCATGCAGAGCTACAGTGAAATCAATGAATCTTCACACAGTGAACTATTGGTGTGGACAAAGTTATAGGAGCTTATTTGTGGTTTAGCTGTGAGTGGCTTTGCCTTTCAAGTTCAACATAATTTTATGTTAACATAAAATGCCATGTGTCTTGTTTATACTTTAGATATCTGTCTTTGATTTTCATGTTAGTTATTATTTACTATTATTTTATTATATACAATTATATACAATAATTATTTTGTACAGAATGTTATTAATGTTAACTGGGATGTTCCTCAGAGAACCAAAGAGAAATATTTTCTAATAAATGCTCTAATTGAGTATTTGTCTCTAGATACTCTTTTATACAAGATTTATAATAAGGCATATCAATGAGATCTGACATAAAGATGATGCCCAGATAGTGCACTAAATTCAACGCCAATCATAGCAAATTTCCTAAAAGGCAATTCTGACAGATAATTTTATGACAGAAAAAGAAAATATTATATTGAGACTGTAATTCAGGTGAACAATTTACTGTTTGTAAAACAACAAATACCTGTAGAAATATAGGTGTAAGAGACAGTAAAAAGCAAAACATCTTGGTTCATATTGCTACCCAACATGAAAGAGATTAAACATTGTCCTTATCCATTGCCACAGAGAAGCAGGCCATAGATTAGATTTTCCCATTCAGCTTCTGGAAACTGAAATGCACAGAAATACAAGTTTTGAAGGTTCAGAAAGAAACAAATCAGGAAAATATTGATTCTCTCCTTGGACACTGACAGAAGGGATTTTGGTTCCTGTTTCCTTAGCATATTTTTGAGTTTTAGGCAGTGCATAAGTTAATATACATTCTCCAGAAACATAGCTCTGGACACCCAGTTCTGTGTTCTATTTGCTGAGTACTGTCAACACTATGGCTAACCAAAGCCACCTTCTATTTCCCTTTTTAGAAATCTTTGCCATTTGACCTCACAGCTGGCTAAAGATGATGGGACTGTGTTCAGTCAGAGTAGCTACAGGCAAGTATGGGCAGGTATGAGCCCGAACCTGGGCATTTCCCTGTAGTGTGAGCACTATGGGTTCAGTCTCCTTGGACAGGGCTCACCCCTGATATATCCCACTTTCTGACAGAGCCTTCTGATTTTTCAATTGCAAGAGATAGCTATTACTATTACTTTCAGTTGTCCATCCTTTTAGCGACCTAAAAAAAGGTGCAGAAGGTCACTGTGCACAGTGGACTCTATCTCCCAGTCAGATAGCACTGAGCATTTCCCAATGGCTCCCTGCAGTGTTACTGGGAAGGGTTAATTCCAGTACCTTGACTGTCTTGTACAATCAACAGAGCAAAGTTGTATGGACTGAGTGCTTTGGATCACCTTTTGTGAATCTTCCTGTACTCTCATCTCTGTTCATAAGACATCATGGATAAGTTTGCAATTCTCTTTAATCCCTCTTCTCTAGACTAAGAGTCTAAAATTTCAGTGAGTGGCCAAAATCAGTATCTAGACTAGATGAACAATTAGCCACCATTCAAAAAAATTAATATAAAATAATCTCCAGTATTTTGCAGAAGTGAGTTAACACACTATGCAGTTATAGTAGTCTTAAGCTGTTGAAGACCCCATTACGAAAATAAAGAAGAGTTAAATTTTTTTCCAACATTTTTATTTTCTTTTTCTTAAATCTTACCTTGTAAATATCTGTGAAATCCTTGGCTCAGTAATAATAAACAGAAGATACTGGAATTCTATGATAATTTAAAAAACCAACCAACCAAACACAAAACAACAAAAAGAACAATGATCCTTGTGTCTGGCAGGTAAGATGAACTGCTTGTGTAAGGTGATTGTATCTTATATTCAGTAGATGTAATATGACATGTAATAGATGTGACAGTTGTAGGCCTAGTGGGATAAGGGAAATAGTGTCAGTATGGCAACACTGATAGATATTTCCCCATGGGAAAATGTCATTCAAGGTAGAAGAAAGAATAATTTTCTTGGCTTTTCAGGTGTATTCTATTCATTAAAGTTTTTCTGCTCTGTGAAAAAACATTTGAATATCTTTGGGTCAAATTTTGGCTTATTTAAAGGAAATTTCATTATCTCTATGAACTTTTAAGGTTGAGAGCAACTAGGAACAAAAAAAGGCCATAATTCCCTTTTTCCTAATGCCAGGGCCAAATTTTGGTTAAGCATAACTTGAAGCACTGGTTAGAAGTTCTTGAGGTGATGGGTAAGTTATCAAATATCCATTTAGGTATCTTCCAGGATAAAACAGTGACTAGATAGTCAGGGAGAGTTCTTTAGTGGAAGGAGACAAAGCTAAAATAAACAGAGGAACTAAGATGCAGTAACTATTACTTCTGCTTCTCTAACTGATGATATTTGCTTGCTAAATGTCTTTTAGATTCCTAGACTGCCAGGCTCCCTGTTGTTTTCAGACAATCAAATAGCTTTATCAACCAGAATGGCTTTTTGCTATCCATGTCTCATGTGTAAGTTGCTATCCTTTTGCTCTTACCAGTTTTTGCGGTCTTGGGTATTGCAGACACTTAGGGAGGGAACAGCTTGCTTGTTAGTAGAGATGTAGATACTCAGCACTAGAGCACTGGAATGTGAATGTAACTACTGCATGTTTCCAGGGACAGTACAGGTGTTGGATTTCAGCTGTTGGGTTCTCCATGTTTTTAGAATTATTTTGCAGCCTGAATGAATCATTATCTTACAAGGTGGTCATAAATACAGTCGGGGAGTAATGGATGTTTTTTTCATGGGAAATTAAAATATTCTGCAAATAAATTATCTAAGACCATAATACTTTTCCCATGGCACAATAATTCTGAAAAATACTCATCAGGACCTATCAAAGTGTCTCAATATAGTCGATATATTTTGATTTCCATTTATTGTGTTGTAGAATGTATGTTATATAAAACAGAGATGAATTAACCACTTAAAATTGGTGGTAGTCAGAGAAAGTAATAAATACTTCCTAACAAAAAGGACAGCTCTAAGCAGCAATATACATATCTTATGCTTAAAAAATCTCATATCAAAAACCACAGAGAGAGATATATACATCAAAAATATATATACACACACTTTTGTACCTTCTAAAGCTGTCTAGTATGACATAGTTGGAGAGTCTCAGGAATAATTAATTTGGTATTTATCTGACAGCAGATACTTCGGCATCCCAGGTGGTGCAGACAAAAGAAAGCACATTTCTATCCACCCATATATAGCCTTTTACCCTGAAAGATACCTTGTAGTAAATCACTTTGCCCACCACTACACTACAGCAACTTCCAAGAAGAAAAGCAACAGCTGTATAAAAACATTCATCAAGTATTTCATGACAGTTCAGAGCCAGAACTTTTAAAAGTTCTACATGCAATTCTAGAGGGATGGGATTCAGTCAGTATGATATTACCCGAACTAAAATGTGTTATCACTGTAGTGATAACAACCCCATGCACAAAACTGCCACTGAAATGGTAATAGCTACAGATAATCAGTATCTCTGCTTTGCATCTCATCTGAAAGGCTTTTCAGGTCAGTGATACTTTGTGCTGGAAAGCTGCTTCTCCAGTGTTTGAATCTGGATACTGTCAAAGAATAACAGTAAGTTAACACTGGGCTGCAATTTTAGTGAGGGTTGTTACATTGTTTCATGATTTTTATTTTTTTAGGTAAATCACACTTGCTTACTCTTATGGACTCCAGATCAAGCCTGTGGTTATAACGGTGCTATAACTCCTCATAAGTATATTCTACGCAGGATACAGCTCATGGAGTGCCCCTTTCTGATTGCCTTCCCCTTCCCAGTGAAAAAAGATTTTCAGAAAATGGAAGGAAGCCATCCAAATGGAAATGTAACTATCATATGTGTCTATCTGTTCCTCTTTTCTTCTGGTCAATCCATTATGTAAGAAGAACATCGTTGCTGTAAGGATATATATATTTCTCGGTGATTTCACAGTTGTTAGTCAAAGCATTATTGGAAGCATTTGTAATATCTCTTGTCTTATGGTTTGATCATGTTGTTTGTGCAATGACAGTTGAACTTAACGCATCATTTATTCTTTCACAATAATGTCTTCCTATCTTCAGATTTGTCCTCATTCTCCTTTGGTGCTGTATCTCCCCACTCTAAACAGACATACAACAATACAGTGCTGAGTTTTAAACAATTTCCTATTTTAAGGAATCACTATCACTATACTTAACATATTTAAATATATATCTTTTTCTTGCAGACAAGATGTGCTTAAAAACACATCCTCAGCTTTGGCTAAAAGGAAAAATAAGAAAACTTAGTTTGTGCTAGTTTAGGATAGCTTTGTGACTGATCTTTTACAAGTCTAAGCAAGACTTAACATGCTCTTAGTTATCTGATATTGTACTCCTCTGAGGTAACTGCAAGTTTGGTGGTTTTGAAGAAAGTAGTGCCCCAATCTCTTCTGAGTTGTTTGCCTATTTCTTTGCAGCCAAGGAAAAGGAACCACACAGCAATGATAGCAGTTGTTTGCTTACTTTAGAGGACTTCACAGGTGTGCGTAGCTGTGTATGCTATGTCAACAGTAGTGAGATAATCTGTTCATGTTTTAAAAATAACTTTATTCTTTACTTTGCATGAATATGTATTAGTACAAATTGGTTCTTATATGTGCATGATTATTAACTTATGTTTCTGCACACTTGCCTAGCTGTAGTCCACAATCAGATACATATTTATAAATGGGAATATTTCTTTATGTGTGTTCCAGTGAGGGCTATAGTCCCAGCTTTACCATCTCAGGCCACTGAAGAACACCAGGCTGCTAAGACTGAAGTGGTTTGGGTGGATCTGGACTGACAACATACAGGAAAAAGACTGTTGTGGTCTAACCCCAACTAGCAACTAAGGACCATGCAGTCACTCACTCATTCCTCTCCCCATCCCTCCCCTCTGGTGAGGTGGAAAGGAGAATTGAAAAATGGTAAAACTTGTGGGCTGAGATAAAGACAGTTGAATAGGACAGCAAGGGAAGAGATAATACAAACACTCCTAATATAAAAACAAAATAAGTTCTGCACAATACAATTGCTCACCACCCACTGAACAATATCCAGCCAGTTCCCGAGTGGTGGTGCCCCAGGCCAACTCTCCCCAGGTTATACACTGAGCATGGCATTATATGGAATGGAATATCCCTTCGGCCAGTTTGGGTTAGCTGTCCTGTCCCTCCCAGGTTATTGTGCACCTCCTCATAGACAGAGAATGGAATATGAAAAGTCCTTGTCTTAGTATAAGCACTACTTAGCAATAACTAAAACATCAGTGTGTTATCAACATTAATCTTATACTAAATCCAAAGAACTATACCAGTTACTAGCAAGAAAATTAACTCTATCCCAGCTGAAACCAGGACAATATCCACCCCTTATTCTATACCATCTGTATCACTGCCCAGGTTCTACACTTTCTAAAACGTTCCAATTAATAACACAGGAGCCTGCCAATTAATAGCTAAACAACAATAAGAACTGTAATCTAGCACATTCCAATCAAACCTGTCATTATCTCAAACCCTTTGAGCCCCATGTTGGGCTCCAAAAAGGATTGTTGTGGTTTAATCCCAGCAGGCAACTAAGCACCATACAGCCGCTTGCTCACTCTCCCCACAGTAGAATGGGAGAGAGAGTTAGAAGAATAAAAGCAAGAAAACTCATGGGTTCAGTTAAAGACAGTTTAATACATAAAGCAAAAGCCACACATGCAAGCAGAGCAAGACAAGGAATTAATTCACTACTTCCCATCAGCAATGCAGGTGTTCAGCCATCTCCATTAAAGTAGAGACAGCTCCATCACACATAACTGTTACTTAAGAAGACAAATGCCGTAACTCCAAACGTTCCCTCCTTCCTTCTTCTTCCCCCAGCTGAGAATGACATTGTATGGTATGGAATATCCCTTTGGCCAGACGGGGTCCCTTCCCAACTTCTTGTGCACCCGCACTTGCTGGTGGGGTGGTGTGCAAAGTAGAAAAGGCCTTGACTCTGTGTGAGCACAGCTTGATAGCAATAAAAACACCTCTATATTATCAACACTGTTTTCAGCACAAATCCAAAACATAGGCCCATACTAGCTACTGTTAAGAAAATTAATTCTATCTCAGCCAAAAACAGCAGACTATGCAAAAACTAAGTGTATGTAACAAGCAATTTTTCTCCTACTTCCATTTTTGAGAATAATGTAGACACAGATGCTGTTAAAATTTATATACAATTACAAATATTTTGAGTTTAGGGGGAAAGAGAACAAAATTCTACTTTCTAATTTAATCTATTTTGTCAAATTCTTCACAGTGTCCAGTATGTACACCTGCTCATTTCACATTATTTTTCACTTTCCCCCTTTTTTTTTTTAAAGAAAACAACTCTATCCTCAGGAGAGGAGAGGGAATGACATTCAACATAAAAAATTGACTGTTTTTTTCTTTCAGCAAGACTAGTAGTTTGGACAGAAAAGTTCTTGAATGAGTTAATACTTTTATAGATGATGTGATGGATAAGCTATTCATTTCTTCTCTGCCAGCCACCACCATATCATGCTAAAGACAGAATGACTAGTTGCTTCGGAATATTTTTAAAATATTCTGAGGAGAAAAGTTGTGTATGAGTTCAGATTCTGAGCTCAGTCTGACATGTAAGCTATAGGTTTCTTGCTAATACTGTTAAAATATATACTTTTTAAAAATAGATACGGGGAAAGATATAGCAATTTATGATTCAAAAAATGCTGTATCTAGTGTGGGGAAATTGAATATTAAACTTGTTGTCATGCAAAAGAAACTGGTGGAAAGGATAAACATTACCAGTAGCTTATTTACAAGTTGGCATGACCTGATTATAATTACTATAACATAGTATAGTAGTAGTATATTGTAATAATATTATATAAAAATGAAAAATTAAGGCATACATATTTGTGTTCTTTTAATTTAAAAGGTGTAGTCTTACAAGTCTGAACACATTGATGAGCGAAATCACCTTAGAGAAAAATATAAACAAGTTATTTATGAATTGTGACTGGCAACTGCTGAAGGATCTTTCATAAAATTCATAAACCCCACAATTCTGGAGAATGTCACATGTGTTTAAGAACATAAACTGCCAGAGAGGAGTTAAATAATTCCTAAAACATAAAAGAGACATTACACTCGAAACTACTGTTGGTCATTAATATAAATTAGAAGGTAAAACTTCTGTAAATTGACAAGGGAAGTAAAATTTCAAAGATGATATCACCATTTGGGAATGAAAGGGTTTATTCTTTTTGGAAAGAATAAAGGAAACAAAAGACATTTTAACAGTACTATTGAGAAAATTCTGAGAAAAAGGTAGATCTAACAATTAAGAACACATTATGGTTTTGTTTCATATCAAGTAAAGAGTAGCTAGTGTTTTCAATTGTAATAAGAACTGAGCAGCTTCTAAGGAAGTTTTCAAGAGCTGCTTAGTTGGATCAGTAATAAATCATGGAATACTGGACTAGTCTCAGAGGGAAGGAAAAATATTAACCAAAAATATTCAGTTATGGACTTCTAGGTGTGACAATAGCCCTTAGCAAAATACTGAATATGAAACTCAACTCAGCAAGAATAACCAGAAAAACAAGCCAGTTAACACTTATTAATGTGTTTGGGTTTTTTTCTATGAAAACAGAGGTCTTTATGTTTGCTTGATAACTTACTGTCTTGGTTATCTTGATTGTCTTAAAAGATTACTTAAATAAATACATAAATGAAATAATAATCATTGACTTCTAGGAAGCAAGCCTCAGGTAGTGTTTTTAAAAAGATACCAAACTGGTAGGATATCTTAAATAGAATCTGGTGGATTTCAAAATGAAGGTATAACTTAACATGAAGTGGGTATGTTTCACATGGATTTGTTCTTGCTCCAATACCATGTAACATTTTTATCAGTGGCTTAGAAGAAAACATAAAATTATTATAATAGAGGTTAACCCAATACACAGAGCTACTGAGGTAAAATTTAAACAATGAAGAATACACTGGTGGATCTGGATTACTTGGTAATCTGAAAACAAGCAAACAATATTCATTTTTCTATCAATATTCAAGGTGATACATCAGGAAGTTAGGAATTAGTTTCTGTTGACTTTAAGTGTAGGATTCTAAGTTGGTATGAAGTGTTCCTGAATAAAGTTGGAGGACCCAAAGATAATCAAAGAAATGTGAGACCTTGGTACAAAATTGTGATCAAAAGTCACTAATGTACTCTTCAGCTACAGTAACATGAATCTTGAGTAAGAGCTTGAAAGCTAGCAGAGGTACAACTTACTTCGAAGCAATATGGCCAGTTCAGGTGCCCAAAAATTCTGCAAGGTCTCATTCACTTGAAGAATATTCAACAAGAATCATACTAACAATTAATGCAGAGGGGAACTAAATAAGTTCCAACTACTTATTTTAACAAATTTGTAGACACTTTAATAATTACTATAAATGTAGTAAACAGAGACTTTTCAGTCCAGCAGGGAAGGCTACAGTACTGTACTATCATTCATTAAGACTTCCCATCATACCTCTCTGTCTCTAAACCGTAGATCTGGCTTTCTCCTTACATATTGCTGCTGTTCAGCAATGATTAATTTGTGAAAACATAGAGCTTCTGTTGAACTAGAAGTCAGACTAGGTGATCACAAATGGTTCTTCAGCAGTAACTATAGTTCAATCTTCTGAAGTAGTTCTATTCTCTGTCCAGAATGCTCCTGCTAAACATCACTGGCAGCATGGCTAAACCCAGCTAGGCACTCCTTGCTCCATTTGCTTTTGTTTCTTCATGTTGCTACAGTTTATGATAGTGACAAGTCCTTCTTAAACTCATACGCCTGTGTGCATATTGTCAAGTTTTTACATTTCTTAAAATCCCATCTTAATGGAAGGGATCCATATTTACCCTGTCATGAGTGCCAGTAAATCAAATGCAAAAAGATAGATTTTGTTGCCTATAATACAGAATAGCACCTTGTAATATTTAATTTTAAATAAGTAAGCCATTATTACTAGGTTTATAAAGAAAGATCCCGAAATATCCTCCCACTCACTGACCCCCATGGGTTATTGATGTTTTAGAAACCATGAAAGTGCATGAGAACAATCACACAGGAATTTGAGTTTCTCCACCAAAAAAGGTGGAGGGATCAACAGCTCAACTGAAATGCATGTACACCAATGGACATGGCATGGGCAACAAACAGGAGGAGCTGGAAGCCATTGTGCAGCTGGAAAACTGTTATATAGTTGCAATCATCAAAACATGGTGGGAGGACTTGCACAACTGGAGTGCAGCAATGGATGCCTGTAAACTCTTCAGAAGGGACAGGCAAGGAAGGAGACCTAGTGGGGTAGCCCTGTATGTTAGGGGCTGTTTTGACTGTCTAGAGATTCATGATAGTGACAAAAGGGTCAAGTGTTTACAGGCAAGAATCAGGGGAAATGCCAACAAGGCAGATATCATGGTGGGAGTCTGTTATAGACCACCTAATAAGAATAATGAGAAGATGAAATATTCTACAAGCAGCTGGGAGAAGTCTTACAACATGGTAAGTGAACCATCTAGAGAAGGCACCCCACTGCACCTGTTCTTTGTGAACAGAGAAGGACTTGTGGGTGATGTGATTGTTGGAGGCTGTCTTGGGCATAGTGATCACGAAATGATAGAGTTTTTGATTCATGGAGAAGTAAGGAGAGGGGGTAGCAGAACTGCTACCTTGGACTTCCAGAGAGCAGACTTTCACCTATTTAGGGGCCTGTTTGACAGAGTCCCCTGGGAGGCAGTCCTGAAGGACAAAGGAGTTCAGGAAAGCTGAACATTCTTCAAGAATGAAATCTTAAATGCACAGGACGAGGCCATCCCTAGGTGCCAAAAGATGAGCCAGCCGGGAAGACCAGTCTGGCTGAACAGAGAGTTTAGGCTGGAACTCAGGAAAAAAAGAAGAGTTCATGACCTTCGGAAGAAGGGGCAGGCAACTCAGAACTACAAAGATGTTGTGAGGTTATGCAGGAAGAAAATTAGGAGGACCAAAGCCCAACTAGAACTTAACCTGGCTACCACCATAGAAGATAAATAAAAAAAGAAAAAAATGTTTCTATAAGTACATTAGCAACAAAAGGAGAGCTAAGGAGAATCTCCATTCTTTATTGGATATGGGGAGAAATATAGTGACAAAGGATGGGGAAAAGGCTGAGGTGCTTAATGCCTTCTTTGCCTCAGGGTTTCATAGTAAGACCATTTGTTTTCCAGGTACCCAGTCCCCTGTGCTGGAAGATGGGGATGGGACCAGAATGAAGCCCCCATAATCCAAGGGGAAATGGTTAGTGAGCTGACACACCACTTAGACACACACAGTCTATGGGACCAGATGGGATCCCCCCAAGGGTACTGAAGGAACTGGCAGAAGTGCTCACCAAACCACTTTCCATCATTTATCAGTAGTCCTGACTAACTGGGGAGGTCCCAGCTGACTGAGGGTTACCTAATGTGACGCCCACCTACAAGAAAGGCCAGAAAGACGATACAGGGAGCAATAGGCCTGTCAGCCTGACCTCAGTGCTGGGGAAGGTTATAGAGCAGATCATCTTCAATGCCATCACACGGCATGTACAGGACAACCAGATGATCAGGCCCAGTCAGCATGGTTTTATGAAAGACAGGTCCTGCTTGACTAACCTGGTCTCATACTGACAAGATGACCCCCTTAGTGAATGAGGGAAAGGTTGTGTATGTTGTCTATCTGGACTTTAGTAAAGCCTTTGACACCATTTCCCACAACATTCTCCTGGAGAAACTGCCTGCTCATGGCTTGGACGGGCATGCTTTTTGCTGGGTGAAAAATTGGGTGGATGGCTGGGCCCAAAGAGCTCTGGTGAATGGAGTTAAATCCAGCTGGCAGCCAGTCACAAGTGGTTTTCCCCAGGGCACAGTATTGCGGCCAGTTCCACTTAATCTCTTTAACAGTGATCTAGATAAGGGGATCAACTGCACCATCAGTTGGTTTGCAGATGACACCAAGTTGGGTGGAAGAGTTGATCTGCTTGACAGTAGGAAGGCTCTGCAGAGAGATCAGGACAGGCTGCGTTGGTGGGCTGGGGCCAGTTGTATGAGTTTAAACAAGGGTAAGTGCTGAGTCCTTCACTTGGGTCATGCAATGCTGTAGGATCGGCGAAGAGTGGCTGGAAAGCTACCTGGCAGAAAAGGACCTGGTGGTGTTGGTTGGCAGCCAGCTGAATATGAGCTGGCAATGTGCCCAGGTGGCCAAGAAGGCCAACAGCGCCCTGGCCTGTATCAGAAATAGTGCGGCCAGCAGGAGTAGGGAAGTGATTGTGCCCCTGTACTCAGCATGGGTGAGGCCGCACCTTGAATACTGTGTTCAGTTTTGGGCCCCTCACTACAAGAAGGACATTGAGGTGCTGCAGCATGTCCAAAGAAGAGCAATGAAGCTGATGAAGGGTCTAGAGACCAAATCTTACAAGGAGTGGCTGAGGGAACTGGGTTTGTTTAGCCTGGAGGAAAGGAGGCTCAGAGGAGCCCTTATCGTTCTCTACAACTACGTGAAAGGACGTTGTAGTTATGTGGGTGTCAGTCTCTTTTCCTAAATAACTGTACTGTGTTTGAGTGGCAAGATTTTGGTAGCAGGGAGGTTACAGGAGTGGCTTCTGTGAGAAGTTGCTAGAAGGTTACCCTGTGTTCAGTAGAGCCAATGCCAGCCAGTTTCAAGACTGACCTGCCCGCTGGCCAAGGCCAAGCCAATTAGCAACAGTGGAAGCAGCTCTGTGATAACATACCTTAAAAAAATAAGAAAACTAGCACACACCAAGTGCAGCCAGAGAAAGAAGTGAGAATATGTGAGAGAAACAACTCTGCAAACACCAAGGTCCGTGAAGAAGCAGGGGGAGGATGTGCTCCAGGTGCCAGAGCAGAGATTCCCCTGCAGCCCATGGTGAAGATCATGGTGAGGCATGGAGGTCCATGGTGGAGCAGATATCCACCTGCAGTCCATGGAGGACCCCATGCCAGAGCAGGTGGATGCCTGAAGGAGGCTGTGAACTTGTGGGAGGCCTGCACTGGAGCAAACTCCTGGCAGGACCTGTGGACCCGTAGAGAGAGGAGCCCATGTTGGAGTAGGTTTGCTGACAGGACCTGTGAGCCCCTGAGGGACCCATGCTAGAGCAGTCTGTTCTTGAAGGACTGCACCAAAGGACCCAGGCTTGAGCCATTCATGAACTGCAGCCTATGGGAAGGACTCATGTTGCAGAAGTTCATTGAGGACTGCCTTCTGTGGGAGGGACCTCACAGTGGAGCAGGGCAAGAGTGTGAGAAGTCCTCCCCCTTGCGGAGGAAGGAGCAGCAGAGACAACATGTGAGAAACTGATTGCAATCCCCTGCCCTGTCCCCCTGTGCTGCTCAGTGGGGGAGGAGGTAGAGAAATGAGGAGTGAAGTTGTGCCTGGGAAGAAGGGAAGGGTGGGAGTAAGGTGTTTTATGATTTGGTTTTAGTTCTCGTTATCCAGCTCTGATTTGATTGGTAATAAATTAAATTAATTTTTCCCCAAGTGGAGTCTGTTTTGCCCATGATGGTAACTGCTGAAGGATCTCTGCCTGTCATTATCTTGAGCTACACACTTTTCATTACAGTTTCTTTCCCCTGTCTAGCTGAGGAGTGATGGAGTGGTGCTAGTGGGCACCTGGCATCTGGCCAAGGTCAACCCAAACACAGTAACAAGAGATAGGATGAGAGGAATGGCCTCAAGTTGTGCCAGAGGTGGTTTAGATTGAGTATTAGGAAAAATTTATTCACCAAAAGTGTTATTAAGCATTGGTACAGGCTGCCCAGGGAAGCAGTTGAGTCTGCTTGAAGGTAGGAAAGCTCTATAGAGAGATGCTGGAGGTATACACGTAGCTGAATGGTGTGAGGGACGTGTATATGACATGCGTGAGGGACGGGATGCCATCCAGAGGGACCTGGACAAGCTCAAGGCATGGGCCCCCGTGAACCGTATGAGGTTCAACAAGGCCAAGTGCAGAGTTGTGCACCTGGGTTGGGGCAACCCCCAGTATTGGTACAGGCTGGGGATGAAGGGATCAAGAGGAGTCCTGTTGAGAAGGACTTGGGGGTACTGGTGAATGAAAAGCTGGACATGAGCCAACAATCTATGCTCACAACAACATCCTGGGCTGCATGCAAAGAAGCGAGGCCAGCAGTTTGAGGGAGGTGATTCTGCCCCTCTGCTCTGGTGAGACCCCACCGGACTACTGCATCCAGCTCTGGAGCCCTCAGCACAAGAAAGACATGGACCTGTTGGAGTGGGTCCAGAGGAGGGCCACAAAACTGATCAGAGGGATGGAACACTTCTCCTGTGAAGAAAGGCTGAGAGAGTTGGGGTTGTTCACCCCGGACAAGAGGCTCGCAGGAGACCTTATTGCAGCCTTCCAGGACTTAAAGGGGGCTTTAGCAGGGCCTGTTGCAATAGAACAAGGGTTAATGGTTTTGAACTAAAAGAGGGTAGATTTAGACTAGATATAAGGAAGAAATTTTTTACAATGGTGGTGGTGAAACACTGGCACGGGTTTCCCAGGGAGGTGGTAGAAGCCCCACCCCTGGAAACATTGAAGGTCAGGTTGGACAGGGCGCTGAGCAACCTAATTTAAAGATGTTCCTGCTCATTGCAGGGGGGTTGGACTAGGTGTCCTTTAGAGATGTCTTCTAACCCAAAGATTGCATGATTCTGTGATTCAATGATTTAAAAGACATGTATATGTGGTGTTTAGGGACATGTTTTATTGGTCAACTTGGCAGGTTATGTTAACGGTTGGACTTGATGGTCTTAAAGGTCTTTTCTAACCTAAATGATTCTATGATTCTATGATTTTAAGAGACAGTTTTGTCTTGGAATGTCAACCTAATGGACTTGTTTTGAAAATCCAGCTGAAGAGAATTAATTCTGACTGTAGGTGTTGTGTGCTTGGTTTTAACTTTAATTTAATCTATTGCTCTCACAAACCAATGTAACAAGGATGAGTTTGATGTGAGAAGTTTTACCACCTGTGGTAGCTGCCTCCAGATAACTTCTGCATGCTGACCACTCTCAACTCTGATATGACTGATCTTCTCTATAGCTCTATTAAAGACTTATGTTGTGTTATCCAGTGGAAACCTATACAGACAAAATGTGAAATTTCTTTTCTTTACTGCATTTTTCTATGTTACACAGGAAGTTAATTCAGAATTTACAGAAAACGCCTCTATAGGAATAACTGATGGCACCATAGGCTATGTCTGACCTATCTTTTTAATACATTTAAAGATGTAGCTACATTTCTGATTAATTTTGTATATGTCCAGAGAGCATGCATTGTGAATAATGAAAATAATCCTTCTGTTAATTATGAATAGAAATCACTCATAGAATTTTTAATCTAATAATTAGCATCTATTTTTGGAGGGTGTTTGTGAAATATAATAAAGAACAAAGGAGGATCAAATTACATGCAATTTTAAGGACTCAGTTTGATTCATTAGAAAGAAAAATTATGGCATAATAGATTTCACTGTTAATCATCAGTTTCTCCAATGCTGTTCATAAAAGCTGACCTCTCTTAGGTACTAAAGGATTGTATGATGAAGAGAGAGGCTGCATGGCAAATAACCTAAAAGTCTGTACCGAGCATTATCATTTGCATGTTAGACACATGAATACCCTGAGAAATCATGGCATTAAGGTGATACCCTGGAAATACATAGGGCCATAATTATTTTCTGAGTCTTCCAAATATGTATCATTCTTAACAATGAATTCTGCCTGCATACTGTGCTATCATATTCAAGGTGCTATGGAGGAAATATGTTCTTATTGCCATGGGCATCAGAGATTTCCTGCATCAATATGACGTATGTAAATGTGATACGGTGATAAAACACCTTTGACTCAGCTGGATGGCAACCAGCATACTAAATGCACTGACATCTCTAAAATTGTCTTGCTAGTTTTGTGCTCCTTTCATAATAGTCTTGAAAAATTTTTTTTTTTTAAAAAGGAAAAGCATGAGGATTGTCCCAGAGTCTTGAGCCACAGCTTCTTTTGGAAGATATCCTTTTTTTCCCTCCTTTAATTCCTCAGTAACACTACATCCAGCATCTATTGCTATTTCTGGGGCTGTGTTACTAAAATTTAGCAAACAAAAGAACAGAAGAAATGTCATACTTTCTGTTCTGATCAGCATGTTTTCATGAAATGTGAGTCATTCACAGGCCAGTTTGAGGACAGAGGAGAGACTTTAGTGACTGGTTGCATTTTGACGATTCCTCTTCTAGAGTTTAAATTAATCTCCACATCAATAAAAGGACAATTAAGCTGGCCAAGGAGGAAGTGCACAGAGTTTCCCAGAGTTAGGAACTGGAAAACAATACTAGAGTTTCAGTACCTTCTATGATAGACTTTATCAGCAGTTGTCATGACCCTTCTTTTCCAGGCTTTATGAAATACTGACAAACTTTCAAACTTTCTTGTTTGATTTTTGTCAGTAATAGCTGTAAACACTGCCTGGTTCCTACTGATCAAAGACAAAACAGTAGCCCATCTTCACAGACATAAACTACATTTCACAAAGAAAGCAGATCTATGGAGGCACCAATTTCAGACTGCATGCTGAAATACATTCTCTTTTTAGGATTTCTTCTTATTAAAGAAGAATATACCCACAGCATTGCTGAAAAGTTTACATTGCTTCCCCTTCGGAGAGCAGAAAGTAATTAAAAGATCACTTCATGGGGCTCTGGAATTGTCTTTTTAGCTCCGAGCAGAGATTTTTTTTTTTTTTTCTTTCACATACACAGTCTCTGACCTCTTTGCAGTACTGGTTTCTTAATGTTGTGACACATTGCTCTAGGAAAAAAAATCTTCAAAATCTCCAAAGCCTGATGTTTCTAAATTACAGTGCAGTAGGAATGGTTGTAGTAGACCTCCTACCTTTTTCTTTCACGGACTAAGTAGGATTTCTGAGCATATAGCTTTAGCTATCGAATACTATCACAAGAATATTTTCACAGAACAGTCAGAGAAAAAGGTCTGAAAACGTATTTCAAAAAGTTAAGTAGTCTCTAAAATAAGTAGGAAACAGAATGTTTCATTTCAGTACTTATATGGGCTCCAGTTCACTATAAAATAGTTTATATGGTTTCATGTGCACTAGATCTCTCTCTCTCCATTTATTTTATATTTATTACTTTGTATTGTTGAGGAGATGGTACACGAACCTCTTCATTTATTCCTCTATACTCTGAAACCAGTGCATGGCATGGACTGATGCATACTAAAATTGGAAACAATAGGCTAATCATCAATGTCATATCTTTTAAACAGAAAATGGACCTGAGTTATTTTACAATGTCAATTGAAGCAGCTAATGGTAGTTAACATGGGAACAGGACAATATTCACGGAACATTAAGCTTTACTTGCCGTGTTGAATTTGTAGAAGGACAGATGTCAATTTCCATGGGATAATTATTCTGTTTGGAGTAACTTTGCCTGAGAACTACATTTTCTTTCAATGGAAAACAGAGAACACTCGAAATATGCTCAAGTCTTTTACAAGTGACTTGAAAGTTTCTTGTCTGTGTTATTGTGATCCTCTAAGCAATACATGACTTAGAAGCCTGTGCTTCTAATGCTATTGTTCCCACTAGAATTTATGCTCTGTTGTACTGATCTAAGTTCTTTTATTTTGCAATACTTATTCTTCTAATGTGCAATTTATTCCAGTGATGGCTGAAGGTATCATCACATACCACCACATTGATCCAAATTTTTTTACTCCAGGAGTAGGTAACTGAATGCTGAAAGAGCTTCTAGATCATATTAGAACTTGGAAAACAATGTGATATATCATACTTTGCTAAATGTATCTGTACACACATGTATTTACACCCACCCTATGCCTATGTTTCAGATGAGTCTTTTTGACAGTAAAACGCTCGTATCATGTTAAGGACTGATAAATCAGTGGGGAAATTTCATCACAGATTTCCTTTCATACCTCTTTAAACAGTATATTCTTCACTTATTTCCACTGTTACCTCCTGTGATAAAATCAGAGGGATTCTCAGTTGTTTTCTTGGTAGTCAAGGCCAAATGTGAACATTCCATCAGCATTAGTGAGACTTCCAGATTTCTGACCCCCTGGACTTCCTTCCTTGAATATTCGAAAAAATACAGAAGTTATTTGTTGAGTACTGTACTGTATTTGCTCAGGGTAAAATGAGTCCCATTGGGAGCTTCCTTAACCTGGATACATCGTTTTCCTATATTTCAGATGATGTGTGGAAATTGTTGAAGAGTTAATTGCCTGCCTGTTGTTCTGGTCAGGATGTCAAAATGCGTCTTTGGGTACTACAGTACACTGAGGTGCGAGTACTTTGCATTTTCTCCTGACAGTACAGCTGTGGTTATACACAGCTTGGTGCTCTTGGAAACTCTCAACTTTGTAGTATGTTGCTAGAAGCAGTCTTACATATTTTAATATTTACATAGGATATCTCTAACATTAGCAATGTGCTGCAGCTTGGCATATGGACATACTAGCTGCTCCACTCCCCACATTCCAACCACTTTTCTCTATAGTAACTAAGGAAAGCCAAGGAAGGGAACTGGCACTATGTCACAAGGAAAGTACTCATGCAGTTATTCTGCTTAGCAAATTATACCTATAATTCATAATTTGACTTGATTTTAATTTTTGCAAGGTCTGTGATCTTCCTGAAGCCTAGACATGCCTTCCATAGCTATAGACAATCTATGTCATCTTAGTGAAAATGTCTCAGCAAGATCACTCTGCAGTCCTTTGAGGTCTGCATACCACTCCAATGGAGCTCAGTTATAGAGATGTCATTTGGACTAGTGACATTGTAACTTCCCAGTAGGAACTCCAGGTACAGCTCAGTGGCTTTCAAGAGCTGCCATTGATTCCCTGGCTTTTCTCAGTGGATGTTGCCATGCAGATACAAAGATACTGAGACATTGGGTACCTCACTTCAAACAAAGAAAAGACCTGCTAATGGCCTAATGGGGTACTCTCACCAACGCCAGGTACTGACCCTAAGTATGTAATCAGTGCCAAATATGCAATGATCTTATGCTGTGTGAATAAGAAACCTGATTTCTGGAAATATCCCTTATCTCAAATGTTTTCTTGCCTCTATTATTCAGTAATGACAGATACAATCTGAGCCTTGAGTGTTATCATTATAGGGAGATACATTGAACTAATACTCTGTTTTAATATTTACTTGCATTTCTTTGTTTCTTTTGCACAACATGAATTATTAACTGGTCAGCTGAATACATATTTTGTCACTTAAATGTATCTTTCTGTTTAAACCAAATTAATACCTGAATAAGCATCCCAAGCCTTGCTGGAAAGAAAGCCAAGGATTTGGACAAAACTCTTTAAGACAGCTCAGTTATTTGAACTGATTACTAGCAAGTTAGCATTCAGATTATTCCGGGTGCTTTACGTGGTTGTAGATATTGATAACAGAGTGATCTTACTACCTGAAGATATAAAGTAATTTTTCCTTGTCAGAATAAATCATAATTTTCAGCATTCTCAGCAATTAGAAGTTGATCAGATATAATCCAAAGGGAGCTTCTTTATGATGCTACATTACAGTAAGATGCCAAATGAATTCTGTAGTCTGCACTGGTTTTTTTTTTCCTTATCCAGCTTTTCTTTTCCATGCATAGGTTTCTGTCTTGCAGTAGTAAAAGTTGTGGACTATTACAACTGAAGTTTGCAAGATGACTGATACTGAAACTTTTCATATGCTCAAAAGAGAAAGGTAGATTTGGACAAGTCACTGTAGTGTTGCCACATTCTTTACGGCACGGTTGTCTTCCTTTCTTGACTGCTGTAACATGTTTGTGTCAGTGCTTTACTATTATCTCTGTTTCTTTTTGTTTTTCTTCCTCCTCTCATTCAGCCTCCAATGCATTACAGTGACAAGTGACTCTAATGAATATATTTTATTTGACAAAGTCAAACAAAAGATGTATAATAATTTGTCTGCTTTGTAACAACAGCAGCGAGAGTGGGTTATATTTTGTTAATGGATTAAACACTTTAATTCAGTGAAATGTGAAAGACAATTACAACACTGTTTTAAGATGAAAATTAAAATCAAAGAAACCTGCACTTTGGACACACAAACTGGTCAAAACACATTGATAGCAGTTGGTAAGGTACCCTTGAGATGGTGGCATACCCTCAAAATAAATCATAATAATCATTCAAATGGCTACAAATTAGTTATTTCTCATTTATAAGTCGTAGAAATATTCTTTTTACTGGACCATTTATACTGATACTTATTTGTGCATAGAAATTAATTTGATTATATCTAGACTTTTTGTAGCCTCCCTTTCAATGAAATTTGGCCTGCTTCACATTGTAATATTACAAATAATAAATCCTGAAGTGCTACAGGAAGAAGGAACTTTGACAATGTACAAGATGTTTTTATTAGTCTTCATACTTTGGAAATTATAGCTGAGTACCATTTATTTGTATCTCATCAGTAAGGTCCCTTTCCTTGGGACAAGGATACTAAAGTGTGTTAGATGCAGAATGCTATACAGCTATGAATCCTAGGGGCAAGCTATTTACATCCCATTTTCCCCCATTATTTACTTCATTTTTCTTCCTTTCTGCAGAAGAACTTTTAAGAAATACCTCTCAGGTCTTCAGCAGTGTAACATGACATCAGGGGCAGTTTAGGAGTATACTTTAATTTTTGGAAGCTGAGCTGGGAACTTCTTTAAATACGTGATCTATTTGTTTCTGGCACATCTAATAATAATCTTGGGAAGCCACATGAAGTTTGGGAAGATCCAATGTGGCAAAAGGAGGAGTGATTGATGCTTATATTACTTCCACTGATATATTACTATAAAGCGTTTTAAGGAATTTAGTGAAATAGATTATGTATGATCCCACAAAAGGAGAGGAACAGTAGCTCTTCACATTTCTGTGGTTGTCACCGTTTTTGACTTAGGCATAAAGAGTAAAAGAGATACTGTAAATAAAATCTTTCACAGAGGCAGAATGTTTATGCATTTAGTCTGTCTCATATGAGTTGTTGGAAGCAACACCAAAAGGAACCGTCAATATTATCTCTCTTGCTACAGTTTTTCATCATTTTGCATTCCTACTGCCTAGTAGAATTAGATGCAGGTATTGGGTGTAGGTCATAGAATCATTAAGGTTGTAAAAGATCTCTAAGACCATCAAGTCCAACCGTCAACCTGACACCACCATGCCCACTAAACCATGTCCTGAAGTGCCACATCTGCACATTTTTTGAACACCTCCAGTGATGGTTACTCCACCACTTCCCTGGGCAGCCTGTTCCAGGTGCCCAGGTAGTGGCAGCAGGAGACTGCGGGGATCACCTCTGTGAGGAGAAACTGGGGCTATCCAGAGCCAGACACAACTGGTTTCAGTTTTCTACAACAGACCCACTACAGGGTACAGCTGAGCCCCTCAGCCAGGATGGTGATGCCTCTGGGAAACCATATTGAAGAAAGGGCAAAGCACTGCACAGCAGAGAAAGAAGTGAGGAAAAACAACATGAAAAACAGCTCTGCAGTCACCAAAGTCAGTAAAGAAGGAGGGGGAGGAGGTGCTCCAGGTGCAGGAGCAGAAATTCCCCTGCAGCCCATGTTGAATACCGTAGTGAGGCAGGCTGTTGCCCTGCAGCCCATGGAGGTCCATGGTGGAGCAGTTCCCCACCTGCAACCCATGGAGGACCACAGTGGAGAAGCAAATGGATTTTTCCTGAAAGAAGCTGAAATTCATGGAGAGGACCCACTCTGGAACAGGAGAAAAGTGTGAGGAGGAAGGAGCACCAGCAGAGAACTGTTATGGACTGACCACATTCCCCATTCCCCACCCTGCTGTACTGCTCAGTAGGGGAGACAAGTATGGAGGAGTTGAGTTTGGGAAAAAGTGTGAGAAGAGGGGAAGGTGTTTTATTTTTTATCTTTGTTTCTTACCACCCAAATCTATTTTTTTAATTGGCAATAAATTAAATCAATATTCCCTAAGTCAAGTCTGTTTTGTCCATGACAGTAATCGGTAAGTGGTCTCCCTATCTTTATATTGACCCATGAGCTTTTTCCCATCTCATTCCTGCCCCTTCCCCCCCCCCCCCCCATTGTTGAGAAGGGGAATGAGAGTGCAACTGGGTGAAAGTCTGGCAGCCAACCAAGGCGAATACACCACAGTGAGCAACATCAAATTTGGCCCGGTTTATTTCTAGTTCTTAGTTTTCCAGCCTAAGAAATATGATTAGAATAACTGAGGAGTGAAAAATTGCAGATTTTAAAATTACTATGTCCAAACCACTATACATTCAGGTTTCTACTTCATTTTGCATAATATTTATGTGTGTGTATATATTTAGACAGTCTGGGCAAGATTTAAGGCATGGAATAGCATTGAAATTGGTAAGAATTATAACACAGTTACTAACCTGCAAACAACTGCTCAAATGAGCCATCCCACTTATATAGCTGAAATGCATTATTCCCATTTTTCAAAAGTATTATTTCAATGTTTAATGTTATGCAGTCACATCTTAGGTTGTGAAAAGAATTCCATTATTACTTTTTTCTGGATAATATGACCAAAAATAAAAGGTTGTGAGTTATGCCTTCCCTTGCACTAATAGAAGCCAATTACATTAAATTACCCCAGTGATTCTGCAGAGATGTCGCTGATTAACACTTCAGTTGTGCAATTAATCCTGTTGTTGCATAGAAATGAATAAAATTTAGCTCACTTTTTCCTAAGTGTCTTGTACTGATTGTGATAGTTCACAAGTGTAAAAGGAGGAAAAAAGTATATAAATACTTTAGAACTATAATCATTCTACTTAACAACTGAGTAGAAGTCAGGTGCCTAGCTTGATCTTGTTACCTGGATTTCTTCTGTAAAGAAGACATGTACCTCCAAAAAGCAGTTCTACTCTTTATCATAGATTCTTATTTTAGGATGGAATCAAACATCTTCTGAATGTAAGCGAATCTGAGAAAAATAGATATGTTGATAAATGCCTACAGTGAATTTCAAAATCTCCTTAGGCATAGAAATATGCTGAAAAATGCATACCTAATATCTTGTATTTATTAGGCAGACAAAACTATTGAAATTTTCTCCTTTTATATGGCACCTGCCAGCATTGTGTTGGACTTCCTACGTTAACTGAGAGAATGACTATTTCTTGGCACACTAATAATCACTTGCCATGAACTAGTTGCTCCTCGTGGATGGTTTATTCCACCAGTGTCTGACTCAGAGTAATTCTTCTGTAATCATAATTTTCTGCTGTCATGAACCATCTTCCATGAACCATGAACCATCTTCCTATCTACTCACATTCTGCAATAGTGAGTGGGAAGAGTAGAGGGCACTATGTAGAGAAGTGCAGTTGGGTACTGATTGTAAGTGGACATATTCTAGTTTTAATCTTTTCAGTCTTGTATGTGTGTGCACAAATCAGTATGCATGAAAACAAATAGGGTGAACAGATGCCAAACCTGACAAATACATATATCAACATTTCAAACTGAGAGGAGCAGAGGTGAATCTAATTGTAGTTTTAAAAAAGGTGTAATACATGCATATTGCCTGTATTATACAGGCAATGTATACATTGCATATTTGGGAGAGAAAAACCCATAAGATATTTGAAGGGAACTCAGGAGATGAGCATTACTAGAAACAAACGGTATCATGGATTTTGAGGATCCATTCCCTCCCTAAACTCCCAAATCCTTCTTTTGTGGCCTGATTATTCTTAAAATAGTATGATGAAATACAATGAGATGAGATGAGATGAGATGAGATGAGATGAGATGAGATGAGATGAGATGAGATGAGATGAGATGAGAAACTTCCAGACACTTGTTCTTATTTTCCTCTCAGTATTTGATGTCAGTCGTTGTGCCTTGTCTCATTGCATGCCAAAGGAACTTAGATTTCAAATAACTATGTCAATTTTGAAAATAGGATTGAGGCTTCAAAGCCTCTTCTGGACAAGTTTTCAAAAGTCTTTAGATGCTTGATAAGCTGACTATGTGATTAGGTTGCTGTGATACAAGCAGCATGGGGTCTAGAGCATAGCAGGTTCTCCAGGCATAAATGCTGGCATTGTGGCAGATGGAAATTAGCTCACTACTGGTAGCGTAGTGCCCACCACGCCCATTGCTGTCACTGTGAACAAGCAGTGGCTCTGTAAAGCTGTACCATGCTTCAAATGATTTTGTAATAAAAACACAGTAAGTTCAAATATCTCATGGACTTTTAAAAACCAGTTTAGTGATCAATTTTCAAGAGTGTTTTGGCCTTTAAAAAGGGATTTTACATGTTTTTTATTTTTTGAAGTTTACTTAGACATAGTTATTGAACTACTTAAGTATGATGGCACTAAAAATGTTGTATTTTAGAGATGAGCCATAATAAAAACAATGGAAAGGATGGTACATTATGAACCTATGATTTCTTTTCTCAGTCACAGTTGCCCATTTGCATAGTCTTACACTCATGTAAATATAAACTGATGTACCCCTTTCCCTTTCTTTCCTTTCTTTATCATCAGTTTCAATGGGACAAATATATACATGTGGGCAGCCATATAAATGTGTATATATATATATGAATGCATAAATGTGTGAAAGTCATCTGAAATAATAAGCAATATAGAGTAACTAATTCAGCAATTTCCACTTTCCTTTCTGTAAAACGCAGGTACAAAGAACACTTAATGAAACAGGGGAAGCTTAAGAATTATGCAAATAAATGCTTCTTTTCCTGATGCATAATTATTTCATTTCATCAATTAATTTGCCAGAAGATAGAGTCAAACAAAAAGTACATATTTATAAGGTAATTACAACATCTCAAATTATGTTAGGTAGGAAAATAAATCTGTATCTTTTGATACAGAAGGTAAAGAATCCATTAGGTGGCTGGAGACAACTGTCGTAAAAACATAGCTTGCATTATTATTTCAAATATTCCTCCACAAGCATGTTGTAGTTTGCTCTACAAGGCTAGCTACTGTCAAAAGCTGATCCAAATGAATATCTGGACTCATCTCACATGTTCTGTGACTCTTTGAGTTTTGTTTTCTTGGTTAGCATATTCATCTTGTCATAGTGAAACTGCAGAATTTTCAAGTGATTAGGTTTGCTACAACCCCTGCACTGCCCATCGACCAGATTGTATCACAGTTGTAGAAGCACTTTTTGGTACAGCAGTAAATATTGGCAGTGGAGAACATGCAGTTTATTAGTAGAAGCCCTGTATTGCAATTTTCCATTCTCTGTGAGAAAGCATACTTACTTCTCTGAGGCTGACTGACATCTTTGCCACCAGGTATTTAGTTTTTTTTTTCTAAAACAGAGTGGAAAGGCAATTAAAAAGGTTGAGTTATTTTCAGATTGTCTGGCATTCATAAATCAAATCACTGCCCAATGTATTTGTAGTGATTAAAATGCTACATTTTAGAGCTGGAAATTGAGTGTCCTGGTCTCAGAAACAGATGAGCTTTCTAAAAGCAATATGTTTCCTAATGCTTTAAGTCAAAGAGAATTTGGAGTGAGTATGTCAATCAACTACTATGCAGCAAAAAAAAACCTTGTTAGTCATTGATTTATATTATTACAGAAAATTTTCTATCACAATATCTAAATCAAATTGGCATCAATTTCACCATCTGATACCTTGATTTTGCTGAGCTTTTCTGCACTGTGCTGATTAAACAGTCATCCCCAATAAAGACAGCTGTGTATCCAAGAAAAATCGTTTATTACAAGGAATGTTACCACCCAATAAGGCTACCTGGACCAAGAGCTTCAATTGCCAAATTGAGGACTGCACAGCTAGAGGTAGTTGAAAACTGCTCCACTTTTTTGGTTGGCCATTTTGGCAGCTCAAATGGGACAGCTCCTGCAGAAAGCTGAAGCAACAGGTTGAAATGAGAATTACTGAATAAATCCCAGAAGGCTGGCAAGCAGGTGCGTTTTATAGCTGCACAGCTATACTGCAGTCTTTCTCTACAGCACGTCAGAAGAGGACAGAGCTGTAAGTATATCAATACATCAATATATGAGTTCTCAAAAGAACTTTTATGCTTTATTTCTAAAGTATACTTGATTTAGAAACCTTTTTGCTAAGATTTTATCTGTTTTCTTTCATTGTTATATATACTTTAAGATGTAAACTTTAAGTCAGATTCCTTGAAGTTTCAAATGCTGGGCAACTGTGGAGAAATGCTGTGATGGCCTGGGCATTTACTTTGTGTTTTCCCTATTGTCACAAGGTCTAAAATTTCCACGTAGAGGACCAGTGATGCAACTAAACTTAAGCAGGCTTTGGTCATGTGGAATTCAGCATTTGGCTATCTGTATAGTGGTACTAGCAACCAGGAAGAGGAGCTTAACTTGGTTCACAGTATAACCACAGCCAAAATAAAACTAATTAAAACTGAGCTTGCAGTGCATAAATTCCTGATTCCGGTATGACAAAAGACCAAGATTTGTCACTGAGGCATGTCAAAGATAAAGTGAAAATCTTCAAAAGAAAAAAAAAAGAAAGATTATTCTGAAGTCAAGAACTCTCTGACAGAGACAAGCATTTACGAATATTTTCCTGCATCCTTAAGTTACCAAAAGCTCATAAAATCAATCATGTGTTCTGTGTAGCCAGTGACTGTTTTTATTAGATACAAAAGAGTTACAGTATGGTATTTGCTCTAAAAGATATAGAAAATGCACAAAGGATTCATTTTGCTATTTACATTAAAGGAATGCATAGGTATCAAACATATGTTCTGTTTAGCCTTAGAGCTACAAGTTATGTAAGTAAATTTATCCCATAGTGTACTGTAGATTTTTTAACATTCTCTCCCATGTGATTTGTTTAGCATTTTAAGGTTCTTCTTTGTCAAGTGATACGCAGTTTAAGTTGATGTTATTATGGCTGCTATAATAATCACATCTTGTGTTAATACCTTTTCTATATCCCCCTCAAATCTCGACTTTAACATGGATGGGTTGTTTTGTATTCAGTGGCAGGATGTGATTAATTTTCTGTTCTTCATTTTTCTTAGGTATTGAAAATCAGTTCTTGTGATCTTGGGGTGGTTCAGTACTGCATTTGTTACAGACCATAGACTCATAGAATCATTTACTTTGGAAAAGATCTTTAAAATCATCAAGTCTAACCATTAACCTAACACTGCCAAGACCACTACTAAACCCTATCCCTAAGCACCACATCTACAGGTCTTTTAAATAACTCTAGGGATGGTGACTCAACCACTTTCCTGGGCAGGCTGTTCCCATGCTTGACAATCATTTTGATGAAGAAATTTTCCTAATATCTCATCTAAAATGATGGTGGTTATGGCTTCTGAATAAGAGTTCAACACAAAATGTAGCCCATTTCAATTCCTTCAGTAGGATTGTAAGAACTTTTTTTCAAGCTAGAGTTTACAGATATATTGTTGAATGAAGTTTAGATGAAAGATGGTGAAGTAAAAATAAGTGTACTCTTGCCATTCTAGTTTAGTATTTATTGACTTGGTTATTCAGGGGTTATTGCTGTTTTTCTTAGATTACTGTGTGACAACTGCCTGGAAACCAATGAGCAAGGTTTAGGACTATTCAGCTTCTTTTCTGATTGTTGGAAGATCTTGTGTTCTGGCTACAAATAAAGTCATATTAGATAGGAGTTAGGATTACATGTTTGTATTTTAAGATAGGCTTTATCTTTTCATTTGTTGGCAATTGTTTTTATGAGACATGAACCATGACATAGCCCATGAATTACTATGTCTGTTCCCACAGTTCAGGTTTTTTCCCTTCTGGGATTCAAATTAATCTTTCTCATAGGACAGAGCTGCTAAAAGTAGTTTTAACATATTTTTGTGTAATATATAAAATATCCACTCCATTTTACAACAAATTTATGCAAAACTGAAAAATAATCCCCAAAAATGTTGTTAAAAAAAGCATTAACCTTCCACCCCAACTCCTTTTCCGCTATTGCATGATACATGGGTTGTACTTGAAACTGTTCTACAGAGAAGATTATTATAGGTACAACATGTTCACTTCAACTTGCCACTAACACAAAAATCAATCATTTCACATATTTCTTAAAGCTGTTCACTGTAAATTCCCAAGAAGAGTTAACACATCTGGTATGCACGTCAAGGAGAAAGCACCCAGTTACAGCACTCCCTTTCAACTTACAGGTGGACCAAGAGCACTCTGATGTGCCAGAGTGAGAGAAGGGCTTTTGCGTGCTATAAAACAGTTGTCATAACTAAGGACTCTGCCTGTCTTCTTATGAGCAGGCAATTAATTGACAGAGAATGTGAATGCTGCATATATGCAGTGCAGACTTGAAGTCTATGCTGCAGTCTAGTGTAGAGATGCCCCAAGTAGATTTAAACAGATTTTCCAGCAGGCTTCCAGCTGCCCAGTATTGGCTGTTTTGTTCTGCTTATCTCCAGCTGTTACATTGTTTCTGGTACCTAAGGAGTACCAATCAGCCAACATGAAATGTAGATATCCTATTTTTAAGTGCTGCTTTCACTCCTAAGGCTAGTGATAGCAGCAATGAACTCTCTTCTCTTTCCCTTCTAACCATTCCTTTGCAGTCTCTGGAGTCTTTTCTTTCGACAGGTACTTCTAGAAAACTTTTAGAGTGCCAGCAGGCTTTATGCTGTTACTGGCAGTGTTTTCACTTCCTGTAGTGCTATAGCTCCAGCTGCTTCTGTTTAAGTTCCATCTGCGGAGAAGAGAAATTCTGGAGGGACCTCCATTTCATAGTTTGTTCAGAAAAACATTTTGAACTACTTACTGAGACAAAAAACAGTAGTGACAGCTACCCTTCTTTATCCTAGAAGATTGCTGCAAAAGGATTTCTTAGAGGATCTATAATCTCCTCTCCCTCTGCAAAGCACAAAAAAATTAATCAATCTTTCAGATGTTGAAAAAAATCATAAAGGAATTTAAGGCATTACTTCTGTTCAGAAAATAAAACTAGTTTAGATGCTGCCAGGTGGGCATTTAAGGATCTGACTGATAGGAAGAAATAGTAATGCATTACAATGTTTGAAGCATAAAATTAGTCACTATATCCTCTTGAAAGCAGGGAGATCTGCTTTGGGAAATGTAGCAGGGATGAATATATCCAAGACATTACAGCTCTATCTATTATTGTATGTTAAATAGTGATAGGGAAAGCTTCCAGGCAACAGAATTTGATCCTGTCTACTACTAAACTGTTAAAAAAATCCCTGGCATTATTTATATATTTATTTAGGGCCTGTGTCAGCTATGGCTTTCCCTGGTCTTTCTGTGTATGCATTAGAAGTTAGTGTGGGGTAGGAAGCCATTTCTTGTAGGCAGCTGTGACATCTTTTAAAGATAGTTTAATGGTGGAGACACAGGTTGTCCCATGCTAGTTGGCCTCAGTGCTAGGTCATGGTCCTGTGTTAGTTTACTAATATAGCTAGTGAGTTTCCATCATATTCTTGAATATCTAGCAGCAGCCAACAAATGGGAACCTTACTACAACTTGTCATACCTTCTCAAGAGAGTACAATGGTGCAAAAGTTTCTCCCTAGGGAAGAATTGTCCCTGGAATTACAGAAACACCTATGACCACAGGAAGTAAACTACACTTTGTTCCAATGAATTGAACTAAACATTCAGTTCTTGAAAATTGGTGGTATTGTGTGATGGATGCAAAGCTGAATTAGATTCACCTTTCTACATTGGGATTACCTAGTAGATCTGGAAGCAGGGCTGTAGACAGGGCAAAGAATAAGAGGGTCTTGGTTTGGGTGCATCAACACTTCAGATATGCCTGAATCCTTTAAGAGAGAAGAGGTCAACAATGAAAGTCCTGAGACAATGGGGGCAGCACAAGAAGAACTGAAATATCTCACTGTAACTGTCACAGAGTAGGAGATTGCTACTGGCAGGTGCTGGGAATTTAAACACTTTGGTATGAGGCAATGGGCCTAGCCAGATTTGGTTAAAGATTACCTTAATTCATTAGTAAGAAAAAGATGGACAGTTTGAGGGATGTTGTTTCAGCTGAGGGCAGACCAGTAAAGAGGTTGTTGAAAGTAGAGCTTAGATAGAATAAATATTTATTTTTAATTACAAATATTATAATTTATAAAGGAGTTAGTTACCATAAGAAAAGTTTGTTGTCTTTTCCTTACAGGAGAGTCAGTTAGTTCCTTGTAGCTTTTTGTTTTGAGAACCTGGCTGTGACACAGCCAGGAAATGAGCATTCCAAGAGCCTCTCCAAGACCCTAATGTATATGCTGCCTGGTTAAACCAACAGTGCTAAATAATTAGACAATGTATTTGTATTTACGAAGAGTTAGTGATGGGAGGAAAGATATGTATATTTATATACATTTTGGGTCTTCAGTGATATAATTTCAGGATAAGCAGTGCATTTCGCTGCTTAAATCCTTCTAATTTCAGTACAAACTCAGAATTAAGCTTGGCCTTCAACTGTTTTCTAAGTGGCCTCTTAGAAAACAGTATTAAGTATTAGTTAGTAATATTGTTTTACCAAGTTAACTTACACTGGTTAATTGATTAATGGGTTTAAAACTGGAAGAAAATAGTGAAAAAAAACTGGCTAAATGAAAAAAGTGGCTAAACACACCTCACTGTCCTTCAAAAAGATTTTTGCACATATATTTTTAATGCATACAGAAAATCCTGTCCTCATGAAATGAAAAGTTGCTTCTAATCATCGTCATGAAAAATGGAATGAAAAAAAATTAAAACCTCATCAAGTGAAATTTGTGTTCTGTTCTGAACAAATAAATGCCTTTCTAGCTTTGCAATTTGGCAAGAAATTTCTATAATCCGAATGTTATTGAAAAGTATGGCAAATAATAAATATTTAGAAAGAGCATGTTAGCTCGGAAAACTACAGGTAAGAATAACTTTTTCACTTCCAAAGTATTAATCAGATTTTAAAAAACTATAATAATTCATGAATGAACTGAGTTTTAAACACAAAATATTGACATGTTCCACTGTTCTCAAGTAATACAACCAGCAATTTGGTTATTAAGTTACTAGTCTAAAATATGAAGATTTAGGCTAAAATCTCATTTTTAAAACAAGACATAAAAAAGGAATGCTCTGATCCTGGGACCTGTTCTTCACATGCTTGGCAAGTTCTCCATTAATCAGTAGGATTTTGATTAGAAGGCTTAAATATGTTCACTACAAGATACACTAAGCTAGTATTTTCTGGTGGACTAGGGAAATTTGTACGAAAAATTTGTAACCATCTCTTTGGCTGACAGATAAGGAAGGAACCTTATAGCCACATGACAGTGCTACAGAATCTTTAAATAACAGATTTCTGCCTCTTCATCTATAGAGTAACAGAGTTACTACAAAAAACCCCAGATTTAAAACCTTGGAGAACCACTGAATTAACTTTTTTTAATCTACCATTATCTGCCAGCTTCTATACAAATAGTAATTTCTGGAAAACAAACAAATGGAAATGTACATCGTTAAAAGAAAACTACGACTTCCTATTTTCGCTGAAAAAAATTAAAAGATATATTGGAGCCAAAATAAGTTAAATATGTCTGAGTAGCTCAACAAGGAATACAAATTATCTTACTTCTGTTTAAATAATACTGGAAGAAATTTAACAAAGAAGAAATTTTTGGATATTGCTTTAAAAGCAGGCTGAAAATATGAACTTGAATTGAACCTATTTATAAAAGGAAAAAAAGCTAAAAAAATGTTAATTATGTTGATAAAGGAATGTGATACTTACCTTTGTTGTAATTCAGTGTGTGTTTAACTCATAACAGATTTTTAATTCGGGGGAGGGTGCATGAACTAGGTGGAAAACAATGTGAACCTTCAATATAAACTAACGTAGTCTCCCTGTGTTTTTATTAACTTTGGACCTTCAAAAACAATTCCAAGAACATCATATGCTTTGCGGAACTGCGTTAGTATTATCAAGCTTGATAACAACAGAAGTTATTACAGAACTCTGGTTTTATTTGGTTATTTTAAATGTATTACAGTTTTCCATCAGAAGAACTTTGGAAATATCCTTCTACAACCAAAGGTTATTAATTTCTGTAGTCTTTATGACCAGACTGAGCAACACTCATGATCTTATTTACAACCAAGCACTGAAATCTCCCTAATACTTATCGCTTTTGAGTCTGGTGTACTCCATAGACTTTGGTGGAATAAAACTGCTGCTCTTATAAATGTAGAAAAGAAAGCTTATGGGGTCAGAAGTGGGATTAAAAATGTACTCAGAGTGTTTCATATATAAGAAAGCTACATCTCAGCTATATAAAATGTTCAATCTAAGTTACCAAAGCTAGAGTCAGATCCAAGAAAAGCTGCTTGAAGTGGAATTTAGAGGCAGAGTGAAGGTGTCAAAATATAAAATTATTGTCTTGGACACACTGATTATCTTCTATGGTGATTTTGAGCATGTCCTACCCTGACTCTGGTATAATCATTTCTGTGTGATGACAGCTTCAGCAACAGATTTTGTCAGTCAAAGTAATACTGCCAGAGCATTGTCACAGCCAGGAGTGCCTGTTTGAATTCCTCAAGGTGAGGAAAGAATTCAGTCCAGATCTCACTGTAAGGGTGACAGCTTTAAACAGGAAGTGTTGTATTAGAGGGGGTACTTTACTACCAAAAGCAGATTACAACAGCACTGTAGAAAATTATGATTCTCCCTCTATTCTTTGAAAGAATAGCTGGATATACATTCATAGTGGCTGGATCACAAACAGGTTTCAATTAAGAGCTTAGTGGCCTTTCTGGCGTGGCTCTTACTTGATTGTCTTTTGCCGAAACTGGTCTACTATAAATAAACTCAGCATTTGTTGAGTTGGAGGAAGAGGTTGTTGAGAGGAGGAAGAGCACCCAGCATAGAGGCTATCAGAGCTTCCACGAAAAGAGGCAAAGCCTGGACAGGAGTGACTGAGAAACCAAGCCCACTACCGTCAATATTTGACAGTTGTTTACATAAACACTTTTCTTATAATTACAGCTCCTTTAGATGCTCTTTAGGAAGGATTACACCAGAAAAGGACAGACAGAGGAAAAATGTTTCTGCCTGCTAAGCTTAAAGATCTCAGAAAATAACAAGTTAGAAGAGAAGAAATGTCAAAATTAAATCTATTTCTCAAATGTCAAATTATGCATGAAAAATGCTCTTCAATAGACTACTGCCATAGGTTTTACGTTAAGTTTCTCAAAGCTAGCTAGAAAGTTGTAACCAAAACAATTTGGTTTTCCTCAGAGAATCTGTTCTATGATCATTTTGTGAAATTGTATCAATTTCAATAAAAAACTTTCCAAGGGAACAGATTTCAAAGTTCTTATTGTAACCTTTACAGTTGACACTGGAATGTTTTGGAATTTTTTGTGGTTTTGGTTTTAATTTATATTAAGGGATTTTGCTATTACCACTGCATTGTTTGATTATTTCACAGATAGGTGGTATGGTTCTGAAAAAAAAGTTGTTTCAGTGGGTCACACATTTAAACTAACATCGACATAATAGAATATTTAAATTAATATATTACACCATATAGTCATTATAATTGCGCATATATTTACATGTGTCATGTCATCATTCAATGGCTGAAAATTATTGATTAAAATTTTAAATTTTGCATACATGCTGGTCTCATAAAACATAATCATGCAAATATTCTGAAATAAAACAAATTACAATGTGAGCATTTTGGCTTTTGAAATTCAATTTCAGGAGACAATCTTAAACACATATATGTTCTGGAATGAAAAAACTGAAACCTCAGGTCTGGCCAAGTGGAAGTTCTGAATTTGGATTGACTTTGTAATCAAGAAAAACTTCAATTTTTAACAATATTTTTGTCTCCTTAATTGAGAAAAATCTTAAAGAAGTTCTAACTTCTTTAACTTTTTTATTTTTTTCTTTCTTCTTTTTTTCTTTCTTCTTTCTTCTTTCTTCTTTCTTCTTTCTTCTTTCTTCTTTCTTCTTTCTTCTTTCTCTCTTTCTCTCTCTTTCTCTCTTCCTTTCTTTCTTCCTTTCTTTCTTCTTTTTTCTTCCTTTTTTGCCTCCTTTGCCTTTTCAGATTTGCCCTTTTCTGGGTTTTTTTTTCCATTTTTGCCTTGCTTAGGCTTTCAGCTATTGAAGGTATTGGCTGATTTAGTAAGGGAGCATTTATTATTTTTTACCTTGAAATTATTTTATGAAAGGAATCTTAAAAGTGTTTCTACCTCTACATTAAATCTTGTTGCTTTGCAAGAAATTAACTTTTTTCCTAAAAAATTTGTTTTAATTTAAGACAAACTGCTAAGGTCTGGAGTGCTTACTTTGGCAAAAACAATATTATCTCAATAGTGATACCATTATTTCAATATTTTTGCTATGATGATGGAAATTGCTTTCTGTGACAACCATGAGCAGAAAAAGACAGCGAAACAGCTGCGGAAGCTGTTTCTCTGTCTGGTGTTTGGGCCCTAACCTAACTGCTGGTTAAGACAAATTCAGACTATCATAAGCTCTGGTAGCTTCATCATTCAATTAATTTTCTTTCAGAGGTAGGGATGTAGCTATATTCTGACAGACTTAGACAAAAGATAACCTGCCGTATACCTTTTACTAGGCTGCTAAGAGAAAACAATACAAAAACCCACCCCACCCCAGGCAACTACGAAAAAAAACATTCAGTAGACATTTTACATTATTTTGGGGACGTGCAACTTAGATTTATACACATAAAATGAAGTGTGCAGGGAATGATATTCAGTTTTTTTAAAATGTCATGTTAAATGTCATAAGATGTCATAAATCATTGCTCCTTTCAGATTTCTGACTAGTAAATGAATTCTTGAAGAATCTCTTATTAAAAAAACTCTGCCCTGTAACAGAACATTGTGGGTTTTGATTTCTTTACCAAGAAATAAGTTCAGAAGTATTTGGACTGAATGGCAAATAAATTTAAAGTCTTTTAATTTTTTTTTTTTTAATATCTCCTCAAATACGTCCCTTCATCACTGCAGGGGATCACTCTCATAGTTGTTACATCTGTTTCTTTGTTGTCTTTACCTCAAAGGAAATTTCATTACAAGCCCCTTGCATTCTATCAGCATTGAAATCACTGGTTTAATTTTTAACTTGTGAAGGTGTGAGAATAAGCAAAGAAATAATAAATAGATAGAAAATGGTTACGTTGTACTCATTTTAGCATAGGAATGAATCAAGTTTGAGCATAGGCTGAGATTGCATTCAGCTTTACAAAAAAATAATTTTTGTGAAATTCTAAAAATGGGTATTGGCATAAGAATGGTGTCAATATTTCACTTGACGGTAATGTAGTTTCCTGATACTTTACTGAATTTAAATAATTCCTCCATACATCATAAATCTGCAAATAATGATGGTCCCACCTGCCTTGTTTTGGAAAATGTAAACCTGGTGACAGTTTCAAAAGTGAGTTTCTTTCATATGAGTTAACTTGTAGCTAGCTGGGTTTAAGATAATCACCCAAGCTCTTAATGAACACAGCACCTTTTTTTACTCATTAATACGTTACATTTTGTATGCCTAAACTCAAACAGAAAGAAGGAAGCATTTGTCAAAAACTCCAGAAAGTCTTCTAATCCACCAAAAATAGGTAACTCTCCTCTTTTTAACTAACTACAAGAAGTCACATGGTATTTTTTTCCATTTTGGATCCAGTACTTCTTTTTGTGCAAAAAAAATTAAGACACCCTATATAGTTATATATGCATACATATGTGTGTGCATGCAATTTTTTTTATATATATATGTACATATATACATGGCCATATAGCTTTCATGCTTCAGAGTTGGTCTGGAAATAGGAGCAAATCCTGCATGGTACTGAGTTGAAAGTGCAGAAAACAGGAAGGTCATGGAAAATAATGACACTCCAGTATCTTGCATAGGTACTTAGAACCAGACCAGATATGACCTTAAACAGAGACAAAAGATTTTGCTATGTCTAAAGGAGTTTGTTTTGGAGTACTAGCATTACACACGATCATAGAATCATAGAATCATTAAGGTTGGAAAAGACCTTTAAGATATCAAGTACAAACATCAACCCGACACCATCATGCCCACTAAACCATGTCCCGCAGTGCCATGTCTAAACATTTTTTTGAACACCTCCAGTGATGGCGACTCCACCACCTCCCTGGGCAGCCTGTTCCAATGTTTGACCACTTTTTCAATAAAGAAATTTTTCCTACTATCCATTCTAAATTTCCCCTGGTGCAACTTGAGGTCATTTCCTCTCATCCTATCACTAGTTACTTAGGAGAAGAGACCAACACCCACCTCACCACAACGTCCTTTCAGGTAGTTGTAGAGAGCAATAAGGTCTTTATGATGTTACTTTATAAGTATGTTAAACATTAACACTATAAATATTTTTCCCTAGAGCAAATTCCTCCCAGATAAGGATAATCCTTTATTTGACATTATAGGCTTGCTTATCTTCTTACATTTTCCATTGTCATAGTTCTGTGCAGTGTCCACAGGAGGATTGGTAAATTTTTTTATTGATTCTAGCTGGAGTGCATTTTTACATTAGCATAATCTGTTTATTTTTAATGTAACTCTTGCACATAAACTGTTGGGCAGGTAATATGATGAAGTTAGAGTGGTTATTGCTACAAGAGAATACTAAGACCTGTACAAAGTATATACAAATGTATATTGTGCAGAGTAAGATCAGATGTTCTCTGTCCTTTATTTGGGCGGTCACCACATAGAGAGGAATCCTGATCTGAAGGTAGTAAATGACAATTTAGTATTGACATTATTTGATAAAGCTACTCTGTTAATTGAGTATAAAACTCTAGAGCAGGTTTATTCATGTCAGATTATTTTACTTGCCCTCTTTCCATTTACATTTCTTGGTTTTAGCTGTCTATCTTTTGTCTGACTGTATGCTTAGAGAGGTCTGGACTGACTTTGAGACTGTTCCAATCCTTTTTGACAGATATAGAGTCCTCTGGGAATGGTCCTTAATGCTCTTCTTAGGCCTGTCTGACTTGATTCAGACAGATTTGATAAATGAGGGAGCAAGTTTAGGTCCATTTTACAATAACAAGTATACTCCAGTGCTCTAGCTCTGTTGATAACTTGAGCTCAGGCTGAAGGAACTTTTTCTTTTAGCCTTGCCTGTTATCTGTGTGGCTATAGTGTATTGTTTGTTGACTCCACTAAGCTCTGTGCTTATCAGCTTTTGAAGACTTATCAACTTTTGAAGACTCTTAAGATATAACTAGTATTTAATTGTTCTTCTGTGGAAGAAGAAGGATGAGGATATTTTTATCTGTTTTCCACAGAATGCAGGGCTATATTTCTTTCCTTACAGTCTTCCTGTAAGGGAAAATTGAAGCCTACAAAATGTGGGAATCGGGAATGCAGGACATGTTCCTTCAGCTTTACACTGAACAGAAGAACTGGGCAACAACATAACCAGGGTGGGCTACATCCTACAAAAGTGTGCTGACAGGCATCTTTGTATTCTTGAATATTCCAGGCTGCATGGTCTAACAGTGCTCTTCTGAGGCAAGTCCTGACATCAGGCGCACTGCTGTTACACCTCTGGCATCCTGGCTGTGGAAATTTACATTGCATTTTCCCATTGTATGTGCCATGGTTGTGCTCTCCAGCACTGGCATAGATGACTGACATTTTTATAGATAAAATTGTTGGTTTGAGCTTGAAAGGCTTCTTTAAATTGATAATTGATCTCATAATTATAGCTGTTCAGTTCATATAATAACCAATTTTATGGCTTAGAAACAGCTTAAAACCATTAAGCTCCCAGACTATGAGTAATTTTTCTGTTTTGGAAATGATGATTAATGTTGTTTTCTTTGAGAGAAAACCAACTTACCTACATAACTTCATAATGATTTTATTCTTTTAATTTAATTTTTCATTTCCTATTTCTCTACATTCACTTACTACTAAAAGTTTGACATTATAGTCCTTCATGTTTTCTCTCTGCCTGTATGGTTTCTGTTTCTGCAGAAATTGATTCTGTGTTCCAGAGTTTGTTTCTTTTACTATTATTATTTCTCAAAGGCCTCTCAAAGTCTTATCAGGCCAGAAAATTCAAAACCAATCTTTTTTTTTTTTTTTTCTCTAGTTTAATTTTTCTTAAGACAGGCTTTTGACCTTTCATTCATTCTCCTACCTGGGGAATCAGTGAAATTATATCTTTTTCTCTCTCCTGCCCCCGCCAGCTTGTCATTTGTGTGCATTTCCCTACCCTTATTTTCTGATATTGTATTTCAATTTTTTGGAAATTTCATTTGTATAATTTCTAAACAGCCTTTCTTTCTAAATAACAGACTACAATTATATAATAACAATTCTAGCTTGACACAATTGAATGTTTTAAATAAAAATTGAAAAAAAAATTACCTTTGTGCCTGGCAAGATCATGGAGCAGATCCTCCTGGAACCTATGTTAAAGCACACAGAAAATAAAGAGGTGATTGGTGACAGCCAACATAGCTTCACTAGGGGAAAATTGTGCCTGACAAATCTGAGGACCTTCTACAACAGGGTTACAGTATTAGTGGATAAGGGAAGCGTGGTTGACAACATTTGCCTGGACATGTGCAAAGCATTCAACACTGTCCCACACAACATTGTCATCTCTAAATTGGAAAGTCATGGGTTTGACAGATGGACCACTCAGTTGATAAGGAATTGGTTGGATGGTCACAGTCAAAGAGTTGTGGTCAATGGTTCCAATGTCCAAGTGGAGACCAGTGACAAGTGGTCACTTGACTTGAGGGTCACAGTGACCCTCATGGGTCTGTACTGGGAGCTGGCACTATTTAACATCTTTGTGGGTGACATGGAGAGTAGGATTGAGGGCACCCTCAGCAAGTTTGCTGATGACACCAAGCTATGTGATGCAGTTGGCATCCTGGAGGGAAGGGATGACATCCAGAGGGACCTGGACAGATTTGAGAAGTGGGCCTGAGCAAACCTCATGAAGTTCAACAAGACCAAGTGCAGGGTCCTGCACTTGGGTCATGGCAATCCCAAGCACAAATACAGGCTGGGCGGAGAATGGATTGACAGCAGCCCTGCTGAGAAGGGCTTGGGGGTGTTGGTTGATGAGAAGTGCAACATGACGTGGCAATGTGCACTGGAAGCACCTAAAGCCAACCATAACCTGGGCTGCATCAATAGAAGTGTGACCAGCAGGTCAAAAGAGCTTATTCTCCCCCTCTACTCCACTTCGGTGAGACCCCACCTGAACTACTGCGTTCAGCCCTGGGGCCCCCAACATAAGAAGGACATGGACCTGTTCAAGTGAGTCCAGAGTAGGGCCATGAAGATGATCAGAGGGCTGGAGCACTTCTCCTGTGAAGACAGGCCAAGAGACTTGGGGTTGTTCAGCTTGCCTTCTAGTACCTGAAGAGGGCCTACAAGAAAGCTGGAGAAGGTTTTTTTACAAGGGCATGTAGTGGTAGGACAAGGGGTAATGGCTTTAAGCTGAAAGAGGGTAAATTTAGATCAGATACAAGGAAGAAAGTTTTCACAATGAGGGTGGTGAGGCACTGGAATGTTGCCCAGAGAGAAGTTGCGGACGCCCCATCCCTGAAAGCGTTCAAGGCCAGGTTGGATGGGGCTTTGAGCAACGTGGTCTGGTAGAAGATGTCCCTGCCCGTGGCAGAGGGCCTGGAACTAGATGAACTTTAAGGTCCATTCCAACACAAACCATTCTATGATTCTAAGATTGTAAGATTCTATGATTCTATGATTCTGTGATTCTATGATTCTATGAAAGATTTTCAGCTACTTGGATTCCCTTATGAAAGCTATTGGTTAATGGAAAAATATTAGCTCTTTGGCAAAGAAACTAGCATCCTCATTTTTGGCCTAATACTGAAAAAATTTTCATTTGAAAATTTCTCTGTCATTGAAAGTACCTTTGAATTATCTTTATAAAGATATATATGTATTTGTATTTTTTTTTAACTGGCCTACATCTTTCATGGAATAACAAAAAAAGACTTTCAGACTGTATCACATTGACTAAGGAAGGTAAAGTATGGCATTATGTAGAAGGCATTGTCCAAGTCAGCACATTTTGACTGTGTGGGACAATAATGCACTGACCAGTGACAAATAAAGATTCCCATCAGATACTATAGTAACATTTCCAAACTGAAATTTTCTAAATTTGACTGAAAATTCTGGTTTTTCTCTACAGAAGGAAAAAAAAATTGTGGAAATTGAATAGAATATAACTTTCCCCCCAAATATTTTTATTAACTCCAGCAGTTATCAGTTATCTGGCTCTGAGCTCCAGACAAGATTATCATTAATGTTCAATATGCGTGTCATGCTCCTATAGTAGTAACTTTCAAGTGTAAAGAGAGCATTAACTGGAACACATTAACTTTATGACATGTTGTTATATGAAAGTAAAGCAATTAAACTGTGTCATGACTGCATCCTCTCAAGTTGCAACTCTCAAACAGATGTTTTACTGCACTTGATCTCTTTATACTTCATTGTCATGGAAGTAAATGCAGTTTTTAAAATGAGAATTTTATAACATATATAAAAAGGATTATTGTTAAGTTTAAAACATCACTTTATAGATGGCTAGCTTGATAAGTAACAATGATGAATCTGTTTTTCTAGTGTTCATTAGTGGCAACACTCTCACCCAACCTTAGATCTCCCTGTAGTTGGAAAAACACCCAAAGTATGCTAAGTTTTTGCTTTACTGCAAAGGGAGATAGCTACATGCAGCAGAATAGCAAAGGATTGGGGTTTTTTTTGCTTTTTAATTGTTTTTTATACAATCTACTGTTAGAGGTTTTTGTGTGGTAACCATGTATTTCCATTTGCTGTTTGCCGCTGCAGAGGCCAAATAGAACTGGAGGCAAAGGAGTGAGATCCCTGCCTGGAATAGGAGAAGGAGATACAGGAGATTATTTAGGATAAATTAGATGTATTCAGATTGGCTGACCTAGGTGCTTAAAGAGCTTGCTCCATCTCATATTCAGTGTAGGCCATTTGGAGCAAGTTTGTGATGGTAAAAATGGTAATTTATTAGAAAAGACAAGCTCCACAAGCTGAATCAATCTAACTGTAAATTTGTCCCATTTACATTGTATGTTTCCTTTTCATCCCGAGACTGTGTTTAGAATTGCTCCCCTAATACTTCAATAATGTCATAATTCTAGAAATAAATTCAAAAAAGTTGTAAGTATTTTCACATAAATGAAAGGTAAAATAGGTCCCAGCAATATTATTTAATCTTTAGCAAGTCTGTCCTTTGAGAGTTTATTATCATAAAAGCTAGGAATAATTGACGCCCTGACAAATTCTAAAAGGATTGACCTGTTTTACACATATTCCAGATAAAGTGACAGTATTTTAACTTTACTGCAAGAGGAAACTTACTTTCTTTCCTCTTTTATTAAAAATAGACCTTGCGAAGTGCGAACTTCATTTTTGTTTCTCAGCTAAGGTTTAAAATAACCCTTTCATTTCTTTTTTCAATGTGTGTACACATTGACATGTTTCCAGATCTACATGACAAGAACTGATTTACAGCATTTTTATAACAGAAAAGAAGGAGACCCTTACAGGCCATATGGCATTAGAGATAACTTTTATTAAAAAAATAGAAATTGCACATAATTTTGAATTTACGTATAAGTTGAAGTTTATTAGTGAACTCAGGGATATATACTTCACTTTTTCTTTTTCTTTTTCTCTGTTTTCTATTTGAACATCAAAGATTAAATACTGTCTGGATGATTTGACCTACCAGATGTCTCATCAGTCCAGTGAGTCTGTGACTGAAAAATAGAATGGAATTTCTTTTTTGCAGTTATTTGAGAGCTGAAGGTGAAAAGTGGAGAGACCTTTCTCCCTTGCCTGTTTTACTAATTCAAAGAGTAAGAACATCATCTACAGACATGCCTAATCAATTTGTGTATAAGGTTGCAATTTATTGACATGGCAATTCCTCCTTATCAATCTAAAAATTAATAATATAAGTATAGAAGATATATTGAAAATAGGGAGGGATAGTATTAAAGAATTCAGTAGTTCAATATGTACTTTTTTTTCTGGGTGTTTTTCAGGTCTTGACTAAAAAAAACGTTAGTGTTCAGAAAATTGTTATGATGTGAATGATTCTCTGAATTAGTTCTACATAGGAAAAATACTAAAAATTGAGCAAGTAATCAATTTTAACACATTAAAAATAAAGCACAATATACAATTTAACAAGAAGGAGAAACGCTTTAGAAATAGACTGAAAAAAATGTGTGTGTGATAGATATATGAAAGGACTTAGTTGTTATTTTTGGCAGAAGAGTTCAAACATTTAAATGTTCAAACTTTTAAATGTTCAAACATTATGTTTAGATGCTACCTCAATATGGCGTTACTAGGCACACTTTAAAATTCACACAGTTGTATGTTTTCTGAGTTATTACTCAGTACTCTGGTATATTTAACGGTCAGGGTTGTAGTTCGTTCACATACTAGAAGGTGAGCTATTTCTCTTGAGTTTTAGGGTATGACATAACAGATATTCTCAGAGCATGATTTCTTGAAAATTGGTCAGATGAAATGTAGTATTGCATTTGAAAAGCATCCTATTACAGTACTCTCAACCCAGTCAAACTTCTGTATTTTTTGCATTTGGAATCTATAGTTAGAAGATGGGATTAACATAAACTTAATATTTGGATTGCATTTCTTCATTAGCAGAAATTTTGCTAAAATTAAGATGTAACAACATAGCTTTAGGGCATTATTCACCCTTCAGTCTTTAATTCAGGCCCCAAAGTCCAGAGTATGGTACAGCAAATTCATCAGGTCTGATCAGTATGTGCTTATGATGGCACTAACATAAAATCCAAGTGAGATACGAGTTGATTCTGCCCTTTGCAGATCATGTGGTAGGAGTGGGTGCAGACTGGGCCAGCTTCTGTAATGTTGGCTGTGTGCTGCTCTGCTTTGGCGCTTTGACTTCTTGATGGATTAATTCAACAGCTTGTTAAAACTTTCCATGTAAGTAATACAGAATGTTGCTTACTTATCATCTGCACCATGACTTATCTATCTGCATTTGTCCTTCAAATCCTTCCAAAGTGCAGTGATGACGGTAATGTCCTGTTTATTCCAGTGTATGCATTAGATGTTTGGGGTTTTTTTCAAACACAGAACTTGATTGCAGATTTTAACACTCAAAAACCTCACGTTTGGTACTTCTCCTTAATCTGTATTTATTTCTATAAATATTATACTAGATACGCACCTTGTTAGTAATTTTAGATTGTGAATAGAACTATACAATTTTTAAAACACCTCCATCTGTTCTTAAATATACTAAAAAAATAGAATGAATCTGAAGAAAGCATAGAAACATGCAAATAATATCAGTAAGAACTAAACAGTATCTTAAACAGGGTACTTCAGTCTGAAATTCTTCCAAACTTTTTGTGATTAAAAAAACCCTTACCCAAAATATAAAGAAATTATTACAAATGTAATTTCTGAAGTAATACAGGCGGCAATGCAGTATACTACACACTGCAGTGCAATGCTTGGGTCTGTCTTCCTTTATGCGCTTGCTATTTTGTAAGCATATTCAAAGGTCCTGAGAACACCCTTACTGAAAATGAAATATGTCTGATTTTCTCTGCTGCCTCTACAGTGTTGTAATGTCCTCTCTGAAGAAGTACCTCATGCACCACTTTGAGTTGCAGAAGAAGACAGCAGCTGTTCTACTGTTCATAGGCCAACTATAAACAGCAGTAAAGAACATTCTTGATATTGCCACATGAATCACTCCGTATAACATGCTTGAAAGCACTGGTCATTATATAAAATCTAATTGTAGTGTCTGATAAATGTTTACAAGTCCATAAATATGCTGTTAATCTAATGCCTAGAGCTACCTAAGTGTATCATCAAAGCCAGTCATCATGGAATGATTTCTAAAAAATCTCCTTAACAGCCATTGCATGTATGTGGGTAGGGGAGTGGTGGAATATTTTTTTTCTCCCTTACTATTTTGTTTAAATGACTCTAATTGCCTCTAGGATGAAAAGCCTTGAGATGCTTCCCTCAGAATCCTAAAACATGAGGTGAGAAAATGGAGGTGACCAGTGTAATATTCCAACTAAGATGAATCAGAGATTCAGTTACTGCTCAGATAAAAATGTTACAATAAAAGTAAATCTGTGTTTTAGTATATACAAAAATCCTACTTAGCAGGTGAATGGATTTAATTTTTTAGATGGGCCGAAGGTAACTTAGGCACATCAAGGATAATTTAGTGTAGGGTATTTCCTAAAACAGAAGCTCTTTTCAAATGGTGCATTGTCCTCAATCTTTTGTGTGACAAATTGATTTAGGTCTACCAAGGGTAAAAATTATTGTCATGGATTTCTTCTAGCAAACTATTATTTTGCTTAAAATGTTAAAACATTTTTAAGTCCGGAGTGATAAAATAGCTCAACCTACTACCAAAAAGCAAAATGCATCCAGTAAAAAGAGAACATTAAGTCTTGGCTCTGTAAATCCCTGAGAACCCCAACCAAGTCCAAAACTTCTTAAAATGGGCTCATCTGCATGCATCGTACCGTCTTAGGAGAACACACATGTTTTAAATTAAGGAGAATAGGACATTTTTATCTTAATATTTTGAAAATTGAGATCTCCATTTTCTACTTTTGACTGGGTGGTCTCTGGTGGATACTCTTTCTTCAAATAGTTTATCAAAATTGTCTTTATTTGAAACTTACTTTTGTTATTTAGTCTCCTGTAATAAAATTGTAGGATGTATCCTTGTATACCTACAATAAGTCCTGACAAACAACTGATTCTGCATCACTACCAACATCAGAATTTTTGCTTTTTTCATCGTTTTTAAAATAGTACGTGTTGTTAATGTTATTGTTTCACATTGTGTGATCTATTGCCTCTTGTCCTGCACATCTCAGCATTTTGCTTTGAGAACTGTCCCATTTATTGCACAGACAGCTTTTTTCAGTCAGTGATTTACCCTTCTATGCTTTTTTTCTGTGATATCTATGTTTAATTAGGTGGAGTTTCTTTCTTCCCCTGCTGGTTAACAAGGGCATTTGTGAAGCATATTTTTCATTGGACCTGGAGATATATGTTGGGATTTGCAGAGCAAGTATGTTTCTTCACATTAACTTTTTATGTTGCCTTTGTTGTTGTCATGTGGAATGTGGTCACTGATTAGCTTCTGACTGGTATATTCAAATACATATGACACAGCTATATTTCAGGCTTGTAGAAAAATGGGTCTGCAGTTTCACAGGGCATCTTGCAATTTCCCCCAAAACCAACCCTTTAAGCATGGATCAAAGGATTATTTAAATATTGAATAACTCAATCTAGCATTTTTTCCTGTTACTGTTGCAATACATCAATAGGTTCCTGAATCTTTAAATATGTAAGATTTCCCATTTCTTTACACTGTGATTTGCTTCAAGAAGAAAACAAAACAGAGGCTTAGACCGACAGAGGTAGGAGGGATTGTGGAGGCTTTACTTCACTTTTTCTAAGTGTTTGTTTTCTTTCTCAAACCATGCAATGAAAATGTGGCATACACAAGTGATGGCAAGAGGAAAAACTAATTTGCTGGGCTTTGTCAAATGCCTCACAGCATAAGGTGCTACATCTGTTACTGAAAACTATTGAATTAATCTTCTATTCCATCAATCTCCTTAATCACATGGTCCAGAAACTTGGTGAGAAAGGCACCCAAAATGTTGTCTTGTTTGGGTACTGAAGGACATCACTGGGAATTGAAGCAAGTTTAAAAGACCAAGGGAGCTGAATTTCCTTTTCCACCTTCCATTTATTTTTAGAAGAAGGCAGAAAAAGCCCAGATATTCACTTTGGCTGTTGCTGTGAGACCTCCCCTCCCATTTCAACCTCATTTAAACACGTCAGAAGACCAATCACATAAGGGTAGGTACAGCTTCAATCAGGTACAACTTCAATCAGGAACTCCGGTTTTAATTTGTTTCACTTCTCTCATACAGAAACTCTAAGGAAGAACAACATAAACACAAAAAACAAATTATGAAGAGACTGAGAGATTGCTTTCACTGCATGAGAAATGGTAGAGCAGCCTTGGACTGACACATAAGAGCATTCCCACAGGACACAGAAATGCAGTGTCTGGAAGGAGAGGGCAGGTAACCAACAGAGCTAAAAACATGGTAATTATAAGGGATTGACTGAAGTGGTGGCATCAGTTAATGTTCACTTGGGAGTTGAGACAGAAATCGAAGGTCTGCTTTATTTAAAATGAAAACTATTACCAAAATAATGTTTTTTAACTGAAAAGTAAAAAATTACTGAAACAACAAAGGACTAAGTCTTGCAGTCTTAATAGATTAAAATGAGTCCTTTCTGAGAGAGATGATAGTAGTTGGAATATGGAGCAACCCATGAAAACAGATGGACAGGTGAAACCTCCTAAAACTTACTGGACCAAGCAGAAATTTGGAGATAATAACAAAAGGTGACTTGATACAACGCTTGCAAGTTCAAATTGCTTAAACAATAAAATTCTGATCTGGAAACGTAAATATCAGAATCAAGGAGATGAAGGGCTGTGACAGTCAAAACCCAGGGCATTATCTGACACATGGTAAAAAAAGTGCAAGAAATGCAGCAGAGCTTGTATGGGCTGGTCAGCACCTATAGAGCATGCACAATGTGGGTAAGGAGAAGGACTATTGCAGAGCAAGATGAAATATAGTATTTTCATTTCTACTTTCATCTCTCTGGTGGAATATAAGAGTAAGCTATGCTTAAATACAGGACTGTTCTGTTAAGCAGTATTATTCAGCATGGGTATAAAAGCTTCACCTTATGAAAATGCTACTTTCACTTGAATGGTAAAGGATCAAATTAATTTTGCAGGAGTTTGAAGGCATTTCCTAGCATTTAGGAAGCCATCAGTAAAACAAAATCTAAAGCTGAAACTGAGCAAATGACACACAATTCAATTTATTAGCAAAGGTTCCCATGCTGTAGGGCAGACAAAGCAAAACAAATAAACAATGCAGTGGGTAATTGACTAGATCTGGGGAGTCAGGACAAAGGAAAAAAAATATTCTGTACACAAACCCAAAGAATTGGTAGCCTGCTGGAAAAGATGTATCTATTATGGACAAAAAAGGAATGTTTTTGTGGTATAAGATCTCTCAGTGGAGAAAGAGGTCTGTGAACACACAACAATGTTTCATCTGGGGAGAGTCATTTCCTCAAATTGCTTTTTGGGTTGCCCTATAGAAAGAATTTCACAGGGCAATACAACAGAATAGCACAGATGGGATAAAAGTTAACCTAGCAAAGAAAAATTATTTTTTGCAGCAAGCCTGGGCCCATTCATCACCAACTTGCTTGCTTCCCCAGACTGTAAAAGTACAAAGTTCCCTGCAAATAAGCACATTTTTCTTGAAAATCATCAGCCTGAGTTCTAAAATCTTTGTCCTAAGACGGCTATGTTGCAAGATGTAGAGTTCAAATCTTGATAATCTGAGATGCTGATAGAAATGCTAAGAGGAGTCCTAGATGTAAGATACATCCAGCATTAAATTGACCAGACAAAGATTCTGAGAAAGGTGCTGCTAAAGCCCATTTGCAATGATATGGTCAAAATGGGTTAATGCATCACAGCTTATCAAAGTTCAGTCTCAGTACACTCATACTGAGAGATACTCGCATATTATACTGTAATATCTGCATGCCATTGATTTTTGGGAAGCAAGTGTCACCTGGAATTCATGATAATATTATATTGTTATTGCCAAAATGGCTTAGGAAGCTCTTCCTCATCCTGAGAACACAGACTATTTCTGCACTCTATACCAGAGATTTGGCTGGTAGGACCTGGCTCTGAAGCAATCGCTAGTCACTGCCAGGGGAGGATTGACATAGCACACTACAGCTCTGTTCTGTCTCCATTTTTTTATTTTGAGGCAAGGACATGGAGAGGAAGCAGAGACCTAGACATGGCACATCTGTGCTTTGCACTGTGGAAGTTTTCCACTGAGAGTACACAACTAGAGTACAGCACTTTGCAGCAGCTCAGAAAAATAATTTCAAATGACCTGTTTCTGGGCACAAATCTATATTAATCATACACTTTTGCCTAGCTTAGGACCAAGACAGATTTTCCCACTACCCAGTCAGCCAAAATAGACATGTGAAAATAAGTTCTCAAAATTCTGCCCAGATAGGTGGTAATTTCCTGTTCAAGAACTGCAAACTCAGATTTGTCCTTTCCTCTCTAATTAGAGAACATTTACATCTTGTGACTTATAGTACTTTACATGTGTGTGTCTACATATATATTCCTTTCCTTCACAAATTATTTTATTTCAGTCAGGGCTGAACCAGTGATTTCAAAACCAAACATTCCTGTTGCTTTAATGCTAAAGTTCACAGTCTGTGATAAGCTTGGTAAATGAAATTTACTTTTCACAGAATTCCTCTGAACTATGAAAATAGTTATTGTGCTATTTGTTTCCATCAAAAAGAGATAATTTTGATTTTGTCATGTAATTTGCCTCAAAGAGCAATAAAGCATAAAGTATTCTAAGCAAAAATAAAAACTTCTCTGCCTTTTATTTAGTACAAGATGTATTTTTAAAAGACAAAAGAAAAGTTGATGCAGTACTTATATTTCCTCAGATGAAAAAGTCTTAACATTGAAAAACTTCTAAAGGACTTCTATAATTGTGACTGGTTAAGAGTTTGTATGCTTTTCCTGCATCATCAAAATATGGAAAAAAATTATTGCCCTCTATACTGTCTCTGAGCACACTGCAAGTAATAGAACTAGATTATTAATGCAATTTCTATGGGATACACTTGTACTTGTAATTTTTTCTAACTTGGTAGCCTAAGAGATAATATTTAATGAAATATACTAAGAAAAATTAGGGATTATGTTTCATGATATGTTCTTGTTACATGTGGTGTCTTCCTATTTTAAGTATAGGACTGGAAAGTAGAAGAGCTGAAGTGATATCCTAACCCTGCTGATTTCAATCAAAATTTTAGCACCTAGTTCAGCAGATTCAGAAACTCAACCTTAGATCTGTTTCACATGCCTGCCTACTGATCTGGGTGACATATGGGAAATTCCATTTCCTTGTGGATTTTTCTTACGCTGGGTGGTGTCAGTGTCTTCTGTGTTGACTGTAATTTCTGAGGTGGAATTTTCCATGGGAATTTAAATACGTAGGACCCTGATCATCTCTGACTGGAATACTAAATCCCAGTTTGCAAAGAAATAAAACAGGAGGGGCGGGGGGGGGGGGTGTAAAGGATATTGTTGCATTTTAGAGAATGTCTTCTCCTGAAGAGGCTACTGCTTAAAGATCTTACTTGGAATGGGAGAGACAGGAGTTTTTTACTGTCTTAAGTACCAGGAAATGGTGTCAGCCTCTTTCTCTCACTCATACTGTAAAGTTGTTCATTGAAAGCTGTAATTAAAAATGTACTTGATCATAGTAACTCAGGCTGAGTACAGCTTCACAAACAACTTACCACAGCACAGGGTATACTGTGAACTTAGAGCATCTGATTGCTGTACAGTAACATTTTGCATGCATGCTTTTGTCTGCAGCAAATACCAGGTCATGTTGAGGTAGCTTAGCTGTCAACAAAAAGGTCTTGTTTGTTCATCTGCCCATACAAGGTCTGAGCTGCTGCTGAAGACAGACAAAAACCTTCTCTGACAGTGATTTGAGTCCAAATCCCTTGTAAACCAGGTGAGTGTCGAACAGATTAAATTACTGGTAGGTCTGACCTCTCCCACTGCCTAGAAATTCACTTTTGGACATGGAGAACATTTCATTTTGTTCAAAATTATAAAGATGCCATAGAAGTGTTGTTGAATTACAGTTTTCCAAGAAGAAAATAAAAAGAAAAGGAAATTTCACAACTAGCTGCAGTCTTGAGCAAATGCCTCAGAGTATTACTATCAAAGAGATAAGAAAATATAGCTGAAGGCATATGGGAAGATCTTTTGTGTGACTTTATCTAACAGAAAGCAATGAAAGTCAGGAAATCTTGCAGTATCTGTCTATATATTAAGCAAAATTAAAAATAGCAGTAATAAAAATGGGAATTAATTCCCAAAGAGTGAATGGCTCCTGCTGTGGTTTGAATTCAGACAAAAAGTTTCTTCCCCCACCTCCAAATCTCTATAGCCTAGATGGGTGTCCTGCTGGGAACTATTAGTAAAATGATGGTTCTCACTGGGAAGCCATTCACAGATATTAAAATATAGTAGAACCTCATAAATCCACCATATAGCTTCTCAGAAAATCTCTTTCCAGTTCTCAGATATGGAAAATTTATGCAGTAATGTCTCATATTATATTTTCACTACAATGTCTTTAGGAAATATATTACTCTGTGTGCAGTAAGGAGTTATGAAGTATTATAAAAAATGAAAAAAAAAGCATAGTCTTGCAAATAAAGGAAAAGGTCATTTAATGTTGTTTCTCCCTTCCTTTCATAAGTGTGATTACTCACTTGGAAAAAAACGTCAATATGCAAGCTCTACATTAATGGATGTAAAGCAAGTATTACTATGTCTTTCAGATATTTCCTTAAGCTTCATTTCTGCAGCAACAATTGAAGAGTAGTCTGGTAGCAAGTGTGCTGCCAACAGGTTTTAAGTACAATTAATCATGCTGTTCCCTGTCTTGCCTATTGCCTCTTAGCAGAAAGCAGGACTTAAAATTTCAGGCAGACCCAATCATCATTGCTTCTGAATAAGTACCTTGGTGCTATATTTTGGCATGGGTCTCGACTGTGTGGAAACCTAAATTCGCTTTGCTCTGATTCTGGGTCTTTCATCTCTAGAAGCTTGTCAAAAGTATAGATGAACAAAAGGTTGAGCTTGTTCTAAACCAACCTGGACTGTTTTGTGCTATGTTGAATGAGTATGCAAGAAGAGAGGTGATCTGCCTAAGTCTGATCTCCCTTCCTGACTTGGGAGGCCTATTGGAAACACCACAGGACCAATATAGGGTAGACAGATTGGGGTCTTCTTGATGTCCGATTTAGTAAGGGACTCTACTGGCATGATTGATCTGAGGCCACCTAAAAACAGAAAAGACTTAATGCAGCTGAATTAAACCTAAAGTTAACCATAACACTAACCTGTAACCCACAGCCCCTAACACCCTGCCCATAACCCTAAACTCTAATGACCATAACTCTAATCCTAATGACTTTAACCATAAACCCTAATCCCAACCCTAACCTCTCACCCCAAACCTAACCCCAACCCTAACCCCTAAGACTATTCACTTTGGAACAAAGTTTCACTGCAAGCACAAAAAATCAAGACTAATCCAATGCTAGCATATAGCCATGATCTTTCTTCACCTCCCCTTCTGCAATGTGGACAGCTCAATTAACACCATAAGAAGGTGTTCATAGTCCTTTTAAACTCTTAGTAATTTTCTGTAACTCATAAGGCAAGTCTTGGCAGAGCTGGGCAGTAGTGAAGGTTTTCTTGTTTAATTTCCAGCTGCCTTACTTGGAAATCTGTAAACCATTAGGCCTAGCTTCAGAGTTGGAATGAAAGGATGCCTTGTTGCCCTTATGAAGAGAAGAGGTGGAGGTTTGGTGTAATCAGAAAGAGGAGTGCTTTCTGGAGTTGTAATCATTAATCTAGTTATGTTTTAACCGTATTTGCAGTTTACAGATCATTACACTGCAAGGATGGAAATAGGACCACAAATTTTCTTGACTCTCTTTCATTTGACTGAAAAGAAACTTTTAAGCAAACAGCAGTCTCCTGGCTGAATCATGCTTGTAAAGCAGTAGTTCTAGAAAGGTAAAATCTTCATTCAGACTCCAAAAGAGAGATGTATCTGAACAGTGAAGTGAACGTAGGGCTTGAATACAGGCTCAAGAACATTTAAGCATGGGAGACAACAGTTTTGTTCTCACAGGAAGAACAAATCAAGACAAAAGGCAGACACAACTGTATGCATTTCTTAGCTTCTTCAGTATGCCTGAGTTGGTCATGCTCCCCCATTCAAATAGTTTCTTATACCTTCTCTGGACTCTCAACTTTTTCTCCCATTTTATTGGACCAGATACAGCTGTTTCCCTCTCTGCCAGTTCCCAACCCCTTAGTCCCTTCATCCCCATCATTCTTCTATATCTACTTCCTCTTCTCTCTTTCTCTTCTGCTAGTTTTCCAGTGTTTTTTACTCTTTATTTCTGTTTTGTCATTTTTTCTGTTCATCCCAATTATAAAAAATATAGGATGATTACTTTCGCTAAGGGCAGAATGTCTTGAACCTCACTGAAAAAATACGGGAAGTAGTGCAGACCACCGTTATCAAATTTCACACATAGATCCTCCAGGAATGTGACAGACATTTTGATTTAAAGCAGTGAGGTTTTAGCCTTCCTGAAAGACATACTAGCTTAAATTATTAGAAAATTGTCATATCTATAACCAGCATCTATGGGACATTTGCAATATCCCATGTCACAAAAGGAGATCATGACAACTGACAATGTCTTCTTTCAGGTTCACCTCTGTCTGCATGAACACTCTCCTTGAAATGTTAATATAGTTCATATTTTACTGCAATATAAAATTGTGCCTGGACCAGAGAAGTCCACAATGCAATAATCACAACAGTGTGTTCCCCTAAAATAAACATCCTTCCCTGCTGTTACACTGCAAGTTTTTCTGGGGACCTCTGCACTGGATAAATACATTGCTTCAAAAAAGAATATAAAACAGAACATGGCTTCATTTGGGTTTAGTTCCAATGCTTTCTAAAAATTACTGTAGCGTTTCTTCTAGAGAAAAAGATTTTGTTTTCCTACCACACACAAAGAAACTGCTGAGAGATTCAGGTAAGCTTATTGCAACCGTCTCCACATTATTGATCCTGTGGTTGCTCTCCAAGGCAATTGCAAACACTAAGTAATCACAAAAACAAAAGGGGAGGTGAATCTGAATGTGGATTCTGACCTGCTTTTTGCATCTCTGAACATCAAGAGAAATTTAAGACCCACCACCCAAACCTTGAGTCCTATACAGTGGAATGAGTATATAAAAATGCAGCTCACTGCATCATCTTTAATTCTGCTGCCTATAGAAAAGCTGTTGCATTATAAAGCTGATGTATTTAAAATGCTGCTATTTGTAATGCCAGTAATGCTAAAAATATAATACAGGTCTATATGTCTACTACAATAGCAAGTAGATATTTCAAAGAGGAAGACATTTTAATGAAAGTATGTATGGTTGAGTATGAATAGAACCAGAGAAGATACTAAAATTTTGACTGTAAGAGAACTTCTGCAAAGTATTAGTGTTCTGTGCAGATTAACATTAAGCAAACAATGGGCATGTCTGGTGTCATCAATGAAAATACTGAAGGATATTGATGTCTGCATGAAAACAGATCTAAGGGTCAGTAGTACTTACAAATTTCTCAAAGTTCATTATTTTAATTGATGTTTTATTTTATAACAAAATTTGAATAGTTACTATTATTAAACACATTGCATAGGATTAAATCAGAGGTAAAAGTGTTAAGCAAATGCAAGAATGAAGAATCAGCCATGCCTATTCCTGAAACAGAAGCATGTACAAACACATGACCTTTCCACAATATCGAGTACTCTGTTAAGAGTTATTACATAAAATCAGAAAGCTCTACTTGCTGTAAATTGAGCACATTTACATTAAAATTACATATTTAAAAAATAGAAGGGACCTGAAAAAAATACCTCATCCATCCTTCTACCTTGAGTTAAGAACCCAGAGATTTGTGTAACTTGCTCCTAAAGACATCCAGCAGTGGAAATGCTACAGCTTTCACAGGCAATCTCTTCTAGTGTTTCTCAATGCTCAGTGATAACAAGGTCAGAATTAAGTCAGAAGACATTTCTGGGCACCCACATGCAACATGAAATACTCGTAGTGCAAAAAGGACTTTATGTGGTAATATGTTTTAACAAATATAAATGTTTCAAGTTTCTGGCCACTTTCTTCAGCATGAAATGCAGCCTTTCAAGAACTCTGTGCCATAGGAACTAATTATCACTCTGTCCTGGTTTCGGCTGGGATAGAGTTAATTTTCTTCCTAATAGCTCATATAGTGCTGTGTTTTGGATTTAGTATGAGAATAATGTTGGCAACACACTGATGTTTACAGTTGTTGCTAAGTAGTTGTACTGCTTATGCTAAGTCAAGGACTTTTCAGCTTCCCATGCTCTGCCAGCAGAAGAAGCTGGGAGGGGGCATAGCCAAGACAGCTGACACAGACTGGCCAAAGGGGTATTCCCTACCATATAACATCATGCTCATGAGACTGGAGTTGGCTGGGGAGTGGGAGTCACTGCTTGGGGATGGGCTATCAATCACTGGGTGGCAAGCAATTGTTGCACTGTGCGTCATTTGTTTTTGTATATTTCTTTTTTCTGTATTATTATTATTATTATCATTATCCTATTTCACTGCTGTCCTATTAAACTCTTTTTATCTTAACCCACAAGTTGGGGTTTTTTCGTATTCTCTCGCTGATCCCACCTTGAGATGGGGGGGGGGGGAGGGCACGGCGAGTGAGTAGCTGCGTGGTGCTTAGTTGCTAGCTGGGGCTAAACCATGACCCACTCTGAAATCTGAAATGCTTAAATGTATGATTATTTTTATTTTTGACATTTTTGCCCCCCAGTAGTCTTCATGAAAAAAATTTTACTGTCATCACCAGGTGCCATGAAATAGGATTTACTGAACCTGTTTCTGGGTTCACAGAGCTAAACTATTCCTTTAATTCAAATTAAATAAACCACACTATTAATATTAAATATCATTGGACGGTATGAGAAACAGGAAATAATTTCAAGGAATAATTTAGATACCTTGTTAGAACTATGAAGTGCTGTTACTTCACTAGATAGGTATGCTTAAATTCTCTATAAAGTAAACTGATTTGGTGTTATAATAAATTTTGTCATGGCAAATTAAATGTACCATCTGGCATAATTATGTTATATATATTCTATATATTATATGTACCTGTCTCTTACTTGAGTACATCAGAGAGCTAGAGAATAAGAGCATATTAGGAGGTAAACCTGGTCACAATAGTTATGAGAGGGGTCTTCCTCACTGTAGTCACAGTTGGAAGGCTATCTCTGGAATAGAGATCAGGACTGATTTGGGAGAGCACTGAACAAGTTGGGAACTTGTCTTGGATCAATTTTTAATCAACTCTTCTGACTCTGGGACCTTGCTACACACATAACCTCAGAGCTTAGAATAGCGTGTGCAGGTGAAGATGGTGAATCACTGCAGGATCACATCGATGGAGATGATAGGTGGTAGAGTTGCCAACAGCAGAAATCTTCAAGAACAGGTTAGATGATATGGGTCAGGTACACAACTGGTATCGCAAACCCTGACTTGTGACAGGGGATATAGTGGGTTACCTCTCAGGATCCCACAGCGTTCTTCTGACCCCGCAGTGTGTTTTCGAGGTAGTAGAGTGACAGTCATGGGAACAGCTGGAATTTTTAGGAGAATGGCCATAGATTATTAATGTGTGCTTTCAGAGAAGCATTTTTCTCCATATTTAACTCAAGTAAACTTTTACAATGTTTATAATGTAAACATTTACTCAAGCAAACAATATAAACTGACAGTTTTACATTTTAAGAACTGAACAAAAGTTTTGGAGTCTTGATGGCCCCGAGCTCATAATTACAATATTAGATAAGTTCCTCAAAGGTGCTGAGAGCATCATAGAGCACATGTTGGTATTGCTGATGGTATTTGAAACCACACAGTCACAAAAAAAACCTGAAAGTGCCTACTTGTCTGGTTGAGGCTGCTGCGGCTACCTGTATATAGAGTCAGTTTGGAGTCAACTTTTTTGACCTTTCTGGGTGGTGGAGGTTAGTTTTGGTCAGACTGGTTGCAAGCAGACCGACCACAGAGCTAAAAGGCACTGGGTGGGCAAGGCACCTCATGACACCCATCACCATCAGTCCTTAAGTCTCTTGGATGAAAGCAGGGATTCCTTGTGTGGGGTGAGGATTGTCCATATGAAGCAGCAAGGGAGCTTGGTTTTAAGCATCAGGGGGAAGGACATGCAGCAGAAGGTGAGGAAGAAGACAGCACACTACTTTCTGAATGTGCACATGGCCTGGCACAAAACCAAGAGCTGCTGTTGCTAACTGATATTGTAAGATGCCTTTGGCAGTTGTGGGTGGAACCAAGTAAAACCACCACTGAAGGTGGGTGAATTTGGGATCCTTTGTATACATATTCAATATCTGTTGCTGATGAGCCCATCTAACTATAAAAATAATCTAATATACAAAAAATAATATAATGTATGAAAAAGAGCATTGCAGATGTTTAACAGGTCTGGCAAGACTGATGAAATCCTAACTTTTAATCTGAACAAGTAATGCAGTTTTTACAACAGTATTAAATAGGGTTTTGCATCGAATCCACTTTTTTCTAGAAGAGACTGTCTGACATGAATGATACCAAGTGAAATGTGAAGTTCATGCTCACAGATAGAATGGGTTTTTCTCCTTTTGCCGCTGATGCTATTTAAAGGTCACTTTCTGACACTAGGTTATCAGAGCCACAGCAGAGAAAGCACAGAAAACACAGATTGATCTGGCTTGTGTGGAAAGAAATTGCAAAGTTTACATTTCATTCCACTGAGGCTGAATTAAACATTTCTTACTTAAAAAAATATTACTTTTAGAGCATAACAACTATTAGCAGCCCTGACATTCTCAAGGATTTCTGTAACTTTTCTTCACTTTTAACACCTGTGCGGTAATACTCTCTCAGGAAAGAAAAATCCATGCTTATCTCCAAATTTGCTTGCAACTTTCTGTGTAATGTCTGATACAAACAGTTCTCGAGACAGTGTATCAGACCAAATAGACCCCGGGAAGGTTGTCATCCCATGAGCTCTTGCTCTTAACCCAAGAGGAGAGGAGTCACACTAGATTTGTGACAAAGCCTTCCTGTGTCCCCGTGGGAGTAAGAGTGGTGTTGCTGTTGAAGCTTGCTCCATAAATGCAAACTTGAGAGCTGTGGGCAGATCCGTGTCACACGGAATAAGGATAGTCCGGGACAGCCTTCGAAGAGGGAAAAAAAATACTGAGAAAAGTGCATATAGCTCACGATTTCTTCTTCATGTTGCTTTATGCATTTTAAAGGTTTTGTTGTTGTTGTTGTTGCTTTGTTTTGGGGTTCGGGTTTTTTTTGTGCTTTTCCAAGAAATCGTCCTAGCAGAAGCAAGAAAGTAACGGCCATGTTGCGATCGTGTGGATGAAACAGGACGCGGAGGTTGGGCGGTGGATTTGGCCGGGCTCCGGGGCAAGCCTCCGGCGGGGCTGTTCAGTGGCCCTGCCGTTTCCCTCCCGCCCCTCTCCTCCCCCGCATCCTCCCGCTGGTGTCAGGGCTGTGGGAGCTGCCGAGGCGGTCCTCCGACGCTGGGAAAACTTCCAATGCCCTTTTCAAACTCCGTCTATCGGCGCAGAGAGGAAAAAAATTAAAAATCAACAAAAACCTTACCCTTCCCAGAAAAGGAAGCGTGTCGCTTCTTTCTAGTGGCATTGCGCTCGCGGTCCTTTACTCAAACTTTCTGACACCCAACAGGCTACGGGGGAGCAGTGAGCAGGTGAGAAATGCAGTCCCTGACCAAACACAGAGGGGTTACAAAGAGGAGGACTGTAGTCTCGGCCCGGCTGGTGCCGCTCGTGGGCTCCCGCCCCGCGCGCGCACTCACCGCGACCGGGACCCTTACAGCCCCACCGTCGGACCCGCCCACTGCTCGCTGCCGATGCCCGCGGCCCACCGCCGGCGCCAGGTTCCCGCCCCCGCACGGCGTTCATTGGCCACGCTCCGCCCGCCACCGCCCCGCCGCGCGGAGGGAGGTGCCAGCGTCGTCCCTGGGCCGTCGCCGCCGCGGTCGGAACGGGGCCGCAGTGGAGCTGTAGCTAGAGCGGAGCAGTGGCCGGAGGAGCGCGGCTTGACGCGGCACGGCAGGCGTGCAGCGGCGGCGACACGGACTTGTCCATCTGGCCGAGGAGAGCGAACCGACGCCTGCGAGCCCGGCTCCTGGGCAGGGGAGGACAGGGTGAAAGAAAAACAAACTAAACGCCAAACAACCCCCAGCGTCTGCATCCACCTGATTTTTATTTTTTGCTTTAATTATTTCGAAGAAAAAAATCTACCGTGTTTTTGGCAATTTGTGCCGCGTGTGCAGTGTTTTCCGCACACCTCTGACAAACAAAGGAAAAGGGGGAGGGGGACTGCGTTTCGCAGAAGACATGCGTTCAGTCAGGAAGAGGTGGACTGTGTGCACGATAAGTCTCCTTCTTATCTTTTATAAGACGAAAGAAATAGCGCGGACCGAGGAGCGCCAGGAGGCACCGCTCGCCAGGTAACTGCAGTGCACCGCGCCGGGAGGGCTGCCTGAAGGGGCGGCGGGGCGATGTCTCTGCCTGAGGTCCTCTCCGCGGCCCCAGCCGCGTCGTCAGGTCCCGACGCCCCTCGGGCCATGACCCGCTCCCTTGTAGTGCAGCCGCAACTTGGCGCTCTCGCTGGTCGGCGCAGGGAAGAGCGGGGGCACCGCTGCCGGACGGATTACGAGCGGGTTTGGCTAGCGGAGCTCAGCGGCTGCGGGCTGGGGACGAGGGGAAGGGTCAGGAAGTTGCCCGCTGCCAGGGTTGCGGCTGGTGCTGCTAGCCCACCAACCCCAGTAATAGGGCGCTCCGGGTTAAGTTCATGTGGCCCCGGCTGTTCCCCGAGGGCCAGTGTGGCTGGAGGTGGTGGTGCCGGAGCGCGTTGTGCCTCGTTTCCTGCTTTGGGAGCCCTTGCGAGGTGAGCGTGCCGGGGTGCGCGGCCGCTGGCAGCTCTGGGTCGCCGCTGTCTCCGTCCTTGAAGTTTGCCTGGGACCTGTGCTCCTTCGATGCTCCTTGGGGATTCTTGCTCTGAGAGTGTGCGGGACATCCACCTTAGCTCCCGAGGCTCCTCCACTGGGAGCTCTAGTCCTTCGCTGAGACCCTCTATTAGATATTTTCCCTCTTCTGCCTGTCTTCGGTTGAAAATAAAAGGCGAAAACTCCCTTGCCATTTTTCTGTTTGCACCTCAGCTTTCTCTTTGTGTTTGTGTACGTGCATGCCTGTATTCCTCATTTTTCTTCCAACTTGCAGCCATCCTGCAAAGATGTTGGGTTTTCAGCCAAGCCTGTTTCTCCTTGGAGGGGTATAATTTTTTGTGGTGGCTTAGTGAAATCAGCAAGGGCGGGCAAGGGGCTTACAATTTCTGTGTGCTTGTGCAAATCGACTGGGGGGAGCCTCATTCACAGCAGATTTTCGTCATTTGATGTAAGCCCTTACCTTAATTTGAGGAGGAAGCATAAGGACGTTGTAAGTGCTCGTACGGGCATGGAGGAAGCTGGGGCAATTACAATTTACTTAGTCCCCCCTTCGCCCCCGTGATCCCCAGAGTTAAAGGCAGAAACTACATCCCTCTTCCTCGGCCCTTGCACAGGCAGACCGGCGCGAGAGCGGGGTGCTGGCAGCTGGATGCAACTGGGCACAGCTGGGCGGCAGGGGCCCCGGCACCTCGCGGGAGCAGGGGATGGCCTCGCCTGTGTGCGTGCATGGTTAATGATGTGATGTTTGCATCCCTTGGTATTAAAAGATTGTCACAACTAGATAGTAACTTTCCCTCTTATTCAGTAAGCCCAGTTTCTGTCACTATGCTGTGGTATCTGTATACTTACAAGATGTACAGAAGTTTAAAATTTTGGGGTTGTAGGTATGCAAAAATACATGTGAAAACGAATGTGTGAGGTGAAATCAGCATTAAAGATACCCATGTTTCTTAATAAGTACTCTTTCCAGTCAGACTAGAGGTAGCTGCTAAAATTATTCAGAAATTAGTCACTAGGTAGAATCCATATATGTTTTAATAAAAAAATCCCCCTCCAGCTTATGATACATTGTTTGACACAGTTTAAAAGGTACTAAAATGAACTGATGATTTAATATTAAACGAAAGAAAATAAATATATTTAGTCATAAATATATATGTCCTTAGCAACACTTTAAAATATAGATATAATGCACTTCTGCAAGGTCATTTAGTGGTATCTCTACTTCTTTGCTGTCAGTGACATTTCTTGTGCAGTATGGTGCTACTGACTTTGGCTAAAGTTATTGGAATATCGTTTCTTTCCCAACCTGTCATCTCATTCATTACTGTATAAAGCAGGAAGGAAAACCCCTAAATGTAATACTAGTATCTGCTGCCACTGTTGATGTTACACTTGCCTTGCTCCTGAAGGAAGGGCTCATACCATTTCGTTTACTTTTGACTGGCCACATGGGCAAGCAAAGTCAGTTTTCCATGGGATATTTTACTTCCAGAAGTACCAATAATGGAGAACTGTGAATGCACAAGGTGGCCTATTTTATGGTTATTAGTGACACTACAGGTAAATTCTAGATGTTCCAATATGGGCTATATGCAATTCCAAAGTATGTCATAAACCTTAAATCATCTGTGTTCTCCTAGGAAACTTTTCTAGGAGAGTAATTGCAAAAGCATGCCTTTCTCTATCTACACAGTAATGTTCCTTTAAAGGTTAAGCAACTAATGAGACAAGCATATTATGTGGAATGCAGTGTTTCTTAAACTGTTTTCTACTGATACGGAATATCGTTGAAGACATTTATATTTAATGAACTGTCTTCAGGAGAAGAGTCTTATTATATTGGTCTGATTGGTCACCAAGGTAAGGTAATTCATTTGACAGCCACACATTGCTGTCATACTACAGCACCTGTTTCATTTATATCAGAGAGGATTTGCAGTGATTCTAGACGATATAGAGTAGCCCAAATTTATTTCACAGTTGTTTACACAATGAAGACTTTTTGGAGTAAATTTAGCTTTTTATTGTGTCCATTTAATATTGTTTTAAATGAAAATTAAATAAAACAATACCAACAAAAGGGAGAGGAACATGTAAGTGGACATCTTTGTGTTCATAGTAGAACTTTAACAGAAAGTGCCTATGACCTTCCTCTAGCTCATGAGAACAAAATCTAACATTGTTTTACTGTACAATCTGTATAGCTCACTGCAGATGTAAACTGTGAATACAGAAGACTACCACATTTCAAATGCTATGGTGCTTTAGCTGTTGGCAACATATTTTGTTGCAAAGTTTTGTCACGTGTCGCTGTTAAAATGTCTGCTGGATGATGTTTAACCCAGCATAAACCGGAGACATCTCTGAAGTACTTTTAGACTGAGTACTTTACCTGGGTGTATTTTGGTAACTTTCCTTTCGACACATACACTCTATGCATCTAGAAAATATATGCAGGAAAATATGTGTAATAAATATATTTACAGACATTATGGAAAATGTTTAGGGAATAAAACATTTTAAAATAGCAAAAAGAATTAATTACATTCTGGTTATTGAATTTAGGGACTTTTGCAGCGTTCTCCAATGCCCTCAAGTTAGCATGATGTGGATAATTTGCATATAGATCTTGTACCTACACGATTGCTTAAAGTTGTAGGTTTTTCAATAGGTGGCAGTCTTACCTATGAGTCAGTGCAATGTCAAGTGCTGCAGCATGTTGGCATCGAGGGAACAATGAGGGATAAGCGTTGCTAGTAATGCTGGGTTGTTTTTGAAGAAGTGTGTAATAGAGATTTACTAGTTACAGGGGCTTTTGCAATCATAGCACTTTTTGCAAATGACTATATTTTACCAGTTTTGTTGATTTAGCTTAATTAATGTCCCATTGCAGGTTAGTTTCAGTTTAGTCTGCTATGTACTTTACCAAATATTAATGCTTTTTATATATATACATACAGCAGTAATGTTGCTGTAGCTCTTACTAAGGGCCAGGATCCCACTGTTTTAAGAACTTACAGCCACAGGAAAACAAGAGTCAGTGATCCCCTAGAAAGCTTACAGTTTCACTTTTTTCCATTTTGTTGTCTGAATGGCCAGTTGCCAAAAGTTCTATTTGAAAGCTAAATGAAGTTATTGTTATTGGCAGTATTTCAGAGCACACTTATTTAACAGATAAAGAAATTTCTGTATATTACTGCTATATGTACTCCCGAGATACAAGACATTCTCCATGGTAGATCCAGCAACTTTGATACGTTTATGATTAACAGCTATGTTTAAACTCAGCTGAATGTTGCTCTGGCACCTAAATGGAAACAGTATGGAAGATAGTGGAAACATCTTGGAGTTCTTTATCTCCAAACAGTATGGAGATAAAAACAGATTTTAGACCTAACACCTGAAGTTGTGCTTGCAGTTTTTTAGCTTCTCTGTCACATTTATGTGACCCTGTTGGCTAATAACATTGCAGCTGGTAACATTATGATACCTCATTAGATGTTCAGGGGTCATCACCCACAGCTTACTATATTATACCTGAACCCTGTCAGGTTGGATGGGGCCCTGTGCAACCTGATCTACTTGAAGATGTCCCTGCTCATTGTGGGGGCGTTGGACTAGATGACCTTTAAAGGTCCCTTCCAACCCAAAGATTCTATGATTCTATGAATAGGAGGCAAAGGGAGTCTATTAGGCCATTATTGTAGGACATGCCAATTGCTGGGTGAAGGCTTGAAAGTTAACACTTAATTCTTACTTTAGTACTGGAAATTTGGAACATTTGGAAGTGCAGAAACTGCCTCACAAACACACTGAAGTTTGGTGCAGGTTCACAATTTGGAATTCATTTGTAATTTTTGTTACATGTATTTCATTATGAACATATTTAAAATCGTAAATTGCATATTCAAGTATGAAATAATGGGTCTCCCATAGTTTTCTCACAGGTACAGTTTATTTGCTTCTTTTTGTGTGAATAAAAGAAAGTATCACTGGTGCTTGTGATGTAAACTACTTAAAACTAGAGTTAGCCTTGATGTAATTGTGTCTTTTCTATATTGCATTGCAGAGATGGTGAACTGAGTTTGAGTAGATCAATGATCAATAGCTCTGATAAGATAATTCGAAAGGGTGGCTCCTCAATCTTCCAGCATCCTGTAGAAGGTTGGAAAATCAATTCTTCTTTGGTACTGGAAATAAGGTGAGTGTCTTAAATAAAAAGCAGTTCCTTTCATACTACCTGTAATTCTTTTATTTTCAGATTGCCTATAATTCTTTTGGTCTGGAAAATAGTGATTTGATTTATGGTTGCAGGTGGATGTTTTATAACTGTACATATTTAGGGTTTAGTGTTAAATGCAACTAAATTACATTAGACTCCAAAGTCAAGGCATCCAGCATAAGAATAAATAAAATGTTTTCATTGATCTGCGTCAGTCAGATCCATGCAGTCAGTATCTACATTACGCATGTTCACATTTGAGTTGGTTGTCTAGAACTCTCACAGTCAGTGGTGAGAAGCTGGTACTTTTCAGACATGATTTTGTCTCATCCTAAAGGTCTGAAATAGAACAGATGGAAGTACCCTGAACATACAATTTTTCTTCCTTAACTACAAAGGGAGATTAGGCAGACAACTTAGATGTGGGAGTCAAGAGTGAGGACGTTAGGTGCTGCGAATCCAGCCCTGACTGTGGTTCATTCGAGTCAACAAGATCAGGTTTTGACAATACCCATATCTTACGCAGTTTTCTTTCCTGAAGTCAGAGAGGCCAAAAAGAACCTTATGCTCATGCTGAGGGGGGAAACAGAGTAGCAGAGTTAAAGTCAGTGATAATTCTGATGTGTCTTAGTAGTTACAGTGGGCCTGCTCACCTCGGGGCCCGAGACAAGAGAAAGCAGAAGCCTCTTAGTGTGTTGTATTGTCATTGTATCTTCCTTTTCTTAAGCAGGAAAAGATTAAGTGAGAGAACTGTATGGAGCATGGGTTGGCAGTGTGGAAGTCTAGGAGTGTCACATTCTGTGAAAAATGATAGAAAATAATTTTTAGCAGCAATCACATAACAGACTAGACTTGATTTTCTGAATATCGAGATTTTGAATAGGAATTTGATCTAATTAAAATCTGGTTTCTATGTGATTTCCCTTTCTAGCTTTTTCTTTCTAAAGGAACAGCTTACAAAACACTTAAATAGGCAATGTTTCCATGTACGAAAGCATGGCTTCTCAGAATGAAGAACTTAGGGGTTTTTTTAATGACAGTTATTTTATGTCCCTAATTATAAAAGATGCAGAAAATATGGATAGCTCAGAAATGTACGAAGCTTTAATAAAGGATTGATGTTCTGGAAGTCTTATGCCATGATGGACATACTGGAGCCCTGCTACAAATGCTGAGGAACAGCTTCAGGGATAGAAAGAGTGGCAGGATTTGGGTATGCATTATTAATACCTGGGAGCCTGTAGCTATGTCTCAGCTGCCTGGCAAGTGCTCTCTGGAGCTCTGTGCAGTCCCCACTCCCTGTCTTTCTAGACTAAGGGACCCTCCTGCACTCAGCTGCTTCCCAGGCACCTGGGTTTCGTACTAGTGAAGACCTGGTGTTGCCCTAAAATGCAACTGAGATACAGCTTAGGAATGGAGTTTCTTCCAGGACTGTCTGTTCAGATGCAGCCTGTTTGTCCAGTGTGTGGTTGTTCTGTAAAGGCTAAGTTCTCCTCCAAGATAATCTAGGAAAGATAAGCAGATTTTCTATGTCAGTAACAGTATTTAAAATTTATATGTGTATAATTGACAGTTTGAGTTGGAGAAATATTGAATAACTTCAGAATAATACTGTTGAAATTTCAAATCATAGGTTATGTTTAACAATTAGGAGAAAAAGGCACACTGTTTTACTTGTGAAGTAAACTGATTTGGAAGCCGTCGAGTGACTATAAGTAGAGACAGATAACTCTTTCCAGTCATTTTGTTGAAAAAGTAAGTGTCATATTTCAGAACCATTTAAAACCAGTACACCTTGCTGCTCAAGCCAAACAAGAAACAAGTAAAAGTATTACAGTAACTTTTGGATTAAAATTAAGAGAGAAAATTAAGCTGGGGTTATGCTCATTTTTCACTTGTTTCAAAAGCAAAATACATCATTCAGGCAAGAGGTAAAACAGTAGAGAACGCTTTAGATATTTTTAAGCCTGTTACTACATGTGTATCATCTCAATCTACTAAAATCACAAGTTTCAAAATCAGTTTTTTCCTTACTGTTGGCCGGATGTGGAAACTTCTCTCATTTTATAAATTACTAATGTGCTCTTAAGAAGCATTACGATGTGATTATGTAGTGTTTTTTAAAAAAATTGTACAGTGGAGGATTTTTTTAATCTCAATAGTACAGTGAAGAAAAACATGCATCTTGTACACTGGTTTAAGCAGTAAAGGTTTCAGTTTATCAGCATAAAGATTTTCTGTACAGTAGAGAGCATAAAGCTGAGGATATTTAGATGTCTATATTGCTAGTCATGTTTTGAGATGAAATAGCTATCATCATGAACACTGGAGCAGAAAGCAGGTGTTTTCACTGAACCAGTTAAAGAGTTTAGGCTAAATGTGACTTAGGGCTGAAATTTGACATAAATTTGACAAAAAAAAGGAATCAGTGCTACCAGCCAGTTGTATTCTTTCCAGAAATCCTCCTTGCTAATGTGTATAGTGCATTCAGTTATGGTACTCACCAGTGAGAGAGGGAAGTTTGGCATGCTTTTCCCTGAGGAAGCCACATGCAGCCACTAGTGATGTGTGTTCCACCCTGACACTGAATAAACATTGTGCATTCTTCTTTCACTTTTATAGGCGGTTTGCTCTACACTTTTTTTCCCTGCTATAGCAGTAAGAAGCATCTTAGCCATAAATATTTTTACACTTATGGACCTATCAGGACTAACTTCAAATGTGTCTAGCAATCTCGTAGTGTGTTCTTATGGTTAAACTAACTGTTCAGCCCTCCAAAGTATGTTACATGTACTATGTAGATCGTGAAGATGATTCATACTCTATTATTGCAACTGTTAATGTGAACATGGTGGTCTTGTGGTGTGAGGTTGACCATAGTAAAAAAGGGTAAGAAAGACACAAAAAAAAAGCTAGTGCCTGTTGAATAATGTCTAAAACATTATCAGTTCTTAGCAGTGGAGAACTAATTTGTGAAAGCATTACTGTACAGCATAAAGATATTTCATAAAACTTACAATCACCCATACATGGCAGCTGCTTTTGTGTCTTATATCAGTTGACACTGGCAATTTTTAAATGCAGAAAATATTTGATAGCAAGCTTTACTTTGTGCGAGGACTGTTGATCAATGGTATGTCTATACCTAGTTGGCTGACAGCTGGAGTATTATGCTTTGCTGTTTGCTTTGTTGACCATGGGCGTAATCCCTGGCCATCTTATTTTTGCTCAGGTTAGTGACCAGTCTATCAGCCTGAAGGGTCCTATGAATTCTTGGCAAGGCCAGGCTCAGATAGGAGTCAATGAGTGAAAAAGCTCCTTTATCAGGACCTCATGGGAGGATGAAAATCTTCCAATGGAATTCTGGTGTCACAAGATGGTCTCTGGGATTTTTGAGCCAGAAGAGGCAGTTAAGGGAGTGTAGAAGCTCCTTCAAGAGGGCAGCAGCCCTTTGGGCATGTTGAGCAGGCGTTAAAAGAAAGAGTTAGACTTTCTGTGATTGAGGTGTAAATGATGGTTATTATTAATTACTTGAGACTGTAGCAAATTTGCTGCCTTGCCAATCATGATTGGTCTAGTGGGAGAGTGATTTTTTCCAACTAATGTTACCTTCTGATTGCTGACAACTTCTTTGAAGAGTAATTAGTAATTTGTGTGCCAAAGGAAAAAAGACTGTTTGCTTGGCTCTCCTTCAGTCTGAATGATTTCAGTCATGAAGAAGAGAGAGAGAGAGAATCCACTGTCTGCAAGGTTTTCTGTATTAAGTCCTTTCTAACTCTGTGTAGCAATGTGAAGGTTTTCCAGTTACGGAAGTTAGGAAATTTCAGTTGTATTGAAGGCCATACTTCCAGAAAGGAGAGATGTGGTTGACTTGGTACAAACCTATCTGGGGAAGCCTTCCACGTGGGACTGATGCCAGCACATCAAGTGGCCTGTGTGAAATGAACTACAGTCTGACGTCTAAGCATGTGACTTTCTTCTTCCATTTACTTTTTATTAAATGTGGGCATTTATGTTGGAAGGAGCAGATGAAGGTTTTGAATTGCAGGAAGGCAAGATGAAAAAAAGTGTGTCAAGGTTGTATTCATCTCTTTACAATGTAACAGAGAGCTCGATGAGTGGAAATTTCCTGTCAGAAAAGTGTGAGAACTTGTAAGATGTTAACAAGCATCATAAAAAAAAGTGCAACTTCCTCCTTAGGAAGGTTCCGATTATTAGCATTTTATATCTTTCAAGTTAATATGAAACATCATGATAGGTCCCTGAAGTGCAAGCAGTAAATACTGAGCTGGCAATGGAGCATTACAATTGCTCTGAAGCTTTTGGAGCAACATTTTGGGGCCAGTTGCGCTCTTTCTTTCAGATCTTCTGTGTCTTAAAACATGCAAACTCAGGTTCTCTAGTCTGGTTTAGTCGTAATAAGCTGTAAGGGTTTTTTGCCTCCTTTGACCCTTACCTCAACTGAAAAGTCAGTCTTCACTATCAGCTGGGGTGATTAAGTCCTATCTTTTGACTCTAACTTACTTAACTTCATAAAAAGCTGACATATGGCTGGCCTTCATATGGTAAGCAGTAGTTGGGTCATGCTCTATTTAAAAGCCCTCTTTTCCTTTTGCATGCTCACTGAAGATTTGTGCCCAATTAGTATATGCTTCAGCTACTGTCTGGTCAAGGGAGATGGGTGCCCTGAAGGACATGAGGAGGGCTAGAATGGGGATAGAGCCAGACAACAACTTGCCATAATATGACATTTCTGTTTGTGTGGTCCTCCATGGGCTGGGGAATGGCAGGAACCTTTCCATGGTTAGTTGCAGTTGGGCGTGTTCTTAACAAATCCAAATCGGGGGTTGGATTAGATGACCTTTAAAGTCTCTTTCCAGCCCAAACTATTCCATGATTCTATGATTCTAAATGCTGCTTTCCTTGAAGAGGTTTTCTTAAAACTCCCTTTCAGTCAGACTAAAGTCAAACCCAACATAGGTGCAAACACTTTCAGTCCCCACTGCCTCCTCAGGAGGCCAACAGGAACTGTAGCTGTAGCCAACTTCTAGGGCAGACTGTGACCTTGTGTTACCTCACAGTTCATTCTTGTTTTGTTCTCTTTTGTTTTTTGATTGAACTAACTTAGCTGGCAAAAAGTACACTTTACCTAGGTCACAGTCGTTGCTGATCTCAAAAGGCTGAGAGCCATCTTCTGCCTTCCAACTGGGGAGTGTGAAGCACCATCAGGACTTGCTAGGGTTAGAAAATTAAGTTTTTTAAAGGATCTGTCTGAATCAGTCAGAGAAAGTCTGCAGGAGAGCAACAAGAGGGGTCAGAGATCTACAACACATGACCTGTCCAATTAAAAAACCCAGAGCTTAAAAAAAAGTTGCATGGCTACTTAGCCTCAGGTAAATGAAGGCTATTGCCAAGAGTAGGGAATAGTCTGTCCTCCCCAGGCAAGGTATAAGGAAAAAGAACAGGCTTCAGTTGCTGTGGGAAGGATCTGAGCTCGCACAAGGAGTGTTGTGCTGCTGGTAAGGCTAGGGAAGCACTGACGTAGACTACGTGGGGAGTTTGCTGAGTACCCACCACAGGATGTTGTTAGGAATATATTAGATAAACATTGGCTGGGGTTGATGTCAAGGCATATCTTCATTGGAGGCAGAGTGTGGACTAGGTAATCACTTACAGAATCACACAGAATCACAGAATCACTAGGTTGGAAAGGACCTTCAAGATCATCAAGTCCAACCATTAATCCAGCGCCACCATGTTCCCTAAACCATGTCCTGAAGCACCACATCCACAGGTTTTTTGAACATTTCCAGAGATGGCGACTCCACCACCTCCCTGGGCAGCCTGTTCCAATGCCTGACCACCCTCTCAGTGAAGAAATTTTTCCTAATATCCAATCTAAACCTCCCCTGGCGCAACTTGAGGCCATTTCCTCTTGTCCTATCACTAGTTACTTGGGAGAAGAGACCAACACCCTCGTCGCCACAACCCCCTTTCAGGTAGTTGTAGAGAGCGATAAGGTCTCCTCTCAGTCTCCTCTTCTCCAGACTAAACAACCCCAGTTCCCTCAGCCGCTCCTCATAAGACTTGTGCTCCAGACCCCTCACCAGCTTCGTTGCCCTTCTCTGGACACGCTCCAGCACCTCAACATCCTTCTTGTAGTGAGGGACCCAAAACTGAACACAGTATTCAAGGTGTGGCCTCACCAGTGCCGAGTACAGGGGCACAATCACTTCCCTGCTCCTGCTGGCCACACTACTCCTGATACAGGCCAGCACGCTGTTGGCCTTCTTGGCCACCTGGGCATACTGCTGGCTCATGTTCAGCCGGCTGTCAACCAGCACCCCCAGGTCCCTTTCCGCCGGGCTGCTCTCTAGCCACTCTTCCCCAAGCCTGTAGCATTGCATGGGGTTGTTGTGGCCAAGTGCAGGACCCTGCACTTGGCCTTACTAAACCTCATACAGTTGGCCTCTGCCCATAGATCCAGCCTGTCCAGATCCCTCTGCAGAGCCCTCCTACCCTCCAGCAGATCAACACTCCCACTCAACTTGGTGTCATCTGCAAACTTACTGAGGGAGCACTTGATTCCCTCATCCAGATCATCAATAAAGATATTGAACAAGACCGGCCCCAGAACCGAGCCCTGGGGAACACCACTTGTGACTGGCCGCCAGCCGGATTTACGCCGTTCACCACAACTCTCTGGGCTCGGCCATCCAGCCAGTTCCTCACCCAGCGAAGAGTAAACCTGTCTAAGCCACGAGCCGCCAGCTTCTCCAGGAGAATGCTGTGGGAGACGCTGTCAAAGGCTTTACAAAAGTCCAGGTAGACAACATCCACAGTCTTTCCCTCATCCACTAGGCGGGTCACCTGGTCATAGAAGGAGATCAGGTTGGTCAAGCAGGACCTGCCTTTCATGAACCCATGCTGGCTGGGCCTGATCCCTTGGTTGTCCTGCAGGTGCCTTGTGAGCACTCTCAAGACCAACCGCTCCATAATCTTCCCCGGTACAGAGGTCAGGCTGACAGGCCTGTAGTTCCCAGGATCCTCCTTCCAGCCTTTCTTCTAGATGGGCGTCACATTGGCAAGCCTCCAGTCTTCTGGGACCTCCCCTGTTAACCAGGACTGCTGATAAATGATGGAGAGTGGCTTGGCAAGCTCCTCCGCCAGCTCTCTCAGTACTCTCGGGTGGATCCCATCAGGTCCCATAGACTTGGGGGTGTCCAGGTGGTTTAGTCTGCCCTTGACTGCTTCCTCCTGGATTATGAGGAGTACATTGTGCTCTCCATCCCCATCTTCCAGCTCAGGGGGCTGAATACCCTGTGGATACCTGGACTGGCTATTAAAGACTGAGGCAAAGAAGGCATTAAGTACCTCAGCCTTGTCCTCGTCCTTGAAGACAATGTTCCCCGCCATATCCAGTAGGGGATGGAGATTCTCCTTGCCTCTCTTTTTGTTGTTAATATATTTGTAAAAACATTTTTTATTATCCTTTACGACTGTAGCCAGACTGAGCTCTAGCTGGGCTTTTGCCTTTCTAATTTTGTCCCTGCTTGACCTAACAAGATCCTTGTACTCTTCGTGAGTTGCTTGCCCCTTCTTCCAGAGATGATAAACTCTCCTCTTTTCCCTGAGTCCCAGCAAAATCTCCCTGTTCAGCCAGACCGGTCGCCTTCCCCGCCAGCTCTTCTTACGGCACATGGGGACCGCCTGCTCCTGCGCCTTTAAGATTTCCTTCTTGAAGGCTGTCCAGCCTTCCTGGACCCCTTTGTCCTTCAGGACTGTCTCCCAAGGGACTCTCTCAACCAGTGACCTGAACAGGCCAAAGTCTGCCCTCCGGAAGTCCATGATAGCAGTTTTGCTGACCCCTGTCCTTTGCTCACAACTGAGAATTCTATCATGTCGTGGTTGCTAAGCCCAAGATGGCCTCCAACCACCATATCTCTCACCAGTCCTTCTTTGTTTGTAAACAGCAGGTCCAGTAAGGCAACTCCCCTGGTGGGCTCACTCACGAGCTGCATCAGGAAGTTATCCTCTACACACTCCAGGAACCTCCTAGACTGTTTCCTCTCTGCCGTGTTGTACTTCCAGCAGATGTCCGGTAGGTTGAAGTCCCCCACAAGAACAAGGGCCAGTGAATGCGAGACCTCCGCCAGTCGCTTATAGAATGTCTCATCTGTGTCTTCATCCTGGTTGGGTGGTCTGTAACAGACTCCCAGCAGGATATCTGCCTCATTGGCCTTCCCCCTCATCCTTACCCACAAGCACTCTACTTGGTCTTCACAATCTTCGATTTCTATGCAATCAAAACACTCCCTAACATACAGAGCCACCCCACCGCCTCTCCTTCCCTGCCTATCCCTTCAGAAGAGCTTATAGCCATCCATTGCAGCACTCCAGTCACGAGAAGCATCCCACCATGTTTCTGTGATGGCAACTACGTCATAGCTGTCGCGCTGCACAATGGCTTCCAGCTCTTCCTGTTTGGTGCCCATGCTGTGTGCATTGGTGTAGATGCACCTGAGCTGGGCTATCAATTTCAACTCTGGCACGTTGAACCTACCCCTACGTTCAACTCTAGTGAGCCCGGTTTTATCCCCTCCTCCCTCCAAATCTAGTTTAAAGCCCTCACAATGAGGCCTGCGAGCTCATGAGCAAGAATTCTTTTGCCCCTCGGCGTCAGTTGCACTCCATCAGCTGCGAGGAGGCCCGGTGCCGTGTAAACCGCCCCGTAGTCAAAAAACCCAAAATTCTGACAACGGCACCAGCCCCTAAGCCACGTGTTGATCAGGTGTGCTTTCCTGTTCCTTTCAGCGTTCTTCCCTGTCACTGAAGGGATTGACGAAAACACCACCTGTGCTCCCACTCCATCGACCAGTCGCCCCAGTGCTCTCAAGTCCTTTTTGACTGCCTTGGGGCTTCTTAGTGCAACCTCGTCATTGCCAACCTGCATGACCAACAGTGGGTAGTAATCAGTGGGCCGAACCAGACCAGGGAGTCTCCTGGTGACGTCTCTCACCCAGGCCCCGGGGAGGCAGCAGACTTCCCTGTGAGTTGGGTCTGGTCGACATATTGGGCCCTCTGTAAGCCTCAGAAGGGAGTCGCCTACAACAATCACCCTCCTTTTTTCCTTAACAGAGGACGTCTTGATGCATGGGACTGGTTGACTCACCCTAGGCACCCCCTTGGACGGACCTTCATCAGGGTCCTCATGTTCCTGTCCCTCACGTTCCAGAGCCCCATACCTGTTGTGTAAGGGCAGCTGGGACGGTGAGGGAGGCCCAGAGGGAATTCGCCAACCTCTCCGAGGAGAGACCTGCTTCCATTTCCCTTCATCTCTTAGGTCCTCTCCTTCTGCCCAGCAGCAAGAGGACAGGGGATCCCCTGCTGCTTGTGGAGCCTCCACCAGCTGCCCCTGCTTCAGGGATGGCCAGGTGCGGCTCCACCTACCTCTCTCTCTTGCACACTCCCTAATGCTCCTCAGCCTCTCCACTTCCTCTTTCAGCTCTGCCACCAGGCTGAGCAGGTTGCTCACCTGGTCGCACCGCACGCAGGTAGTGTCCCCCTCGGTCTCTGGAACAACCGACAGGCTCAGGCACTCTTTACAGCTGGATACTTGGACAGCCGCGTGCCTGAGCAGGAGCTCCGTCTGTGTTGCCACATTCTTTCTGGCCCCGGTTTTCAGCCGAGTGGTGACCATGGCTGAGCCTCCTCTGGGAAGACGATGGCCACTTGTACTGTACCCCGCCCGCACACCTTCCCTGCACGCCCTGCCCGCGCGAACTGACGCGCCGCGCTCCGGGTCGCTCGCGCTCCCGGGGCCTGCTCTTGTAGGCGAGGGGTTTCGGCCGCCGCCGCCCTGGGCCCCGCCCACGCTGAGTCAGAGCTTCCGCTCGCTCGTTAGGAGCGCGCTCCGCCGGCCGGGGGTGGGGTGGGGAAGCTGGGGCACTCTTTCGCTCCCTGTGCTGCCGCCTTCGCGGTTTGGCCGCTTCGGGAAGGGTCCCCCGGCACGATCCTTTGCTCCGTAGCCCTTCGCCTCAGTGGCTTCCACTTAGTCCATCTTTGTTTCCATAATATGCTTGCTGGTGAGCTAGCTCAGCTTCCTGAGTACTGAGGATGCACTTCAGGGGCTTCCCCTCACAGTTGGGATCCAGAGAAGTCCAGATGCCCCAGCAGTGAGGCTTTCTGGCACTGCCTCACTTGAAAGAAGTGATTTTACCAGGAAAAGTGTTGGAGGTCATATTTCAGTGTCCTTGACAATGTCTAAAAATATACATTTATTTGTAATCTTAAAAGTCAAATGTTGAAGTGAGTTATTTTGTTTCCTTAATCCACACAATTCTGAGGCAGATGAAGGAGAGTTTGCCATTATATAATAGTTGTGTAGTACAAAGACTACAGTACAAAATAAAACCATAAAAATGCACGTAGAAAAGTGTCACCATGTTGCCCCAGAGCAATATATATTTGTATCATTTGGAAAGCTGTTCAGAGACAATGCTATTTGTTACATGTACTTTATCAGATAACTGGGCGTTGTAGTTGGTATTTAAATGTTATGAACATCTGTTTCTGATTATCAAAGAACAACCCTAGGTCAACCACAGATTGTGACACCATGTTTCTGTGAGTCATGTAAACATATTGCAAACAGCTGCTTGGCTTCAGACAAGAGCAAGCCACATCTGCCTCACCTGCCCACAAAGGGCTCAGGCCACACCTCAGATACAGTTTTACTCATCAAAACAAAACTTGAAGACCACCTCAAAAATAAAACTGTTTCTTTATACTTTTTAGCTTAAGGTTGCAGAACACCTTTGCTTCACGATTTATTAAAACCATGCTAGTTTTTTCCTTCCTCTAACTGAGCTTACTTTTTGAATTTTATATGCAGCTGGATGTGGATTAGCACTTCTTTTAAACTAATTTGTCATGTCAGTTTAATCAGAATAACCTTGTTGTGCTATTTTCAGTGTGTTTTGTGGGACAAAAAGAACAAGAGATTTAAACAAATTCTTATTATTAACCAGCATCAAGACTGACTGAGACACTCATGTATGTACTTTCAGGTTTTGTCATATTCCTTTTGTAAATTTTTTTTTTCTCTTAGCTTTTATGTGAAAATGGGAAGTACTACTATCCCCATGGTGCAGATGAGTCAGCAGCACAGAGGAACTTAAAACAATAGCATGAACTCTGCATTCTTAATCTTATTTCTTTCAGTATTAAAAGATACAGTCAGATGAATCAATTAAAATATTTTAATGTTAGCATTACTATACATCTCTTTTACAAGGATTCTTATGTGTACTGTAATACCTGTGCATACACTTAATTGAATATGCTACTGACAACTTCAGATAAGAAAACATTTTTAAATATGCGAGAAGATACTAAGATGGAGTGACTGTTGTCCATCTCAAAATTTTATCGAAAAATAAATTCCTTAGTCATTTTGGAGATTTCAGCTCTGTTAAATAAATGGTTGATCATCTGAATCTAATTCAGGTCCACTTGAAACCCTTTGGAGGACTTCAGTGAGCATATGTAAGCACATAGATAGGTAAATAAGCTTTGACTGTAAGTAACCAAATTAATAATGGAAACTAAGGTGCTTTTATTTTTTTGGCACTGTTAGCATAACTTCACTGCCTTCCTCCTATGGTTTAAAACAATACACAAGATACTCTATTCGTGCACAAATGTTGCCACTTGTTTGCTAGCAAAAATGGTATTAGGCCCATTCATTCTAGGTATCAGGGATGGGTGCTTTAAATTACTAAAGTGAATCTTCTGTTGATCACGTGACTTTTTTTAGTGAGAGCCCTAGGTTTCTCTACATTTCACGTAACTTCTTTTGCTTTTTGAGACACATTTGCAGTCACCATTTCTCTCATCAGAGCGTGAGAGAAGTGAGTGTCTGGATAGCTTGGCTGATGCTATTGATAACATTTGATGAATTAATCTTGTTCTTTACAGCCACAGCTGTGGTACCTCTGTTCTTAGGTAATGAAGAACTTTAGTTGTTTTTAATGCTGCTCGACTGGGCAATTCCTTCTTTCTTGCTCTTTTTCGTTTTGTAGCAATTTATGTATCTGTTGCAAAATACCCACAAAATGGAAGCTTGTCAAAGCTGTGGAGATTTTAAGTCCATTCAACTTACAGGCTAAAGTGGAGATTTCATCTTCCCTTTACAGAAGTACCTTGCCTGGCCTTACCAAAAGCTTTAGACACTCAGGATTTTAACATTGTCTGTTCTGCTCTGTTATTCTGAATCCCTCATATGCCTCAGCACAAGTTGTCTTTGCTCTGATGCTGCGTCATTCATACATGAGAGCTGAAATAGACAGCCCAAGACAATCTTTCCTTTTTTTTTTTCCCCTAGTTTAAGAAATGAGAGGAAGCACTTGAAAAAATATTTTTATCATGTTTCACTTCCCCTGTGGCTTTTAAGGTCAGTTCCAGGGTGAGTATTCTGTGTCACTGGTTGCAAGGTTTGTATTCTCCTCTCTTGAGATAGTGACACAAGAGCTGGCTGGTGAGCGTGGTGTTGCTATAGTTCATCGCTTTTCACCTTGTGGGAGATTATTTCCCCTTTACGATTCTCAGTGCATGTTGCAACTGCTAGAGTGGCATCTCTAGTTATCTTGTTTTGATCTGCTCTAAGGAAGCTCTGCTCTAAAAACTTATTATGTAAGAATAGCATTCTCTTACTTAACAAAATGTCTATTCTGTTTTAAATTCCACCTTACCTGCTGACAGCAGCTGAAAATACAAAGTTACTGTTTTTCTTCTTGTCTTGTTAGAGTTGCAGAGGTAAAAGTTTCTATTCAAATTAACATGTAATAAACACCCTGTCCCAGCTCAGCACTCCCTGTCTGCTCTGTAAGTGTATTATACTTAAGTATGTGCTTAAGTTCAAACGTGATCTTTGTGCCTCTTTACAAATGTACATGATCTGCACAGCAGGGATGGACACAAGCTTGCAAGGCTTTGCTCATCTGCAGTCCTGAGCTACCAGGGGCTCCTGCAGCGGGAGTCCTTTCCAGCTTTTTATACCATGAGTAAATGTGTACTGAAAACTGCTCGACACTGCCAGTGCAGCTATCAGTCATTACATAACTGCAGTCATTAAAAGTGTCTTTTTTGAACGTATTGAAAGTTTTAAAGACTCCTGTCCCCAACCCTGTAAGCATGTATTACCATGACTCAATTTCTTCAGCTGACATTTAAGCAGACATTCTTCACCTGTTACTTGCTCTGGACTGGGAGTATACAACTGTGTAATTACCATAGTTCACCTGATCTGTGGTAGCTTGTTAAACTGACATATCTTGGTCATGTGTGTCTGAACCTGGCTAATAGTTTAAACAATTGCAGAGAAGCAAGATAAACGATTGGACTAACCAGATTTAAATGGATGATAGGTTCCTAAGTGTTCTATGAGTTCAGCTAACAGCTTGATTAGACCCTGAGCTGCAGTAGTTTAATTTGCAGTATGTTTTTAAGCCGATTTTGTTTAAAGTGGTACAAAAGACTGTGGGTGTTCTTATTTCAGGTTAATTAGGATAACTTTGGCTGAACTTCAGTTGATTAGGAGCAAGTTTATTCTAAACTGAATATGTTAGTCTTATGGTGAAATAAGAATCTGTAAGAAAACATGGCCATTCCTGAACCAAGCTGATCTGTAAGAGATGAGATTGTAGTGAAGCATTTATTACCTGAACCATACATACCTTATATATTTAACTATGTTTCTATGAAAACAAACTGCTCTCGTCCTTTTTCAAATATGTGTTTATTACAAAGTTTTGTAAAATAATAAAAATTAGTATGCCTTCTAATGTCCAAAGTCATCTTCCCATGGTCTCTTAGTGCCTTTGTCTGTAGGAAGTCATTAAGCTCTCTCACAACAGTATTTACGTGTTATGTTGTAACCAAGATTCGAACTCTGTTCTAACAGCTTTGCTCTAACTCCATCCTAGAGCATGGGAAATGACGTCAGTCTGTCTGGCACTCTACCCTTTGCTTTATGTTGTATGCTCAGTATAGTCTGTATTACTATTAGACAAACTCCATGCAAGCAGTGAGTGTTGGGTTTTACCCATGCATTTGTCTGTCAACCCAGAAAGAACATTCTTCGATTCTTGGATGCTGAAAGAGATGTCTCAGTGGTCAAAAGCAGCTTCAAGCCAGGAGATGTAATCCATTATGTATTGGACAGACGTCGCACCCTAAACATTTCTCAGGATTTGCACAGCCTTCTCCCTGAAGTTTCCCCAATGAAGAATCGCCGATTTAAAACCTGTGCAGTTGTTGGGAATTCTGGCATACTTCTGGGCAGCGGATGTGGGAAAGAGATTGATAGCCATGACTTCATAATAAGGTGGGTTTTCATCTGCTGTTGAAGATATAGCCTGCTATGTTTCTTGGAGAAAAGCTAGGAGAAGTGTTTTAATCTGAGACAGAGATTTCAGGCATTATCTGAAATTAATCCGAAATAGTATCCTTCACTGTGTGATTCCCCAAATTTAAATACATGCCCATACTGTTGACAAGAAGACTATTACAGTGAAAATAAAACAAAGGCCAGAGGAGAGAGGTTTATGCTACTTATTTTTGCTGTTTGTTGTTATTATTCCAGACAAAATAAATACTCTTACGGAGGTCTTGGTAGAATAAATGCAAAATGTTTTCTCTTTCAAAAATTTTCTGTCTTAGTTCTTGGCCAATAAAGGTGGCCTGTTGTAAATTACGGCATTGCTTATGTGCAGCGCTCAGTAAAATTTCAGTGTGATGTATTGACGTTTAACCAGATGGCTGCCATTAAGGTAACTGGAAGTCACACATCTAAACCCCTTCACATTTCTCTCAAAATGTATCCCTGCAGTTTGGGAAAAAAATGTTGATATGCTTCACTTTTTATTCATTCTTCAAACATGCACAATAGAATACCTTTGGACTTCACATATCAATAGCAAATAAAGAGGAATAGCTGGCCTCGTTTGACAGCCTGGCATTATATGGATATAGAGTAGGTTGGGCAAGAGATCGGTCCTTTAGCTTTTGAAGCAGAAGTTTCAATTGGTTTAGTCTGAGAAAGGTGAAAGGGCAGAAAACAGAAGGGCAGTAACAGAAAGCAATATAGAAATAGGTGTCAGTGTGAGTTATTTGCTTTTGCTTTTCTCACCTTGAAGAAAGATGGTAGCAAAAAAAAATCAAAAGGATATGGAAGAGAAAAATTACAGTTTTTCAATACATGTATCAAAACAAAATATACACATGAAAGTTGTATATTACTTGAAAGGTGTACTAGCAAGTGGCAACTGAAACAATAACACGCCACTCTTTCATTTTCCTTATTTGTTTTGCTTCCACTCGTCCTTCAAATTAGCATCCTTATTGCAGAAGGAATCAAAAAATAAGTACCACATTTTTAAACTACATTTAGCCTATGGCATGCTTTTGTAGTCTCTCAGAGATTAAATGTGATTCATTTAACAGGACTACAGAAAAAGTTAGACACTAAATTTTCTAGATGAAAATATTCTTTCAGAAGGCAAGGCAGATACTTTTACTTATTATCTGCTAAATTTCTTTGAAGTCATTTCTGTGCTCTTCCCCATGTTTAGCCATGAAACTAGGTGATGATATCTGATACAAGATTTTAAATAATTCAAGCCATGTGGAGTAAAGATAATATTCTTAAAGATGTGTGTATGAGTAAAAGAAGAATGGTGAAGCTTAGTAGAAACATCAGGAAGTTACTGTTGCTAGCCAGTTATTTAGACTGGAGGAATGTCTGTCATATGGTATATGACTAGTGAAGTGATCAGTATAACAATTAGTTAGTCTGACTATATTGTGCATAATAATCTTTATAGGATTCTTGGAATAGAATACTTACATCCTATAGAGATTTTTAATACAGAAAAAGTTTTTGATTTACAAATCAAAGTTAAAACTTCTTAGAAGTTCACAGATTATCTCATAGCTTAAACTATATGATATTTAATTATGTATGTCTGGATGTGTGCACAGGTACATAACACCTGTTTAAAGCAAATAGCAATGAATTAATTTGTATTTTGAGTTAAAGAAAAAGTCAGAGCATTCTTCAGAGTTATAGTTTCCTACATTCCTCTTCTTCCATGTAAAAAAAGTTGTATGCAACGTGGTGTGTAATCACATGACCTAATGGTACTGGCATACTTGGTAACCACTCACCTTTATTGCTATTAGAATTCTGGTATTAAAATGTACCATGTACCATGACACTCTGTTATCCTCTTTGCTTTCAGCTGATTTCTCTTGAAGTAAAATGAACTCATTCTACTCACCACCTGATGGTGTTCTGAAAAGCAGTTACTGTATGTACTGTATGCAGCTAGGTGTATAGGCTGAAGAACAACATTTTTGTAGAATCTCCTGATGCTGAGTGCATTATGCCTATGTGCTGTGACAAGTATGTCATACTATTTTGGTTAAATATATTATCCAATTGATTTTGATAATACTATAGGTTCTTTTTGAGATCTGAAACAACAGTGCATGTTTTTGAGAGAGTTGTTTCTAAGAGCAGCAGTTCTAATGTTAGATTCAACAACACCATTAATTTAATGTTAAAGCTGATAGTGAAGGTCTGTGAAAGTGAAGAGGACACAAGAGACATCCAGCAGTATTTTCATTACAGTACAATAAAGCCAATATAATGAATTTCAATGCTCCTGTAAAGGTGGTATGAAGATGTTAGTAATAACTGATAAAGACATGGAATATACACTTTATTAAGGGTAAAAAGTAATGTCAGTACCTAGCACTTTAATTAATTTAAGTTTGGTAGTATCTATCAATGTTATAAAAGTGATCCAAAGTTGGTAATAACTGTCCATCTTCCTTTGAGACATCCAGCATATTCAGTGCCTTCTATATAATAATGCCTCTCAAGGAACATTGATCCAGCAGAGACACTGGGTAATTAGAATACTTCTATTATGAAAAATGTTTAAAAGTAGGCACTTAGAGTCAAATAATAAGCATGCCTGCAAGCCAGCATATGATTTTGTCAGCAAATTTCACAAGTAAAACAATACAATTCTTCTTCTTAAGACATCTCTGAAAGTGTGTAAATAAGGGTCATTTTTGCAAGCAAGGCAATACCTTCTCAGCATAAGTAGATTTACTGGACATTTTAAAGTGTCTTCGTTTTAACTACTTGATCACATAAGTCCTTATTTTGTTCTCACAGCATCAGAAATCAAGACTCTAAGGACATATTTTCTGCTAGGATAAAACGGATTAGTTCCACAAGTTTAATGAAGTCATGCCTATTTTGACAGTAGAAAATGTGACCCGTCTAGTTAAAATGGGAAGCAAAGAGACTCTTTGCTATTAAAAAAACCCTGTGCTGACTATAAACTACTTCCTGTTTCCCATATTGCTTTCCTCTTTACCTCTTATGTTTTTATACCTTGTTAAGGGAAGTGATGGAGTCACTGGAGGTATTAAAAAAATGTGTAGATGTGGCACTTTGGGACACTGTTTAGTGGGCATGGTGGTGTTGTGTTGACAGTTGGACTTGATGATCTTAAAGGTCTTTTCCAACCTTAATGATTCTGTGAACTTGCATTTCAGTCACTGCTGTTAAGGAAGGTGACAATTTAATGATTATTAATATATATAGTATAGGTTCTAGTTTGGGCAACAAGAAGTAAATGAAGCTTTATTAGCAGGTGATGTTACAAAAATGCATCTTCTAACTAAAGTGAAATAAGTCATAAATTCAGGATTCTTGTGGACTTGTGGTATAAAGGGGATATCTGGTCAATAATGGTGTATTTTACATGGCACATCTTAAAAGACAGCTGTGATTCCTGTGTGTGAACAGAACCCGTAATTATGCAGTACCTGAGCCTCTACTCAGCTTGCAGCTATCATGAAACGTTCTCTGTTGTGCCCTGCAGAGGATAAGGATAGGGATGAAGTGGGATATGTCGTGAGATTCCCTGCTAATCCAGATCCCTGTAGTTCATTTGAAGCAATTTTAGTTTTGTCAAGAGCCAAACAAGTATACTGAACATGCGAGAATCCATACATTTTACTAATCATTAGATCTGGCAGGGGGAGATAGGAGGCTCATGCATTTATTTTTTGTTTAACTCTCCCTTTTTTGGTTATATGTGTATGTGAAAGTTATCACAGTGCTGCTGCACGCCTTTATTTGAAGAATCGGTTGAAATGATGTGCTATATATACACAGGTATTAGGGTGATGTGCTTCCTTCAAGGAGACTGGAGAGAGAATACTCCAGCTGTGAGGTTGTCTGCTGCCTTGAATGTAACTTTTTTTTTCCTTCCTGTGTGCTTGAGCCTTGAGTTTTACTTTCATATCCAAGTGTTTCTTAAAATGTCAAGAATCTTTGAATTCACATTGCAATTTTCGTTCTAACAGGAGTCTGGATATGAACCTGAATATGAAAACTTGCAGGCTATTCAGGAAAGAGTGTATGTTATTGATACTAGTTTAGGTAATGCCTTATGTTTCAGGGAGGCTAAATATTACGTCTTCCAGCAACAATCTAATTTTAATTTTTTGGCTTCTCAGTGTATGTGGTTAGTATTGTGGGATGGTTATTTTCAGCTTTGCTCTACAAGAAGATATTAATGAAACAGAGCATGTTTTTACAGTGCTTTTGTGCAGCTTGGGGTTTATAGTGGTTTCTAAATATTTATTTCAACCTGTAAACCACAAGTACACAGATTGTTAAAGGACTAACAAGGGTACAGATTCATGGCCAATTCTTACATTATTACTGTATGAAGAATATTCTTTTAGTTCTCGATGTCAAATAAAATGGAAATAGTAATCACTTTTACTCAAGCAAATTTTTATGGCTTTTATTTAGAATTAACTTGAAAATACTGATATATGGCCTATGAATATTAAGTATTGGATGTTTGTGTGCTTACACATGAGCTGCATGTTTATTAGTGACTAAGCAAGTTCAGCTGAGTCTCTGTGGAATAACTGACTTCTCATTTGAGCGTATTTTTATGAATATGATTTTACTGTTTTCTTTCTTAACCTCTGCTCTCTCAAAGACTAAATATGTTATGGACGTCTTTGAGACATAAAGGTGTTGCAACAAACCCAGGGTTGATTACTTTAATGTAAGTGTGATTGTTTTTTCCCCACACTTTTTCTTAATACATCCCACTGTAACTGATACATGGGAGAGTTGTCATTGCTATACCAAATCCAGCAAGAAGAATAAACAGAAGACTAATTTATGCAGTTTCCTCATTCTCACATGCCACATTATTGATACCTTGCAACTATATGATTGCTTTAAAAAAAAAAAAAAAAGCAAGGTTTCATTTGTTGTGTACAAATTCCTAGGCACATAATGGTAAGGCTTGTCGTACAGAGTCCCCCTCACCTCCTCATCGCTGTTGTGGATATATTCAGTATTCTGTGCCTTATGACAAATGAGCTAGAATTAAAGAATATAACAAGGGAAGGATATTGCGCTGCCTATTTCAAAGTTTTTCAGTTAATAGGCTTCTTAATTTTACTTAAAAGAAAATAAGTATTAGTTTATGTGCGTCTCTGAATACAAAGCTTTCTTGAAGAGTCCTGACAATTGATGGGACATCATTGACATCCGCTAACGAGATAAAATTAAAAAATCCAACAACTATATGAAACTGTGGCATACGATAAAGATGCATTAGAGATTAAGATAAAAGCTTTGAAACAGGTAACAAAAGCTATTTACATATACTCAGGTCTATATGCAAATATATAGTAGCTAGTTTTATTACCCCTGAAACGTACAAGAAAGATGGGGACAAACTGTTTAGCAGGGCCTGTATTGATAGGGCAAGGGGTAATGGTTTTAAACTAAAAGAGGGTAGATTTAGAACACATAGAAGGAGGAAGTTTTTTTTACAGTGAGAGTGGTGAAACACTGACACGGGTTTCCCAGAGAGGTGTTAGAAGCCCCATCCCTGCAAACATTGAAGGTCAGGTTGGATGGCGCTCTGAGCAACCTGATGCAGTTGAAGATGTCCCTGCTCACTGCAGGGGCATTGGACTAGATGACCTTTAAAGGTCCCTTCCAACCCAAACTATACTATGATTCTGTGATACCTTTCTAGAAAATTTTCTTGAACTTATCTGGATATATAAATTATTTGGTACTAGCAGTTTGGGGTGTCTTAGTTCATCACTAGCACATAAATTATTGAATTCATATGGAAAAACTTCTGACATCACTGCTCCATTTACTCCCTACAGAAGAATGCACTGGTTTTAAGTGATAGATTTTAGCAGGTGTTTTATATTTTCCAACTTTGTGTATAAATGTAGAGTAAATATTCAGTATTTACACTTCTAATTTAATGAGCACTAGAATCATTCTTCGAAGGAAGTAACCTCTAAGAAAACGAGAGGTGGCTTAATGACAGTAATGTTTTTTCTAACTTCTTCAACTACAACTAATTTAGTAATGTTTATTTCCTTAGAGCTAGAAATTTGTGTAAAGCTTGCCTTACATTCATGTTCTACTAAATTAGCAATCTTAGAAGTGTACTGCAACAGCATCTAGTTACATCTTGGAAAACAGCCTTTCAAAGTGCCCATGTGCTTGTCACATTCTTTAAAACTTCAGCACTGCTACTAAGTCATATTTATATAACTGAATTTTAAAAGATCAAAGGTTAAGAGATGCTTTAATGCCTTACCTGCCTCTAATGTTATAATCAGGTGTCTAGTTTGACACACTAAAGCTTGAAAAATATAAGTAATAATGTAAATAACTGTTCGTAGACAACCCCATTATTACTGAGTGCATTTGGATTGCTCGTTATTTTTTTAAGTTATACTTGAAAAATCCAAATACGCAATATATTAATAATTTTTACTGCTTACACTGTATACCTTTCTTAAATACAGTATTTGATATTAAGTATATACTACTGATGAGGCAGTAATCACATGCAAGGTAGGTAGACCTTGTATTTGGTATGCCTATGATGATTTTTTCAGGATTTAGGTGATATTACATTGGTATTTTAGTGATATTTAGTGGTATATTAGGTATATTAGGATATTAGTGGTATTTTAGGTGATATTACATTGGATATTACAAGTTGTTTTCAAGCTACATACACTTTTAAGATTTGAGTACTGATGCTGTTGGCAGCTCAGAAAGGAGCTGTCAATAGACATGGAATGATATTAGAACTATAAGGCTTGTGTTATATGTGCACATTTTGCATATGGTGTACAGCTTTTTAAACAAGGTACTGTTGGTACATAGGTGATTCTCAAAGATGAACACAGACAGAGCAGGATTTGAAATGTCAAGCTCTGTCTTAATGTTTATAAGTAATGATGTCATCATATGCATACATATGTGACTACTGAAAAAAACCCTGCTGTGCAAGAATCCTTCATTATGTTGTGCAGTCTGCCCTTAAAGGAGGTATTTTCAAGAGCAGCAGTAATTCAGTGAATTTGATTGGTTGATTTTAAGTCCTTGGTTTGATTTTTTTTTTTTTAGATTTTATGTAACACCAAACTTTTGACAATTCCAGGTTATAGGTGCATGCATTAAAGTTTTTAGAAACAATTTTCAAAGCCAATATTGAAATCAACGTGAGTTTTTCTTGTGCCCTAACTACCATTTTCTAAAATATATTACTTAGCAGCCTACAATACATGCAGATGGTTTCTGGAATATACGCACTGACATACTGAAGAATGTAAATCTGTTTCCTAAGAAAGTTACATCTGCATATATATCCTCAGAAACTTGTGTAACATCATCTCCTAAGAATATATAGGCTTTATAGTCTTCAGAACATTTCTTTCAGAAGAAGATAGGACCACTTCTTTAGTTGATAATTAGAGAATGAAGATTGTGTTCTGAGGAATTGGTATTAGTCAGAACTAGGTCATCAGTTGATGGTAATCAGTATTGCCCTGCTGATTTCAGTTATTTGGAAATCTGGCCATTAGAAGATGCTAGGAGATAAGCTTAAGTAAAAAGTTTACTGTATCGGAAAAGAATTGTAGACTAATAGAACACTATTTATATGAAGAATATAATAACATGCAAATGTTTTGAAGGACCTAGTTCTAATGTTGCTTCTTAGCATCTTTCACCTCAGAAGAGCAGTTGTTTGTTAAATTGTGAAAATATTTTTGTGTTAGGATACTTATTTGGGGCATACCAGCTACTGGCTAATTCACTGAGGATGTTGTGGAGGTGATTTGTTTCAGTTGGATCATACTGGTCACTGAAATCACAATTAATTTCTGAATTGCATTTTGTCACCTGCATCCAGTGCCGCCCACATAGAATGCTGCCTCTGTGTCGTTACAGATATGTATATTTATATAACTGAGGTAAAAAACTGCTGAACAAAGTCCTGGTGAGACCTTTTTCCCAAGCCTAGAAAAAAGCACAAAGCTACTGCAAAATTAAACAAGATTTGAAAATGAAACAAAACCAGAAAAATTTCAAAAATTTGAAAATTTGAAAAAAAAACTTTTTTCTAATAATTTCATTTCTAAATGAAATGAAAATACTAATTTCAAAACATCTGATCAGCAGCAGTGATAATACCAAAACCCAAAATACCAAAACTCATTTAACATGGGTTAAAGTTCATCTGTAGCTCATAAATACTGTATTTAAAAAAAAATCCAATGACTAACCTGTATATATTATACCTTAATTAGCTGGCAAGGCTTCCTTTAAGAGTGTGAGCTGTTGGTAATAAAATGACTAATGAACATTAATGAAAGGTAATAGGTGTTAGAAAGCATACTCTTATTCATAAGTGCTACTCTAGCTGTTGATGCATTTTAAAGCATGATGCCAGGGTTTTCAAATGTACAAAGAATTTTTTTTTTCTCGCAGCATTATGTACATTTAATGTTTTTTTAAAAAATTGTTTAATAAGTGTCCAAGCTGGGTAACATGCTACGTGTTATGACATCTCTTATCGCTGGTATTTTTTTCTCACTTTAAATTGAAACGGTCTTGCGTGTTCATTTTCAGCTTTTCCTTCATACACGTTTTTCTGAGTTAATGCTTCATATTTATTTTCATTTTTCCATTAATTTCTTCCTCTTCAGGTGCAATCTAGCTCCTGTGGTGGAGTTTGCTGCCGATGTGGGAATTAAATCTGATTTTATTACCATGAACCCATCAGTTGTACAAAGAGCATTTGGAGGCTTTCGGAATGAGAGTGACAGAGAAAAATTTGTGCATAGACTGTCCATGCTGAATGACAGTGTCCTTTGGATCCCTGCTTTCATGGTCAAAGGTGGAGAGAAGCATGTGGAGTGGGTTAATGCATTAATCCTTAAGAATAAATTGAAAGTGCGAACCGCCTATCCATCACTGAGACTTATTCATGCTGTCAGAGGGTAAGTGTCTGGAAAAGACTGCTCTGTCCGTGGCACAATGGAGCTCATAACTAGAATGCCTAGCAAGCAGAAAAAAGCTCAAGTGAAATGTTAAAAGGAGTATGATATTTCCATTATTGTTGTAATGGGTCACATTTATGATAAAATAAGGTTTTTTGGTAATAAATGTTGTCCACTCATTTAGCCTGCGCTACTGCAAACGTCTTAAATGCATTAGCACAATAACTTTGCACTTTCAAGTACAAAATTTTTTTATGATAATTACACTGATAAATTAATGTAGAAATAGTCTGAATTCAAAGGATATCTGTGAGTCACCAAATCAGAAGTCAATGAAAGTGCTACATGTCTTCTTTTGGGCAAGACTATGGAGATATAAAAAGTATAATTTAAATAGCATAGCGGATAAGGTAACAACCATGCCAATAATGAAGTCTGGCCGATCTGAAAATAAGGATCTCCTTCCTAAAACATCTAGGGTTTTGTAGCAATCTTCTTTTGAATTTGGCCAGATGCTTGGGCAATTCAAAACCATTGATCAGAATCACTGAAAACATTAGTGTAACCAGCTGTTAAAAAGAAAATGTGCCCATGCTTTGTGCAGAGACTTTTTTTTAACCCCGTAATTAAACAAGACTGTCAGATGAAGGCTCCAATGTCTTTGTCACTACATGTAAGAGTATATAGGGCCATGCATGAAAAACATTCAGAAGATGATGACAGTGCAATATCTGTTTGTGCAGTGAATTATGACAGTATGATAATATTCAGCTTGAGTTCCTAGAACTATGCTGTCTGCGGGATTTTGGGAAATGCCTTAAAGTATTAGCTTTTACACCAGTTACTGATTATGTATCTGCCTGAAAAGTTGTTAATGTTAGAGTAGCAGAGAAGAGATCAGAGGGGATGTTTGAACTGTTACCCCAATCTAGTATGAGAATATGAGAAGAAAGCTTAGAAATATGTTGTTCTTCGGGATATTAGGACTTTCAGATATGCTTTTCTCCTTCTGCCATGTCTCAAATAGATTAACTAACTACTCTATTCTTCATGTAGTACACTTCTGGCACTGGAAAAAAATAATCTGATCCCTTTGGAATTTGCAAATCCCTTGGAAACCCTTTAATTCTTTACCAAATTGCTCAATTTTCATAGTTATTTGGATAGTTTCATTTTATAGTTACAATTGAGCTTTTAATGGGCCTTTGTTGTGTTGAATTTTCAAGTATTCAAATTGTGTATAACACATGGATAGGTGTAGTGCTTTTTGTGTGTGTGTATAAATATGAATAAATAAGATTACTTCCAGTTTACAAACAGCTGTTCTCACTTTCATCTGCTAAATCTGGACAAAATTATCAAATGTGAATAGTATTTCAGAATGTGCAGTCTTTCAGTTGGCCAACTTGAAAGTCCTTTAGGGGGCTTTGTATTAAAAAAAGAATTAGCACTTACATTGTCTCTCTGAAAGAAAGGCAACAAAAGCTCTGCCATCAGAATTGATATTGAAAATTTAGACTATACTGTATTTTGGGTTGCACCTAGCAGTGTCATCTGATATGACTGCACAAATTTGTCAGGTTGGTCAATCTGTGTTCTAAATCTTAGGTCCTCTACTTCAAACACTTTAATCACCTCACTTTCCTTTTTTTGTTCTTGTGGGAAGTAACCAAACTTCATCATGTATTCTTTACTGTTCTTTTTTGTAATTTGAGTAAGAACAAAACAAGAAGTCAAACTTATCTTTGGTCTAACTCTTGATTTTACAAAGTGAGGTGCATGAAGTGAATATGTCTTTGTGAGTCAAGTTTGGAAGTGATACAGTTAGCAAATGTTCCAAATGTATTACACATTTGGAACAAATATTCTTTAGATTTATTAGACAGCAGTCGTAAAACACTATCCCATAATAATGAGGCTTGTATTACAGCAAAGTTAAATCTACGGAAAGAATATTTTCTCTTTACAGGTTGATTTACATCTCTCTAAGATCTGTTAGGTTTATATGTCACATGGATTCCATGGTAGTATGAGAAATTAATAAGCAAAAACTGTTCTTGAATTAAAATGTGCCTGAGCTAAAAATTAATATTTTCTACAAATAAGTAAAGTAAATTGAAATATAAAGTAAAATTTAAAGCTGCATAACCTGGTTATCAAACCAGTCCATTTTGAGCAGTAAGACTTGTGAAAGTTTAAGCAAGTTACAACTGCTGACTTCTGTTTGAGACTAACGGACAGCTAAGTCTGATGCCATTTAAAACACTGTGTGCAACTTATATACTTAGTTTTAAGGAAAACCTTCATAATACTGTATTCTATCTATTGTGCTCATACTTATTTCAAATTCAATGTAAACTGATGATTTATGAGCCTCTGAAGAGACACTACCTAAAGGGAACTCGTATAAAACACTCCTTTTTTATGAATCTGAACTATTTTTGTGTAGTTGTTTTTGTATATTTGATAAATTTGTTTGTATATTTGATACTTTTGCAAGCTCACTGCTCGCAAGTTTAAGTCTTAATTATCCTGTTAACAGAGATGACCTAGGTGAGGCCTGTGGTGCTGCAAAACAGAAAGGGTAAAATAAACAGAATGTGAAGATAGCTGTTAGTTGAATGCGAAACAAAAACAGGAAATCTACCCACAAAACCTGCATGTTAAAACACACAGTAAGACCAGTGCAGGGAGTCTAATCTCCTTCATAGGGTGCCTAAGCATATGTGCAAGTCTGTGAGAATTGCAAGGCTTATGCTACATCTTTCAGCCTCTTAAGCCCTAACAAGGGAGGTGGAGTTTGATTTATTGATGAAAGCATGATAAGGAAAGCTGAACTGCAAGAAGGGGGTTTTGTAGACTATCTACTTTACACACAGAAACTACTTACATCTGCAACTTCTGCTTTGTAGGCTGTGAGCATTCTCAGATATTTGTATCTTTGTGCTCAAATGTAGCTCAATGATTTTCATTAAAGGTTACAAAAATTTAGAGCAAGACACATGGGAATGTAGCATTTTCAATCACTGTCCTGTATTTATATATGTAACATCCCCGAAATTGAATACAAGTAAGTATTCACTGCTTGTTTCCAGTTTCTTGCCTTGATAATTCCAAAGCATTCTGGCTTTACTCTTTATTTAAGTATGCATGTTTTTCATTAAATAATAATTTATATGAAGGTAGTTAGAGCTATTTTAAATTAGACTTTAATTATAAGAGAATCAGTCAAGAAAGTCAGTGTGAGTCTTAAGTTGCTTTTTATATCTTGAAACCCTACCAAATTTGTAACGACTTAAATACAGTGAAATTTTTGTTAGACCATGCTGGAGACCAATACCAGGAGGGTCTACTGAAGAACTGTCATCAACTTGAAAGCATATTCTTATGGAGATGAATAAAAGGTGCAATTTTATGTTTAATAAGCTAAAAGATTTCACTAAGCTGTTTGAGAAGATGTGCACCCATGCTCTTTTTCCTATACCATAGACACACCTGTATATGTGGTATACCACAGGGCTATACCATAACCATATAATCCAGCTGGTTGAAATGAGGCTTTTATTTGAAACTTTAATATATTATATTGCAACTACATGTATTCATAATCTAAAAATATAAACCACAGTGCTACAGGCCTGAAAACTGCCTAAAAAGAGAAGATGTCTATCCTAAAAGGTTAAAATTTTAAAGTCGTCTTTTTTTGGAAAAGCAAACAAATCCCCAGTGTAAATTTGAATTGATATCAAGAGTATTTTGATTTAATGCACCTAAAATTTTCTTTAAAATATGGGAGTGTAGTGTATTGTGGGATAAGTCATTTAGTAACTAATCATCAGTAAAGTTCATAATTCCAACCTGACATATAAAGTACTAATAGAGACATTTAGTGCTGAAAGGTGCAGGCTGACAGCCACAAGGTTTGGAAAATATTGTCTCTGTTCCTTTTTGTGTGTATCACACTGACAAATTCTTCAGACAAATTAGGTTTTTCCTTCACCAGTCTTTAAAGTGTAAGGCATAAGCAGTTTCTAAAGAGAGAACATTAACCTTCTTAGACTTCTGTTCTCATCTAGTGAGGCCAAATTCTGTATTCCTATGTGCTGTTTTACATAGCAACAGGGCAGTTTTGCTGCAGTCACATAGAGCACTGAAATTCTCTCTCCTGTTTTTCCTTCTCTTTTAAGGAAACAGACTTTCTGAGCAGCACATAGTATTTGGGAATTGGTCTTGATCAGATAGTAGAGTAATGACTGCATTCTGAGATAATTTTGAAAAACTTCATTTTTTCCTGTCCATTTGTGCACTTTTTGGGTCATAAATAGGTAATGTGGTGTTGGAAAAAGAAATTACTTTTTTTCCGATTTCTTGCCTTATTAAATTTCTGTGAGTGATGACCACTCCTCTAAAATCTCAGAGGGATTCAAAGTTTTAAAAACAGATTATGTAAATCCAACACAATAACTACTTTTTAAATCAGTAGCATATCTTAAATGGCTGCTGGATTCCGATTTTTTACTACAGTAGATTTAGATCAAGTGGTTTCATGTGATAACTTATTTTATCTATTTTGCTTTTGTACTTCTTGATCAATAAGTTTGTATTTCAGGTTAGGACATTGGATTTGGAAAGTGATTTGGGGGCAGTTGTATGATTTTTTCACAGTGTTTCAAGAAGCTGTTTTATATAACTTTTAACGTATTTGTGCACATACTAATGACAAAGTAATTGAGGTAATCAGTATGTAACAAGAGTTCAAGATGGAACTAAAATCTATAAATTAATAGCTTAACTGATTAAAAGGATTTATTTGCTCTCTAATACCCCTGCCAGGAAGATTAATTGTAAAGTAATTATAAAGAGCAAACCACAGAACTCTTTTTTTTTTTTAAATTGAGTTTAACAACAAATTTCAGAAACTTTGATTTGTTACTATGCCTGAGTTTTAATGCTGAACTCTTTCATCGGGATTACTTTTAATAATATTTTCCAAGTGAGATGATACTCTTTGAGGTGTGGACAGTGTCTGTATACAGTCTGGTCTCGGTAGCAGAGCTCTAATGGAATATGCATTAAACAGTAGGCAAACAGGAACTGAGCCTATTGGGATTAGAGTCCAGATCTTGTTTACTTCCAGTGGAGGCAGACAACCAAACCTGAAAGTAGAATCAGCAGATGCTTTCTGCTGTACATCCTGCCTTGCAGTTCTCTGGAGGGATTAGATAGAGTTCCTGAGACTAAGCTTGTTGTTGGTACATTAGATGGAGGCCAAAGTTAACTCCTAGAGCCTTGCACAGCTCTTCTTCTCCTGCTTGTGCTGATGAATATCCGAAGACATGTGCTGAAAGAGGCAGGTTACCACCACCCTCCCACCCCTCCAAGCAATACAGTCTTTTGCAATACAGTAGTTTTCTGAGAAGTTTTTTCTTGTTTCCTCTCCCAACTCCACAAAACAAAGTTCTCACACTCATCTCCATGTGTAAGAATGTTTTCTTGGCTTTTTTTCCTATTGGAGCTATCCCATGAACTATTAGTCACTCAGGAGCAAATTGTTTCACATAAGATTCCTTAGCATTTTTTGGGTATGGAACAATCATGTGGACATCCTGTGGGATTTGCCTGTGCTCAGCTTACTTCCGCCTTGATATTGCATGCAAAAGAGTGGTATTAGAGTTGATCCTGCATTAAACATGGTAGAATTCCCACTGCAATCTCTGGGTTTTGCCTGTGTAAAAAGTATGCTGTGCCTATTTGTGGTCACTTTTCAGTGCAGAGTCTTTTTTCCTTTATTTGTGAAAGCAAAGAGTTGTTGTTTGAATGTGATGACCTTTTACACAACTTCACCACATCTCCAGAGTCCTTTGCTGTGGGAATTACGGAAAAAAATACTTTGAGAAACTGAAATGTGGAGAAATCAAATAGAGTTCTCAAGCAACTCTGTGCTGATAAAGAAACAATTGCTGGGAGCAATCTGTATTGTAAACACTTCTGTTGCTTTTCTTTCTGCTACCAGGCTTTGCTTTTTTCTTTACTGATAAAATATATTTCTTAAGAAAGGCATTTTGGAGTACGTGGATAAATAAATAATCACTGCAGAAAACAAAATATTTAAAACATGGCCATTAAGCTAAAAACACAATACTAAATATAAAATGACCATGTATTTTGCATCCTGTCTTACAAATATTCAAAATACTAGGAAAAAGATTCACACATTTCCCTACTTTTCAGTGGAGTACAATCCCATTTTTCATATATGTGGATATTAAAATAGGAGTTTTATATTACAGTACCCTTGTGCCCTTACTTAACGTATCAGTAGAGCTGGCTTTGTTTAATAAGTTATATAAACAAATGAGATGACAAGTATTTTGTATTTTCAGAATTTAATCTATTGTGTGAAGTTGTTCTTCAGATCCCAGGATCCTGTCCTAATAGGAGAACAGGAGGTGATGCTCCTGTTCCTGAAGTGGAGATACTCAGCAGTTGATCTTTCAGCCTAGCAGCTAATTACCAGGGATGCAGGGCCCATGCACCTCATGAGGGTGCCTCCTCATCTGGTTCAAAGTTTCACCAGATGAGCTTTTGTTGCCTTTGCACAAGATCTCCTATTTTATTGTGTTTCAGGAAGAGTTTGCAAGGTCTGTCAAGAGGTATGTCACTTTTTGAGGGAAAGGAGAGCTTTTTTAATGGGGGCAAACACAGCTGAAGTAGAAGAGGACACAAGGGGGAAATGGGATGTGCACTAATTTATCTGCTTTTTATATTTTTCATTGCCTGGTCCATTCCTCAAACTAAATCATGAAAAGCCTGGTCACGATTGTAGGGAGATAATCATTATTCTTATTTTTATTTACCTTTTGATAATAAAATTCTGTGAGGTTTTTTTCGTTTGGTTGGTTTTTTCCCTTTTGCTGTGGCAACTGCTTTGTTCCTGATTATCAGCAACATATGTACTTAAGACTTATACAACTTACTCTTCTAAGGTTGAATTTCAGGTTTCAACCAGAGGAGAGCAAAGAATCGGTCGTAAGGAAAACAGTAGAGAAATTGCCCATTTTCAAGTCTTGCTGCTTAGTTTACCTACCATGAGCAACAGCACTGTATTTAATGCTAATGGCTGCTAGCAGCTAAGCAGGGAATAAATAACACATAGTTTAGTCATACCGTGTATTTGCAGATTTATATTTATTTTGAAAACTGTTTTGCTACTGTGTTATTCTTTTTAAATTTTTGTTTTGTTTCGTTTTGTTTTCACCTTCCCTTGCATAAAATCTGTTAATTTCTGTGTTTCATTTCATAAAAATGTGAAAAATTAATTAACTCTCATTTGACCACATTGTACTCCTGTAACAAAAACTGTAGCTAGGAAGCTGAGAAACAAATCAGAAAAAGTTTTTGTAGCCTGTATTTGAGGACCAAACTACAGAGGGGACTGGAGTCCACAGAGAGTCATGTTGGGCAGTTAGTATTATTAAGATGGAAAGTAGCTGCTCTCTTTTTTTGACACATGAGATGAGGTATCCCTTGATGCTATAGGATACATGTCTGCATGAGGAAGTTCTGTCAGGTTTCTTTCCTTTTTTAAAGTGATGTTTCTAAGGTAAAACTTACAATAATAACAATTCTGCTGGTTTTTGTTTTGAATGTAATGCCTACCAAGAGCTGTCAAAGATGTGTGCATTTAGCTTTGATCTTATTGAACTTCTGTGATGAGAAGCAGTTTTATTGACCGTACAGCCAGTAAGAGATTTCTTCAAATGCTTAGTTAATTACTGAGGTAACATGGAAATAAGCAAACAATTCTATCGCTTTCTACACTGTATGGTATGACATTTCCCTTTGGTCAGTTCAGTTGTCCAGGCTGTGTCCCTTCACAGCTTTTTGCCCGCTACCATATGGCTAAAAATGTCTTTGCATCTGAACTTTTCAGTAGAAGTGGACAATTGTTATGATACCATGTTACTATATGACAAATTCTACTAGTTCTAAATTTATTTATCAATCTTTTTTTTCCAAATTGATCTCTTAATCTGAGAAAAAATAATAAAAATAGTTAGAAAATTTTAAAGACTCTTTTTCTCTTTTGATCTTTGTTACATGTTTTTTGGGGGGAGGGAAGGAACAAAACAAAAAGCCCAAACGAAAAGAGAGAAGACAGAAATGGATACACATGCTTGTGATTGTTCCTTTTGTAATTCAACTGTGTTACACTTCTAGCTGCCACATTGGCATTAGCAGAGATAGATCAAGAACAGAGTATGGCATTTCTTTCTGCACAGATGACCATGAGAGATGAAAGGTAATGCTACCAGGTGCTATCAGTCACCTTATACTCCAATTCAAGTCATCAATGTTATAGAAATGAAGTGGGTTTTTTTGTGAAAAAGAATCAACAGTCCAGTCCTTCAGTGAAATAACGCACTGGGACAATCCTTACAGTGGTGTCAGTATAGGAAGAAGCAGTTTGGCTTAGTATCTTCTGTAGCCTTGCTTTTTAGTGTACATGAGTTTCTTCAAGAATGCTTTAATTTGTTTGAAGTCCCTGGGTTTTTGTTTATGTATGGAGAAAGACTTAAGTGCTTCAAGTCAGAAGTACCATGTAGCATTTGTGCATTTTATGTCTGAAGTTCATAGAATCATACAATCTTTTGAGTTGAAAGGGACCTAAAAGGCCATTTTTGTGGCCTTCCTCTGGACCCACTCCAACAGCTTGTGAGGAATCAGTCCGTCTCTTCCTTTTACACAAAGAGTCCAGGGTTTAGAGTACTTCTCCATTGTGTAGGAGAAAAGCTCCTGTTCATTCTTCTTTCTGAGGTGTATTGGGTCTGGCTGGGTTGGAATTAACTTTCTTCTTGGCAGCCCTGTGCCAAAATACAGGTGCTGTGTTTTGGATTTGTGGGTAAAACAGTGTTGGTAGCACGCCAGTGTTTTGCCTGTTGCTGAACAGTGCTTGCACAGCCTTAAACTCTTCTCCATGTCTCACTCTCCCCCCCACCAGTCAGTAGGCTGGTAGGTGTCAACAAGCTGGGAAGGAATACAGCCAGGACAGCTAACCTGAACTGACCAAAGGGAAATGCTGTAACATTGGCATCTATGCAGTCATGCTCAGCCAGCAATAAAACTGTGGCAGCAGCAGAAGGGGGGACATTGTCTCCCAAGGTGGCTGTTGCTGAGAGACAAGGTGGTCCTCAGTCTGCTTCTGGGTGGTGGTGAGCAATTGCCTTTTTTCCCCCTTTTTCATTCACCTAGTAAGCTGTCTTTATCTTGATCTATGAGTTTTCTTGCTTTTGCTCTTCCTGTTCTCTCCCCCGCCCTGTCCCACCGAGGAGGGAGCAGGGAGTCAGAGCAGCTGTGTGGGTGTTTGGCTGCTGGCCAGGGTCATCCCACCAATGAGGCAAGGAATGTGTGTGTTTGCTACATCAGCCAAGTATAGGCTTTTCAGAGACTAAGGGAAGCTTACTAGTCTGTTCCAGTTTTCATCAAAGAATTAACAAACTGAGTTAGAAAGTGAAAACAAAAGGGTGCATTGCTCTATTACAGACACTTGGGAGATTAAGAGGCCAGGTGGTGAGGTCAGCACTGTCATGCCTGTGGATGTTTTAAGCACAAGAACATGTTTTGAAAGAAAACGACTGATTTATCAGGTGATGGGTCTGGATTCTGCTTCTTTGGTATTAGAAGGTGCACCGTAGTTGAGTTAGATGATAAGTGCCTGCATTTTGGATGGAATGGGATTTAAATCTCTCAACAGTCCGCGTTTCCTTCCCAGGCTAGACTGAAGTCTTTGCCCCTCTGTGTCATATGCATCTCTTTCAGCAGAGGTTATTCCTGTGAATCCTGTTCTTAGATGTCCTGCTGTTCTTATCCTCATGTGTAGACATAAGGACTTGTCTATACAAGTATGGGAGATTAACGTTGTATGAGGATTAACATTATGAGTTTAATATGATAAGGTTGCTGTATTGAAGTCCTTTTTTTGAGATTTGTCCTTTAGTCTTCAACAAGTCAATTAATGGGCCAAAGGAAAAATTAAGAAAATAACCATTACTTCTAAAATGTAAAAAATCATTACTTTTATTTCTACCTTTCTTTTTAAAACAATATTTCTATATTGAAATAATAATTGATATACCTCATGAGCACTGTGGAGACAGTTTATTTACATTTTTCATTCTGTATTTAGTGGGAACAAGAGTAATAATTTGTATTTTTTGAAGCATACAGTTAGTGAAGTAGTCAAAGAAAGTTGACTTAGAGAAAGTTGCTGCTAGAACTTACTTTTCATTTTAAAATTAGTTGTACTTTATTGGCTAGCAGTGGGATACAGGGGAATTTCCAATGGAAATGGGTAATCATTTTCTCTTACAACTTGCAAGCAAAGAAGACCTGTAAAAGAAGATAAGACTCTACCGAGAACAAGTGCAACTGCTGGTTTCAGAACATTTTGGAGGCTCATGAGGGGTTATTAATTTTTGTTTTTTCCATTTCTGTATAAATGTGGGCACACTCGCCAGAAGTGCTGGCAGAGAGGAAATAGTGGGTGTACCAGAGTCATACTGAAACCAACAGATGGCCCAGTTTATGCTTGTATCAAAATCTTTAGCTTCAGATGAAACCTAACATACAGAAGGGCAAAGAGGGCAGTATCCTCCTGTTTATTCCAGGCTGCTCCTACCATCCTACCAAAATCCATCTGTGGGCTTTGCAAACTGTTTGAAAGATTCATGTTTGGCATGAACTTTCCAGATGAGGCCTTTCTCACCTTTAGTCTGTAAGGGACCAAGAATAGAAGAAGATGCAACAAAGAGAAGTTAAACTACAGAACATGACTTTCAATGACAAGAAGCTTTCAGAAAATAACCTCAGTGTTTATTTTTATCTTCCTATGCAGAACTAGCAGTCATTTTAAAATCACTAAAGCAAAACCCTGAGGCCTGATAAAGACCAGATCAATGAGGGAAACCCTCACTCAGTGCTGCAGTGTGTTCCTCTCTCTAAACAGTGAAGTACACACACCTGCATCAGCTGGGAAGCTGCATGGCTGCATGAAACCTCACAAGCATAGCTGTGAGCCATACTGTGGAGACTGTATGCCAACAAAATGATGCAGTGTGGCTGGCTGTAGGGGTTAGTGTATGCTGGCACTGGAAACAAAACGCGCAGTGCTTGACCTGTAGACCACTGATGGCAACTGGCATTTCTGCTGCCTGCAAGGGGTTTCTTATGGGTTTTCACAGAGGAATTGATTCACTGCAGTTTGTGGGTTTCTCTGAGTCCCCAGGGATGTTTCACAGTGGGAGCAGATCCATAGAGATGATGCTGGCTGGCTGTGGAGTCAATTAGAAGGTGAACTGAATGAATTGTGGGGAGAAAGAAGGATGGACTTCAGAGTATGTGGGTAGAGGAAGGTTTGGCTCATGCATTTGGAAATGTCAGCTTTCTGATGTTGTTAATGAACATCTGTCCTTTTCCTGTTGAATCCATTTAGAGAACAGTAGGCTTCTCACCAACCAGGGTAATGCAGAAAGGCTGTTGTACAGTGCACAATTTGCCTGAGTCCTTCTAGTTTTAACTAATGAGATTACTAAGCCATTGTTGCTATTTTGGTATGATGATCCTCCTCTGAAACAGAGGTGAAAGAGGAGAGGAAATCTGTCTTTCTGTTTTTCTTTTCAATTTCTATAAACTTGTTTGTAATATGCAAAGCAAGTTCCAGGCATGAAACATGCCAATGTGTAAACACACTTCATTTCTATAACATTGATGACTTGAATTTAAGTAGCTTAAATTCAGACTGAAGATCTCACTTCAAATTACTGTTAATTACATGTCTGATGGTAACTTAGTAAAGTCACTGGCAATATACCATGACTTTTAGCATAGTATTAAATAACAGTAACACAGTTCAGTTTTTGATTAAAGGCTTTAATGAAGAAAAAGACAAGTACTTCCTTTCCTTTTAACAGAATTTTTAAAAAATACATTTACACAGCCTTTTTTCTTTTTTCTTTTTTCTTTTTTCTTTTTTCTTTTTTCTTTTTTCTTTTTTCTTTTTTCTTTTTTCTTCTTCCTTCTTTTTCTTTTTTCTTTCTTCTTCTTTCTTCTTTCTTTCTTCTTTCTTTCTTCTTTCTTCTTCTTGTAATCTTACAGTTTAGTGAACTGTCTAGTTGATTTATTTTGGATTGTCATAAGTTTTTTCTTTATTTGATTTATAACAGCAGTAATAATAGTAGACACCTACCTGCTGGATGCCTCTGTTCACACATTTTAAAGTGCATGAAACCCACAGAAAGAAAATAAAACAAGTCATACCATGGAGAGGACACATCTCTAAATTTTTTTTTTTTGGCAAATATTAGCCATTCAGGACAAAGTCTTTTGTCCTATTTCTCTATACTCCTTTCTGAAATATGTAATAGAAAAGAGAAAATTATGCAGAAGGCTGTCATATCAGCAAATCTTGGAGGAAAGCAAGCTAAAGACAGGAAATTATTCTGGACAAAAAACATCCATTAATCTTCTTACTTGGAAACCACAGGAAATTCTGTTGGGAAGTCACTGCTTGTAAAATCGATAGTGGTATCTGCAGCCTTTCACATAGGTATCATATATTTGTTTCTGACCAAGTGTAGCAGGGACCAAAATCAGTTTTTTCTTGGTCTATTGGATGTCCTTGTGAAACCAGTTGGTGGGCTTGGCGGAACTCCAGTTACATTGCTGCTAATTGGCATATTGGTTGGCATTGTTTGCAGTGAAGCTAGAGCTTAATAGGAAGTGAAAAGTGAACAACAGTAATTCTTTAAAGGCACTGGTCTATTGGCATGGCAGCGTGTCGACTGCTGTGTATTGTTTAAGTGTGCTTTTCATATTTAACGGACTTTGTAAGGCAATCTCTCACTTTTGAGCTCTGCATTAAGCTGTGATGCACAAATTGTTTCTGTTCAATCATGTTCTTTAACACATGCTTCCATGTACTTCAGTGAAGGCTTTTTAACTGTTTAAAGGTTTTGTGTAATCTTGATCCTAAGGAGTAACTTCTGCCTCCTTATTTTACTGAAGTAGTTTACTTTTATTTGTAAAGTAAATTTTGGCTCTTCTGGTTGGTTAATTCACTGACAGCTGTGGGATTTATTATGGTAAAATCAATACTTTATATATCTGATTAATGTGCTCTGGTTCATTGCATTGATCAAATTTAAAGGCCTGTGATGGATATTTTACATAATAATCTCTAAAATGGAGACTTCAGATTGTATTGATTAAATTGAAAGAGGTGAGATTTTCTTCTGTATAATTTAAGTTAGTCTAACAAGTAACAGAGCATTGAACATGTTGTTTTACTGCATCTATCTGGAGATGATGTTAGACTTCATTGACTTCAGCCTTCAGGGGCAGTTGGGCACAAGCTGATAGTAGTTTTAACCTGTTTATCACTCCCAGTGAGCAAAGAGCATCCTGAACACATTCTCAAATTCACAGGCTGCATTTTTCAACATCAGTTTCAGTATCAGTGCCATTAAGTAAATGCTCCATGGTACAGAGTAAGAGTATAGTCCTCATCCTGGGTTCGTGTTTATAAATTTCCCCCCTGTTGGAGGGACACAGAATATAATATTCCACAGCAGGGAGCAGAATGTCCCACAGCTGTGTCTTTTTGTCTTTTTTAGGGTAGATTTAACAGTTGATATAAGGTGTTAGAAAATGGTCTCTTAAGTGTACAGACCTGTGGAATGGATATTCTGTGGAACAAATAAATTATTCCAGGGTTTTCTGAAGTGACAAAGACAGAATTTAACAATTCTAGTAGGTCCTTCCTTTATTGTCTTCCTAATTCCTTAATATACCTAGTGGACAGACTGCACTTTATTCTTTTTCCTTATATATTTTTTATTTTCTGAACATGACAGTATTTGCATTGTTTTGAAAAAAGAGAAAATTAGTAAACATTTTTTCTGTTACAGAAATATGTTTACTGGGCATTAGCATAAGAACAGATATTCACATCAGTAGGAAAGACTAGATCTAATGGGGAAAGCTAGAATCAATGCAAGTTACCAAGTTTAATTACACCACTCCAGTAACACTTTGTTGCAATTTTCATAGGAAAAATGCTAGTCAATTGTAAGTTGTAGAAATGCTTTCAGAAAATATGAAGAATTCCGTAGGTTTTTGAAATGTGCATGTTATAAATTTAAATCAAAATTACCTGTGTGTTTCAAAGTTGTCCCTAAATCAGGGTTCTGTCACCTTGTGTGCAAAATGCCAATCAACACACCAAGTTGAGATACTTGTCTTTATTGTCAGTTTGTAGAGTGGGGTGCTAGGTGATAAATTGCAAATCCAGCACCCTGTTAGTTCAAACAGCAGCAGTTTATGTACAGTACAAATAACAAAGAAACAATACATGGTTGGTTACATGATTTTTATATCACACAAATCTTTCTATGCATGCTCCATCTATTACCTTATTCATTATACTATTAACTAATTCATTATACTAAGGTGGTCCTACATTTACATTTAAAATCTCCTCCCAGAGGTGTGCTTTTAGTATTAAAATCACCATAGATTATGTAGTGGACACCTTGTATTTTTGATCTTTGTCCAAATCTATCTCTGGTTCATGTAAAGAAGCTATAACAAGGCATTATCTATAAGAGTTGACAGAATTTTACTGTCTTTAGATGCTGCTCTTAATTACCGTGTCTTGTTTCAGGTTATTTTAACCTCTGCGGTCATTCTGTCTGTTAATCTTTGGGGCCTTCCATTCTTGTTATCCTGATTTCAGACCAGTTCATTAAATGCTTATTCAGCCTAAAAGTTTTTACCTGTAAGTTTGGTTTTGTTTTTTTTAACTCTATCCTTCTAACATCAAATGCACTTAGCAATGTCCACCAGTCAGTCTGCTGCACATTACTATTATTATAAATTTCCAGTAAGACTACATTGTTCTTTTTCCCCTACTAGCCTTTACCTGAATTGTTATCTCTGGTCAAACAAAAGATTTTTCCCTATTCTTAATTTGATATGGCTTTCCCAGAGGAGTATTGACTGACATTGTTGAAAAGTCTTATCCAATCAGTCCCACTCTTGTATTGTTACAAGCCAAATTCCTTTTCCACTTCATTTGCCCCTGTTTGAGGTGGGAGATAGCTTTGCCTGTGGTAATTTTTAATGAACATTTTGTCATGCCCTCACCAATCCCCAGAAAAAGTCAGGACCCTAGGGGACAATTTGACAAAGCCTGTAAGTTCAAGATTAACATGAATATGTGGTTATGTTGTATTATATATTATTTCAATGACATGGGTATGGATTATTTAAATTGAAACTAAAAATTACTTACCTTTTCTTATAGCTGAAATATAATCCTTGTAATTGCCATCATGTAATAGTTATTTAATAGTCACACAATAGGAAAATTATTATTTTTCATTTATTAGAGGATTCATCATTACTGTGCAGGACACAGGTCAAATTCATTTCTTGGCTGCAGTATCTTTGCTGACCCAAGCCATTATCAAAGTTTCCTACCACAGAACTGCTTCAGTAGCCTTTCTGAGGCTTGAATAGCTACTCTGAGACATACACATAAAGGCTCTTTCAGGAAGGGAGTATGGCTGGTAGAAAGCAGGCTGCTTATTTATCACTCTGTTCAATCTCTGCCTGTTAAAATTGCCCCTGTGGGCCAGGTGAAATCAGACACACTCTTGGGTTCTGATTTTTCAGTTTTAGCTACAGCAATAGGAGAGGTCTCAGTGTGAGCTGGTCTCTACCCTTCAGCTGGAGGCTGATCAGCTCTGCTGATGCCACAGACCAAACTCCTGCCTAGGAAGTTAGCCTGCCATCACAGTTGGTCTGGATCAAGCCCTAGGTCCATGAAATATGCCAACAGCAGGGAGCAGCGGTGCTGTCTCTTGTGTCACCCCTGAAGGGGAAGGGAGGCCCAGAAGATGAGTGGGGAGGAAAGAAAGGTTTTCCAGCAGTGGTTACTGCTTAGGGCAGAGCTTTTCCTTTAGTGGAGGAGGGAGTTCTGCTTCAAAAGCAGAATATAAAATGAATCAAAATATAAACTTAGGCTGTAAGTGTCCTAAAAACTTTAAAATCTCAGTAAAGTAAAACACCAGTCTTCTATGACTACCTTTTCATTTTGCTGTTAGGAAATGCTGTTTTTTCTATACACCATACATTTTCTTTTGTCTGCCACTTTTCCATATTTTCACTCTCTGTTTTGCCTTCTTTCTCCCACTTCTGCATATGTTTCTGTGTGTGTATAAGTTTGGTAGGTAGTCTTGTTTTACTGGATAGAAAATTAGTTGTGAAGGCAAAGGAACTTCCTTCTCTAAAACCAATAAAATATTCTTGTGCCATCTCCAATCTAATTATGATTTTGCTCTTTCTCTCATTGGTCCCTTTGCTTCAGCACTTCTGTTTAATCCAAACTAATGCCAATAATCTTTTTAGCGAAGAAAGAAAGTAGTATTTACAATATATATGAGAGAAAAAAAAAATTATTGACTTCCTTTAAAACATACTCTACATTTCTAGGCCCATTTACTTTTCCTGCCAGGGTTTTTCATTTGCACTGTCAGTATGCTTAGCTTTTGTAAGAATTATTTGCTTGTGTTGAACTGTTGATTGGGGAATAGAGACATCGTGATTCTCCAGTATTTACTCTCTAAAGATTAGTATACAAGTCTAATTTGGTTAACCTGTTACAATCAGTTTAGGGGTGTTTACATATTCCCTAATCTATGTTTAATCAGAAAGGAAAACAGCACAGCTCAGCACTTCTTAAAGTCACTGGTCTGAAAAAGAGTATTACAGAATCACAGAATCATAGAATAGTGTGTGTTGGAAGGTACATTTAAAGGTCATCTAGTTCACCTCCCTTGGAATGAGCAGGGACATCTTCAAATAGGCCAGCCTGACCTTGAGTGTTTCCAGGGATGGGATATCTACCACCTCTCTGGGCAACCGGTGCCAGTCTTTCACCACCCTCACTGTGAAAAATTTCTTCCTTACATCTAGTCTAAATCTACTCTCTTTTAAAACCATTAGCCCTTGTCCTATCTCAACAGGCCCTGCTTAAAAGTCTGCCCCCATCTTTCCTATAAGCCTCCTTTATGTACTGGAAGACTGCAATAAGGTCTCCCCAGAGCCTTCTCTTCTCCAGGCTGAACAACCCCAACTCTCTCAGCCTATCCTCACAGGAGAGGTGTTCCATCCCTCCGATCATTTTTGTGGCCCTCCTCTGGACCCTCTCCAACAGGTCCATGTCTTTGCTCCATGTGCTGAGGGCTCCAGAGCTGGATGTAGTGCTCCAGAGCTGGATGTAGTACTCCAGGTGGGGTCTCACGAAGAGTAGAGGGGCAGAATCACCTCCCTTGACCTGCTTCTTTGGATGTAGCCCAGGATGTTGTTGGGACCTTCATGTCCAGCTTTTCATCCACCAGTACCCCCAAGTCTTTCTTGGCAGGGCTGCCGTCAATCTCTTCATCCCCAGCCAATATTGATACTGGGCATTGCCCCAACCTAGGTGCAGGACCTTGCACTTGGCCTTGTTGAACCTCATGAGGTTCACACAGGCCCATGCTCCAGCTTGTCCAAGTCCTTCTGGATGGCATCCCATCCCTCAGGTGTGTCAACCACACCGCTCAGCTTGCTGTTGTCTGCAAACTTGCTGAGGGTGCACTTGATCCTGATGTGTATGTCATTGATGAAGATATTAAACAGTACTGGTCCCAATACGGGCCCCTGAGGGATGCCACTCATCACCCATCTCCATATGGACATTGGAACCATTGACCACTACCGTCTGGATGCAACCATCCAACCAGTTCCTCATCCGCCCAGGAATCCACCCATCAAATCCATATCTCTCCAATTTAGAAGGAAGGATGTTGTGGGAGACTGTGTCAAAGGCCTTACAGAAGTCCAGATAGATGACATTGTTAGCTCTTCCCTTGTCCACTGATACAGTCACTCAATCATAGAAGGCAGCCACTAGGTTGGTTGGGCAGGACTTGTACTTGGGGAAGCCATGCTGTCTGTCTCAAATCACCTCCCTGTCCTCCATGTGCCTTAGCATGGCTTCTGGGAGGATCTGTTCCATGATCTTCTCATGCACAGAGGTGAGGCTGACAGGTTCGGTAGTTCCCAGAGTCGTCCTTTCTACCCCTTTTAAAAACGAGTGCAATGTTTCTCTTTTTGCAGTCTCCAGGGACTTCACCTGATTGCCATGACTTTTGAGATATGATGGAGAGTGGCTTGGCAGCATGTTCATCTAGAATAGCAGAGACATGTTCTAATTGAAGTGCATCAGCTGCCTAAGCAAAATAGCACAGCACCTGTCTCCCATTATGCTTAGCATATTTACTGGTCATGAGCATTAGCATTGACTGAAATTCTCTGATTGTATTCCTATCTTCAGTCATGAGTGACAGAGGATTGATGCTGTTACCACTAGCTATTATCTTGGTCTGTAAGACTGTATCATAGAAGCATCTCTCCAGTCAACAGACTGTCTCACTTGGAAGAGCTTTGCTGGGTACTTTCCGCCTTCTGCCTTGGCTATAAAAGACAGACAGGTAGTGAAAGCTTGGACTTTTACACAAACCTGCAGATAGTAGACAGGATTGAGCTGAGCTGTCTTCTAGATCACACACAAACTAATTGTTCATGAAGTTCCAACCAGGTATTTTTTTACAATTGTGTTGTAGGAAATTGGGAGATATTTGTGCAACAGAGTGTATAGTGTTAATGAAAAGGTGTCATGAAGAAAGCTTTCTGATAGATTGTGTGGATGGAAGTCAAGTCCTACTGAAACAAATCAGAATACAGCTATGAACTTCTGTATAACTGAGATTGCACCTTTTTCTCTAACCTTATAGGGTTAGCTTTTGGAGCAAGGATAAAGTTGAGAAGAAGAAAGAAAAAACTTGTTAAATTAGTACATTGAAAAGTCATGGAAAAATTTTGAATACGAACATCCATCGGTCAGTTTGTAGCTGTGCTTTGTAGCTATAGACATAGGAAAATAGTTTCTCTTCTGTGAGTTCATGTAGAAGAAATGAAACGAAAAAGGAGAACTATCAAATTATGGCAAATAGTTGCTTGGGTTTGGTATTCAACTTGTCAGTTCTGTGTTTTTTCCTATCAAATAATTGAATAATTAATGTTTAATTGAATGCTTTTTATTTTGTGCTGTTTTCTTATCATTGCTACTGTACTTTGCTACAGACATTTGTTTTGTAACAGCTTAGATTTGAGTGTTAATGAGCCATCTAAACACATCTCCCATCTTTCATTTCAAATCCTCATAAACTCACATACATGCTTTTGGATCACCATTTTTACACCTTAGGATTACTCTGTTCAGGTGTTCTCCATAATTTTTTAAGGTCTTATCTTAACCCTTAATATTTCCATGTATTTAAACAGTTCAATGGGGCAAGAATAAAATATATGAAAAAATAGTCTTCTTAAATACTGGAAGTGTTAGGGGAAAAAAAAAGCCCATTAATGCCTGCAGATTTAATCAATATATAATAAAAAATAATGTACTTGATGCAGGTTCTGACTATATTAATCAAAAACAGATTGATTGGAACTTACAGTCCAACACTTTGACTTTTCTCTTGTAAGTGTGAAAGTAGTTCATTGATTTATAATGGGGGGGGGTGTAAAACAAAAATAAATTGTTGCAATTTTGTTGTTTATCACTGTTGAGTTCTAGTATGGCCACAAATTGAACAAAAAGTAGTTTTTTTGAGCAGGTCAGAATTTGTTAACTTGAAGGAAACCTTAACATGCCTTCATATCTTTGTATATGATCTGGCAATATATGCTTGCAGCTCAGAAAGCCAGTTGTATTCTGGGCTGCATAAAAAGAAGCATGGCCTGCAGGTGGAGGGAGGTGATTGTTCCCCTCTACTCCACTCTTTGTGAGACCCCACCTGGAGTACTGCATCCAGCTCTGGAGTCCCCAGTACAAGACAGACATGGACCTGTTGGGCTGGGCCACAAAAATGATCTGAGGGATGGAACCATACCTCTCCTATGAAGAAAGGCTGAGATAGTTGGGGTTGTTGAGCCTGGAGAAGAGGAGGCACGGGGAGACCTTATTGCAGCCTCCCAGTACCTAAAGAGGGCTTATAGGAAAGGTGGAGACAGACTTTTTAACAGGGCCTGTTGTGATTGGACAAGGTGTAATGGTTTTAAACTAAAAGAAGGTAGGTTTAAATTAGACACAAGGAAGAAGTGTTTTGTGATGAGGGTGCTGAGACACTGGAACACATTGCCCAGAAAGTTGTGGATGCCGCATCCCTGGAAGTGTTCAAGGTTGGATGGATTTTTTAGCAACCTGATCTAGTGAAAGAAGTCCGGCCCATGGCAGGGGGAGTTGGAGTAGATGATCTTTAAAGGCCCCTTGCAACTCAAACAATTCCGTGATTCTGTAATTCATAGAATTTTGTATTTTGTCCCATTATCTGTATTGTGGTAATATGCTATTGTCTGTCAGAGAAATAAGGTAGACATGGAACACCTCACTGAGAGATATACCTCTTTCCACCAGACCTCAGGAAGGAGCTCATTTGCCAGAAAGGAAAACCTTTTCTCCAGAAGTTCATCCATTAGCTTTTTTAGTTTGTAAAATGTACTCTAGGTCTATATTATTGCACTTTCACTATGTACCTGTGTGCACATCTAGTGCACCTGTGAACTCTAAATAAATTATTTATAACTGACTTATTTTAAAAGGAAGATGTTTCACTCTCAGAAATGGTTCTGTATATGAGTTGAGGCAAGTACTGTGTTAGAATGACTGTCAGCTGAGGACTTCTATGACTGAAGCAAGGATAAGTGTTTAAGTCGCTATGCAACAGAAGACTAACCACATTTACTGTCAAAGGTGCAGCGCTATTTTTGTTGTAAATGGATTCTGAAGGGCTTAAATTACTTTTTAAAATATATTTATGGATATTCTTTGTGATTTTCAGTAGCTACCTAAGTAAATAGACTCTACTTTCCCTTTCCCTCCTATAGTGTGATGTATCACAAAGAATATGTCTAACCAAGCAGCAGGTCAGTGTTTCCAAGGTGTTTTGAGAGTTTGAGGAAGACAACAGTCTGGGAAAACTCAGGATGCTTGGAGCAGTAGGGAATACTTACTGGTGATGGGCAGGTACAGAGAGCATCACTTTACAGAAGTAACAAGTGCAGGTTGAGCTCTGATGATGTGGCCTCAGACAGTGAGTCATTTTCTTTTGCTTAAAAGTCACAATGAAAAGAGAAGTGATTGAAATGACTTCTCAGAAGCTTGAACACTTTGAGAAAGGAGGAGGTGAAAAGGAGCTGTGAAAAGCCCTATGCAGGTTTTTCTGTGAGAATGCTGAGCAGTTAAGCACAGCCTGAAAACTAAGGTGTCTGATAGATGCCAGCAAAAGATTTGCCTAGCAAATTTATTTTAAAAGTTGTCATGAATGTGACTTGCATTGTGAGTAAAGAATGAAAATAAAGTAAGAGAAGATGCATCTTCCCTCAATGCAGAAAAAATATTGTGTGGCTAATCATAGATGACAGTGAATAAGTGATGTGGAAGACCAAAGATAAGCAGGAAAAAAAGCCTTTCTACCAAAAATAAATAACAAAAGTGACATTGGTTTCTGGAAACTATTACGGAAGTGTTGAATGGACCAAAGCTTAGGACCTGAGGAATCCTAATACAGGGTCTCAGATGCATGAACGAACTTGTTATGTAGGTCTTAAAAATAATGTCAGCATTAAAGGATGTGCAGGGATCCCAGCCGACCAAGTAAGGCTATGAGAAGATGATTATTGTGCAGTGAATAGAGGAAATGTGGACATGATGATCCTCCTATCAGTAACTAGTTTTGAGTAGGTCAAGCCCAGTCTGTTAATAATAGCATTGTGCTATAAACAGTTTTATTCTGCAAGCTTCTCTAGTCATCTTTGTTTCCAACCTGATTCTCCAGTTAAGATAATTTTTATCACAATACATTTAAAATGTCCGTGTTACATTGCTTTGATTTTGGTCTTTATTGTCCTGAAAAATATGTAGCTATTTCCTAGAGGATATTCTGCATCCAAACTACTATTTCACTGTCTCAGATACAAGCACACACATGCACATTATTACACCTTTTTTGTCTTTTTCTCTGTTATTTACTAACTTTGTTCTTCATAATGACAACCAAAGCATGACAGTGTCAAGTCAGGTCTAGCTATTGTGCCAACATCAGATTTGCAGTCATTCTCTCTTCATGAGTGCTAAACCCAGCCTATGCTACCAGGCAAGAGCTGGCACCTTTTCTTATTATCTCCATTCTTGACAGATATGTAGTCTCTGATTAGAATCAAGGGGCATCACTTTCAGTATTAAAAAAAAAGTGCTGTTGCTTTATCAAATACAATAGGCCAGTTTTAGTGAGATACCTCAAAGAATTGCTCAAACATGCTAATTGTAGACTTCAGGAAGTATCTTGGAGACTGTATCTGTTACCTTTTACGTTAATAGGTGTCATTGGCTGTCTCTGCATTAGTGTTTTTAGTTTGCATCAGAAAGCATTTTTAAAGTAAATGTCCTGATCATTTCTTTTTTATGTGTTGGAGGGGTCTTAAAGCACACAATTCTGAGATTAAAATAAACTGGGGCATTCCTGCGGTGCACCAAGTACCCCAACTCGGTCTGTGGTGAAAAAAACTGTAATGGTTATGGTGTGGACATCCTGTACTCAGCACCATCTGGCTTACCCTACAGAGCAAGTGCTGGTGATCCCCAGTGCTTGCTAATGTAGCCCTAGTCACTGACTCCAGGGGAGGCAAAAATCCAGGTAACTTTCTTTGGGAACATTTTAAGGACTCTTTTGCCCAGCCCACTCTGCTCTTGAGTGGTGGTACAACTGTGGAGCACTGCAAGGCAGATATAATGCTAAAAAGCAATTTTCTACCTTGCAGTGTAATATTGATTATGTTGCAGAAGTAAACATAATAAATGGTAAAGACAGAACAGTTCCCCCACCCCCAAAAAAAGGAAGTAAATCTAGCTCTATGTTTACATGGTTATGATTGATTTTAAGGAAGGATTCTGGTATGAGGCATTCTGAGACCATGTGATTTGGCAGAAAGCGTTGACCAAAAGACACTAGTAAGATTTTTGGTACATTACAATATTCTATAATTTTAATCTTGCAAGTGTTTAAACTCACTTAGCTTTTTTAATGTTTGACACTGAAGTATTTATCCATCTCTTAGCCATTCTCTGTATAGTAAAGAATACTCACATGAGAGTTTAAACTGTGTTATCAAGAAATGTCTTACAGCAAGCTAATTGCCATAGCATTTTCAGACTGAAGTCAGTTCAAAACATTTGACAGGCCAGTAGCATGTAAATAACACTCAAAGTGAATCAGTTTACTGATGTGTAATCTCTTTGGTAATCTCATGTCCTTTATCTTTAAACAAGTTATTTTTTTAACAAAGTTGTATCAGTGTGAGTCAATTTATGCACTTGAGAGTTACTTGTATGAAGGGCTACAGGGGTGGACCTTCACTGATATTGTCCCTTAAAAGACATCAGTATGTATTTTTAAAAAGGCTATTGATGTATGTGCAAAATAGATTTAGAAATGCAGTAAACAAGTTTATTTTTTGCTCTCAGAGTACCTGTACTCATTTACTGTCAAAATAATTATAGTGGTGGTATCTCTGTGAATCACCAGGTAAGTTACGCTACTAGTTTGATCATATATCATAGTATATTGCTCATAGAATGAAAACAAATAATTTTCAATCACACCTTAACTGTCTTTTTTCAAAAGACATCACTTTCTAGCTTTGACATGTTCAATGTGTTGGAAGCTGCATGATTTCTCTTTTCACAGAAGCATTTGGAGACATTTCTTCTCAGTCCTATGTGTAACTTACTATTGCAAAAGAAAAGATATACAGGCCTGGGCTAGTATCTCTGCACTCCTGTTGCTTTCACTTAGCCTAAAGAGTGACGGGTGCCCCTTTCGACCCCTCTCACACATACACTCTCACTTTCGGGCGCTTCCTTTTCCTTCAGACTCAACCCTAGGTTTCCTGAAGCAGAATGTCTGACATGATGTATGCCAGACGAATTATTAAGTGGTACCGTAGTGAAAAACAGCTTGAGCTGGGTGCCTCCACAAGAGGAACCCCAAACAAAAGTATCTCTGAGCAATTGTACCTTTACAGTCTAAGTTCCCCTCCCCTCGTGAGACAGTTTTGTCCAGTTGGAGTAGTCGGGTCTGGGGCCTCCTTGTTCATCATTGGGTTCTTTCACTGTCTTCAGGCGGGCTGGTTTTTTTTTTTTTTTCTTGAGGAGGCAACTTCTGCTGATGGATGTGACTATCTTTTTAATTTACACCAGTTTTGGGGCCTCCCCTCATGTAACTTTGTAAGCGTTTAGTATAAGTTCATCCGTATCTAGGTGAAAGTTCACCGCTTGTGGCCTAACTTACTAATGCTATACAATGGATTCTGTCTGAACTAGGAAGTGACTCCTATAACAATGTAAGATATTACTTTTCAGTTTGGTTCTTTATGGACCTTCTTGAAAAGGTTAGTACACTGTTACTATTTACACTGATGGCAACTATTCTCATCAGTGTAATGTAAAGTGAACTAGCTGTTAAATCATTGTTTTCTTTCCCACATAGAGCCTTTTTCAAGATGATTTCAGTTGCCTTTTAAAAATATACATAGATAAGTATTCCAACTGTTTCTGTGGGTTAATTGCAGAATTAATTGGACTGTGTTGTCTTGAGTAGCAATAAATGTGTATTTTTTATTACTTAAATTTGGGTTAATTTTAATTTATTTTTTATTCTGTAAGGTTTGTAACTCCTGTTGCTTGAAGCCTCTTCTGTGTGCATTTACTATCTACTGCTGGAACAAACCAAGCAAGGCTCAATTTCTTAAATAAGGAGGGTTTCTCTGAAAATTTCTTTTAAATTTTCAATTTTAGAGCATCTTTTAGAATGTTTTTCCTTTTTGACAAAGAGTCACTGCTCTACTTACTCTAGTAGGTTTTGAATGGGTTTATACCCATCTGGGTACATAGGCATTAACTAACCAATTTCACAGGTACAGTGTACCTCGTAGTTGTGTGAAAATAAAAGACCTTCTACCACAGTGTCATGGCTGAGTAAAGACAATGATCTGGGTTCAGCTGAAATACATTATGTACCTGCAATTTTGCATACAGGCATAAATGTTTAGGGAAACAGCTCAGATTCTTTTTCTAAAATTTAGAATTTTGGTTACACAGTTTAACTTCTTTTCATGTTCTGGAATGCCTTGGTTGTGACAGCAGTGAGCAGGGTGCCAGCTGCCACATTACTAAGCTTTGCAGAGGTGTGGGCAGCGTGACTTTCTCACAGCCATGTAAGAAGAGCTTGGTCTTGTAGGTGTACTCTGAGGAGCCCGATGCCTGTTAAAAATTAGTTTTCACACAGATGCACTGCTGTTTTCTACCAGAAGTTAGTTAAGCAGATGGGAGATGATGGCTGTCATTCTCCTTTTGGACTGCAGCACAGGGTGCACAGCACCTGCAAAGGCTTAAGTTTGCCTTCTCCCCCATCTCACCAGATTGAGGCCCACATTTTCTGCAGTCACGCTCTGCCTAGTATTTGTTGGGGGCTTTTCTGGGGAAAGGGATGTCGTTTGTGTGTCCTGCTGGAATGCTTCTACTTTAAAATCAAAAAATATGTGGGAAATTTTGAAAGTCCTTGCTTATGAAGGAAGAATCAAGGACTCTGCAGAATGGGCGTTTTATATTTTGAAACTAATGAAGGTTTAACATAAAAGCTGTTGTCATTGGTTAATCAATGATTGAAGCATGGGTCTTTTCCTTTGGGTGAATGCTTTTATCAAATGGTTAAAAAAGTTTATTCATCCTGTGATTTCCTTCTAAAGCTAGATCAATAATTTATTTTTTTTAGATGAACACTAAAGGAGCTAGTGTGGATTCAAATATAAGTATTCTGGTAGCTTGGAAATACTGCAGAGGTGGGACAGAAATTGAGACATGTTCATGAGACAGTCTTAAATGTACCTTGTTCATTAGTCCTGAAGGCTTCCTACTTCATATATAGGCCTTACCACCCCATCCATCCAAATATTATATAGGGCATGTGGCTTATGGCTGTGGAGGATTCCAGCTGTTACACCAAAATAATTTTATGTATGAGAAAAGAGTTCACAGGCTTAACTGGTCTTAACTTCAGCAAGAGTTTATTAATTCACTGGCAACAGAAGGGCAATGTTATGCTATGTTTTGATACTTCTTTATCCTTAGCACATCCTTCTCCTATTAAGGTAATTTTCCAAAAGTTGATTAAAACAGCTTTGGGAGCAGAACATGCTAGAGCAATGGTGCAAAGCAGAATAGTTTCCTACTCCAGAGAAGCTGAACCATTTTATTTTAAGACAGGTATAAGTGAGCTTCGATATATTCTTAATTATTTTGCCATAGCCAGTGAAGACTATGCTCACAGTGGTTAAAATTCTCTGCAATGGTAATGACACTGAATGGCAGCCTGATGGCCATACTCTCATTTAGCTGTGGCAATGCAAGGTATGTAACATGACTGCATTCACTGTTGATATCACTGGTCTTTTCTTTCTCTTTCTATGGAAGATTGCCAGTGTATTGGGTTTGCGCAGCAAGGTTTTGGTAGCGGTGGAAGTTGCAGGAGTGGCTTCTGTGAGAAGTTGCTAGAAGCTTCCACTGTGTCCAATAGAGCCAGTACCACCCGGCTCCAAGACGGACCTGCTGCTGGCCAAGGCCAAGCCAATCAGTGACAGATTCAGATCACAGAGGTAACACCTCGTGATAACATAGTTAAGGAGGGGGGGAAAAAATGACACAGAACATTTGCAGCCAGAGAGAGAAGTGAGAATATGTGAAAACAACTTTGCAGACACCAAAGTCAGTGAAGAAGGAGGGGGAAGAGGTTCCGGAGATTTCCCTGCAGCCCATGGTGAAGACCATGGTGAGGCAGGCTGTCCCGCTGCAGCCTGTGGAGGTCCATGGTGGAGCAGATATCCATCTGCAGCACGTGGAGGACCCCATGCCAGAGCAGGTGGATGCCTGAAGGAGGCTGTGACCCTGTGGGAGGCCCACGCTGGAGCAAGTTCCTGGCAGGACCTGTGGACCCATGGAGAGAGGAGCCCACATTGGAGCAAGTTTGCTGGCAGGACCTGTGACCCCATGGGGGATCCACGCTGGAGCAGTCTGTTCCTGAAGGACTGCACCCTGTGGAAGGGACCCAGGCTGGACAGTTCATGAAGAACTGCAGCCTATGGGAAGGATTCATGTTGGAGAAGTTCATGGAGGACTGTGTCCCGTGAGAGGGACCACACGCTGGAGCAGGGGAAGAATGTGAGTCCTCCCCTCAAGGAGGAAGGGGCGGCAGAAAACGACGTGTGATGAACTGACCACAACCCCCATTCCCCATCCCTCTGTGCCTTGCGAGGAGGAGGTGGTAGATAAATCGGGAGCACAATTAAGCCCAGGAGGAAAGGAGGGGTGGAGGAAGGTGTTTTATGGTTTGGTTTTATTTCTCATTATGCTGCTCTGATTTAGATTGGCAATAAATTAAAATAATTTCCCCAAGTTGAGTCTGTTTTGCCCATGACAGTAATTGCTGACTGATCTCTCCCTGTCCTTATCTTGACCTATGAACTTCTCATTATGTTTTCTCTCCCCTGTCCAGCTGAGGAGGGGAGTGATAGAGCAGCTTTGGTGGGTACCTGGCATGCAGCCAAGGACAACCCACCACAGCCAGGCAGAGTCCAATCTCTTGAAAGGTCCTTGAAATTTACTTGACAATATAAGATGAAGGTGTAAAGGAAAAAAACACTATAAACAAAAAACAACTCTTAACATTAAAGTAGTGAATTAAGTTTGCTAAAAAACAAATGACAATTTTGGGGAGTTTTTCAGCTCTTCATGAAGTGCATTATTCCTTTTATTGAAATGTTTTTTGTGTATGCTGTTTCAAAATATTGTACATCGAAAACTGTAAAGTAGGTCTTACACAAACCCTCAGCAGTGTTTCCATGCCAGCTGTCACACTCAGTGTTATTGTTCACACTTCCATTCTTTCACACTGTAGATTTCTTGTGCAGCCTCCTGTCCAAGGCATATCTCATTAAGAAAAGGACGAATAATACATTTTAAATTAATACATTCACATAGATTTAGATGGTCAATTGAAGGGTTGTTCATATCATCAATGTCATTAATCCCACTGAATACAGGAAAGCAGAAGCAAAGTCTTTATCCTTTTTTGAGGTTGAGGAAGTTATTTTAGCTACCACCTTCTGGAGAAAGCAGATGCTAGGTCCAAGAACATAAAAGTGGCTGTTTAAGTAGATCCCTCTCTAGCCTGTGGTCTTAGCAGTGCCAGGTGCTAACACATAGGCTTAGAAGAAAAGTTAGAAACAGAGGACAAGTCAAGCATCTACCTTGTGATATGTGCTCCCGTGGCCAGCAGCTTAACATACCCTTGAGAAGGAACTTCCTCTGCACCACTGTGTTTGTGAACTTTAACAATTTCTATCTTTTTCATCAGTGGGCCGTTGTCATCCAAAACATTCTGTTGCAATGAATTCCACTGTTCAACCACGTGTTGTATAAAAAAGTACATTCATCTGTTAGACCTACCACTGAATAACTCCACCAGGTCCATAGTTTTTATGTTAGAGTGCTTGTGTTAAAGTAGTAATTAAATCCCAATTTGCCTTCTTTTCACACTACGTAATTTTGGAGCTTTCTGCCATATCCCCACTTAGTTGTCTCTTTTTCAAGCTACTCTGTTTACTCTCTCCTCATACGGAAATTACTTTATTCTTCTGGGAAAGCATATCTCATGTTTTAATCTTGTCAGAAGTCATCTGTTGCACAGTAGCAGAGTAAACAATTGTTATATGAATTCCCCAGTATCCATTTAATGTAGTGATGATCGACATCAATTGTTGCATATATTAGTCATTGTAAAAAAAGTCTTGTCAGAAGATCATTTAAATGGTAACTATTTTAAAAACAGATGTCCATGTTTTTATGTGTTTATTTGAATTCAATTTTTGTCAATAGCTGCAGGAAGTCATCTGGTAGCAACATGCTATTCAATTAACATTTCTTCTGCAATCATACTGATAGTAGTACATTCCATTTTTACAAATGTAAAAGCATTTTGCTAGATATAGGTGAAAGTCTGGTGGGTTTGACTATAAGTTAAACCATAGGTGATATTTTGATCTTGGAGAAACAGTTTCAGTATCTTTAAAGGCCAAAACATTGAAGAGAAATGTAAGTGTCAAAGTAATCTTTTAACAGTGATTATGGATGTAGAAAATCAATGTATCTAATATTCATCAGGGCAGACTTTTACATCTTTAATTGCTTTTGTTACAGTTTTCATGTGTAGAAGGGGTTTTTCCACTTATACTCTTTTCCTTCATCGTTCGTTTCATTTTTGCGGATCATTACAAATCATATCAATTTACTGCTGACATGAGGCTTAAGACCAATGTACAGAACACCTGATCTGTAACTTGTACTGTGTTGTAACTGTTTCAGAGCACAGTGGTGAGGAATTGGTTACAACTATTGAAGTGTTGTACCAGTGATTGGGGGCTATCATTTTGCCAGAAGGTTACTCCTGATCAAAGAAGGGATGTTTTATATTATATTTTGCTCACACTCTGTTTTTCGTTTGGTTTCACTTTATTTCAAATTTCTTTCATGCAAGATTGATTTAAATAGTTTGAGGTGAACTGAGGTTAAGAAAAGATGAAAGTTTGTGAGGACTGAAAGACACAGTAAATGTTAAAAAATTTTAAAAAACATAGAAATATACTCAAGTATATATTTAGAAGTCCAAAGCTCAAGGAGACTGAGAGTTTGTTGATATCAACAGAAACAAATTCCTAAATTCTTACTTTCCAATGTAATCCCATTGATTCTGATGGAGGTAGAGCAAGTGTGGGACTGGAGGTTCCTGACAGAGAGCAGTTTTCTGGTTTCTGCTTCTTTACTTGGAGTGGAAAGCCTTCTTGCAGCTCCTGGGATGGCAAGAATTGGCATGCAAATATCTCTAATTACAAGCATGTTACAATAAAAGTATCTGTAGTTTTCCCGGCTGACTCGTATGCAGTTTATGATCAGTTCTAACGTCCACATGCATTTCTGAAGAAGTACTACCTTAGAAGTTGTTGCCAGCCTTTGCAAGCAATTCTCTGCGTAAGTTACATTTCCTATTTGTTAAATTGTATAATCTTTTTTTTCCTCAAATCTGTCAGGCTTATTTTGTATTTTCAGTCTTATCCTCTACTTTCAACCCATGGTATGTAAAACTTTCTATTGATGGAGAACTACTCTTGGCTACTGATAATAGTTTTCAAACCAGTTTTTCTCCTAGATGGTAGGAAATGGTAATATTTTACTACAAAGTCATGATTTTTAGCTTGCTTATAGTAGTACAGAAATAAGGTTCCACAAGAAAAAGTCAAAATCTTTTCATTTCTAACAGTAACAATTGGAATTTATTGTTTGTTGTCAGTGTGAATGATAACAGAATATGATTTTACCTGGCAAATATAAGCTGTTTTTAAAAGGGACTTGCTTCATGAAGAAACAGTTGTACACTTCTACTACGTTTAGCTGGTAAAATAACTGAGCATTTATAAACATCCTATACTTTGTTTATGTATTTTTTACTATCTTAGTAGAGATAAAAAAGACCTTTTGCCAAAAAGTACATTTTTACATAGAGGATATTAAAACATGCAAGTCTTTTATTCATGGTGTGGAATTACATGTAAGAACTAGGTTTTGGTAAGGTAATAGCATTAAAAAGCAAGGAAAAAACATTTTCTTTATGCCTAAAGCATCAGTAAATATTAAAATAATGCTGGCACAAATCCATTATTGACAATACTTATCTCAAGTCTTAACAGAAATATTGAAACATATGTTTGATTATTTCCACCATATGTAATATACAGTAAAACACACAGGAGGTCACTGTTGAAATTTTAAAATCACATGAAATTTCTCTGAAGTGTGCATGCCCAGTAAAAAGAAAGGACTACAGAAAAGAGATCCATATTGGACTGGATAAAAGTGAAGGTCTAAGGTGTGTGGCCATGACAGCCAGGTGGTAAAAAGGTTTTGGAGGCAAAGATGCTTGGATTTGGGATGAGGAGCTGAGGTGAATATAGATAGGATGATATCAGAAGAAAGGAGTAGGAGCAGAAGGGCATAGTTAGAAGAACCAGTGCATGCTTGAGTATACCTTCTGTTCATGGAAGAGAGAGTTGTAACAGTCCCTTGCTATCAGCAGGGTCTCCTTTAATCTTATGCTATGTTGTGCTATTTTCAGTTACCTGTTGCAATCCTGACATTTTTTAAGTGTAGTTTTCTAAAAATCAAATACTTGAACCTGTCTAAATTAACTCAGTACTGAACTGGCCTTCCTTTCATTTCAGATAGTTCAATATACTCTCTATTCTTGCATGGGGTTTTTTCTGTGTTTAGTGGTGCTGTATTTTTTCCCTTACCACTGGACGTTCATTTTTAACTTCTGAGTATTAAGCTGAAAGTCATGGTATATTGCCAGTGTCTTTATAAGTTACCATCAGGCATGTAATTAACAGTAATTTGAAGTGCCATCTTCAGTCTGAATTCAAGCTACTTAACTTCAAGTCATCAATGTTATAGAAATTAAGTGTGTTTACACATTGGCACTTTTTGATAAATTCTGTAATCTGCTTTACAGCATGGCCCCACAAAGGAGTTGCTTTAGCACAACTATCAAGAGAAGAAGTGACCGGAGTACTGTAGTGGTGCACTGTATGGTTGCATTCTTCCAGTTACGGGCTTAATACTGATGTTTGAGTAGCAGACATTTTCTAAGATGGCAAGAGGCACCTAGTCCTTTGTCAATTAAACTTACTTCTCTATCCAGCCTGAAAATCAGAAATCGGTCATGGGTGAAGGTCTAGAGATATTTATGAGAAACAGGAGATTCCTTTTTGAATCTGTGGTAAGTTGCTTCCTTCACACTGTAATCTTAGTTAAACAGAAAATGAGTGTATCCCATATAAATAGGTAAGAAGGGCATCTTTAGGTTCAAAACTAAAGTTATAACAAAACTCCAGAAACTGAAAGCAGGTGCAAAAATGCTCATTGGTTAAAGCATTTACAATATCAGTCAGTCTCTAAAAATTAAGAGATAATTAACCTTAGTCTTAGCTAAGTTTAATATAAGAGTAGCTACTTGAGTGACTAAGAAGATGACACATATATTTTAGGACCAAAATCACATATACTACTTACACCGCACAACAAATTTTATCAATTCAAGCAGAGGTTGGGAACCAGAGATTTACAGAGATCAAATGATCTGCAAGAAGCTTCAGCCTGGAGTACTGAATGCTTCTGTTTCATTCATTGCATTACTTGTGTTTTTTTTCATCTGAAGTAGAATTGATCCCAAGTTGCACAATGTTGATAGTAAGTGCAGTAAGTACCATATTTTCATTACAGAGTTAGGATATCTTTTTCATTTTTAAGAGAAACCAAACAGTTAAACTTCCCTTTTGTATGATATCTGAATATGACAAGCAGAAAAAAGTTTTGCTTTTATATTCTAAAATTGTGAGAGACTCTTTATTACATCTTCTTTTTCATTAGATACCTATTGCTGTACAGAGACTCTTATGTAGGAAGATGTAGTGTCCTTTTCAAATATTTCGATCTACCTGTTTACTATTAATTGCATTCTCTGCCATGATCATCCTATTCGTGGAAAGGTGAAGTTCAGCCATGATGATAGCAGTTGTGCCCTGTAGTACCAGATGCATCAGGTTTAATTGCTGTTTGGCTAGAGACACTCATGTAGATGGCTGACTGCACGTGATTAGAGTGAGTACCGACTTTTGAAGAGACAAATACCAGTTTCTACAAAAATTAAATAATTGACTTTCACTTTTAATCTGTTTCACTGTATCTCTGATATGAAGTGACAAAAGTGGTCAGATTTGTTTATTTGGTAACTTTTCTATAAGCAAACATTTTAAAAAAATCTTCTAGAACTGGAATCTCTACTTTGGCTTGTCTTGTTTCAAAATGTTGCAGTTTCTCAGAGTAGGAAGCAAACTATTTAACATTTTCTCTCAGAAACCTGTCTGAAAATTCAGGTTTATGAAAACAGTGAAAACTTATATCCAATACATTTCTCATTTGTACATGCAACCATTCCCCATTGCATTTGCTTCTTAAATATGCTTTTTAACATGCTGTTTTTTACAGCCAAACAAAATTCTGAGTCATTCCTTCTGTTGGCTTTGGAGAAGCAGTCACTCAGCCTAAAACTGCCTTCTGCTTGCAAAGTCCTTCCGCTTTCAAAAAAGAAACTGAGTACAACGCAAAAAAAAATATCTTTCATATACAAATGTATCTGTGATTCAAAGACATCAGCCTTTAGACCCTATGGTTTTGGCAAAGAGTAAAACTGAAAAGGCTAGTTTCAATGGGATGGTTGTTTTTAATGTTGCACAGTGATGCTTTTAAGACACTTTAAGTTTTAAACAAAGACATATTTTTGCTATCCTGTCTCATCGTGGTGGGTGGGATGTTCCTCCTGCTACACCACTAAATACCATTAAAGCAATCTGGTTGTAATACTCAAGAGTTCCAACCTTATTGTAACCCTGTTTAACACAAAGCTAACTGGTCTGATGAGGCTTATTTCCCTTGACTCCCCGTCTAGGCTATGGTAGAAACAATTCACAGCCTACAACTAACAAAGAATATAGTGATACAGATTCAGGTTTGTGTGGTAAGGCTATGTAATGACGTTCTTACGTCCCTTACTTGCAGACTGTTGTTCCCACAGTTTGACCAGTACAACTGTGTGCATGGCTGTTGTTTATCTGAACCAGCAGTATGACCAGGTTTAAGTTTCTAAATAGCCCTTTTAATTTCTATGAAGTATCAACAAACTTTACATTGAATCAGGCTTGGGAGAAGCGTTTTACCAGTAATAGGGTGGCACTATTTTAATGAAGTTTTATTTTTAAAGATTGGGGGTCTAAAACCATGTTGGTGGCAGATTTTGAAGGTACCAATGTGAGCTACATGCTGTAATCCAGTTCAGTTCCCATGTTGCTTCTGTATCAACCACCTTGTACATCTTTGAAAACTCTCTGCAGCTTCTAAACCCGCAACCAGACATGTTTCTCATGGCTCAGGAAAACTGTCCCATAGCTTCAGTTGAATATGTGAACTGTTGAGCACAAAACAAAACCTTTTTAAAATTGTTAGTGTAAGATTTTGCTTTTCTGGAGACTGACATTAGCAACCAGGAAGCTTTATGTACCTAATCACAAGCAAAACAATTAAAGCCTTACTTCTATTTACTTCTGAAAGTTACACTCTTAACATGTTATGTTTATTATTTCCATTTACTTTCTATTTAGACAAGCAACCTATGAAGTAATCACTAGGCCAATCAAATACTCAGTGTAGGGCTGACTTGGTGACCTGAATTGGGTACTGCACAAAGTCAAAGTTTATAGCAAGAGGCTGTTCCCTGATCTGGTTGCAGAGGATACTGCAGTTTTCTAGCACTTTCAGGCATCGTGACTTCTTTTTAGGGTTAGAGCCTGAACTAAGAACCTTAATTGGCCAGCTTTTCATAAGCATTGTGTTAAATAAGATCTCACTTCTCTTCTAGGTGGAATAAAGGTGTGCCAGAACAATGTCATCATTTACAAACTTGGTTTAGAGAGAAGGAGGAAATTTTTGCTTTTTTAGTGAAATGAATGCATAATAGATAAAGTAAGTTTACAGTATTTATTCACATGAAGTTGTATGAGAGTTTCTTAATGTACTTTTTCTTTTTCTGCAGCTATTGGCTGACAAACAAGGTCCACATTAAACGACCCAGCACTGGTCTCCTCATGTATACGCTTGCTACCAGATTTTGTGATGAAATTCACCTGTATGGATTTTGGCCATTCCCAAAGGATTTACATGGAAAACCAGTCAAGTATCATTATTATGATGATCTGAAATACCGGTACTTTTCTAATGCCAGTCCTCATAGGATGCCATTAGAGTTTAAAACGTTGTATGTGTTACATAACAGAGGAGCACTTAAATTAACAACAGGGAAATGCATACAGCAATAAAGCACATGTAAAGTACAGTAAGAAGTACAGAACACACACTTCATCATAAAGATGTTGCGGAATGGCAATGGGATCCCAGTGAGGATATGTTTCAATATCTACTAAGCCATCGGAAAAAGGAATTTTATCAGCAGTACATAACCAGCTATTATACCTGTAAAGTGCTATGTAACTAAGATATCTCGACTGCAAGGGTTCAAGTAAGTGCCACTTTCACTAAGAACAAAACTTGAATGTATACTCAGTAGTGTTTACAAGATCCAGTGACACATTCATCATGAATTAAAGAAGAAAAATACAGCCTGCTTACTGTTGACTTGCCACTGTGGTCAGACAGCCCACAGAAGAAATACCTAGTGGATGTAATATTTTCTTGAACAGATAAACCAGGCTTTGGCAGAAAAAAATCATGATGGAATGGAGTAGAGAAAGTGAAGTCCATAAGATCAAACAAATCGGTAAATGCCTTCTAGTCAGAGAGCTGTTTCTGATCTTGTATTATAACCTCAGCTTTTGTTGCTGTTTTTCTTATTGCTGTTCAATAGGTTTTGTTGCTTTTAAGTATTGGAGCCCTTAAAGGATTTTGATGATATTATGAGTAATTAAAAATAAATATCTTATGGAATTGTCTCAGGAAAAAAAACTCATAAGGGTGGGAGGGTGGAGGGAAACATCAAATATCTTATCAACTGTTATTGTGTTATATCCTGCTGTCACACAACCCCTAACATCCCAATTGTTTTTCTAGCTACCACTGTCAATATCCACTGCATGGAACCACTCAGAGATCATTTTGATCCATTTTTAAAGAGAAGTATTTTTGTTGTGTTCAGATTTGAAGACATACAAGAAGGTGCCCTTATTTTTGGTACCAAAGATTGCTCTTATACACATTTTTTCCTTTCATTGAAGAAATGGTGTAGATTTAGTATGGTGTTTCTTTGCTGCTGAAGGGAATATATTATTTATGTTATTTAAATTTTTTAATTAAGCCTCTCAAAGCAAAACCTCTTTACTGACTCTGCATATAGAATTTCATTCTTCAGAAAAATCTGGAGGAGTAAAGAAATTATTTCGTATATTCAAATACCTGAATACACAATTTTATTTCTGATTGAAAGGAAAACACAAAGTCTAAAGGAACTCAGGTGACATTGGAACATGCCTAAAAAAAAAAAATACCTAGCCAATTAAATGGAAAATAAAAGAGCTGTAGACCAAACAGTTCTTTTAGTACTTAAATTTCTAATGTTGTTGGATGGTCTGTCTCTTTTGTATCAGCTTGATGCTCTGATGTGTAATTGACTGAAATAATACAGAGCTATATTATCTCACAGTCATTTTTCTAAGCATTATTATTGTTTATCCATGAAACCAAGAATTTTTTCACTGTCTTCTTTCAAAAAAGAGAACAATAAATTACAGGCGAAGGTGGAGTGTCAGTGCAGTGTATACTAATATACAAAACATGTCTGCATATGATATGTTTTAGCACTAATGGAGCAGGTAAATAAAGAACACCAGGGTTCCACCATTTTCATGTCAGGCTAGGTTAAGGAGGAGGCAGGCAGATGCAATGTATGGGTATTTTCTTGTTATGTTTTCAGCTCTACATTAGGTGCTTATCTCCAAATGTGATATTTGGTGTATCTATTGAATTTTGAAATAGCTTGAGCAATCTCATATGTAGCACAACACTCACAAATATTTACTAGCTAAAAACGTAATTTATTACCCATTTTTCCTCTTAAGTTCACATGTATCTCATCATGCATGACTAGAGGTCTGTGATAATGCAAATTTAGTAGCTAAGTCACTGCCTTGCAGACAGTTTTGCCAAAAGTTGATGGGAAATAGAAAGTCATTCTGCCATATCTAAGACACAGTAGCATCTTTCTTTATTCACCCAGTAGTATCTTTCCTTACTCACCAATCTGTCCTACCTAGGACAGTTTACTTTGGCTATATGCTAACATGTGGGATCACCACTGAAATAAAGGCATCATGAGAAACTAAACAGCAATACAGACTGAAATGTGTTTAAATTGTTGCTGGTAAGGGAGAGGGTGTTATTTGTACACTGTGTAAACTTGCAGTTTGAAACAAAGTCTTGATGAAAGATGGGCATATTCCTGTTCTTTCTGTTATGGTTTTGCTGAATTGACAGAATTTCTATTGAGATAGAGAATTCACAGGTGCCAGTCTCACAGAAACTCAGAGAAGCATCTGTTTAGCTTTATCTTTTTTTCTGGGAATGTCTTCTCTCTAGTGTCAGGCCATCAACAAAAATGGAATTCAGGTAGACTATTAACTGACAGGTGATTTTTTTCTCACCTCAGGGAAGGTTTTAATACACAATTTGATTATTTATCTGAGAGCGAAGTAAACAGAGACACTCTAATTCCTATGGTAGTAAAAAAAAAAACATTACTTGTGTAACAGCATAGGTGAAAACAATGAGACATAAACAGGAAGACGGATGAGAAAGTTTGCCTTTAGAAGTCAGGATGTGAAGAAAAAGTTGGCCTGAGCCTGTTTTGCAAGCTTCACATTTGATTCTCTGTAAGTGAAGTTAAAGTACAAAAGCCATGGAGTCCCAAAGTCCCAAACCTATTACTAATCTGATAGAACAGTGTGCTACAGGGCAAGGTTTCTCTGACTTGGTTTGGCACAAGACATGAGAGTAGCACAAGACAACAGAGGTTCCCCATACCTTCTTAAAACTGGGCCTTAACTTTATCTCCCGCAGGCTTTTCACATTCAATACTGCACAATTCTGTCACCATGAGCCATGGTCTCATGGCTCTCTGCTACCATCCACACTCACCCTTCTCATAGCATCCTGCCCTAAAATTGGCACCCAGGTGTCGTCCGTACCAAAAGCATAAGACTCCTCACTAACCCATCTCCTGTCTCACCTGCCTCAGCTTTATCCTGAGCTGAAGTGTAATGTGAATGGTAGGTTTCAAACCATCCTCTGAGGCAAGTAGCAGTTGTAGTCTTTGATGTTCAGGTTTTCACAAGCACTAGGAGTCATTTTATTCTATTGCTCTTGTGTAAGATCTGTGTCCATGTGGAGCTCAAAGCGTCTGGGGCTCCCTGGCATGTGGTTTGTTGTGCTGCAAATTGTCTGTTTTGATGTGGTTTGTGACCACCAGTTACTGGTTATTCTAGGATGACTTGAGGTGGGACATGCCCAGAGCTTTTCCTGTTAGGTTACGGGTCCTTGGTTGTTAGCCTTCTGACTGCTGGGAAGCTGTAGCAGTGGAGTCACTGCACACAGCCTTTCTTACCTTTCCCTTATACCTCCTGGCTCTGTATTGCCCTGGGGCTCTTTGTGCATTTCTATTAGGGCACCCCAGGTCTTGAATGAAAAAAACAGATTACTTAAACCGTGTGACTCTTTTTCCCTAACGGTAACCTGGGGCATAGTACCAAAGGCTTAGCTGCTGTATAGGGACTTTGTAATGGAATAAATTTCACCTCGTGGTCCTTCACTGGGCAGTAGTCAACAGCTCAAGCCTCCATAGGTGCCTTGGATAATTTCTGTTGCGTATACATTCACACCTCTGGTGCTGCCTACAGCACAGATCAGATAAACAGGCTTTATTATAATTACCACTTTTATCATCCAGCACTATCAACAACTAATACAAAGTAGATAGATAGGATAAAAAGAAGGATCCCTAATATTGTAATGATACCTGCCCTGGTGAGGAACAACTGAGGAATGCTCATCATTTGAGTGTTCCTCAAATTTATCCTCACATCAGTCATATCAATTGTCAGCTATGGTTACTAAATGTATGTTAAAAATAAGAGCTGGGAGCTACATCAGGGCAGCAGACAGTATATATTTTTCCAAATCTTATGGTAACTTTACATTGAACAACTTGATTTCATTCAGACAATTTTATTGTAAATTGTTTATTAACATGCTAATGTTTCTGTGGCAGAGTCTTTCATATTTCATAAAAATAATAGATAAATATATTTGATTATTAAGTTTTCAGCTTTGGGACAGTTCTCTCTCCCACAGTTCTCAGCCACTCTCCATATACAAGATCTACTGAACTTTTCTAACGTTGGCTGGTTTATACAATCTGATGTCAAATAAAGACTCTACCATTCTTCTGTTAAACAATATAACCAACATGTGCTTGAGATCAGCACTTTTTCTCTAACTGACTGCAATTTGTTGAAAAACAGGTGTCGGTTCTGTACCTTTTTTAGTGTTTGATCTAGCAAAGTGCTGAGCACTCTTTGCAGTGGCTTTCCTGGGAGACACATATCCAGGATTTAGATGGGGATCTAGGTTAGCATATTTCAGGATATAACTCTGAAACTGCACATTATTTATTTTTAAGAGCACTGTTACTCTGTGTAGGGAAAAGCACAATTGTTTTAAATGTAGATAGAATAAAGGAACAGTGTTTACAGAAAGCTTCATTCCTGCACAGTACTATTGCTACTGAGCATGTGTAATACAATTTCTGTGGTTTAAAGTATTGGTGTGTATTCTGTCAGGATTGTTGTGTTTGATGCTGTTAATATTTCAAGTACAGATATGGGAATTGTTTTTTGGTTGTATAACTGTAAAATAAAGAAGGGTTTTTTTTTCATTTTTTCTGCTATATTCTGTTCCATATTCCTTTGTAACATGGTTGTGGTAATATTTTTCTATTATGTGCTAATTGTAAGTATATGTGGAAGGAGAGTGCTCCTTTAAGGTGTCTGATCAAGGACTTTCTCAACACAAAAGGGGATATTAAGAAAAGGAGGAAGCCATAAACAAGAACACAGAGAGACACAAACTTGACTGACGATAAGGGCATCAGTGATGAGAACCAAAACTGATCAGTTGCACTAACTGATATGTGGAGTGTAGGAATGTTTATTGCAGTAAGATTATCTGATAGAGGACTGTGTCAAATGGGATACTAAAGAAAAGGGGGAAGCAATAAAGTATCTGAAGACACAAACCTGACAGGAAAATTATAATGGAAACAAAGATAAGAAGCCAACCTCATCAGTTACACTAACTAAACAGCTATCAAGAAGCTGCAGGCAAACGGGACTTTGTAACTGATAAGGATGCAGACTTGAGGATCCAGGATGTTGGAGGGGAGTCGGTGGCACTGTGCAAACTGAGGAGGCAATGTGTAGGAGAGGAAGAAAAGAGGACTGCACAGAAAAGGGTCTGGTCGCGTGTAAACTGTGGCCAGTCAGTACACTTGTCTGCATGAGCCTTGCTCCTGATGGCCGCAGTTTGTCCAAACTTCCCATTAAATCTTTTCTTAACAACCGCTTTGTGTAATCTCACTCTCTATCCCATGTGTGTGAGTGCTGTAAGGACTCAGTGTCAGCTGCTGGGGAACTGCTGTGAGAGGAGTGGATGCCAGCTGCTGGAGTCAGACCAGGGGTGTGGGCTAGTGGAGTAAGTCAGGGGGTCTCAGTTGCTCTCTACAACTACCAGAAAGAAGGTTGTAGTGAGGCAGGTGTCAGTCTCTTTTCCCCATGTAACAAGTGATAGGATGAGAGGAAACAGCCTCCAGCTGAGCCAGGACAGGTTTAAATTGTATATTAGGAAAAAGTTCTTCACCAAAAGGAAAGGTTATCGAGCATTAGAACAGGCTGCCCAGGGAAGTGGTTGAGTCACCATCCCTGGAGGTAATTAAAAGTTGTGTAGATGTGGCACTTAGGGAGGTGGTTTGGTGGTGGACTTGGCAGTGTTAGGTTTACGGTTGGACTTCATGATCTTAAAGTTCTTTCGTAACCTAAATGATTCTATGATTCTATCATACAATGTCAGCAGCTAGAGCAAGTGAGAGTCTTTAACCTCCAGCTGTGGGGGTGGGAATGGTGTGTGTTCCCAAAATGAGCTGCGGAGGGGCACCAGTGTGAGTGAGGCAAATGAGGGGCTCAGCACCAGTGGCTGGAGCGGGACTGCAAATCACAGTCCATGTGCCTGGTGCCAGCTGCTGGGGGGTGAGTGTGGGATGTGTATGTGCCATCACCAGCAAACTTCAAGCTGGACCAGCTGGCCAGTTGGAGACCCTGGGTCAGGTCAGAGGTCTCAAGTGGGCAGAGATTCTATGCTGGTGTGCCCAGGGGGACCCACAAGTGTGGGGTGCTGTGGGGCAAGTGTGTGAGTGCTGTGTGTTTGCAGCAAGCACTGAGCTAGACCAGTGGGTGACTTAGGGACCCACGGGGCAGGCAAATTGACAGGGATGGTGGATGGGCAGAGGGGCTGTGCCAGTACTCGAGGAGCATCCACAAATGTGCGTGTGCTTGTGAACCTGGGTAGTGTCCTGAGTGTGCTGCACCAGTGACCTGTCTCTGCCAGCCCAGGAGGAGGAGGGGCTGGGCTGTCTGCCCTTGTGTCTGTGTGAGTCCTGTATGGGGATGCTGCCGGAGGCAGCGCCTCTTCTGTGGCAGCATGAGTGACTGGCTGCGTCAGTGTCCTCTGTGTGTGTGTGTGTCCATATGTCTGTGTGAGTCACAGGGACATGTGCTCAGCCTCGCTTCTGGTTGAGCCTCCAAATGGGAAAGCAGCAGCCACATCTAGTGTGGGCAGAGACCTGGGGTGCCAGGGCACCAGGCTGGGCTCCACCAGCCAAGCAGGAGAGGTCCTGGCCCAAAGCAGCTGAAGGAGGTGGCCACTCATAATGGCCCATTAATACAAACTATTATAAAAATCTTTGAAGTCGTTCACATGAGAGCAAAACTTACCCCATGCAGGCCTGAATTAAACTCTGTAAACACTTCAGAATTTAAAAGAAAAAAATAGCTTGTAGAAATCATATGCAATTTGGCAAAAAACCTACACTATGATTTAAAGCCTATTAAATCAATCAGTATCATGTTTTGATCAATAATGGATTTCTAAACCTTTACTAGCCATGCTGCAAAAGCAAATACAGAACTCCACCCTGACTATAGAAACTAGAAAAAAACCCAACCTTTTCCATAATGAATTTGATGTGTCTGTTCTATAATTGCAGATTCAGCCTTCACACACTGTTGGAGCTTGTGTGTATTTGAAAATGCTATGACAGTCAATATTTTGCTGAGCTGTGTTCTTTCTCACGGCACAAGTGCAAGAGGCCATATTTTGCTGAATCCTGCTTGTAGCGCTGTAATATTCGTTAGATTATGTTAAATGACTATCCATTTTTATTGGGAAAGTGCTGTCTTTTGATTACTTACTGCAGCAAAAATATATGCATATAATTGATAATCAGTAACTGTGTCCATGAAAAATTCTTGCACTGTAATGAAGACCTGCTTACACTGGCAGTATTAATCTGAGCTTTCTCCTGCACCCTTTAACAAGTGGCCTTGTGAGTCCCATCTTTCTGTATTCAATTTATGCCTTCTTATCTTCTGTCTTTTCTGTCCTAAAAGAAGTACATGTAAGTTCTTAATGTAACATAAGTACATAAAACAAGGAGATATTTTCACCATTTACTTATTGCAAAAGTTAAAGATATTTGATGTGGTTGAAGTGCTGCTTCTAAGTCTTCAGAAACCTGAATAACAATATGAAAGACTGCTTCTCAAAGGAGTATTGCCAAAGGAAGTGTAATTTCCACTTCCAGTTTAGTTGTTGCTTTATGGCACTCGGGTGATAACAGAGCTAGCCAACTGCACAGGTAGCTAGTCAGCACAGTAGAGAGGCTGTGGTCTCAAAGAAAAGGAGTACTTCTTTCCTGTAGACTAAAATGTATTCCAAGGGAAGTGCAATAAGAAACATAAAATTACAAAGATGGAATGAGGAGGGTTCACTCTAAAGGAGATACCATTGCTTGGGTCTCAGTGCTCTTTGATTGTTTTAGAGCAAAGAGGAAACTTCTCCCATTAAGAGATGTCTGTTGAGCACAAGTCATAATCTTAGTCTCCTCACAGTCATTCCATGTTCTCTAGACTGTTGTGTACATACTCTGGGTATTCTCACCTTTTCCACTCATTTTACATTGCCATAATTTGAGTGGAAATTGTGGAGTTGATTCTATTTAGTGCAGAGTGTGTTTAAAATGAATTGTTATTTAGTCTTTTGAAAGAGTGAGGAAAAACAGGTCTATGGACATGTCAGATATTACCTGTATATCAAAGACTCAGAGAAGAAATACAGTCTTCACTCTGTTGCTATTAAAGCTACTGTCTAGACTTAGATGGGAAATTTTGTCCTGTTTCTCCTGTATGGACTAGCATCTCTTGTGGTGCACCAAGGAGCAACCTTTGTTGAAGAGCCAGGGCACATCTCATGACTCTTCTCCATTCTGATAGGCAGTGTGAAGGCTGAATTTCTACCCCAGAGTGGAAAATGCAGACACCTGCCCAAAATACAACTCCTATAAAGCTCAGGCAAACATTACAAAAGAAAACATTTTTGGTCAGGAATAGCAAACTGCTGTGCTAGAACTCCAAATGCCAAAACTACATGTATGGACATTTCCAAATGCAATGTAAAAAATTTTCAGTCTCTCTGCTCTTTACTTGTTCCAGAAAAAAATAAATATCAAAAAAATTTTTGATAGCATTTTTGATTGTGTATCTGTGGATGAACACATATTTTTATGTTTCATGAAACAATCCTTCTGGTTCTCCCAGAATAGCTTAAATGAGACTGTTGTATTTTGCCTCAGGACTAGACCATTTTGTAGGTCATTATTACTAATGACTATTTTTCTTCTGTTTACTGTGCTTGAAGAGCTCTGAGTGTTACTATTATGTCAATGTGTGGATAACATACAGAGAACAGTTATGAGTCTACTCAAGTAAAGTTCAACTCCTGCCTTTAAACATAGTACCCTTCTAATGGACACACAAAGGCATTCCTGGAAATCCCCCTGCCAAATGAAAGCCTGTTAACACACTGGGATACTATCCAGGAGTTAAGCCCCAGACCAATGAAAAGCATCAGAATGGGCATGGAGAGTCAGCCAAGGCCCTGAAGATATGCTTGTACATAGAAGGAATCCTTCAAAGTAGTCTTCATCATCCTTAATATTAATGTATATCTCTTACAAATACTTTAAGGAGATATGTTTTTCATAGTTGGTCTGCTTCCTGACATTATTAAGTAATCAGCCAATATCTGAAATCCTGACAAAAGGAAATCACACTCAGAAAGTGTTTTGCTAATACAGAAGAGCTGTAGCAGGCTATTTCCCTGGATAGCAGCAGGCAGGCAGGTGCAAGATCTGTGTTTACTGGTACACATCTTTTTTCAAATAGTACCTTAACAAAAAAAATTCTTGATTAGCTAGCTGTGCTGCCCAGCTAGTGTTTCTAAGACTTAAAAGTTTTGCTATTAGGTTTCTCAGCTTCATGATTCAGCAGCTGTTCTGAGGCATTCAAATCCTTCTCTCCATCCATTCCTTTGTTGCACTAAACAAAAAACAAGCTTCAGGACTAGTAAGAATCAGAATCATAGAATCATTAAGGTTGGAAAAGACCTATAAGATCATCAAGTCCAACCATCAATCCAACACCATTAAGTCCACTAAACCATGTCCCGAAGTGCCATGTTCTACATGTTTTTTGAACACCTGCAGTGATGGTGACACCCCCACTTCCCTGGGCAGCCTGTTCCAATGCTTGACCATTCTTTCAGTAAAGAAATTTTTCCTAATACCCAGTCTAAACCTCCTCTGGCACAACTTGAGGCCATTTCCTCTTGTCCTATTGTCCCAAATATGAGTTCTTCCACCTGGTGTGCAGAGAGCCGAAAAACACACAGAGCTGAGATATTTGCTTATATTGCAAACCTGCCCAGAGGTGGGTGCTACATAGTAGGTCCACAAAGCTAGTGCACCTCGGTCAGTACATGGAAAATATTTACACTTCGAGCAACAGTTACCAGTATTTTAAAAAGTTGGCTCTGTCACCCTTGTTCCCGTTGGTTCTCACAAACCTTATCTCCATTTAAAGTCACAGCATCCTTCTTTTTTAGTATGGATGCTCAGTGAGGAAGGGGCTTTTGTGAGGAGGGGGCTTTCGCCACCCAGGGGCAGGTTTCTATTATGCCAAATATACAGTAATTATATGTTAATGAGGATAGGTCACTCAAAGTTCAATAGTTATGTTCCTTTTGTGATTATCTTGTTCTTTCCCTCAAGGTGGCACATTGTTAACTGCTCACGGAGACTAAACAATACCCCTGCCCTAATTCCTTGCTTACCTTCAACACTGTCCCTACTTACTTGAGAGAAGAGACCAACACCCACCTCACCACAACCCCCTTTCAGGTAGTTGTAAAGAGCGATAAGGTCTCCCCTCAGCGTCCTCTTCTCCAGACCAAACGAAGCCACTTCCCTCAGCTGCTCCTCATAAGACTTGTGCTCCAGACCCCTCACGAGCTTTGTTGCCCTTCTTTGGACATGCTCAAGCACCTCAGTGTCTCTCTTGTAGGCAGGGGCCCAAAACTAAACACAGTATTCAAGGTGTGGCCTCAGCAGTGCCAAGTACAAGGGCACGATCACTCCCCTAGTCCTGCTGGCCACACTATTTCTGATACAGGCCAGGATGCTGCTGGCCTTCTTGGCCACCTGGGCACACTGCTGGCTTAACCAGCACCCCCAGGTCCTTTTCCACCAGGCATCTTTCCAGCCACTCTTCCCCAAGCCTATAGCATTGCATGGGGTTGTTGTGGCTGAAGTGCAGGACCCTGCGCTTGGCCTTACTAAACCTCATACAATTGACCTCTACCCATCGATCCAGCCTGTCCAGATCCCTCTGCAGAGCCTTCCTACCCTCCAGTAGATCAACATTCCTGCCCTACTTGGTGTCATCTGCAAACGTACTGAGGGAGCACTCAGTCCCCTCATCCAGATCATCAATAAAGATATTGAACAAGACCAGCCCCAAAGCTGAGCCCTGGGGAACATCGCTTGTGGCAGCCACCAACTGGATTTAACTCCGTTCACCACAACTCTCTGGGCTCCGCTGTCCAACCAGTTTTGTACCCAGCAAAGAGCGCACCTGTCTAAGCCATGAGCCGCCAGTTTCTCTAGGAGAATGCTGTGGGAGATGCTGTCAAAGGCTTTACCAAAGTCCAGGTAGATAACATCCACAGCCACTTCATCCATTAAGCGGGTCACCTGGTCATAGAAGACCAGGCTGGTCAAGCAGGACCTACCTTTCATGAACCTGTGCTCGCTGGGCCTGATCCCTTGGTTGTCCTCCACACGCCTTGTGAGCGCCCTCAAGATGAACCTCTCCATAATCTTCCCCAGTACAGAGGTCAGGCTGACAGGCCTGTAGTTCCCAGGATCCTCCTTCCGGCCCTTCTTGTAGATGGGTGTCACATTGGCAAACCTCCAGTCATCTGGGACCTTCCCTGTTAACCAGGACTGCTGATAAATGATGGAGAGCGGCTTGGCAAGCTCCTCTGCCAGCTCTCTCAGTACTCTTGGGTGGATCCCATCAGGCCCCATAGACTTGTGGGTGTCCAGGTGGCATAACAGGTCCTTAACTGCTTCCTCCTGGATTATGGGGAGTTTATTGTGCTCTTCATCCCTTTCTTCCAGCTCAGAGGGCTGAATACCCTGTGGATGCCTGGTCTGGTTGTTAAAGACTGAGGCAAAGAAGGCATTAAGTACCTCAGCCTTTTCCTCATCCTTGGTGGCAATGTCCCCCCTGCATTCAATAGGATGGAGATTCTCTTTGGCTCTCTTTTTGTTGTTAATACATTTGTAAAAACATTTTTTGTTATCTCTTACAAGTGTGGCCAGACTGAGTTCTAGCTGGGCTTTTGCCTTTCTAATTTTTTCTTTATATGACCTAACAAGATCCTTGTACTCTTCCTGAGTTGCCTTCCCTTTCTTCCAGAGGTGATAAACTCTCCTTTTTCTCCTGGGTCCCAGCAAAATCTCCCTGTTCAACCAGGTCGGTCGCCTTCCCTGCCAGCTCTTCTTATGGCACATGGGGACCACCTGCTCCTGGCGCCTTTAAGATTTCTTTCTTGAAGAATGTCCAGCCTTCCTGGACTCCTTTGCCCTTCGGGACTGTCTCCCAAGGGACTATCTCAACCAGTGACCTGAACAGGCCGAAGTCTGCCCTCCGGAAGTCCATGGTAGTGGTTTTGCTGACCCCCCTCCTTACTTCACCAAGAATTGAGGATCCTATCATTTCATAGTTGCTAAGCCCAAGACGGCCTCTGACCACAACATCTCCCACCAGTCCTTCTCGGTTTATAAATAACAGGTCAAGAGAGGCACCTCCCCTGGGAGGCTCACTTACCAGCTGTGCCAGGTAATTATCTTCCACATATTCCAGGAACTTCCTAGACTGTTTCCTCTCTGCTGTGTTGTATTTCCAACAGATGTCCGGTAAATTGTAGTTCCCCGTGGGAATAAGGGCTAGAGATTGTGAGTAAGCTCAAGAACAGTGTCTGAGCAGTCAGTTCCCACATTGTTGTACTATTGTACTATAGAATACTCTGACTGTAGAAAAGCAAGAGTCAAAGTGAAGGTTAAGGACACTGTGATTGTATGAAGATAACAAGAAAAAAAAAAGTAATAAAATAAGAGCAGGTGTTTTCAGATGTTCCTCTCCTGAACCCCCAACTGCATTACATTTACCTATTCCTCTCTGGAATTGTCAATTTGATCTCCAAGTTCTCTGTTATCACACCTGCTGAATCATAGGCAAGTGCAAGCTGACTCCTAAATCTGTGTGTCAAGAGGGACTGAAGCCTGAGGAAGTGTTATGTAGCAAGACACCAGCCTGAACGATGAATAGCTATTGAAGTATGGTACTCCACATGGATGAATTGCTTCTTTTAGAAGAAGGATGGAGTAGCCTGAGCAGTGCATCATGGTAATGCTCTCTGCTCTGTTTTTACAGCACATAGAAGAGTGCTGTGTGAAACACAAACAGCATTCAGCTCTATAATAGGTCTAACTGTTCATCAGACATGTCATCCTATGAGTAGTATAACATGTAAATACTGATTTTACACAAAGTTATACCTTGAAATAACCTCAGCTCCTCCTATGTCAGCTGCATCACTGCTTTTCCACCTTCCACCTTTCCACTTCCACTGTCTTCGAGTCCTCTTACTGAGCTGCTTCCTCTTCCAATAATCCCACATCACACCAGTATCCACTATTGCAGCATGGGATGAAGGACCTGTTTTGCAAAGGCAGGAGAAGCTCACAAACAAGGCAAGTAATGCTGCCTATGATGCCAGTTTGCAGCTGTAGAAGATTAGTCTTTGTTAACAAACCCATTTAGAGAGTGAGTTGCTGCTGAAGAAGGGCAGAGTGCTACTTGTCTTTCCTGCAGCAGCAAAAGTGGTCACTCTCCCTCTACTTGTAACTTACATATTTCAGAAAAGTTTTAGGAATTTAAAACGTCTAAGACAGCTACTCTTCTAGCAAATGTGACTGAATTTAATAAAGGATTAAGTACAGAATCACTTAGCTTAAAAGTGTCCTCTTGAGATCATTCTGTCCAAAGTCCTGCTGCTCAAGCTGGATCAACTAGAGCAGTTTTCACAGGACCATACTTAGTTTTGAAAGTCTCCAATGATGAAGACTCCACAACCTCTCTGGGCAACCTGGTCCTGTATTTGACCACACTCACAGTAAAAAAAAAAAAAAGATTTTCTTGTGTTCATATGGAATTTCCAGTTTTTCATTTGTGCTCGTTGTGTCTTGTCATGTCAGTGTGCACTCCTGAGAACAGTCTGGCTCCCTCTTCTTCATTCCCAGCCATCAGGTCTTTATATTGATGAGAGCTCCATGAGCCTTCTCCAGGCTGAACAGTGCCAGGTCTTTCAGACTTTCCGCATATGAAAGACCTTTTTGTCCCTTAATCTTCTTCATAGGCCTGTGCTGGACACATTGGCTAAGTTATTAGGATGAGCTGACAGACAAGCAATAGTGTCATATAAGCCTTACTACCTTAGTACACCAGGCTGAAGTGAGATGTAGGTAAAGACAGAGCTATGTGACTGTAGATAGGACTGAAAAACACCTCAAGAGAATTAAGGTATTTTTCTTCTCAATAAAACTAAACCCTAGTTCCTAGTCTCTGTTACTACTATTAGTATTTGAAACTCTCTCACTGTCAGTTGTGACGCAAAGTCAGGTGAGTAGAAATCCAGTCCATATCCTCTCCCTTTCATTTTTAGTAGCTTCTTATCTGGAGCATATGATAAAATGTGGAAAGATGATACGGAATTCCTGATGGGGGAAGTCATCTGCTTTTCAAGAACTATATGAAGAGTTACCATGCAGCTCAGGAGAATTTCCTTCCTAGATTCTTGTGATTCATTAGCCCAGATTATAGTGGTATAGCCTTAACATGGCTTCTGGCTTGAGCAGGTCTTTAGGGGACTATGATGCAGCAAGTGATTTTAAACACACTTATGTATTGGTTACTTTAATATTTTGGAAAGGGTGTCAATAATAGAGAAACTTTAAAAACATATGGATTTGTTTTGATCTTTATTTTTAGAGCTAAATATACTGATACATCTGGAAGCTGGCTTGCAGGCAAACACTTATGCTAAAAAAAAAAAAAAATTATTTGGATTTTCTCCAATTTGCTGTTGAAACCAGTTATAAGAAAAAGGGAACTTTGTGGTTTGAAAACTAGTAGTTCTCTAAAAGTAGGAAAGCTTTTTCATCTCTGTATCCTGTTTATTTGAGGGCTTATTTGAATAGCACATAACACTAGAATATGTGTTTGTAATTAATTGGCATAGCAATAGCTTGTATAAAGTATCTTTCTGAGCAATTGCTTGACTTTTTTTTAGCTAGTACACAGCAAGTTGTTGCTAAATTTCAGTTTCAGTTCAGTTGCTGACATAATGAAAGTCAACAGAAAGACAGAAGTAGCTGAGTTAAGATAAACATCCTTCTGGTTTTATATAGTACAAATCTAAATGGGGTCTTGATCACTAAGCAGAGAATCTAAACTGCTATAACAATACTAGCTAATTATAATTTATAATGAGAATTTTGACGATGGAGCTCTGACTTAATTGTGGTGTGGGTTTTTTTGCTAAGAAAACACTGTACTATTTTAATGAAGGTCTTTTCCTCCTTGGAATGTTCTTGTTTCCTTGCTTCCTTGATAAATGTTGCAGAACATATAAGGTCTATATCCAACATTAAGAGGAAAATTAGCATAAACCTTGTAAACTGGGAAAACACCTACCTGCAGCCAATCTTTTGTCACAGGGCAATCATACCATCCTCACCAGGTGACCTGTCCAGGTCCTCAGCTCCACCTTGCTATTTATTTATCACGTTGCCTGAGAAATGACAGAACATCTCTTCAAAGGTAAATTTTTATGCTTAAAAGTCAATAAAATCTTCATCAATCCTTTTGACTTTCCCAGATATTAGACATGGATTATCTGGTCAACAATTATCAATTTTTAGGCTCCTTATATTCAAAATAATGTAAGTGTACACAAAAGATTTGTTCAGTGAAAGAGCAATATATTAAGCCATCCATTTAGGTGGAAAATATATGTGAAATAAGAAATGATGTCAGTTTCTTCTCTCTCTTAGCTGTATGAAGTAAGAATTAGTGTAACCTTTTTGGCATTCTCCAAATGCATGTTTCAGTCCTTTTTTGTGTGTACCTTATGCTTTTAAAACAAGTTCTTTCATGTAGTTACCAGTTAAACAGCACAGAAGAACACCAAAGGTGTTCATCATTTTCTGAGAATGAGGTAAATGTCCATAATGTAAAACCTGTTTATCTTCTTTCAGGTGTAAAGTTGCAGTCACTTTTACATTAAGCCCTAGGGTTCTATGTTTTCTTTTCTTACTTCTTTTTTCAAATGTTATCATTTCACAGATATACTTGCCTAGAACCATGAATGGTCACATTTATTTTCCCCAGAAAAATATGTCAATCATAGCAAGAATTCCATGAGGTTTAGAAGAATCCCATAGGCCTTAGCAAATTCTATTTCATTTCACTCACATAGGATTAAGTGAAAGTTTTGCTAAACTAATATTAAGAAAACATTTGATATTCAAGCGGACATGTGGAACTTGTATATTCCAGATATTTGAAGTAAAATGTTCTCAAACTGACCAGTTACAGAAGTTTAATATTCAAGATGAAATAGTTTCAAAGACTGTGTTTTTCAGAATTTTATAGGTGAGGCATTTCTGGATGAAAAATATGGAATTTTCAAAAACTCTCATGCTGAACATCTTAGAATAGAGGCAACCATAATGTTTAGTTGTTTAGAGAAATCATCACCAGTATCCAAAAATGTTTTTACATTATAAACTTTTGAAAATGAGAATGAATAATGACAATATTTTTTTTCCAAATAGCTTTGCTGAATTCTTGCATCTTGAGAGCTCTGTGAGAAACACGGCATGTTGTGGTCTTGCTCCTGTGATGTGCTGAACGCTGACATCTTACCAGATCTTCTACAGTGGGTAAAAGTTTTCAGCACCAAAAGAATTGCATTTATAAGGTGTAAAATCTTCACAAAGAGAGTGAATTGCAGTAATACACAGGTAGCAAATATGAATGAGAATTGAGGAATTATTTCATTGGAGATTGCCACTGTCTTAGTGCACTGAATGTGTGTCAGCTTTGAGCCTAAACTTAATTTACTGCATTAGCTTAAATCCATTGCTACAATAATAGATTCTGCCTCATAGCAGAATTAATTAATTTCATTTCAAGGCATACTAACAGACCTAAACATATTTTGATTTTCTGCAGGCTCTTGTTTAGCTCAAGATATGGGAAAAACAATCTTTCATATGATCATGTCCTCAGATGGTGTTTCATGGAAGAAAGCTAATGAAAGTCTTAGTTCAAAGGGACTGCAGATGACTAAAACACTCTCAGAAAAGTCTATAATCATTTATTTCTATTTATGGTGGTAATCAGATGAAATTAACATCTGCTGAGTAGGATCCCATTACTGACAGGGAATTATTTTACATTCTGAAACGGCAGAGATATATGTAGAGACATAACAAGTGTATCTTGTACTGCTTTTGTGCAAAAAATAAACAAACTTCTATATAAAAGGTTGTTGATATTTGAAAACCGTGTACTCATGGGATGGTGGCATTGTTTTTAACAATGATAGGGGAAAGAAACAAGAATATTGTCACAGTGTAGGACCCAGAATGCAGCACCAAGTCCTTTAGTTTGTCAGCAGTCAAACTCCACTTAGCTGAAGGGAGAGCTTTTATAGTAAGAATGTGACACAATTATAGGCAAATCTTAAGCACCTACATACTCTGCAATTTATGTACTGAACTGCCTAAAAATGACATGCTTTGTCCTGAGAGCATGATCCAAAGCATGAAAATTAACTGCCTACCTCTGTATCATGTCAACAAGAGTGCCTAAGATGCATCTGAGGAGCAAGCCACCTAGTTACTCAAGTAGGAATTGAATAAGCAACTTATCGTAACTCAAGTTACTACACTGAATGAGGCTCTCTTTAAGACCTCATTTACCCTGGTCCTTTACCTCTCTTCCAGTGCTCTCTGACTCAAGTCCTACTCCCTGCAGACAAAAATGGCCAAGCAGATTTATTTAAGCTATTGTTAACATGTTTTCCCAGTTGTGTGCTCAGCTGCAGAAAAAAACATCTCCACAGCTGCCTAAGCAGTATGTATTCTGTTTGTTAAGCAGTATGGATCTGTATCCAGTAGGAAGGTAAGATGCAATTAGTTGGTTTTTGGCTAGAGAATGTTTTGATTTTTAGCTTTAGACAATTAAATTAAAGTCCTGCATTCCTGTCCACCTTCTGGAAGGGATGTAACAGAGACCTTGTCAATAGAGACATGTATCAGTTTGCCGATAGAGAAGTGGTATCACTGATAGAAATATGTAGAGTAAAATATCTTCAGGTAATGTAGGAATGTAACACTTCCTCCATTGTAGTAGTTAATTCTTGGGGCAATACAGCTACCCTACTTCAGGATTGTAAACATACATTCTGGGCATTTATGCATATTCTAGGCAAAATTTATGTACTTTCTAATGTATATGCTTTTTTTCAGATTTTAGGATAGAACTGACTTTTTGCACAAGCTATGTAAAAAAACATTTACTGAATATATTTAAATGTTTCAAATCCTATGGAAAGGGAGCTCCTTACTGAAGTGTTACTTAAAATAAAGCTTGGTTTTAAAGAACTGTAAAATGTCATCTTCTCTGGCATGCTTCTCATTTGCCTGAGTCAAACCAGTACTTAACTGAATACCAAAAAGAGGGAGGTTGGGGTGTGTTTCTGTGTCTTATTGAAAATATGATTGTAAAACCTCACTTTATGAATAAGTAGGTAAAGGAAGATGGGGGAAGGATGTACATGTCTGATTGTTTTTCAAGAAACAATGCAAATCCACACACAAAAGGCAAAAATATAGTCCATATATGTTACATATATTTTTAACATTTATCACTGAGGAAATTGCAACTTCTCCTTTTATTCCGAAGATCTTAAAAAAAAAAGAAAAAGCTACCTAATGGGTCTCTCATCTAAAATGATATTTTGTGTTTGTAGTTTCACAAGCTTTGTCTTTGAAAAGCAGATAGTATTTATACTGTCATTTTTCTAACTCATTATTTTATATCACTAAGTGAATGTTGTCATAATTGGCCTACATATACTTTTTTTTCCCCAAACTCTTCAGCTATCTCATATCACTTCTCTGTAAATATATTTTGTCAGTTTTTGTATAAAATATGCATGGAATATTTATGTACATTTTCAGGAGGCTATAAATTTCAAATATATATAATTTAATGGAATGGCTGCAGCTCTGGCATCTTTACTTTGCTTGATAAAAGAGACAAACTGCAAAATTGCATTTGTCCGTCTCTGCATTCCCTGACCCATGGAGCAACCCCTTAGCAATATTAGAGTAGTCCTTGAGCTCAGTTGAGCTGAACTAAAGTGGCCTTGAGAGACCTGTCAGTCACTGAACTTTTACAAGAAAAGAAACCCTGTGATCTGTGGCACTGTGTCTGCAGGAAACCACCTAGGAAAACTCAAACTTGAATTTTTTTTCTGACACCAGCCAAACATAATAGAGAGCTATAACTGAACTTTTTGTAGAGGTAGCTGCATGCAGAGACCTAGGCAAATCCTAGCAAAATCCTTGATCTGTCTATGCATGGTATGAATTACTTTGGACTTGGATACACTTACAGGGACAGGGCTTGGCACTGATGACCTGAGAGGGCTAATATTTTCTGAAAAGTGCCTGGATGAGGACTCAGGACTAAACATTGGTGGCATTAAATACCCTCAGATTAACATGGTGCTTGACAGATGAGTTGTGTAATAGGTTTATACACCACAGGCATTCATGTAGTTTTTAAAATAACTATATTTTCTAGTAAGAATCACAGGAATGTATCATGACTTGATGCTTCTTATTGCTTGACTGAAAATATTTAATTCTTAGCAATGTTTTTCAAAAATTTACATTCCTCTTGACTGGAAATTTGGCTGAAATAATATATAGAAAAAAATATGGAAGGTTAATCCCATGTGGGATTTATTTTGTGCTTTAAGTTGTTCTGGTCAGCATGATGTACAATCTCAGTGATAGGATGCTGTCATAGCCCCTATTGTACCACCACACCCTTTTCCTTTCCCCTGCCAGTAACATAAAGAAGAGGAAGCTAAAGCAATGCTGAGCTGATAAGCTACAGCCAGCAAACTGAGTTTTACTGCCTGAGCATCATGTGTCTCTTGCATCCAGGCCATGCCAGAGTCTATCGTGCTGGATCGACATGGAAAGGAGTAGCACAGTTGTATTTGGGAAGACTTCTTCCCAGAATAGCCTGTGGACCAGCTTACAAAGATCAAGGAAGTTGATCTTGAATATTGGTAGAGAAATGGTCCTATTTTAATTCTTTATTAACTATGTTCACTTATGGGAATGGAATCAAAGCAGAATATGATTCCTTTATAATTTTCAGGGTGTCTTGCATGTCTTTTCGCTTGCAGCCTAGTACATATTGTAAGATAAGATCAGAGAAATCCTTTAGAAAAGAGTATACAAATCACATATAATGAAAATTATTGAATGGGCATTTAAGTTAGGGTCACCTGCTCAGAGTTAGTGACAGCTCATCAGGAAATGCACAATAACCCTTCACATTGTTGCTCACCTGCAGGTTGTCCAGTTGTTCTGGCAGAAGCTTTTAATTCCATGTTGATCACATTTTTTGGGCCTCCATTCATATTATTGCACATTGTGTTCCGCAAGGTACGATCAGGAATAAATTTGAAAGACTTTGATTTGGCTGATCACAACCATTTTTCTGGGATGCTAACTACAGACACCAAGCAGAGCAAAGACAGCAGCCATAGCACAGCTGAAGTGCTGCAGCTGATGCCACCCTATTAAAACACTGTCTTCATTTTAACGAGTGGCTAGAAGAGATTATTTCATTTAGTGCACACAGTGTATGTAATGAACTGCCTCTTGCAGACTGAATATTTGGGAGATGAGAAATGGGGGGAGGGGGCTAGGAGTTTGTCTGTGGGGATTTTTTTTTTTTTGCTTGCTTGCTTGTTCCTTGCTTCTGTACTCCAGTTCAAATTATAAAAAAACTGCCTGAAGGAGCAGAACACAAATAGCCACTCATCAATTCACAGCAGAAGGTGTGGCAGAGACATTAAGCTCCACGTCTGTTACACTTGGACTCACAGACCTACTTACCGGTAGAAATGCATCTTTGGAAGTAATCAGGTATTTCAGCTTTGCAGTACTCTAATCCAAATCTACTAGCCTCTGACAGGGCAGACCAGTTCCCTTGACAGGACCTTGCAGGTGGTTATAAGGGTTTTGATTGCAGCTTGTTGGTACTGATGGCAAGAAGGGGAAAAGTTTTGGTTTTGAGAGTTTTTAAAAATTAAGATGAAATCAAATTTTGCAAAATAGGAAAAGTTATGGCAGGAAAATGAAGTTCATTTTTCTTCAGAAGTTATATTTACTTTTGATTAGATATCAGAAATAATTTTCAGTCATACAAGAGAAAATTAGTTGTCTCTTGTCCTTCTCTCTTCCTCACACACACTCTATCTCTACCCACCCCATTCTTCCTTTTCTCTCTCCCTCTCTCCTTCTTTCTTTCTCCCTTTCTCTCTTTCACACTGCCTCTCTCACTCTGTTTCTCACTCCCTTTCTCATTCCCACAACCTCTGTCTCTGACCCTGTCTTCCTCATGCTCTGCCTCTATCCCCAGCCCCACTTCTTTCTGTCTCTCCCCCCTTGCTTTGGAAATAGATTTTCTCTCGATGCTTTTCTCCCCCCAGTTCCAAACTCTTGATCATAAGGACCAATATCTCTCCCTTTCCTCCACCCTGCAAACTTACAATAAGAAAGCTTATTTTTTAAAAGTCCTTCCTGTCTCCCAGCCCCTCAAAAACTTGACATACAGATTTTGTTAGGGAAACCATGAGCATAGTAAACACACAGACTTAGCCACAGTTAAAACAGGCAAAACAAAAATCCTGAGATATTGAAAAGGAATGCATTGCAATTTTTAAAAGTATGACACTCTGGTCTCTGATTTTCTACTCCACTTATTTTTTTCAGTTGCCTATAACAAGTTCCTATTTGCAGACAAGTATGCTGCTTTGTAGCTGTCTCAGCTGAGGCTGAGCTATATGAACAACAGCTAATTTGGATGTTCAGTCCTTGCCATCTGATGATTTGGTTTCTGCTTCTTGAAGTTTAGTCAATTAAGAATGTAGAAAACCCTCACTTGGATCTCCTTGCTGTGCCCCTGAGCGCATGACATTGATTAAACCTTATTAGATATGAAGTATTTAAATATGTGAGATCTAAGAACAAAATCCAAGTATTTACAATACCTGTAAAAGTCTTTTATTTTAAAAATAACACTTGCATTTCCTGTGTCTTCAGATCAACCCCTTGTCAATGGAAGATAATTTAAACAGCTCATGCAAAAGTAATGAAATGGAAAATTCACATAATAAAGCTGCTTTTTTACCCTTAGTTTAAGGTAAATGCTATTTACAAAGTAAACAGTTTCGACTTAGCCTGCCTCTTTGTTAGAACAAACTAATCTCTTTCTGTGGGATAATTGCAAACAAGACTGTATTTAAATGATAATGCGAGCTCGAAGAAACAAAGCAATAGTCCAGATTCTTCTAAAAATGACAGCTCTTTGTCTTGCTATTATTGTTATCCAGAGAATGCCAGAATTGAAACACTGTATTCTACCATTATACATAGAATACTATTTTCTTGTCTACAAGCTCTTTGTTTAACTGATGACCTATTTAAAGAAGTTATAACTGACTCAGGTTTAGTTAGTCATGTAGGTGATGTCATGCAAGGACAGTCTGTGATTATGTGTTCATTTTTTATTTACTAATTGTTTATGTTAAAATCTTGTGCTTCTCTACTGGATCTGGCTGAGACGGAGTTAATTTTCCTCACAGTGAAAATAGTGCTGTGCTTTGTATTAGTAATTAGAACGGTGTTGATAACACGCAAGTGCTTTGGCTACTGCTGGTCAGTGTTTGCACAGCACCAAGGCTGTCTCTCCAACATTTCCCCCCTACCAGTAGGCTGGGGGTGGGCAAGATCTTGGGAGGAGACATAACCAGACAGCTGACCAAACTGGCCAAAGGGATATTCTATACCATATGATGTCAGCTCAGCAATAAAGAGAAAGGAGGAGGAGGTGGGGCGCATTTGTCTTTTCCGACGTTTGTTTTCTGAAGAAACTGCTACGTATACTGAAGCCCTGCTTCCTGGGAAGTGGCTGAGCATTGCCTGCTGATGGGCAGGAGAGAGCAAATCTTTTGTTTTCTTTTGTTTCCACACGTGGTTTTTGCTTTCTGCTTATTAAACTGCCTTTACCTTGACCCACGTGTTTGATTTTTTTTTAATTCATCCTAATTTCCTCCTCCCCATCCTGCTGAGGGGGAAAAGTGATAGAGTGGCTTGGTGGCACCTGGTGTCCAGCTCCTTTCTCTTACAAATCTCTCCTTTTCCTTCTTTCCCTTCTCCCTCCCCTCCCTCCCTGCCTTCCCACCACTCCCCTCCCTTTCCTTCCCTCCCGCCCTCCCTTCCTCCCTTCCTCCCTTTTTCCCTTCCTCCCTTCCTCCCTTCCTTCCTTCCTTCTTTGTTACCCTACTTTAATTTTTACATATTTGATTTTTAAAAAAAAAATCTTCCTGGAAATGAACTTCTTTTTTCTTCTTTAGAGAAGAAAATGAAAGTTTTCAGGTTCCAGCTTTTTCTTTCTTTACTAAAGAGTATATAAAAAAGAATAAATAATTCTTCAGCCCAATTTTACTCACCAGCTACAATGTAGAGAAGTAAGAGTAACATAAAATGTAAGTCATGGACAGTCATTTCTAGCAGATGATGATATATTAAACCTCCAGCTGTGTCTGAAGTGTAAAGGTAACATTATTCTCCTTTACTTTTTTATCACTAGTTTAGCTTTGCAGCCAAGTATATTGCTTTTTCAGATGAGTATTCAGCTGAGATTTCGCTGTGGGAGTATCAGATACTCTTGATATTTGCTCCTATTGATGATCTGGTTTCAGCTTGTTTGCACAGATTTGACTTGGGATCATTTAACTTCTGTTGAGGAGTTGTAATGAACATTGTGATCTAAGGAACAAGCTGAAGTATGAATAAAGGGAATAAGCTCTTTGGGAAAAAGAGGGATCCTGCATCTCACTACTAGGCAGTCCAAAGGGAAAATGACCATCAGTCAAAGCATTAGCCAAGTGGCTATCAGGACACTGATATCAGAAGCCCTTAAGAATTGGCTTGAGAAACACTTTTCTTTCAGCACAAATTATTTATGTCATTCAAGTCACTCACCACTATAAATAATAAAGCAGGTAGCAAGCACGCCTAGGTGCATCAAGACTGGACACCTCAATAACTAGTGTATATTGATCCACATTGCACTGCTATAATCTAGAACAGTGTGTAACAGGGATGCTATTGGGCATGTTACATATGTAACTAGGAACATAGCAGCTGTCATATACCTGAGAAAATACTTTAAATGATCCCTGTCTAATCAGAGGCTCATACCATGGCTTGTCTGGAGATTGGTAATATGCAGTTCTAGATGCTCTACATATCTTTGCCTGTGGGAAATACGTATTTCTTGACTAAGACTGAACGTGATTAATTATAATATCAGAAGAACTGGAGTTTCTAAGAGGCCAAGGGAAGGTAAAAAAATACAGCAAGGGCTATATCACATAACAGAATAAAGAAGTAGCAGTACATAAGTGAAACTCTTCCCTTTCCTTCAGACTTGCTGTGAATTTTGTGTGTGCATAAGCTGAAACAGATGTAAGGGGAAAGGCAAGACCTTTCTTCAGATGAATGGCAGTGTTGCAAACTGCATACGTGAGAAAGGAAATATTCTCACCCTTACAGTGCTAAAAATCTTTCTGCAGACACTCTCTGAAGTATCCAAAGCCTTTTAACACATTTGCCTTAAAAAGGAAAGAGATCATCACCACCTTGAGCTCACCTTGTACCAAAAAAGAATGAAACAAAGCTTCAGAATAATCCTTATACCGGGGAAGATTATGGAGCGGTTGGTCTTGAGAGGGCTCACAGGGCATCTGCAGGACAACCAAGGGATCAGGCCCAGCCAGCACATGTTCATGAAAGGCAGGTCCTGCTTGACCAACCTGATCTCCTTCTATGACCAGGTGACCCGCATAGTGGATGAGGGAAAGGCTGTGGACGTAGTCTACCTGGACTTTAGTAAAGCCTTTGACAGCGTCTCCCACAGCATTCTCCTGGAGAAACTGGCAGCTCATGGCTTAGACAGGTTTACTCTTCGCTGGGTGAGGAACTGGCTGGATGGTCGAGCCCAGAGAGTTGTGGTGAACGGCGTTAAATCCGGCTGGCGGCCGGTCACAAGCGGTGTTCCCCAGGGCTCGGTTCTGGGGCCAGTCTTGTTCAATATCTTTATAGATGATCTGGATGAGGGAATTGAGTGCTCCCTCAGTAAGTTTGCAGATGACACCAAGTTGGGTGGGAGTGTTGATCTGCTGGAGGGTAGGAGGGCTCTGCAGAGGGATCTGGACAGGCTGGATCGATGGGCAGAGGTCAATTGTATGAGGTTTAATAAGGCCAAGTGCAGGGTCCTGCACTTCAGCCACAACAACCCCATGCAACGCTACAGGCTTGGGAAGGAGTGGCTGGAGCGCTGCCCGGCAGAAAGGAACCTGGGGGTGCTGATTGACAGCTGGCTGAACATGAGCCAGCAGTGTGCCCAGGTGGCCAAGAAGGCCAACAGCATCCTGGACTGTATCAGGAGTAGTGTGGCCAGCAGGAGTAGGGAAGTGATCATGCCCCTGTACTCGGCACTGGTGAGGCCGCAGCTTGAATACTGTGTTCAGTTTTGGGTCCCTCACTACAAGAAGGACATTGAAGTGCTGGAGCGTGTCCAGAGAAGGGCAACGAAGCTGGTGAGGGGGCTGGAGCATGAGTCTTATGAGGAGCGACTGAGGGAACTGGGGTTGTTTAGTCTGGAGAAGAGGAGGCTGAGGAGAGACCTTATCTACTCTCTACAACTACCTGAAAGGGGGTTGTGGCGACGAGGGTGTTGGTCTCTTCTCCCAAGTAACTAGTGATAGGACAAGAGGAAATGGCCTCAAATTGCGCCAGGGGAGGTTTAGATTGGATATTAGGAAAAATTTCTTCACTGAGAGGGTGGTCAGGCATTGGAACAGGCTGCCCAGGGAGTGGTGGAGTCGCCATCTCTGGAAGTGTTCAAAAAACGTGTGGATGTGGCACTTCAGGACATGGTTTAGGGAACATGGTGGTGCTGGATTAATGGTTGGACTTGATGATCTTGAAGGTCCTTTCCAACCTAGTGATTCTGTGATTCTGTGATTATTTGTTCACAAGTTGCATTTTATTCACACATGGGTGGACAACAAATATGTTCAAAAGCAGATAGTACAAACAAAAACTTAAAAACAGTAACATTTACTTTTCACTCCAAGGAACATTCTGTTATCGGTGACAAGACTTCCTACTTACACTTTGTCAGTTCAACTTTTAGTTCATTAGCACATGCATGAATTTAGTATTGTAGCAGAGACTTGTACAAGGACTTGTAACCAAAGATATTAACTTTCAAAGTGAGGCTCTTCCATTTCTGCAAATTTACAGACCCTCAAAATCTAGAAATAACATACTTTTAAATATTGAATGTGATAAGGACAAATGGCTGTCTAGACAGCTAACATGTTATTCTACAATCCCGTGGCATTTTTGCCTCAGAGCTTAGCTTTGGATATGGAGTTATAGATACCTCCCAAAATAGACTTAGGCTGGAACAGGATAAAACCTCACTTGACAGGCCTCTAAAGCATTGATATCCCAAAGAAAAAGTGGAAGTTCTGGGCAGGTGGAAGATGTCCATTTCCTGTAAGTGCAGAGTTTTATTTCTCTGTGATGATGGGACCAAGTGGACTTTGTCTCCTTTGACAAACAGTAGACAGTTTGTCTACTGTTTCTTCATTCTTTTTTATCCATCACTCCTTGACTGTGTTTCTGAGGTCTGCTCTTCTGCATTTTCTCCTACCCATCTGTTAAGGAGTCAGAGGACTCCCTGACAGTACATACAGGTTAACTAAGAATATATTTAATGTTCTTTAACTTCAGGAAACTGACATACTAGGAAACTTGTCTTCCTGCTGATATTAGTCTGTTTCAGATAAACTTATCTACAACACAGTATTGTACAACACAATAGAAATTGTTTCCTATTCTGACCGCAGAAGTTCTTCATTTTGCTAATTCCTAGCTGAAATGGAATCAGTTTCTTGCTTTACTAATTGTGAATGTGCACTTGCACCTATTTTGTTTTACAGGTTTAGAACACATGTATACACAGATATAATAGATACAGATACATAAACCACTAAACTTTTGAAGCGAAATTTGTATGTACTAGATAAACATAGATATAGATATAGATATATAGATGTATATATATGTAAACTAACTGAACTGCATATGATACTTCACACAGGATTTTTAGTTACTTACAAAGCACTGTCAATTTATTACTTTACTTTATGTATTATGTGTTCTCAGTTAATTAATCCCATTTTTTCCCTGTAAGTTTCATGTTCCTTTCTTCCTCAAGGATGTAGAAGCCCCTGATGTGTAGACTGAAATGAAAAAGGAAGCCTTTATATTGGTTGTCAGCCAGCAGATCCTTCATTAGCTGTGCAATGTCTAAAGAACTGTTAATAATTACTAGGGCAATTATTCTCATTTTAGTGAGCATGTCCCTTGTTAGTTAAGTGGCTACTTCTCTCTGGCATTTTTACTCAACACAGAGCAGTCCTTCAGCCTGGCTATGTTCCCAGAGCTTTGTGAGCTTTGCTGAAAAAAAATTATGATTTACCCCAGCTTATGTTAATACTTCCATGTATACTCTCCCACTGACACACTTCATTTCGTTTCTGTTCTGTTTTGAGTCGCCTTCAACAGAAGAAAAAGAAATAATGAAAGGGAGAAGTCAACAGTTTCAGATCAGATTGCCAAAGATCTGCCACCCTGATATATAGGAGAAATGAAAGTCTCGCTCCTTCTTTCACTTCCTGGACCAGTGCTTATCTGAATGATGTGGAAACACCACTTAGAGTGAAGAGTGGTTTCATGTGATGCAAGAGCTTGCATTTGGAAATTTCATCTAAGATTGAAAACACACCTTCTCTTAGAGTGACATCACTGGGGTTTTTTTGTCTTGAGCATACAAAAATTGTTCTTATTTAAGTCTGTGGGGATTGAGAAAACTTTTGAAATACGCCATGCTATGGGAGCAGTAGAACTGTAGGGCTCATATCAGCATGTGTAAAGATGCCCAAAGGTCCTGTAAATTTGGCTTCTCAGTAGGAGTGATCTTAGGTCTATCTGTCAAATTGGTTTTAGAAGTTTGGTTAATTGAGAATTCTTCAGCATATTTTTTTTTTAATTCCATGTTTTTTGATTATTTTCCAATAGAGCTTGATGTTCCTTTCTAAATTTAGAAGGTAAAAATAAAGAACTGGTGGTCTTACTTTGAAAAGAAGATGAAATGTTATTTTAAAACAGTATATCTTTCAGGATAAAAACTTAATCATATCAGTAGCTGTAGGTCCAGCAAAGAAAACTCTGTCTCTCCTCATGAAACAAAAATTTATATTTTGTGCTGACTAAAGAATAAGAATGAAGAAAAATTCTTAGAGTTTATAATCTAGTCTTGGCAGAGGTAGAATACACATGTTCTACACTGTGAAATAGTGATTAAAACTACAAAATAAAACTGTTATTTGGACAAAAAGTGGTATAGAAGCACTATAACAACTAGTTAAAGAAAAATCCCCTAAAAATAGCTTCAACTATTATTTTCACATATATTCAGTGTTGCAAAATCAAATATACCTCACCTAATGCAGTTACATTGGATCTTATTTTACAAGATGTGTTACTATAGCTATGCTGGCTTACATGAGCAGCGTTTTCTATATGTAAAATTAAACCATGAAAAATATTTCTCAAGAAATACATATTAATGAATGAGAGATGTGTTGCCGAGAATTACTTTTATCTGGTTAAATAAATAAAATTACTTCTGCTTCCTCAAAGGAATCAAGAAGTGTCATGATCTAGTTGATGTCCCTGCTCATTGAAGAGGGATTGGACTAGGTGACCTTTAAATGTCCCTTCCGACCCGAGCTGTTCTATGGTTTTATGATTATTTTTAAGTTTGTCTGGGTAATGGAAATGTAAATGAAAATATGAAAATATTAAAGGCAGGGGGAGAAAGAAAATATTAGTCATTTGGACACTGAACATATAAAGAACAAGAAATGAAATTAAGCAGGTTAAGCATCAGGAAGAGGAAAGGGATGATGACATTAATGCTGTGCCTGTGAGGACATCTCCTTTCCAGATGCTGTTTATAACATCTTTGAAACACAGTTTTTGCTGATAGAAATGAGAGCTAATCAGAACAAACAGTGGAAAGCCATCTTTTGGCTATGCCTATATTATTTAAGGTCAAACTGTTACCCTATTCATGCTATCAGAGCAAAATGATTGAACGTTTATTTTGTTTTGAAGAATTCTGTAGAAGTACCTAAGGAGGAAAAAAAATGGCATCTCAGCTGTGAAGTTAGATATTCATAAATACCAAAAAGACATGTCTTCCTTCAGCATCCACATCATAATGGAAATCTTTGCTGTCCTGTCAGTCTAAAATGGAGAAAAAAGTGAGAGAATCTTCTTATTGAATCAACCCCAGAGCCAAGGGTCCAAAGGAAAACCATGGTTGGATATACTAACTAAAAGTGATGCCATATGGTATCTGAAATATCAGCTTTTGATCCCTGATCATTGCAGGATATTGATCCCTTGTTGCTTTGAGGAACACTCTTTCAGTAACATGGTCTATTTTTGTTCTGATTTGAGTGTCATACTAGCTCTGGCGAAGTGCTGCATCAATAATCTATGCTTGTTCTTAAATGCATGTTAAGATACCATGCAAACTAAAAAACGATTCTTTCTTTATTCTTTATAACTTTTTGTTTTCTTCTTACTACTCTCTGTAATTTTATAGTATGATTGAAAGTCTCTTAAAATATTAGTGTGTCCATCAATGTATTTCTAGAAATTACTAACTTAGTCACTGTTCATCATAAATTTTGAGCATATACATAAAACTAGTTCATCATAAAAAGTAAGAGTGATAGTTGCAGGATAGTCCATATCCCACAAGAACATTTAAGATTTAGCTGTACCTGTTGCTTGAAAAAAAGTACCCTAAAATTATGCATTTGCAGCCTTATGTTGATGTCAAGACCTGCCCTTCTGATATCTGCGGATACTGTTTCAGAGGGCTCATACTGAGCTAGATAACGTCATACCTCTGGATTTCCAGGAATTCAATTAGTTGATTCATTCCAGGTGTTATTCATATGATATGTTGATTTGATTTCAAGATTAAGAGACTGTTGTTCCATTTTAGCTACATTAGTTAATTCACTAGGATTTCAAGCTCTATGGACAGAATTATATAGTTAATTTTCAGTAGAACAAACAAAAAATACATAAGTATATTTATTTACAGGCTAAAACAAAGATTTACAACTATTAGGTGATTTGTTCCATTTGTAAGACACTTGATCTTCCAAATTCACATTGTTGTTTTTCTCAATTTGCTATTATTTTCACCACATTAATATTTTTAGGTCCCTTTCTCCTCTGCTTTGCACCTTGACTGAACAAGTTATTTATAAAGTGTGCTTTATGTTTTTATCTGAGGTTTTAATTAATTTCCAGATTCATTTGCTTGTCGTCTAAAAGGTTGGTAACATGAACATTTGGAAGTTTTCTATTCTATGCCATATGTACTATTGATAATTCATATAACAGTGGAATTAAGCTTGGAGTCTTTGGTTCCAAAACTAAATAATTATTTTTTATTAGCTTAAACAGTCTAATTTGTAGTTGTTAGAAACATGGAGGTTTACAGCCTCTAAAAGGCATGAACATAGTGGATCTCATGAAAAAAACAAACTTCTAGTAAATGTGGTTTTAGTGTTACTGTTGTCAGTAAAACAAGTGTAAAATCCAGAATAATAAATTTAGATAAATAAAAATATGTTGCTTATTTGTAATGCCTCCATTATCTGAATGAAGGTTTCTGAGTTGAAACCTTTAGGATCTCAAAGATTAAGATGATGTTTAAATGAGACACCAGGTCATTGGCTTTGAAAGGATGTAGTACATAAATAGATTGCTGTATTCTGCTGTAATGTAAGTGGAGCAAGTCTCCAGGCAAGGAAAACTGTCATTGTTTGAAGAAAGTATCTACAGCAGGAACTGGGAAGGTGGGACAAAGACGCTGAGAAGTACCTTGTCACATAGTGCATGTCAGGTTGATAGCAGAAGTATAAAGATATCCCTCGAGACTGGACAGCCACTGTAATTGATTTGCAAAGGGAAAAGGTGAAGAGAAGGACACACATTATCAAAAATCCAATATGAAACAAACTCTTAAAGTCCCCAAAATTGCCAACCAAAAGATGTAAATAAGAACAAACACAAGGTCAAATAAATTTGTCTCAGACTTATGTAGCATAAATTACCCCTAAATCCCTCAGCCTAGTGTTTCCCCCAACCTGGGGCCTTCAGGGATTCCTACCAACATAAAATGTTAAAACCAGAGAATTTTTGTCATCTGCATCTGAGTAATTCTTGTCATAAATGTAAGGAATCACAAGAGGACAGGGGATGAGGAAAGTGGTTGCAAAGTGACATTACTGATATTTGTGGTTATCATCAAATTAATATGATGTAATAACTGCATATACTTAGGTTTATCAGTTGTGTCCTTGGAAGTGCAAAAGTAATCTGTCTTTGTGTCATCATGTTAAGCTCAATGAAATAAGGATAACTAGAGAAGAAGAACAAGAAGTAGAATATCCCTAAGAATGTAACAATTACCTTATTAGTTAACATTTATATTATCATAAATCTCAGTTCTGAAACAGTACTGTACTCTACTGAGGTTCCAAAACTCACAATAAGCATACCTAGTACAAAGAGATTTTTGCTGTATAAAATTAAATAATAGTAAGCAGTAATGCTAAGTGTTCTGAGCATTTTGTTGTTGCTTTTGTATGTATGCTTATGTGTTTAGTAACCAACAAAATGAGCAAAATGATTAAAATTCCTGAAATATACTTCAGAGCTTGGTCTGCAACCCATAAATGTACAGCATTAAGATTAAGATCTACTCAGTAAACTATTTTTCCTCATGAAAAGAAAGTGGATAAAAACTTAACATATGAGTCTTTCCTGTGTCTGAAAACTCTGATGAATCTGTCAGAGATGGTCTCTTTTAAGTATTAGAATAAAGTTAAACAAATCCAAGCTATGGTTTATAAGAAACACCATTCACCCTGACTCACATTTCTTTTATAAATTTGGATACAAAGATTTAATTGAGGACATTTAATGGGCTTTATTGCTGCTGCACATGTATTCCATCAGGGATAAAATTACGCTACATGGATTAAACTAATCTAACACCATTTCCAGCAGCAGCAATCTGTTAGATGAGCTCAGGTACTGCAGTTTCCTCTTGCTATATGTATTCTTCTGGAATATATTCCTTGTTTCTTTATGCTGCAGAAAGTGAGCTGTTCTGATCTCTTGCTAGTAGACTGTGGAAGAACAACCGTCTCTCCTGGAGACACAGTGGGAGTTTAGGGAAGGCACTAGAAATTGTTGATTTGGTCTTGCTTTTTCTTTGCAAAATGTGCAGTTCAATACATAAAGTACAATTTACCAAAAGGTATGTAGCTGAGAGGGGCAACCAGTTAACCATCTTGGTTAACTCTGCAAAGAAGAGACACCTGATTACATGAGGTGATGTATGAAAGAGATGGATTACACAAACAGCATTTGCTAAGACACAGAGCAATTCACAAAACCAGTACAGTCCTCCCTCCCCCACTTCAGAATAAAATATACATTTAGGTTACCCTCTGTAATCTCCTAGGTTTGTCAAATATTGAAAATTCTTTTATCTTGTTTTGAACCTTTATTTGAACCTTTGTCATTTCAGCATATGAATGTTTGTGATGGAGTAGGTTTCTTAGTGCAGTTCTTTTTTTGTCAGAAGATACGCAACCTGTTGTTCCTCAACATGGGTGAAAACACAAACAATTCCTGTGCTCACAGTCCCAAATCCCAGCTCTTGTGTAAGTTGTCCACAACATACTCTGTTCCATCCCCAGGAAAGTGAGCCTCACATGTATGCCTTTGATCTCATGTATGTCATTGTAGTTGGTACTCTTAGGAGGAAATTTTGTCATCCCAGATCTGACAGCCCCAGAGTTGTTGCTGCAGCTTCATGGTATAATTATAGACACAGAGAAGATAGCACTGACTGCATTATTCAGGTGCATGGCACAGCTAGACAAGTGTACTGACCAGCAAACTATTTACACAGAATTGACCCTTTTTGTCACATTATTCCTCTATTTTCCCACTCTTGTTCCTCCGAAATTGCTTAAGTCTATCCCTTTCTCTGCCTGTGGTTCCTGCCCCAGACATCCCATAAATAGTCTTGTCCCAAAATGTTCTTCCTCTGCATGCCATAATGTGTCCCATTTCCCTTACGCAGTGACCATTCCATCGGAAAGGTGCTCTAGAGTTGACTCAACTTGACAGGTTTCGTGCCTGGGCCATTGCAGCTGTGGCTCTCCTGGGACAGCTCTGGGAGAGGCCAAAACAGGGTGTCCTTTCTGAGTCCTTACTTTGGGTTTCCACTTGTGTTTGTCCCTCTGGTCTCTTCTGGACTTGTGAAGATGGGAATTTGATGGGCTGTTGAGTCCTGTGATGGGCCTGGTGTAGGCAAAGCAGGGTGTTCTTGGGCTTCTGCAACTGCTGCTTTTGGTTTGTGCTTCTCTGTGGGTGTGCAAATGAACTTTTATCACATAACCTAACATTCCCACATTTAAAGGTGCAGCTAGAGAGGACCACTTGGGAAGATTTCATAGCACTGTATGTCAGTCAAGGGTAAGAGTACACCAGGTTTAAAGGAACTTTGCTGGAAGCTGTATTGCTCTCCATAAAGTCTGCAGTCTCTGCACTTGTCACTAAGCCTGGCTCCCTCCTTCCTTCCTCTGTTAGATGACGCAGCAGGCAGAATCTCAAACACCAGGAAAGGAAGAAGTTGAGAAGTCCAAACATTGATATATATCTATACCTATCTATTGTTATATATGTATATATGGGAAGCGAATTTTTCAGCTCAGTGAAAAAACAAGAATCCTGAAGGTCTGAGAGTATAGATATCACTTCTGATTTCAAAATAGAAAATATTTTTTACACAGTGAAACTCTAGAATAAGTGAAAAGACATTTCTCACAAGAAATTTCAGATCATGTTATGATTGTTTGATAGTTTTTTTCTGATTACTATAATCTATATATTACTGTTTATATGATAATATCAACAAAGTAACAGTGAGCAGAAGATTCAAAACAGAAAAAAAAGTACCATTTTGGAAACAATGGCAGTTTCAGCATTAACAAAATGCTTCATCTTGTTATTTGAGTTCTTGTTTTTCTGAAAAAACATCATTATTTTTGCTGTCTGCTTGCATTTTTCAGTGCACAAAAAAAAGGCCTTGCAGGCAGCTCTATTCATCGCAAGAAAGATCCAATTAAATGAATAAGTTAGCACATATGTTCCTTCACTTTGACAATCTGTTACATTTTGCATTTAAGAAATCAAAAAGAAAAAGATAACATAGAGGATTCATTCCCAGTAGTTCTGGCTGTTATTTCAATTATATGAATATTCATTTTCCAGAGAACTGGGTTTTAAAAGCTTTCATCTAAGAGAAAGATAGTAAAAAAAGATTTAATAACTCCAAATAATTACAGTTCTTTTTTAAGGGACTTTTAAAACAAACCTCCCTTTGCTGTTGCTCCTCTGGCTTACGGTTTTAAAGCTATGTGATTCTGATTGCAGTGATACCAGCTAGTGATAATCAAGGAAGAATAAAACAGTCTTAGGCCACATTTATTCTATTTCCTTCTAGGAAAAAACATAATAAAGACCAGAAGTACTCCTTGGATGGATTGTTCTATATTTTATTCTGACCATGTTGTTGGAGAAATAACTGCTTAAACATGACAGTTTTTCACTGTTGCCACAGTAGCCAAAGACCTATAATTTGTGGACACAAAATCTATCTTGGCATAGACTCCAGTATATTTCTTTAAATGTTGTACTTTACATTTCTGGAACATGATTTTGGTGTTGAGGCAGACCATGAAATTGTTCTGAACATCAAAGCTAGGGATAGCGTTTTTGTTGAGCTATCCTTTGAATTAGAAAAATTAAAATCACACATATTGTAAAAATAGAAAAGAGGAAAATGAAGGTAATGGGACTTTGTGGAAAGCCTGATCAGTCCAGCTCTGATACTGCTCTCTTCTGCTCTAAGTTCTCAGAGTCTTTTGCTATTCAGGGTGACAGCATTGTTTGTAATGTTACCCATAAAGCTACTGATTATACAGGAATAAAGTGTAGTGTTTGGGGAACTAAAATTGCATGAAATGGCCTTTATTGTTTATGGCTATGAGTCTTTATTGTAATGATGTGGGTGGGTGCTACTGAAACCTCTGTGTCGAGCTCACAGACTTCATGCAAGAGATGAATGAAGATGGAAGCAAAAAATGCCAAAGAAAATTGAAGCAGACACTTTTATTACTGTTGTAAAGCTATCCTAAGAAAAGCCTAATGTATGCTTTCACTCCTGCTTTAGTTCTGATTATTTCTGGTTTTTATACAAAAAACTTCCTAATGTAGAACAAAAGAGTTGTGGAAGGTGTCGCAGCCCAAAAGGGGTTATTCAGGACGACCTCTTTCCCCATGAGACCAGTGACCAAGTTCGTGATCCCCCTGAACTGAATTAAGGTGAAACGACACCAGCCAACCAATTTAACAATTTAATAATACAAAATGCAAGACATGAGGTTACATAAATGACTCAATGGCAACTACTCTAACTAAATAATTCAACTAAACAAACAAGTCCCCCACAGCACATCTTTTATACTTCAACAAAAAGAGGAGAGAGAAAGAGATAGAGAGAGAGAAAGACAGCAAAGAAGATATCACCACCTGTGGATTCAACGGCGTCTCGTTGGTCGTCTTGATGCTCCTTGGTGGTGGAGGTCTCCCTTTTTCCTTCTGATGGTGTCATTTTTATACAGTCCAAATCCCACAATCTCTGTCTGCATGTATATACAACAGGCTGCATGCATATGCAACAGGCTGATTCAATCAGGCAATGGCACCTCTGCAGGCCTTGGTGTCTCCTCCCGGTCATTGTACAGGCTGATTCAATCAAGCAACAGTACATCTGCAGGCCTTGGTGTCTCCTCCCACTGTATCTCTGCTCTGCAGAAACTGGTCATTGTGCAGCCTGATTCAATCAGGGAACGGCACCTCATCTCGGTCTTTTCTGGCGTCCACTCCGTATTGAGGCACGTTCAAGCTGTTGTACCAAAAAAACCCCAAAAAAAGTTGTGGGTTCCTCGGAACCATGAAATGTTTAAGACAGAAACTGCATATTGGTCCGCCACAGAAGGAGGGACAGGAGCTACCTGGTTGCCTTTACCATAGGATTCACAGTAATATTTGCTGTTGTAAGTTTTTTCATAGGCCTGTAATATAGTCTATAATCAGCTCCCAATGTCATTTCTGGATTGTAACTTCCACATCAATCATTGGAAATAGGGAAATCTGATTTCTATAAGGTCATTTATTAAAGTGTCTTATTTCTTGGGTAAGTGTTACTTCTGCATTAATAGGCAGATATGTGCTGCTTTGCTATGTAGTGAAACCAAATTAAGTAGTAATAGATAGTACATCCAATAGAGTGGAATCTTTTTTGTATAGCAGAATGAGAAGAACATATTGCCTGTGAAGCTCAAACAATTTTAGAGGGAACAAAGGTCTTAGATGCTTACCATCTTTGGGAATGCTTAAAATGGAGTTGTCAACATCTAAGTCACTTTTGGCATCAAAATCTGAATGAGTCGGTAAGCAGTAAAGACATTTGGATGCCTTCTTGTAAGTCTAAGAACCTGGCAGACATATATATTATTTTATTTTAATGCTCTTCTACTTTTAGGTCCATATATAGTATGCATTGTGGCTGAGTTTATGGAAGTAAGTAGGATTGGTTTAGAATTCGTCAGATGGTTTTAAAAAAATATAAAATAATATCAAGAAAATTATTAGAAAACAACTTTGGAAAGGGAGACTGTATTTTTATGAAGCTTGACCAACAATTATGAGACAAAAACAACGTAATAAACCCTACTCTGTTAAACTGAATTCTACTTCCATGACTGTAATATTTGTGTTCTACTAGGTACTTCTCCCTTGGTTTGCTGGGCAGAATACTCATGACCTTACACCTCAGTGAAACTGCTCTCTAAACTAATTATGGGTAGTATTTTTTCTGAGCTTTACTTGAAGACATTTGGAGCACATGCAGTCGATTTGGGAATGTGCTAAAATCTTACTGTTGATCTCAGTGACAGTGGATAAATCTCAAGTAACATCTTTGAAAGAAGTGATGTTGCTATGGGCTTAAAAATTTACTTGTGACCGCTCATGCAATGTAACAGCAGTATCACCAGAAACTAGAAATTTCTGATTATCTAACCCTGAAACAAAGGTCTGCTTCAAAATACATGTTCTCCATTAGAACTCTTGCCTAATATATTAATGTTTTAAAATTCTCTGAAGCATGCCTTCCCATTTAAAAAGCAGCATACCTGGGAGAAAATCTCTGCCGCAAGTCTCTGCTTTTGTTGTTGAGCAGGTATTGGAAAGAACACAGGAAATACAAGAGCTGTGAAGAATTTTACCAAGCATAGAAGGATTCATGACATGTCAGATGGATATTAGGAGGATTTGAACGTTGTAGGATCTGGACCTCTTCTCAAAGTATCAGCTCATAAGCCCTTTGAATTCCTCCAAAATTTAAAATATCAACCCATTTTTATATGTATTCAAGACAAATAAGTGAGAAATACTGGTCTTGTGGAAAAGGTTCTTATTTTTTATGAGTTCTTCAGACAAATAATATCATGGTAAGGAGACCCTCTAAGAATTTATTTTTTTAAATAGTTATATATCAGAAATTAAATATTTGAGTTACTTTTATAGCTTCTACAAAACAATAGAGAAGAAAAAATTAATTTGGAGATAATACAAAAGTGTTATAAAAGCTTATTAAGCATAAAGGGTAAAAGTAGTAGTGAAGTTTTAAAAATTGTAATTAACATAGCTGATGTCTGTCTAATGCATTTCCTCAGTGTCTTCTTGGACCAGATCATGATAACGTATGTTTAACTTTTTCTTCCATTTTATTGAAATTACTACTGCTAAAACTGCTATCTCAATAGTCTATTAATATCCTTATATGATAACTGTACTTGGAGCATAAAAACAGCAGTGTGTTGTCTACTGAAAATTCAATGTGTGAATGTAAAATGACTGAGCCATCATCTTTAGTGTTCTGAGTAATTAGAAGGCAATCCATAAAGCATGAACTGACACGAACAAAAATTGTCTCTGTAGCATATCATGTATGTTTTACAATCAGCATAATAAATACTTAATAGAAGAAGCAGAGATGACTCAGTGATCTGTGAGAATTTTTGTGTTTCCTAGTGAATGCCACCTATCACAATCTGTGCTTCCAGATGTTGTGATTTTTATGATGGCGTGCTACCAAAGGTTGAGGGTATGTTGAGCCTTATACCCTTATTGGTATGGTGCTAAACTCCAAAATTTCTCAAGAACTTTTGATGTATCTGTCTGAAAACACAATTCATAGACTTCAGATTATTGGAATTATACCCTACAAATATACACATGATTTGGACAAACAATACAGCGTGATATTTGTCACAGGGTGTGTGTGGTAATCTGATTCACAAATTTCAAAATATGTTTGGAGTTAGATCTGTACTGTCACATAAAGGCTCCACCATCTTGTTTTTTTTCTTTTTCAAAACTGACTGCCTGCTTGCTAATATGATCTGCATTTTGCAGTCTATCTGGGGTGGATTACACTCGCCAATCTGGAATATGTATTCTGGAGAAGCATGTCTTCCAAGGTTTTCTTTAGGCTTTTGAGCTGTTTTTCACACAATGGAAGAACACAGCTGTTTTGGTCTTTCAGATAATATCTATCCTTACTGCAATTATCATGTCTATACAGCCATTTTAGTTTGGTTTGTACATCTGAAAGTGGCAATTTTATTTAAATAAGGTGATTCTTTTTTCTTCAGGATAGTCAGTCAGGGGCTACAAGCTGCTTACAAGCCCTTCCAAAAGCTGTCCAGCTCTTTGATCCTTCCAATTTGCTTATCTGTTTGGAGAGGTGAGGTTCTAGCAAAATGCAGGGTGTGACAAGAATGCAAGGGAGATTGTTATTGGCAGACAATGTCACTTGCTTTCACTTGCTTGACTGTTCACTTGCTTTCTTATTCTTCTTTAAAAAATTTTTTTTAAATCCCCATGGGCAATTAGTCATAGTGCTTGCAAATTTTACACCAGTTTTTGAGGTGCAACAATTCCATTCCTCTGCCACGACAACATGGACTTTTCATTTTAAAATACTTTGTATATAATTGATCTCTTCTATTTTTCTAAGGTTATCAGGAAGACTTTCAGTGATTTATTGTGAACATAGAAAGAAGAGGGATTATTAATGACTATTATATTACCTGCCACCTGGAGAGGCTTAACGTATGATAAGGTATAAAGCATGGGAATGTAGTTGCAATATTTGATTCCATGCCAGGACGGAGCTCATGATAAGTTACTTAGAGACATCTCTCTCAAAAACTAGCCTGGAAGAATCTAACTGTGTTTCCAGCTGTTTTATCCACACAGGAACTGCCACAGTTATCACAGTGAAAAATACTCTTTCCATTAAGCTTCTACCAGGAGATTCCTCGGGAGAAGCAGCAATACAGAATATTTATGAAATATTTACTACATAGATATTTTTAAGGCAAAAATATTTTATTCAACTTGCATTATTCTTAGATAGAAATCTTATATAAATACAATTGCAGATGGAAATATTTATATCTGAAACAGGTAATACTACCCAGTAAGAATAATAGACAGCTTGTGAACATACAAGAGGCTGGGCTGAGAAACTCTTAAGATGGCTTGATAATTCCTACTCTACAACTTTGGATCAAATGTGAAGAGGGGATTATATGTTGTGATGCTTTCTACCTTCATGTCTTCAAGTCAGATTTTGTTCTCAGAAGTAAAATTCATAGTGCTGAGTTCAAGTGACTAAATTCCCCACAGTAATTTGAGCAGGTTTAGACACTCAAAAATGCATTCATATAAACCAGCACACACACTAAGCACCAAAATCCTTAATATGCCTAAAAGGAAATGCTGAAGAGATGGATGTGCTGAAATTCTCTTTTCCTCCTAGATGCCTAATAAGAGCTCTAAGGAAAGTTCCTCTGTAAGGTTGAGGCTTAGTGGGAAAAACTCCTTCCAGTAAATAGGTGTCCATTTCACACAGTTAGGTGGGCATGGGCAACTGAGTCATTATCTGCTTTTTAAAAATGAGACAACAAATGGTTGTGGACAAAACCCCCCTTTTACATGGTGGTCTTGTAGTTTAATTTCCTGCTCTCCAATGAATATACTGGATGGTGAGTGCCTGAGCTTGTGATGGTCTCATCCCACAGCACCTCACTGCAAGTTTCATCCAAAAATAATGCTAGACAATGTGCATGAAAGAGATTCTGTGTGTGGGTGCTGTGTGTGCATGTAGTGATTGTGTATGTGTAGGCATGTGTATGTGTAGACATATATGTATGCAGCTATGTGTGTATGCACATACTCTGTAGGAGTCCAGGAGCCTACTGAAATGTATGCCAGGTATGTACCCCGAGAGAAGGTGAGAGAATGCAAGACATTGTTCTGTCCTGCATGGGTATTATCTATTAAATTGTCACTTAAACTGTCTGGATAAAATCCAGAAGTAATCCTGAGAATGGGCCTTGTGGACTCTTTGCTCTTGTGAGGGTTATTAAACAGGTATGTTGGGACATTCGGGATATCACTCCTTCTGTTTTGTAGTCATCTTGCTTATCCTGCTCTGGTGTAAATCAAGACTGATGATCTTTCTGTACTATAAAAGAACAGTCTGCTTTCACCTGCATCAATTTCAAGTTTAGCAGGATAAAACAGGCACTCAGTGTTATAATCCCAAAGTTTCCTCTCAATTTCTATGAATTCTGCTTCCTTTGTATTTTCACACTGCAATCAAGGAATAGCAATTCTTATCTGAATTATAAATCAGAGTTTTATTCAGTCTAGCCAGCTGTAACAGCTTATCTATATTACTATAATTAAGGATCTTTATTATCATTGCTTTGTGGAGGCCATCAGGTGCTCTGTTCACTGTTCTTTGCGTGACAAAGGATACAGCCATAAAATTTTCTACAAATGTTTCTTTAAAGAGGTACCTGGTAATTCTTCTGTTCTTATTTTCCCCTCTCCTTTGGGCAAGTCAAGATGACAGATTGTTTCTCCTGATTTCATTTAATAATCCATTTACTTCAATCTTTGTTGTTTCATTCATTTAGACATTTGCTATTCAAAGACTCCAGTTTATTCTGGAAAATCCCTATTATGGAGAATGTAGATCATCTACATTACTCACTTTAATTTCAATTTAACTGACCCGTAACATAATTTCTTCATCTCCTATTAACTCCATCAACTGAGGTATAGAGATCATCAATTTGGTAAGTAATTTATTTTTCCCCTTGTCTTTTAGTCATATTTAAATACTACAATACAGTAAAGCCAAATTGCAGGTTTTCTCTCAGCAACAGTTACTACTTAGAGCAGCTTCATGATATCAGCCTGTGTATAAAAGAAAAAGAGGGTATCAGCCATATGCATTCCTGGGGCAGCTTTCTCCAGCTGTTTGACACTTTTGCATCTTAGCTGTTCAATCACTCCATCACATCATATTGTCTTCCTCAAAATAAACTCAATTCCAAATTTCTAATTCCTTTTCCTGCATTCTTAAGAGAACATAGTAAAAAAAAATGTTCGCTGATAACACCTACAAGGTGTGTTGAAGACCAGCTCCTCTCAATATAAAATCAAGAAACTTTGGTGATAAGCTATCTCTTATCATCTGTGAATTGAAATAGAAATTTTAAAGCAATATTGTATAATTTATCATAATTTAATATATAATTGATGGGAAATAGATAATGAATATGAAATCAATGGCCAAATGGCAACTGGTACAGATGAATTCTGAAATAAAGTAAGTTGCTAAGGTGGGTTTCCAGCTAAACCTCCATAGCTAGATAGGGAGAAGGAGAAGTTTAGGAGTGTAAAGTATTCAAGAAGAAGAAAATTTGTATTTATTAAACAGAAAGGGGAAGGTTGATAATACTTAAAAAAAAAGAAGATATTTCTCCAGTAAGTATTTATGAATGAGGATGATTTGATTGTATCACAGAGTGATATGAAGTTCAGTAATCACTGGGAAAGGTGCTTTGTTGTGAAAGGAATAAAAATTGGGCTCATTGGGCTGGAATAATTGGCACCCAAGAATTCTAAAAGAGAAGTATAAAACCTCTAAAAAACGGAGAAGAATGCTAACATTATGCTGACTTTAAAGAAAAAAAAACCCCACACACATCCCCCCAAAAAACCCACCCAAAGAGGATGATCTACATAATGATTGGCTAGCGAGATCCACACAAATAATGAAAAAGCTCTTGCAAGTATCATTTCATAAACAGTTTGAAGGACACAAATTTTAATTCAGCTGATGATATTCCATGGAAAACGTATCTTCTCAAAGAAGTCTGATTTTATTCTTTACTCAAATAACAAATTTAATCAAGCAAGGCAAATGGATATATTTGGATATTGTAAATTATTTGACCATGAAATAACTCACTAAAAGCTACAAAACCAATATAAGAAAACCAATTTAGCAAACATTCAGTAAAGTCTACCTGATGTATTAGTTTTGAGTTATGCTTTAATAGCTAGAGCACACAATAAATTATTGGAATGGTCCTCTAACACTATGGCATGGAAATAAAAACAAGGAAGAAATTAATTCTGACTGACCCGTTCTGACACACAACTTTTCTAAAAGGTAGTGAAAAACTAGATACAATATGGAAGAGAGATGCAAAAAAGGTTTGAGAATTAAGAAACCACCAACAACATGACTGTGATAGCTTCTCTCTCTTTTGCTGTTTTCTGATCTAAATGTGCCGCATTTTCTGGGAAATATGCTCCAAGTAAATATAAGTTAGTGTTTTCTTTCTGTATACTTGAATTGGTTGCAATACTGAGAAGAGTGAAGTTTGTCCTGGCTTTAAATGTTATGACTTTATGGCTAGCATACCTCAGGATCTGGTTATTTTTAAGTGTTCTTTAATCATAACATAAGTGATTCCCAAGTTTTGTTGGCATTAGTTTAACCAGACAATCTACAATCTTTCCTCTACAACAACAAAGGTTTGATATGTGATACCTGTCAGACATGCCTTTGGTAAGCTAAAATTCCTCCTTAGGCAAACCCTTTTCCCATCTGTTTTATGGTGAAACTTTTTCAGCATCTATCCTGCTTTCTAAGGTGAAAATCTCTAAGATGAGTTACAGATAACTCCCTGTTTGGCTAGCAACAATTTTTTTTTTTTTTAAACCTGTCTGGAAAGTGCTTTTTGCTTAGAAAGTACAGTGCGCTCCTTTTCTGTAGGACTGTGCTGTTTGAAGCTGAGGCCTCTACTTTTTACTGAGGATTCACACTAAAATGCAGAACCAGCTTTTGTTGTTTAATGTTTATACTGCCATAGAAACCAGAAATTTTATTAACTTGTCATGTCAGGTGCGTTAGGTTTTCACACACCTGTGTGGACAGAAGAGTTTGCTAACTTTCTACATGGAAAGACACCATATATTAAGTTCCTCTGAGAAAACATGAATAGAGGGCCTTATAGTGGAATTTGCTTTAATACATGCCTTGCTACTACCAAAAACACTCCTCCACAGTCATTGGAAAGGTGCACTTTTAGGGAAGATAACGGGATAATGTCATTGTCTAAAATTGTAGTATAAGGTCACTTCCATAGCTTTTTGTTATAAAAAGAAAGAGCTCTTTGCAAGGAGAAACAGCAGTGTTTGAGTTTAAGATAACATTTAAAAATCAGTTTTGAGAATTCTGTACTCAGGGAACTTTATATTAATTTTTGACTGTGACAGTGTTTTTAACACTAAATACAGCATAATTCAAATGGAAGTATCTAGCCTCCTTCTAAATCTAAACACAATAAAGGGCTTATAAGGAATTCTTACCTGAAAACAAAAGAGAACAAGGCAGCAATTTATCAAATATTTTAATGTGATATCTTCATATCTGTAATTGCTTGAAGGTTCACAAAGACTGATATATATGACTGATTTGGTTTGGAGGAACAGAAATCAAATATTGTTTACTATTCCAATAAAACATATAAAATATAAAGAAGCATTGTAAGATGCTTCCTTACAGTGTTTTCATCACTCACTGGTTTCAAATCATATGAAATCAAGAAATAGACAGGTCAGCTTCTCCCCGTCTTGGAATTTTTTCAGAACCAGGACAATACTAAGGATCCACAAGCGAGAGGTCAGACACATAATTTCAGTTCAGGTGGTCAGCAGCTTTCCCAGTGTAATTCTGAATACATTGTCTGCTTCTAATTTCTCATCAACACATGCTCCATTTGACCCTAAAGCCTTTCTCTGTATTTCTACATTTAGATTACATATGTCTGAAAATTACTACTACCAAAATAGTAAGTAGAAGTTTATGCACCTAATCCCTTGAGAAGTAATGGGTTTTGAAACCCTTTTGAGAATTTGGATTCAAATACTCTTGAAAATTTTATTTGTCTTATTTAATTTGTCTTACAGTGCAGTTTAATATTTTTAATGAGTATCAACTGTATTTGACTAAATAGTCAAATAAAATAGTTATAATAAGTAGTGACATTTTTCTGAGGAAAAATGGTGTAAACAGTAAATCTTGCAAAAATTTAAATAATAATTATTAAATTATTATAAAAAGGAAGCAGATTTCTGCACAAAGCTTAAATGAATCTGCTTTAAAAAGTACTCTGTTATAACAATGCTGGATGTCAAGCTGCTTACATTTTAATGGAAAGTGTAACTGCAATATGATATTGCTTGATACAACACAATATTAAGGTGGTTGTGTTTCTCCATGAGTCTTTCCTTTATTGTGCCTTCCGTATTTTTATCTTTGCAAAAATAAAACAAATGTAAGCTAAAAAAAAGAATCTCCTTTAAATTTATGAGACAGATTCACAGTTTGCTGCATCCTGATTTATATCATCTGTGAAAGCAATCCAGAATGTCCTCATTTTTCAGTGATTTCCTTATATGTTCAGCCATGTCCAAGCATTTCTACTTGTAGTCACAGAGGCACACTGTTTTTCTAGCATTCCTGCTATGTACTACTGTTAACCAGCAGACTTGCCTTACATTTGCTAAATTGCATCTGATATCTGTGTGCTATTTGCCTTTTCTGTTAGGGATGTAGTCTGCCTTTATACTAGTTACTTGATGATATGTATGAAGTCAGTTGAATTATGAATGTTAAAATTAATGCAGATTCTTGTTTTACCAGTCTTAAATACTGATGGATTTTATTAAAAAGCAAAATACTACGTTCTTTATGATTTGCAAGGGTAACATGATGAAAGTTTTGCACACTTCCAGTTCCTCATATCAGAAAGAGTTTGGCATACAAAGTAAATAAAAGAAAAAAAGGCAGCTGAAATCAACAGCTAGGAGATAGGCATTGGATCTGAGAAGTTTTTTTCTTTAAGATATTGCATATTTCTCTGTAAATAGTTTTCTCTCTCTTCAAATTTCCCTGTGGTGCCTCAGTAATCTGCACCCTGACACTGGCAATTTTACCCATTCCATCTCATTTTGGCATCAGCCAGATGTATTTCCTAACTTTCTTTGCTTCTGGGTTGACACACATCATTCTACCACAATTAACTTCAAATGTCCATGTAGAAATAAGAAAGCATGGCTCCTTTACTTATTAGACTCCACTAAAGAAAAAGGATGATTTTTTTTTTCCTTCTGAGAGCATCAGGACACACTGTGTCAGTGAAAGCTGTAATTGTCCATTAAAGGAAATGAAACACCTTTAGCTTTGGCATGTGCTGATTTTCCATGTTGTTTTGCTTACTCCCTAAGTGTCTGCCTGAGACATTTGAGTAAAATTGTCATGCTTCAAAAATATATTAATGTTCCAGTGGGTCTGCCTATCTTATGTCAGGACGATAGACAGTCACAAGCTGTAGTCTCCATAAAGGACTTAGGTGTTGCCCCAATATTGCAATTCATGATCTGTCCCTAAATGAAATAAATGTATTTCTGGGTTCCATTTCCTGTAGTTTTATTGAAAGTCATGATACTAGTATAAAACAGGCTATTCTTGTCTTAACTGCATGACAGGGATGCCTTGACTCACCCTCCCCATGGGGCAATAAGGGCTGAAGCCACGGGCAAGCACACTGGAGGTGTTTACCTGTTTCTTTTCTCTCTGTTCAGGATTTTGGTGACAATTTGCTTCTGGTTACTGAGGAAGAGTGGAACCTTGTCCATGAGCCTTGAAACTTGTCAAATTAAAAAAGTTCTAGCATCAGGAGTCAAAAAAGTCTTACTGCAACAGGTTAGGCAGGGGTAGGCTGGTGATATGAGGTTATACTATCAGCTGGGCGAGGGTCTCCTTCATCTTACTCTCTGTGCCTAAATCTTATTTACATAAAGGCAGAACATGAGTTTAGAGATAGATTTTTGTAAACTTTTTGCCATCTCCCATTGTGCTGTTAAGTTTTAAGAGTTTACTTACGTCTTTTTCATATAATTATAGAATCATAAAAAGGGACCTTTAAAGAACAGCTAGTCCAATACCCCTGCAATGAGCAGGGACCTCTTCAACTACATCAGGTTGCTCAGAGCCCTATCCAATGTGACCTGGAATGTTTCCAGGGATGGGGCATCAAGCTGAGTGCTTATGGGTAAGGATAAGGGGGAAGGCCAACAAGGCAGATATTCTGCTGGAAGTCGATTACAGATCACCCAGCCAGGATGAAGAGGCAGATGAAACATTCTATAAGTAACTGGCAGAAGTTTCTCAATCACTAGCTCTTTTTCTTGCAGGGGACTTCAATCTTCCGGACATCTGCTGGAAGTATAACACAGCAGAGTGGGAACAGTCTAGGAGGTTCCTGGAGTGTGTGGGAGATAACTTCCTGACACAGCTGGTGAGTGAGCCCACCAGGGGAGGTGCCTTGCTGGACCTGCTCTTTACAAACAGAGAAGGACTCATGGGAGATGTGATGGTCGGAGGCTGTCTTGGGCTGAGTGACCTTGAAATGATAGAATTCTTGATTATGAGTGAAGTAAGAAGAGGGGTCAACAAAATTGCTACCATAGACTTCGGCCTTTTCATGTCACTGGTTGAGTTAGTCCCTTGGGAGGCAGTCCTGAAGGACAAAGGGGTCCAGGAAGGTTGGACATTCTTCAAGAAGGAAATCTTGAAGGTGCAGGAGCCAGCGGTCCCCATGTGCCGTAAGACTAGCCATTGGGGAAGATGACCGGTCTGGCTGAACAAGGAGTTTTTGCTGGGACTCATGGAAAAAAGGAGAGTTATCACCTCTGGAAGACGGGGAAGGCAACTCAGGAAGAGTACAAGGATCTTGTTAGGTCATATAAAGAAAAAATTAGAAAGGCAAAAGCCCAGCTAGAGCTCTGTCTGGCCACAGTCGTAAAGGATAACAAAAAATGCTTTTACAAATATATTAACAACAAAAAGAGAGCCAAGGAGAATCTCCATCCCTTACTGGATAGAGCAGAGAACATTGTCATCAAGGCTGAGGACAAGACTGAGGTACTTAATGCCTTCTTTGCCTCAGTCTTTCATAGCCAGTCCAGGTATCTGCAGGCTATTCAGCCCCCTGAGATGGAAGATGGGGATGGAGAGCGCAATAACCTGCCCATAATCCAGGAGGAAGCAGTTCAGGACCTGTTAAGCCTCCTGGACACCCACAGGTCTAGGGGGCCTGATGGGATCCACCCAAGAGTACTGAGAGAGCTGGCAGAGGAGCTTGCCAAGCCGCTCTCCATCATTTATCAGCAGTCCTCGTTCACAGATGACTGGAGGTTTGCCAATGTGATGCCCATCTACAAGAAGGGCCGGAAGGAGGATGCCGGGAACTACAGGTCTGTCAGTCTGACCTCGGTACTGGGGAAGATTACGGAGAGGTTCATCTTGAGGGTGCTCACAGGGCATGTGCAGGACAGCCAAAGGATCAGCCCAGCCAGCATGGGTTCATGAAAAACAGGTCCTGCTTGACCAACCTGATCTCCTTCTGTGACCAGGTGACCCACCTAGTGGAGGAGGGAAAGGTTGTGGATGTTGTCTACCTGGACTTTGGTAAAGCCTTTTACAGCACCTCCCACAACATTCTCCTAGAGAAGTTGGCGGCTCATGGCTTAGACAGGTGTACTCTTCACTGGGTAAAGAAGTGGCTTCACAGCCAAGCTCGGAGTGTCATGGTAAATGACGTTAAATCCAGCTGGCAGCCAGTCACAAGTGGTGTTCCCCAGGGCTCAGTTCTGGGGCCGGTCTTGTTCAATATCTTTATTGATGATCTGGATGAGGGGATCGATTGCTCCCTCAGTAAGTTTGCAGATGACACCAAGTTGAGTGAGAGTGTTGATCTGCTGGAGGGTAGGAGGGTTCTGCCGAGGGATCTGAACAGGCTGAATCAATGGGCAGAGGTCAATTGTATGAGGTTTAATAAGGCCAAGTGCCGGGTCCTGCACTTTGGTCACGACAACCCCATGCAATGTTACAGGCTTGGGGAGGAGTGGCTGGAAAGCTGTCTGGCAGAAAAGAACCTGGGGGTGCTGGTAAACAGATAGCCGAGTATGAGCCAGCAGTGTGCCCAGGTGGCCAAGAAGGTCAACAGCACCCTGGCCTGTATCAGAAATAGTGTGGCCAGCAAGAGTGGGGAAGTGATTGTACCCCTGTACTCAGCACTGGTGAAGCCGCACTTCGAATCCTGTGTTCAGTTTTGGGTCCCTCACTACAAGAAGGATGCTGAGGTGCTGGAGCGTGACCAGAGAAAGGCAGTGAAGCTGGTGAGGGGGCTGGAGCACAAGTATTATGGAGAGCGGCTGAGGGAAGTGGGTTTGTTTGGTCTGGAGAAGAGGAGGCTGAGGGGAGACCTTATCGCTCTCTACAACTACCTGAAAGGGGGTTGTGGCGACGAGGGTGTTGATCTCTTCTCCCAAGTAACTAGTGATAGGACAAGAGGAAATGGCCTCAAGTTGTGTCAGGGGAGGTTTAGATTGGATATTAGGAAAAAATTCTTTACTGAGAGAGTGGTCAGGCATTGGAACAGGCTGCCCAGGGAGGTGGTGGAGTCACCATCACTGGAAGTGTTCAAGAAATGTGTGGACGTGGCACTTAGGGACATGTTTACTGGGTGTGGTGGTGTTGCGTTAATGGTTGGACTTGGTGATCTTGAAAGTCTTCTCCGATCTTAATGATTCTGTGATTCTGTGATACACCACCCCTCTGGGCAACCTGTGCCAGTGTTTCACTACCCTCACTGTGAAAAATTTCTTCTTTACATCTAGTCTAATTCTACCCTCTTTTAGTTTAAAACCGTTACCCCTTGTCCTATCGCTACACATCCTGCTGAAAAGTCTGTCCCCATCTTTCCTATAAGCCCCCTTTAAGTCCTGGAAGGCTGCAATAAGGTCTTTGCAGAGCCTGCTCTTCTCCAGGCTCAACAACCTTAGCTCTCTCAGCCTTTGTTCATAAGAGAGGCACTCCACCCCTCTGATCAGTTTTGTGGCCCTCCTCTGGACCCTCTCCAACACATCCACGTCTTGTGCTGAGGGCTCCAGAGCTGAATGCAATACTCCAGGTGGGGTCTCACTAGAGCGGAGTAGAGAGGTAGAATCACCTCCCTCAACCTGCTGGCCACGCTTCTGTTGCAGCTCAGGATACTGTTGTCCTTCTGGTCTGTGAGCGCACATTGCCAACTCATGTCCAGCTTTTCACCCACCAGTACCCCAAGTCCTTGTCAGGGATGCTGTCAATGCCTTCATCACCCAGCCAATATTGATACTGAGCGTTGCCCCAACCCAAGTGCAGGACCTTGCACTTGGCCTTGTTGAACCTCAGGAGGTTCACACAGGCCCATGCCTCCAGCTTGTTCAGGTCCCTCTGGATGGCATCCCATCCCTCAGGTGTGTCAACCACACCGCTCAGCTTGCTGTTGCCTGCAAACTTGCTGAGGGTGCACTTGATCCCAATGTGTATGTCATTGATGAAGATATTAAACAGTACTGGTCCCAATACGGACCCCTGAGGGACACCACTCATCACTCATCTCCATATGGACATTGGAGCCATTGACCACGATCCTCTGGATGCAACCATCCAACCAATTCCTCATCCACCCAGGATTCCACCCATCAGATCCATATCTCTCCAATTTAGAGGGAAGGATGTTGTGGGGGACTGTGTCAAAGGCCTTACAGAAGTCCAGATAGATGACATTGGTAGCTCGTCCCTTGTACACTGAGGTCATCACTGCATCCTAGAAGGCCACTAGATTTGTTGGGCAGGACTTGTGCTTGGTGAAGCCATGCTGTCTGTCTCAAATCACCTCCCTGTCCTCCACGTGCCTTAGGATGGCTTCTAGGAGGATCTGTTCCATGATCTTCCCAGGCACAGAGGTGAGGCTGACAGGTTAGTAGTTCCCAGAGTCCTCCTTGCTACCTTTTTAAAAAACAGGTGCAATGTTTCCCTTTTTGCAGTCTCCAGGGACTTTACCTGACTGCCACAACTTTTCAAATATCATGGCGAGTGGCTTGGCAATTACATCAGTCAATTCCATCAGGACTCTGGGATGAATCTCTTCAGGTCCTACAGATTTATGTAAGTTCAGGTTCGTTAGGTGGTCTTGAACCTAATCTTCTCTTATAGTGGGAGAGATTTTGCTCCTCCAGTCCCCATCTTGCAGTCCATCCCCTCAAGAGGTGTGGGAAGAGAAACTGCCAGTGAAGACTGAGGTAAAGAAGTCATTGAGTACCTCAGCCTTCTCCTCATTCATTGCTACCAGTCTCCTTGTGTGTTGTTACCATTATTTCCCGCCCCTTTTCTTCAAATTACACCATATTTGATAGATGGCAAATATATGAGTTTTAAATACCCTACCAACTTTTTACAATATTATTCCCAACCACCTCACTTATCTGTCTCCTGCAGGTCTTCTAAGACCTAGTTTATGGCCAAATTCCCAAAGGAGCTGCAGTGTCAGGTACACTGCTGGCTCTCTAGGGCCAAAAGAAAAAAAAAAAAGTGCTGTAAAGCACCTGCCCAGTGCTTTGGCATCTTCAGACATACCCTTAAAGGGTGTTGGCATGTGAATGGTCATTGGGAAGACTGATTTGTGCAACAGTGCTGAATATTGTGTGTTTTCAGGCACTGGTAAAGACATGCTTGCTCTCTTTATCCCTGATTCTTCAAATGACAAGGCATTGGCCCTGATGCCGATGAGACAGTGGTAAAATACAACTAGGAAATATTTGCTGACAGGCTGTGTAGAGCAGACTGGCCAGCACGTCCTTCCAGTATCCATGGCGAAGACCACCATAAGTATTCCCAGGAATGGAGGCTCAGGAACAAAATGACAAAATGACATTTGGCAATGTCATTCACACATTGCCAAACTTCCTGATAATTCAGGAGGATCTCAAAACGATCTCAGAATTGGTATTTGCTTTGTGACAGTGAATACACAGGATATTTCGGGGTACAGTTATAACTTTTCATTATACTGTCTAACTCTGCCACAAATATATGGATACCTTATGCTCAAAAATGAGCCACTGGGACATCGTTCCTACTAAAATATAAAAGGCAAGAGAGGACTTAAGAATATGCTTCAAAAAGCTGTAATTATGAACAATGAAAAAGGACTAAGGAAAAGAAGTCTAGAAAAATCTGCTAAATATACTAAAACTCAGGTTCAAATATGAGTCATACAATGGAGAATTATTCTGTACATCTTTCCTGTATTATGAATAGTTTCTTTCATATATATTATATTTAAAGTTCATATATATAATATATGGATCAAAAAGAATCAGAGAATAAGACAGGGATGTTTTAAGCAAAACATTAAAGCCACAGTCTTGTATAGTATGTTATATGGTTAATATTTTCATTGGGATGAAGAAAGGAAAGAAATAAAATGTAAATATATAAATAAAATGGTGTTAAGTTCATTAGAGACTAATTGACTATTCTGAATTACCTGGTTAGAAAAATGTCACAGAATCACATCTGTGACTAACATGGCACTCAGACCACTGGTGATACCAGGGCAGTCAGTGGCATGGTCTGCAGCTGGCTCCAGGGCAGCGTGTAAAGGAGAATGGGCTTCAGAGCAGGAAGAGCAAAATGCTACTGCTGAGAGAGAGCTACCACTACCCGCAGACATGTACTCCATGGAAAAGTCATGAGCACATCTCTTAAATTGTTGGTGTACAAATCCTTTTCTCTTCTGGGCTAGGATTGGAAGGCAGGGAAACCCTGCCTTTGGGAGAAGTTGGACTTACATGGTGCAGAGAGGTACGAAACATGAGAAGTGAAAAACATGGTGTGTTCTTTTTTGATATTTGGGTGTGTGACTGAAAAAAAGTAGAGAGGTGGCAAATTTCTGTAAGTCTTCAGAGAGCAGCATGGTAAGCTGTGATGGGACACTGGCTGGCTGCTGGCAGGCACTTAAAAATCAGGAGAAAACCTGATGGATTGGAGCCCTTTCTTTTCTTTGCAAAACACTGTTCTTCAAGCTGAACCCCTTTGTATTTCCAGAAGGAGCTTTCATTCTGCTTACCCCATGGTTCCTTTAGTTGGGAGCTGGGGCTCCATGTCTCAACTGTCCTGGATGTCACTGCTCTACTTTTAAAAAATGCTTTTCTCTGCTGGGATGCTAGGAATAACCAAAACTAAATACTCCACTCACACTGTTTATTTTATTGCACCAAGGAAATATTTCTTGTTTCTGTGTACTGCATGTTGTTTGTGTTGCCGTTATATGTCAGGAATCTGCATTTGCTGGAATAGGTATTATGAATGAAAGCTTTTGTATTTATGAATGCCCAGCTTCTCTTTTCATCTGTAAGTATGAAAAGAGAAGGGTTTACAAATGTTGAGCTGACTATTTCAACTCCTCCATTGCCATTAAGTGCTCTTATTCAATTTTTTAAACTGCCAAAGAAGTTTCACCAGTATATAAAATGCTTTAGGAAGTTCTAAGGAACCTGATGTTCAGTAACAGATTTCAGAGGCCTTGTGCTTAGGGTGTAAAGAATTGCTTAGAAAGTAGAGGATTGGACAGATATTTTTAAAGTGTTGTAATTGGAGCAGATGATGTAGGGTCTTCAACACTGAATATTCAGACTTCAATGATGAAAAGACCTGTTCTTGAGTACCCAAGAACATATAAAGGCTTTGATATTTGGCATCAAAATCGAAATGGCATATTCTTGAATATGTTATTCACTTTGACTTTAGGGGAATACACTTCTGCTCAGCACCTCTCAGAGTCTGTCTTGAAGAAGTTATAAACATTCAAGTTCTGATGCTATGACACTCTACAGAAAGAAGACTATGTAACTTTTTTCCTGTACTTTTATCAGTTTCATGTGGTTTATATATGTGCTTTGGTCTATTTAGTTTTCTGTGTAGCAATAAGTAAGTAATAGCTTCCTAATCTATGTTAAGCAAAGTGCTTTTCAATAACCAAATCCATCTATTTCCATACTGGATATGCATTGAGTAGTAACTCTACATGTGTCATTCCAGGAGCATTGCCCAACGCAATGCTATACTGTTGCTCAAGCCAGCTCTGATCTATTCAGTTCCAGTACCATAAGCAAAGCCCTATCACCACATGCAAAGTAATTTCCTTTGTCTACAATGCATTGCAATACTATGGCAAAAGAGCTGTGTTGCTTTCAGGTTCTGATAAGTATCTATGAACGATGCTGGCCTGTGCCTTCTAGGCATATTTGGCAGCATTCAAACTACAATTTACCCACTGTTGTTACAGGCAATATAAGATATTTTGACTGGTCTTCAGCCACCACTACAGACCTGAACTGTCATTAAAGACCTGCGAGGCCTGTGCCATGTCTGCCAGGCCACACAGATGTCTTTGACTCCCCATGGACTCTCCAATGGCACAAGAATCCAGGCAGCTGAATCCTGCCCTCCTGCTTGGAAGACAGGATGGGGATCTTGTGCAACCATGTGCTGCTGAGCACAGGAATGCTCTTCCCTTGTGGCCAGGCTGTGAATATTGCTGAAATGAAGCCAGTGTCAAAGTCCTCATCCATGCTGACAATAAAACAACTCTTGTTGGTGGTGTTCTTTGACAGAGGTGGAAACAAAACAGCAGACTGGGCCTGTTTTTTTTTGCCAAGGTGCCATGTAACCCTGCCTGGGCATTGCTAATAATAGCTGGGTTCCAGCAGTGAGTGTAAATTATGAGCCTCATTTTCTGTAGATGTGGCCAAGAAAGGAAAAAGGCTTGCAGGATCAATTTTTCTATGGCATGGTGTGATATACAGTTAGATGTGGCAATACAGTCTTGGGAGGGGTGTTTTAGTCTCTCCATGTTCCTGAATTATTGTTCTGATGATATTGCTGCAGCTAAAGAATAAAAGGTTTACAATTTTTTTTCATAGAAACGTGTTTGGAAATTTCTTTAACTTTCAGAAAAACAGGGGAAATAGATGTCATCTCAGCAAGAATAATTTCTCCAAAGGTATTTGAGACTGTAAGGGCTGCATATAGAAAGTAACAGTTTATTTATCATATTTTAAGCAACATGCATTCAGTCTAATTGTGGGTTACAGAATTACAGGACGAGCCATCTGATATTTATTTATCATGTTTTCCACAACACTTAAACACTTGCATGAGACCTTCCCACTTCTCCGCTCCTGAATTAAAATACTGCAAGACATGACTATTTAGTATGGCGATTCACAGTCAAAAATTCCCTCCACAGTGAAGCACCAAAGTAATGTCTTAAAATGCACACTGATGGCTCATTTCTGTTTTATAAAACCAGTAAAGATGTAGAAGGAAAACCCCACTTTTTGCATAGTATCTCAGTGCTTACTGGTGACTACATGATCAGTATTATTTATACTAGCTGGATACCTTCTTCTAAAAAATTGCTGAACTCCTGGATCCACTGAAAATGGTGATCCTTTTTTTCTTGTGGAAAATGTATTTGTTTGGATACTGAGAATGTAACTATGAAAACAGTCAGATTTGATATTTCTGGTATTTATTAGACATAGCTCGCTTACCATGTCCTTTATCTTTCACATACACATGCACAGATGTGTTTCTCTCTTCCTGCATCTCCAGAGCACCAGCTGATGCTGACAGCTCTCCCAAGTGCCTATGACAGGTTCAGTCAGGGCACTTGAAAGAAAAAACTAGCAACTTCTTATTTTAAAAACATTTCACTTATCCAGCACGAAAGAGTCAATCTGTATTTGATTCACTATTCACTTCTTAATCTCTCTACAAATAAATAAATGATTGCCCCTAAACCCAAAGTTTTAGAAATATATTTTGTATTTTCCTCTGCAGGGCCACTGCGAACTTGCCAGTACCATGCAGTTTCTCCTTCTTTCCCTTACAATAGCAAAGTAGTGGTAATGGAAGCTAACAGATTATTTCAACTCATTTGGTTCCATAGCCTACTGATTGCTAAATATTCATCATGATTCCAGGCCTGTGTAGGATTTCTAACTTGTTTCACTATCAGAAGTTAGTAAATCCAAAGATTATTTACTTTCTGAGATGAATTATGCATTAATTATGGCAGACTCAATCTACTCACAACAAAAGAAGTTATCAAGCCCAAGAACTCTTCCCTGATTAATATGGCACAGCAAGCGGTATCTCTCATATTAACAAGGAGGTGTAATGTGATTTAAATAACATGAACTCTCATGCAAAATGGAAGCATTTATGGAGGTGGAATGGGAAAAAATTTAGCCTGCAGTTTTGATAATACATGGAAACATTTCACAGCACTTCTTTCAACCAAGTTCTATACGAAATGCTTCACAACCTGCTTTTCTGTGTGAACTGGTAAACAAAATTGCAGATAAGGAATTAAAATTCTTTGAAGGGCAAAAAGGATTTGTTTTCTTGTGAGATTTGAAAAGAACAAGAAAGAAGGATATGTTCACAAACATGTGCTACTGAAGTGGTAGGGATTAAATGGTTTCATATGAGGTCAGCTGGTAATAAAGTTCTAACAGTTCCTGGCATTATCCATATTGCAGACCACTCCAGGAAAGTTGATGCACAAAGGGAAACATGGTGAGTTCCCTGAAAGAAAATTATTAATCACTGAACAATGTCTGTTAAGAGGATGAGGTAACTCGGGCCATTAGCAGTCGCTGCACCAAGGGTTGAGTCCAGACCTGCCAACAAAACTGCTTGAGTTGTCTTCCAAGATGCCAGATGCTGCTGCTAAAAAATAAATATGAAACATTGTTATCCAAAATTGGTACCTGAGCTTCGTGTCTGCATCCCACAGAAGAGAAAAACAACACAGTAAAAGAAGTATCTTCACCACTGAGCACTTACAGATCTAATAATAATTTCTGGGGTAAATGGGAAAAAACCTCATCTCGTGCAATTCTGAGGCTTGTGAAATGCAATAATGAAGAATTTTACTTGATACAACAATTTCTTTCCTTCCTTGAAATCTTTCTATTCCTATCCTCTTGTAAATTCACAGCAGAAAACACTATCTCTATGTCTAGTTAGCATGGACTTAGAGGTTTTCTTCAGAGTTTTGCATGTGTGTACACATGACCCAGAATTTCTATAGTATAAGCATTTGGCTTTGTTTTTCCACATCTGAATGTTACGGGAAGAAAGCTGAAATTTTCCTGGCAATATTCACAAAAGAGTTTTTGCTAGCACAGTTCTTACGGCTTAGGGCTAGGAATTTGCTCTGAAAGAATGGAATTGCGAAACCTGATTACAGTGATTCTTATTCAGGAAAGGTGTATGGCTGGTCACAGTCTTATAAAGGTTCAAGCATGTCCTTAAGTTCTGATCCAAACGCGCTGATTTCAGTGTGAATATTTATTCTGGGCTCTGCTCCATGTCAGCAGTGTTCTCAGTTCCTGTTCAGTTTTGAATATTTGGATGGAAAGAAATGAGGTGAACAAAGGTGCCATGCCTCAATCAAAGCTAAAAGCAGATAGCAAGAATCAGGGTTCCTATTGTGTTGGTGGTCTGCCATCTGTCTGCATGCAAGCTAGAGGTCAGGGGTCCCTGAAATGAGCACAGGAAAAGGGGCAAGTCTATATGATACAATGCAGCACTGTGTGAGAAATCCCCATACTAGCAGTCAGTCAGCACAAAGAGTGCAGTTCTGCTCAGACCCTAGACTTGTACCTTTCAGACAGCATAAGCTCTCATTGAAGCCCGGGGAGCTACTTATGCCAGGCAGCAAGGAGTAAAAGGCATGGTGGACACTAATGTGTGGACCACAAATCAGCATACAGTGCCTGGAGAGGCATTTAGATACCCACAGTCTCTTAGTGACTGCAGCTCACCATTCTTTTGTTCTGGATAAACTTTAATCCCAGCTAAAAAATCAGAAACAAACCTAAAGCACTGGATGCATTTCCCTTTGTGATTATTCTTTTTTAACGTAACATATAACCACATATTCTCAACCTACATCTCAATTGTTTGTGACATACATTAGTTCCATTACCAGCATTTGCAAACAAAAAGCATGTGTTTCTGTGCATCAGGCAGAAAAGACACTTGTCTTCTGCATGTGTTTCAAGATGTAGATTATGCAGTGGTTGGCAGGATGGTATTAATAAATACTTTATAAATATAATTTTAAGTCAGGATAATTAATGCTAACACATATTTACAGCTTAAATTTATACCCTAGATTTAGATATCTTTAATGAAGGCATCTGCCTTTTTTCTTTTATGCTCATCTTGCCTGTTGTTTTGTACCCCAGCCATCAGCTAGTGAATCGTCAAGCTACTATCAAAGTCAGTGTCAATGTAAGTATGATACAGAAGCTATTTCACAACACTTCAGCAATACATGAGACAACCAGGTGAAAAGAAAAGAAAAAAGAAATCTAGTTTAGACACTGTATAATGCATTGTAATCAAAACATCTATCCTCTTTTAGCATGCAAAATAACTGGAGAAGCAAAATACTACTTGAGCGTCTTAGTCCCTGTCTCTATAAAAAATGGAGCAAAACTACAGTACCCACTCCTTCCATCACATTTTAAAACTGGTACTGGCTGCTTGTAATTCACATTTCAGATATTTCCAGGAAAGACGGCCTTTTCAGAAAAAAGGACTCTCATATTTTGAAACAGAATGAGCAAATTAAGAGCTTGACATTTGATGTAAATACTGGACCTGTACCAATTTACAAAAACAGCTTTAAAGTGCAAACTGCACCTGGACATGTTCTTTTGACTTTAGTCCACATGTAGGCAAACAAGAAAGGTGCATGTGGTTCAAAGGCGATTGATTTTTAAGTACATAGAAAGATTTTTAAATATTGAATCCATCCCTGTTACTCAGAGCAGTAGAAACACATTACTTGAATTGTTTCTTCCACAGGGAGAGTTTGATCATTCAGCTTTGGGGAGCTTAGGACAATTACAGTGAAATGTTTCTGTGCAAATATATGTAAAGCTTGTCTTCTACAAATGTTTCTGCAACTGTTTTGGCTATTTATAAATACATGAGCAGTGTCAAAGAAATGGATGGAACTTAAAACTAAATAAATTGTGTCACATAATCACCTCAGTGTGATCACTTACATACTTACTAGCAAAGCTTTGCAGGAATGTTTTCACTGAGCTTTCTTTAAAACTACTTTCAGTTACTTTCATGGCAATCCCCAGTATTATTGGTGTCTGCAAGTTCTTACCAGCCAAGCATCTCATGTAATAATGTATGGTGGCTTTCAAAACTATATTTCAGATCCAACCTTTCATTATTCAGACAGCACTGTTCTCCCACTGAGTCTCTTTCATCATTATAATGAACTTCACAAAACATCATACCATCATTGCATTACTAATCTGTCATAGATCATTGTGTATAGATTTTTCTTTTACTTTCTAAACAAAGATGTTTAAACACAATTACTTCAAATTTAATGAACTATTAGAAATTACTTTTCTTCAGTCTATTAGCCATTTCCCTAGCTAAATTATATATTGGGCAAAATCAAACAAAACCCAACAAAAAGAGATTCCTAAATTATAAAGGAAATCAAAAACTAACAATGCAGTACATGGATAGGCTTTAAAACCATGATGGACTGCAGTCCAAAATGTGCTGTAAGATTCAAAACAATATACATGTTATTGCCTCTCTGATAATTGTGGCCTGTGTGATTACACAAAATAGCATTCCATTTCACTTTTCTCCTCAGTTCACTCAGCAAAGCTATTACAGATCTTTTTAGCATACACTTGAGGAACTATTAACAACATCTTGTTATGTACCTAAAAGAGTCGTTGATGACTTGGCCACCTGTAAGGACCCTGTAATTTTAGTACCCAGAAGGGTGTAGTTTTCTCATGGTGATGCAAGAAAGAAGGAAGAGAGAATAAAGCATCCTCAAAATCTTCAGCAAAAGTTAACAAATGTGTATAGATCAAGGAAATTAAAGCCTCTTGTCAAGGAGTCTGTTCTACCAGGGAGCCATTCATTTGTTTTATTCTGTGACTAGGACAATTTAATGCTGAAACACATTAGGCTTATTTATGTTAGAGGGTGTGACATGTTTCTGTGAAACCACCATGCCATCAAACTACATGGTCATATGAAACATTCCACCTGATGGGCTTTTTGAGTCTTATTTGTGTATTTAATAGGAGAAAGCTGATTTGTGACATTTTGTTAAATGAAGCTTTTAAGAATTACCTATTTAGTTAGCATAATTAAGCATCATTGAGAAACTCTAACAGAACAGTTACCCAAGATCATGCAAAACTAACAAAATACAATTCCATTTTAATTGCAATACATCTTCCAGATGATGTTATAAATGGTGATAGTCTCACAGTGTAATTAATTGTGCTATTGTTACTCAATAATTGAGGAGGCACTATCAAAATTATAATCAGACATTTAAAATATAGCTACTACAAAGAATTAAAATTATTACACCAGTCTATAAATTAATGATGCACAGTATTGGTATCATGAATGTGACTAGTAGCAGCAGAAAGTGGTTACTTTGACCTTCATGTTGAAAATAATGATGGACAGGTATCTATTAAGTAATGTCTGTTCTTCTGCATTAGTTAGAAATACATTCTGATCCTGATAACATCTAAGCTATTAAAATGTCGTATGATCTATATTCTTAGTTATTCTGTTAGCTAAATTCAGCTACCAAAAAGACCAGAAGAGTGAACAATGCCTTGCATTTCATTAAAGTTTTCATTTATGACCTATTGGACTCCCAGTGCTGTAGATTAATCTGATGCACATGAAGTATTGAATAGTACCCAGGAAAATACGACTCCCTGTAAAGGATGCATTGCTGGACTAGCTCATTTTTCTGGAAAGTTTTGGGGACATCAAAACATGAAAATACATGGACTTTGGATAACTGGGAGCATTACCTGGTTAGTGACTCGTGGCAGGGGTTTTAACCCAGATTAAAACTGAAATAGGAAAGAAATTTGTGTTGCATAGAATTTTTCTGTATTTAGTTAGGAGATCAATCCCTTATGTGGTCCATGCACCTGATCCTGCATACAGGCCCTATCTGTGCATAAAAAGATATAGTCATAGAATGGTTTGGGTTGGGAGGGACCTTTAAAGATCATATTGTCCAACTTCCCCTGTCATGGGCAAGGACATCTTTAACTAGATCAGGTTGCTCCATCCACACCTGACCTTGAACACTTCCAACGATGGGGCATCCACAACTTCTCTGGGAAAACTGTCCCAGTGTCTCACCACCCTCATTGTAAAAAGTTTCTTCCTTAGATCCAATCTAAATCTAACCTCTTTTAGTTTAAAACCATTACCCTTGTCCTTTCACTACAGGCCTTGGCAAAAAGTCTCTCTCCATCTTTCTTAGCAGCCCCCTTTGTATTTTGAAAAGCTACAGTAAGGTGTCCCCTGACTCTTCCCTTCTCCAGGCCGAACAATGTCAACTCTCTCAGCCTGTCCTCATAGCAGAGGTGTTCCATCCTTCTGATCATTTTTGTATCACTCCTCTGGACCAACAGGTCCAAGTCTTTCTTGTACTGGGGACCCCAGAGCTGGACACAGTACTCCAGGTGAGTTCTCACCAGAGCAGAGCAGAGGAAAGAGGCAGAATCACCAATGTTCCCAATACAGACCCTTGAGGGACAACACTTGCTACCGGTTTCAACTTGGACTTTGAACTATTGACTGTAACTCTTTGGACTTGGCCATCCAGCCAGTTCCTTATTCATCTAACAGTCCTTCCATCAAACCCATACCTTTCCAATTTAGAGGTCAGAATTTTGTGGGGGAGTGTATCAAAGGCCTTACAGAAGTTTAGGTAGATGACATCCATAGGTCTTCCCTTGTCCACTGATGTAGTCATTCAACTGTAGAAGGCTGCTAGATAAATCAGGCAACATAAATGTCTCAGAAGGTGTTCCTCAATAGGTAACAGCAGGAAATGAGGAGTTAATCTGGCCAAACAAAAACCCTGGGGAGTAAGATCTCACTGCAGTCCTGTCTATCTCCTATTTAACACCACTTTTACCTCAAAGGGAATTTAGCACTTAAAGTCCTGAACTCCCTTTGAAGTCAGATGTTTATGCCTGGCCTTTCTCCAAAAACACTTCTGGCAGCAACAGGCACAATTTTTTAACCTATACTTAACAGCTGTACCATTTCACCTTTGCCGTTTCTTCTCCTGCATAGGGAAATTTGAACCCACAGCTTCCTCTCTGCCCCCACTCCCACTCTCCCTTTTGCTTTCTGCACTCAAATATGACAGAGGCTCTTACTGTGTGTTGGGCATGAAAACGACCTTGGTGACAGGCATTGAAGTCTGGAGTCATGCCAAATTCCTACTTTCCCTGAGACTTTGAGCAGGCCGTGAAGGAGGAGACCTCTTGGATCATTTTTAGGCATTTTCTAAATGAGGAATGAGATACCTAAGTCTCACTGCCTGATACAACAAGGGTTTAATCAATGAGAATCAAATGGGCAAGAAAACAAACCATTGTCACTCTTGAGAATGAGGAAGAGTAAAACATTTTTAGGTCCTCTTTCAGTGTCAAGAAACTTCCTTTCAGGTGTTATACATTGACACTGGAAACAGCTGAAATAGTGTATCTGAATGTCTCTCCCTCCTGTTCTTTCAGTTGTTTATTATGGGCCTCCTACTTGTGTTTTCTGATCCCTCAGCTGAGCTGATTGAACAAACTGAATGAGAGGGGTGAGTCCGAGTGGTGTGGAGGAACTGTGCACTCACATCAGAGATCTTGTGATGCCCTATCTGCAGGGACTGTCACCTCCAGTGGGTGGTATTTCTGAAAAGCTGTTGGTAAACAGTGTTTTAAACCATTTCATGTGTATCTGCAACCATGTCTTTAATGTTTCACTCGCTCTCTAATTCTTCCTTGACATTCAGACAGCTGACTGTGTGTATTATATATTTCCTTTTCATTTCCATTTCTGTTCTTTCTCAGAGAAGCAGGCACTCTCTAAGAATGAGCATTGCTGTGAAAAGTCTTGGGGGACGCATGAGAACCAAACAACTTTTTAAAGTGCATCCAAAAAAAATGCCGCTTTTCTGTACCCAGGCTGAGGGAAATGTATTCGATGCACTTTGTGATCTCTGTATAAAAACAAACGTTGACATAACTAAAGATTATGCACACCAGTTCTACTTGATTGACTTCTTACATGCTTCACATTTGTGTTAAGTGATTAACAGAGCTTTCAAATCACTGTTGCACTGTATTGTCTGGAATTAACCAAGATATTTTTCCCAACCCTTATAAAGTAGCTCTCCTGGATACTGTGTCTTGCTTCAGAAAGGAGTAACTATTCTGCATTTACTTGAGATAGTGTAGCTATTCTATTAGTGTTGTTTTTTTCCCTCAAGGAGATGACCTGCTTAATACATGAGATTAGGCTGATGCTATGTTTCTGTACATGAGGAAAGCCTAATACACACAACCTTTTGAACATTTCTGTTAAGACTATATCATACATATACACAGCTTGCAATGCGTGTTACTGTTGTGAGATTTTAAATTTAGTTCTCTAAGGTTATGCTCACCTTAGCAAATAGGATTGCATTTGTAAAGAAAAAAAAATGACACTGAGACTCCACTGTCCATACTACATGCACTGGAGGGATTTACCTCAAACTAGCTCCACCCTGATTCCAAGGACTGAATGACCATTAGTGGTTGGAGCCAGATAGGGGCATTCCCAGAATGTAACTTCTACCTTGTTTTCATCTTCCCATTCAGTGGTGAGAACTAGAGCATGCTAAACGGGTACAGTTAGGAGTTTTATTTCAAAAGCGCACCTCTGCTAAGAGCAAGATTACACAGAGAAATGGAAGTTTCTAAAACAGACTATGAAGAGTTTGTTGATATCCTCTCCTATTCATTTGATTTGCTCAAATGCAGCTCCAAAAACTTGTCTAAACCCTCTGTAATTCCTTATTGACATGACATGACTGAGACATGGCGTATATATACCCTCTTGCCTAGTCCAACTTGAAAGACAATAAAATTAAAACAAACAAAAAAGTTGTTGCATCTTAAAGGAAAATCATTTTGGTTCTGCCACAAAAACACCAAAAATAATACCTTTTTTTTTTAAGTTTTAATTTTAAGATCTTAAATTTGTGTATATGTAACATAATACCGATAGGTAAAAATAGTTTGCATAGAAAATATCTTTGTGGTAAGTAGTTCATGCCAGTAAAATGCATGGATACATTTTTGTTTCTTTTTTGCTGTTGTTCTTAGAGAAGGTACTATGTCGAATTGTATGCACTGACTGTGTAAAATGCTGCACAAAACCAGCTGGCAATATTCCTTTGCTCTCACTTCTGTCATAAGGATTGGATCCCTGATTCCTCTCTCAGGCAGTTTCTAGCTGCAGCTGCTCTGGTGTTCTCTACATGAGTGATGAACATTTAATCCTCTGCAGAACAAGGTTCAAAACATGACCAGGTTGGAAAGCACCAGGTCTTACACTCACAATAATTTTCTATCAGATAACAATCCAAGTCCCAACCCTCTGGCTTTATCCAAGAAGAGTGTCTCAGAGAAGCAGCTTGCACCTCTGCTGTGTCTGACCATGGGTTAAGGAATACTCCATCTAAGACTTGGGACTGGAGGAGGACATGTGCATGCTATGTGGCTGCAGTACCAGTGATACAATAAGCCCCACTGGTACAGCTCAGGTGCTTTGCCAGTATTGTCACTGCTGGTATTAGTTGTAGAGCTGATAAGAAAAATCAACACAAGTGAATTGCTGATCCTGTTCTTGGTTTAGACCCAAGAGGGTATCATTTGGGCAAGTATTCAGTGTCCACATGTATTAAATAAAAAATTTTTAAAACTCCCCCACCACTTATCTGTGAATGTTGCTTAAAATTCATTACCCTTTGCTGTTGTTTAGACTTTCCCTTTAATTAGTTTTCAGACTGTACATTCTTTATAATTAGCCCAAGCAAGATAAAATGAGAATGTTTAATACACTCCCTTTGTGCAATGAACTGAATCATTTATGGAAGGTGCTATATGATTAAGGTAGGTTTGTTGCTGACATACCATTTTCAATTTGATTACTATTCACATATTGCTGTGTCCAGTTTAGGGTCCTATTGTATTTTGTGGATATATCATCAAAATGTGCTAGAAATGCCCTGAGATACTGAAAAAATTGTCAGAATAATTTTTGAAAAATTTTTTCCATTCAAAGCACAGAAGCCAACTGGTTTTACTTGTTTTTTCTTTTTTTTTTTTTTTGGGGCGGAGGGGAATGTTCAGTAATTTGCCATTTTAATGTATTTTTCTAATAATAATGAAACTTCTTCTTTTGGACATGTACAGGTAATGGATCCTAACATGTTACTTACCATTGTTTTTGATGTGAGGAATGTAAAGGTTACTGAAATCAATTGTATTTTAATGAAGTCCATCATCGCAAGAAGAATTGCTGTAATAACCTCTATACAAATATGTTTCTTCACAACCTTCATGAAAGGTTACAAATAAAACATTGATAATTATATAAATATTAATTATATTATTTTTATATTTAGTCAAGTAATTTATTCCTTGTTTTCCTTATAATACAGAAAAAATGGAAAACCCTGTTTCAGATGTAAAATTGTTTTGACTGTTTTGATTCAAACACTGAAACGTTATTTATTTGAAGTAAATAAAAAAATCAAAACCAAATTGAAACAATATTTTAGCAAATACAGTATCAGTATATATAAAGGATGATCGACCTGATAATTTGTATTTATAGTTTTCATGCTTAACCAAAACAAATGAAGCACATTATTATATTTAAACATATATTCTTATTCTAATTCGGTAAATACAAGTGCAGGTGTAGAATTACACAACCTGGATTGACACCTAATAGGTCAAAGTCCTGTAAAGTTTAGCCTGTAGTTAGAAACATAAGCATTTTATATTCCCAGGAAAAAGTAAGGACCTCCTTCTCTTCAACATAATGATTTTCATTTTTTGTATTTCCATAATTATTCCATTCTTTTGTTTCTTACTAAAAGGTAAGCAAATCAATTTTGACCTGAACTAAAGTTTATGGATCATGAAAACTGGAGCTTCTGGTTATAATTGCTCCTGGCCTTTAACATGACTTTTAAGTTTGTGCTTTAAACACAGGCATAGCTGCATTAAACAGCTCTGTAAAGCTAAGCAGTAATAATAGATCTCAATGGATTCTAAGATTTCTTCATGCTTTTACAATGAAATGTAGATGCTCTTTCAACTGAGTTCCCAGTTTCTTGCTATTTCCAGTAAATGTTCTCCTTCCCATTTGCAGCAAATCTGTCCTTTCTGGACCCTTAAGAAAAGAACACCAAAGCTGCTTCTGCTCAGGTATGCCATCTCAGACACTGTCAACTACTGGATCTGTAGAGAAAGAAGGTAGAAACAGGCAAGTACAGGAAATATTTTCTTTGCCCCCAAAAAGCATAATTCAGAAATTTTCTCAGTTGGAAATTCTACTGTGGCTCTTCTGTTCCCATAGTTACCCCATATCAATGAATTTTTCCTTCCTGAATTTTTTAAGTCTGTATGTTTTTCAGCCACAACATCCTGTGGCAAAATGTCTGGCAATCAATTTTAATTTTATGCTAGGCAGAAAATGACTTCTTTGAAGTCTGATGTCTTAATTTAGGGGGGTTATGGTAAGTGGTGAACAATTGTTCTCTGTAAGTTCTCATCACATTTATGACTTTATAGACATTGATTGAAGGTATGTTTCTGTAAGAAACTCTCAAAATTACTACTTTATTATGAGTATAACAATAAACAATATTGCATCCTGTCTATTTTTTTTTTAATTTTCCAAAAAGTACATTCTAAACAAATTTTGTTTGGCAACAATCAAAGGAGCTCTGAGAACCAACAGCTTTGTTAGTCTCCCAAGATTTCCCATCTTCTGGCTGTATGGCAGAGAGTTGTGAATTTTTAAGTTCCCACTTCAGACAAAGGTGCATCTTTGATTTTGCCACCTTACACCATATATCTGATGATGCAATCACAGCTTGAGCTCCAGCACAAATCTGAGAGAAATTATTAAATTCCAGAATGAATTAATCTAAGTTCCTACCGGAGCAGGTATACAAAGCTGAGTACCCAATATACACCTGGATATTCTGCATGCAAAGTGGATAACAGACTGTTCAAAACCACTTTCTCTTGCTGGAGGGATAAACCAAGGACACGGTAGAGAGGCACATGGAGAGAAATGTTGAGCTGTGGTGTGCTCCGATACCATGGAGCTAAGTTAAAGAGTTAAAACTTGTAAAGAAAAGGCTATATGAAAGACAATGAGCAAAAATGGACTGAGACCATACATCAGAAAAAGTGTCAGAGGAAGACAGGTTGAACCACCTTGGAATACCTCACGTCTAATTCTCCTTAGGTGTGTTCCTATAAGAATTCAGCGCATTTCTTCTATAAAGCTATGAAATCTGACATTGTAGACTCATCAAGAGAGGATGACATTTATATCTGAAAAATATAACCAGTAAGAGAACCAAAGCTGAGCTCCCATTGAGTTTTAGAACTATCATAAACAGAGTCCAACAACTGCAAAAATATCTTTAAAAAAACCAATCACATAGACACAACCTTTATTTCTTCTTTTCTCAAATAAACTCCTTCAGCACTTCCAGATACAGAAGTTCATATGAAATTCATATGAAAGCCTTTTGTGAGCATCTAAAAGATATTTATCTTTGAGAGGTTTAGGGTTTTTAATAGTGTGGAAATCGTAACCTGTCTAAAGAAAAAACGCATATTAATAGCTCTGCAGGCAGCAAGTTAGACTGGAATTGCACCTGGAAATTTCTCAGTGTTTGACAGTTTATAAAGGCTTTCTTGAAATAGGTACATGTTTCAGTGCAGTGTTAGTTGGAAGTAGTATTTAATCTGTAGTCTTCTTCCAATATTATCATGGTCTTTATGGTATTTATGAGAGATTAGCAGGGTGTTCATCTCTGATAAGTCATGGTTGTATCAAATTCTTAGTGGTCAGGTGAGAAATGCAACGTTTGGTCTTTGCCTCTCATGCCTTTAGCTCACGAGCAGGGCTTTGTTGAAATCTCAACGAGCTTCTTGTGTTCAGTTTTGACAGGCAATTCTTTAACTAATTCCTTTCTTAAAAAGTTGATGTGGTTCAGTCCCTACTAGATTTTTTTCTGTCTGTAAGGAATGAAGATAAATCAAACAGAACACAACTTTTTCTTCATGTATCACTTTTTTGCATAGTTCAGAAAGAAAACAGGGTTTCTGTTTGGTAGTTTACATGTGGAATATTTACCCAGGGTAAGTGGGGATTTCTTTGCTGGAATAAAATTTTTTTAGGAAAGCATCACAGGCAAATGCTCCAAAAAGTCAGCAGTTTAGGATTTTAGTAAGTACCTAATCTAAGCCTGGTTTAGTTGTATGTGGTTTGTTTGTTGTTGGGGTTTTTTTCCATAAAAGTAATGTTGAGTGCTTTTAAAGTATCTTTTCACGGTAATGTTCAGGGACAGATACCTAGAATAATCTTCTTGATTAACTTGGCAGAACTTCTTCCCTATTAGCATTAAACTTTGCTGCTAGGAGCTTTATTTCTCTGAATAATTGCTCCTTTTAATAGCCCAGACACAAGCAAAATGTCTTTGGAGGAGAATAAACATGTTTAGTCTCACACATCTGGAGGTCTCCATTTTGCAAACTGTATAAGGTTTAGATAAACAGCAGTAGAACCAGATAGCCACATAAATATTTGGCTTATTATACATCTTTCCTTACCACTATTGCTATCCTTACTTGGTCGTATTGAATGAATATACTAGAATCACTTCCGTGTACATCCAGTATGTATATTTCACTAATTGTAATCAAACCCAGAATATATTCAATGTAATTCCCATATTTCCTCAATACAACATTTTTCTAAGGCTGGTATCTTAAAGTACTTTATATTCTCAGTATCCCCATAGCTTTAAGTGACATAACAAGTTGAGGGTGTTCATTCTGTGCTGAAACATTTGTTACATTTGTGTGGAAGAGTATAAAGTACTGCACTTTCAGAAATGCAGAAATATCGGTATTTATTATATTGGTTTCATCTTGAATATATCTTCCTCAAAGCATTTAAAACAACTGGAAAATCATATTTTTCAAACAATTGGAAAATCATATGTCCTGGTTTCAGCCAGGGTAGAGTTAATTTTCTTCACAGAAGCTAGCGTGAGGCTATGTTTTGGATTTGGGATGAGAAAATGTTGATAAGGTGCTGATGTTTTGAGTTGTTGCTAAGTAGTCAAGGACAGTCCAGTGTTTTTTTCAGACAACAGCAGAGAATGGTGAATTATTGAGGTTTTAAATTTGGTCCTGCTTCTTAAGAACCTTCTTTGATAAATATTAATTACATTGGAAGTATGGATCTAAAAAAAAAATCATATTCACAGAAGGTTCATATTTGAAAGAATTTTGGAACTGGAATACTCTTGAAATTTTTATCATGCACAATGATAAAATGGTCCCCTAAAATGCTGGGACCAAGTAGTCTAACAATTTCACAGGAATAAAACTTTCTTCAGATGTCTGCATACCTGCTGTGCTCATAAAAGTCAACATGACTGTTGTGTACAAAGTTTTCATAATTTCTGCAGGAGAAGCTTCGTACATAATGACAGCTTGGGCAGTTTCATAGGATGTGCACTGCTAGTTTGGCCAAGGGAAAAAATCAATTCCATGTTCAGTGGAACTAATACATTCTCATTACCAATGTATCACTCCTGCATACATTGTCTTCAGTTTAATAGGCTAAGTTTGTAGTTTTCCCTCTTCTCTTGAGTTTCTCTTCTCTATTTGAAGAGTTTTAACTCTATTTGAAGAATTTAACTCTATTTGAAGAATTTTTTTTCCTTTTTTTTTTAAATGCATAAGAACATAATGTCTTTGAGATCTCTCTGTCATATCTAGAGAAAATGGGTCAGCATCTTTCATTATTAAGAGAGGCTAGCAAAAAGACTTTTATTTGCCTGCAGATAATGTGGCCATGAAGCTTGTTTCCTTAGACAGCCAAGCTAAACGCAGAAATTTACCTACAATAACACTTCCTTTGCAATACCCCGTAATCAAACTGAGAGTCGAAGAAAAGAGATGTTATTTTTTTACAGTCTATAATGTTTCATTCTAGTAGGAATGACTTTTTGCATCATGAAATTGCATGACAGACATTATTGAGCTTTACAGTAATTGTTATTAAAATGAAGGATGACTGAAAAATCTTCAATTAAAACACAATTAAGAACACTTAAGAATAGGATTCTATCAAGCATTAAAAAAATCTTTAAAGTCCATCCAGTGGCACAAAATGTTTGCTATGTGTATGTGTATTTATTAATTTTTATGTATTGTATTATTTCTAAGACATATTTTGGAATACCACATTTTCTGGTAATGTAGATCCAAAGGCATAATATTCTCCATCATGATGAGACATCAATACTTCACATTTTTGTTAAATCCTTTATTTTGACTGTTACACAATAGAAGGTCACACTTGGAAACTAAAATCCAATTTCAAGCATTTCATGAAATTTAAAATATACAACAATAAACATAAATTAAGTAGTCTTCAAAGGAGGCAAGAATGGCTATCACCTGCAAGGATAAAATTTATGGAGGGTTTTGTCCTTTTCATTCCTCGAGTGTTTCTTATTCTGTCCTGCTGAATCTTCCTCATATTAAATGTTCTGAAAGGAACAAGAAAGTAGAGTGTGAATTTTGCAGATTATAGATACTTTTCATTTTTTATTAGTCACCAAAGAAGTAGACAAAGCTTTTACTTGAATTTGGAACACAAAAGTGACATGTATCCTGAATAATATTACAGAAATAGTACCAGAATGATACTGGGCAGGATATGAGGGAGTTCTTTATGACCTACTGTATATGAAATGAAGTGCCAGTTTATTTGCTTGAAGAGAAATAGAAAACATTACAAATGTAGTGGAAATTACAGCTCACTGAAATATGTATGTTGCTCATGTAGTCTTAATTCCTGTTGTATATTCACACAGAAAGTTACTGAATTATTGCCATAGGGTGCATGTATGTAAGTAATGTAACTAAGAATGGGAAGAGGGGGAACGGTTATGTATGGATAAGTTAATTATCTGGAAGACTATGAATTTCTATATGCCCCCTCTCTAACTTGTTTATATGAGGTTTCTTTTCTCATTAAATCCCAGTTTTTGTGAATATGAACCTTTGATAAATACTACAATCATGCTTACCTCAAACTGCTCATGAAACTGCCCTTTTCCAAGACACACAATCTAAGAAAAGACTTGTTCCGTTGCTAAAAACAGCTACAGACAGAAAAGAATACTGGGACAGTCAGGATTTTTATTAATGCAGTAACATTTATCATACATGTCCAATTTTGAACATGTGCTCACGTACAGAAGCATCTTCAGCTTTACTAATGTAACTAACCACACTGGTGAAGGCTCTTGGACCAATGTTTGCTCTGTCGTATATAGCAGGTTATTAAACATGAGTGCTGAGGTAACCAAAGTATGATTATCTAATTACACCATTAAATGTGTGTAATAAATAGAAGACATTATAAAAGGAGATTTACAGAATCTATTATTGTTTCCTTCTGGAGAGAAATACAAAATGAAGTCCTCCAAGGGGAAGTCCTCCAATTAGGCTTGCCAATGTGACGCCCGTCTACAAGAAAGGCCGGAAGGAGGATCCTGGGAACTACAGGCCTGTCAGCCTGACCTCTGTACCAGGGAAGGTCATGGAGCGGTTGGTCTTGAGAGTGCTCACAGGGCACCTGCAGGACAACCAAAGGATCAGGCCCAGCCAGCACATGTTCATGAAAGGCAGGTCCTGCTTGACCAACCTGATCTCCTTCTATGACCAGGTGACCCGCATAGTGGATGAGGGAAAGGCTGTGGACGTTGTCTACCTGGACTTTAGTAAAGCCTTTGACAGCGTCTCCCACAGCATTCTCGTGGAGAAGCTGGCGGCTCGTGGCTTAGACAGGTTCACTCTTCACTGGGTGAGGAAATGGCTGGATGGCCGAGCCCAGAGAGTTGTGGTGAACGGCGTTAAATCCGGCTGGCGGCCGGTCACAAGCGGTGTTCCCCAGGGCTCGGTTCTGGGGCCGGTCTTATTCAATATCTTTATTGATGATCTGGATGAGGGAATTGAGTGCTCCCTCAGTAAGTTTGCAGATGACACCAAGTTGAGTGGGAGTGTTGATCTGCTGGAGGGTAGGAGGGCTCTGCAGAGGGACCTGGACAGGCTGGATCGATGGGCAGAGGCCAACTGTATGAGGTTTAATAAGGCCAAGTGACAGGTTCTGCACTTCGGCCCCAAGAACCCCATGCAATGCTACAGGCTTGGGGAGGAGTTGCTGGAGAGCAGCCCGGCGGAAAGGGACCTGGTGGTGCTGGTTGACAGCCGGCTGAATATGAGCCGGCAGTGTGTCCAGGTGGCCAAGAAGGCCAACAGCGTGCTGGCCTGTATCAGGAGTAGTGTGGCCAGCAGGAGTAGGGAAGTGATTGTACCCCTGTACTCGGCACTGGTGAGGCCGCAGCTTGAATACTGTGTTCAGTTTTGGGCCCCTCATTACAAGAAGGACATTGAAGTGGTGGAGCGTGTCCAGAGAAGGGCAACAAAGCTGGTGAGGGGTCTGGAGCACAAGTCTTATGAGGAGCGGCTGAGGGAACTGGGGTTATTTAGTCTGGAGAAGAGGAGGCTGAGCGAAGACCTTATCGCTCTCTACAGCTACCTGAAAGGGGGTTGTGGCGACATGGGTGTTGGTCTCTTTTCACAACTAACTAGTGATAGGACGAGAGGAAATGGCCTCAAGTTGTGCCAGGGGAGGTTTCGATTGGATGTTAGGAAAAATTTCTTCACCGAAAGAGTGGTCAAGCATTGGAACAGGCTGCCCACGGAGGTGGTGGAGTCGCCATCTCTGGAAGTGTTCAAAAAACGTGTGGATGTGGCGCTTCAGGACATGGTTTAGGGAACATGGTGGCGCTGGATTAATGGTTGGACTTGATGATCTTGAAGGTCCTTTCCAACCTTAGTGATTCTGTGATTCTGTGAATAATTGAAACTCTTGTGAGATAAAGGTATATAATGAATAATATGAGTATTTAATGTCTGATCTCCATACTAAAGCACTTGATCATATTTTACAGATACTGGATCTGAGCCTACAAGCTGTGCTGCAGACTCAGTTTCTTTTTTATTGGTGTTCCATGAAAGCAAAAAAATCTGCCTCCAATCTATGAGGTAGAACTGACCTGGTGAAATTGGGTTGCTACACAGATGTTTACTTATTTGCAGAGGCTGGTGCCATCGGTGCAATTTTGGTTCTTTTGACCATGGAGAGGTTTACACATCACCAGGCCTGCTGGCAGCAGATGGAGTTCAGTTGTCTTCAAGGAGGAAGAAGATTCTCGCTCATGAGTTGGCGGGGCTCATTGAGAGGGCTTTAAACTAGGTTCATAGGCGGAAGGGGATAAAACCAGGCTCACTAAAGGAGAGCCTACGGGTGCGCCGCGTGCTAGTCATAGACCGGAGCGAGGTTTTGTTTGTATTCTTGGGAACAGAATTAAGACTCAAACAGGAGTCAAGAGTCAGGTAGCTTTATTTGCCTGACAACAGGTTCGCAAATGCAGGAGAAAGAGAGGCAGCAAAGAAGATATCACCACCTGTGGATCCAGCGGCGTCCTGTTGGTCCTCTTGATGTTCCTTGGTGGTGGGGGTCCCTCTTTTCGCTTCTGATGGTGTCATTTTTATACAATCTGAGTCCCACAACCTCTGTATTCCAAGAAACTTTGCGTATATGCAACAGGCTGATTCCAAGAAACTTCATGCATATGCAACAGGCTGATGCAACAGGCAACGGCACATCTGCAGGCCTTGGTGTCTCCTCTCACTGTATCGCTGCTCTGCAGAAACCGGTCATTGCGCCTGCACCGTATCTGTGCTCTGCAGGATCTCATTCTTTCCTGGGGTCCACTCTGTACCAAGACTTCTTCGAGCCGTTGTACCAAAAAAGGTGTGAGTTCCTCGGAACTGCAAAATGTTTAAGACAGAAACCGCGTATTGGTCTGCCAAAGGGTGGCATGCCAGTGTTGGCGGTGAAATCGACAGCCCAGCTCAAGTGCATCTACACAATGCATGCAGCATGGGCAGCAAACAGGAGGAGCTGGAAGCCATTGTGCAGTGGGATAGCTATGACTTAGTTGCCATCACAGAAACATGGTAGGATGACTCACATAACGGGAGTGCTGCAATAGATGGCTATAAGTTCTTCAGGAGGGATAGGCATGGAAGGACAGGCAGTGGAGTGGCTCTGTATGTTAGGGAATGTTTTGATTGTATAGAGCTCAATGATTGTGAAGACAAGGTCAAGTGCTTATGGGTAAGGATGAGGGGGAAGGCCAACAAAGCAGATGCCCTGCTGGGATTCTGTTATAGACCACCCAACCAGCATGAAGAGGCAGATGAAGCATTCTACAAGCAACTGGGAGAAGTCTCACAATCGCTAGCCATTGTTCTTGCAGAGGACTTCAACTTACAGGATGTCTGCTGGAAACACAGCAGAGAGGAAACAGTCTAGGAATTTCCTGGAATGTTTGGAAGATAACTTTCTGACACAGCTGGTAAGTACCAAGGGAGGTGCCTCACTTGACCTGCTGTTTACAAACAGAGAAGGACTGGTGGGAGATGTGGAGGTCAGAGGCCTTCTTGGGCTTAGCAACCATGAATGATAGGATTCTCAATTCTTGGTGAAATAAGGAGTGGGGTCAGCAAAAGCACTAACATGGACTTCTGGAGGGCAGACTTTGGCTTGTTCAGGACACTGGTTGAGAGAGTCCCTTGGGAGGCAGTCCTGGAGGGCAAAGGAGTCCAGGAAGGCTGGACATGCTTCAAGAAGGAAGTCTTAAAAGTGCAGGAGCAGGCAGTCCCCATGTGCCATAAGATGAACTGGTGGGGAAGACGACTGAGCAGTGATTTCCACACCCTGGTCAAATCCAGTATTATATACTGAGCATGATGTTACATGGTAGGGAATATCCCTTTGGCCAGTCTGAGTCAGCTGTCCCAGCTGTGCCCCGTCCCAGCTTCTTGTGCACCTCCCTGCTGGCAGAGCACAGGAAGATGAAAAGTCCTTGACTTAGCATAAGCAGTACAACTACTTAGCAACAACTATAAACATCTGTGTGTTATCAACATTATTCTCATACTAAATCCAAAACACAGCACTAACCCAGCTATTGGGAAGAAAATTAACTCTCTCAGCCAAAATCAGGACAACCAGTCATAGCACAGCCACTTTCAACATTTCCTCAAGAAGTTGTCCATGCAATTGCTGAACAGACTCATTCTTTGTGTGCCAGTCATAATGTAGCATCAGAATCTTTGGGCATGTTCTTGAGCAAGAAATACACAAACATAGTCATAGAGCCAAATATCTTCAAGAATAACGCAACTGGCTTTGTCCAAGAAGGATGAAGAACTGTTCTAATACAAAAAAGGGCTGTGCCCTTAGAGGGAGGGAGAGAGGGATAGAAAGATGAAAAAATATGAGATAAACAGGATCTGCAAAAAGTGCTAGGAAATGCCACTAAATGTAGAACTGCAAATGATATGTTATGAAGTGATGTGTTGCCCACACAATTGATTATAGGGCCAACGATAGAGGACAAAGAGGTCACTATCAGAAAGAATACATCCTTTCTGTATGTAAACATACACACAGGAAGAAATGCCAGCGATCATATTTCCCATTCCTGGGGGGTTTCCAGCATCTGTACCCTCCTCCATCTTTCAATTACTGAGTCAATGATCACAGCTGGGGTAGCTGTGTGGCCAGCACTGGGGTAGAGAGGAGGGAGTTGAGAATTTGCGTGCATGTTACCCTGCTGTGACTGTATTTCTGTAATGATTTGGTCATCTTACCTCCCATCACAGATAGATGCATCAGAGAGAAAGAGAAGTGAAAAAACCCACAATAAAATTCCAGACATCTCTGCTGCCAAGCACATATTTTAGTTGTTTATTCAGCTCTATTTTAGTTTTTCATGTTTGATGATTCACTTTCATTGGGGAGTCTGTCTAAATCCTTTCAAGGCTACCTGTAAAGAGGTCTGCAGCTACATTTTTGAATGAAAGGAACTACTATTGCTTTTAGTAGAAAGTTCTTTTGTTACAGACAGACATGCTTGTTAAAAGTATCTCACTTCTCTTTTAAAAATTTGACCACCAGTATCACAAGAGCTGAACTTTTCTGAAAATCCATCAGCTATTTAAGTGCCTAAATGGGAACGAAGATTTTCTTAAAGTCTAGTTCCAGCTGTGCTGAGCCCAACAATGTCTTGTTTGAAGTGTAAAAATCAGGTTTATTGGAACTACAGGATCAAGCTTGTGCAAACAAAACCTCAGATTTGCCTTCAGTAACTGACTTTAATGAAAACCTCTTCTAGGTTTATACTTCATGAAAAAGAAACAGAATTATGGGGTTGGGGGGATAAACAAAAGGCTTTCCAGGTTATACAAGGGCGCTTTTGCTGTTTGAAAATTTCCAATAGCACAAGAATTGTTTTTCTTTCAAACTAGACCAAAACTGAAATAGATAGACCTTCTGCAGATGCAAATACACTCTGAAATGGTTTTTCAGAATTCACCAAAATTAAACTTTAAAGCAACATTTGAATATTTCCCTCAGTATTTCAAATGAAATTTCAAATGAAATTAAGACATTAAATAGAAGGACAAATACCTACTTAAGACTGGAAATTTTGCTTTATATCAGGAATTGAAAAATTGTGAGGTTTTTTAATTGTAAAGAAAATAAGATTTATAAAACATTTTTTAACATAGATAAATTTTTTGTTGAAATAAACATTTTTCCATATAACATTTTACCTTCAACATATTATATTTTTGGCTAGCAACATTTCCAAACTCATACTTTTTGTGTGTAGTGATGGGTACTGATTTCTGACAGTTGGATCCTCCATAGTCATCCCTATATTGAAATATTTTGATAAATGATAATGATCTAATGATCCCATATTTATTTTCTATCAAATTAGGGTTAAAATGATGGTTTTTTTCCTCATACAAAACTTTGAGACATGCAAAATATCTGTTTGAAACACAACTATGGCCCATACTAACTCCTGAACTATGCCTTGAAATTGTCTGGAGAGTATAAACTGAGCAGAACTCTCAGGGGCCATTAGGAAAAGGATATGTCCAGTTAATCTTCAGCATCTAGAAATGCTTCTAGAGAATATTTAATTGAGAGTCTTTACTGATTTAAAAGCTACAGAACTGATTTAAAAGCTACAGAACTGATAACAATCCATTTTCTTCTGAAATTTGCTAAAGGAAATGTTCTGAAAATGTGTTCACAGCCCAATATCTTCGTTCATTTCCCTCTATGTAAACACTATAATTTCTATGGAAAGTGTACATAACACTTCATGTGGACTTTCAACAATCTCTAAGTATAGATTCCCTATTCTATCCATCTTGACCTGGTAATAGCACAAATACCTTAAACATGGGAAGATTCAGTGATGTTGGCGTGACATATTCACACCCAAGAAAGTTCCCATATTTATAAATCTCTACTAATAACATATAGACAGGTTGTGATCTTGCTGACGTCACACAGTCAGCAATAAAAATTCCAGTTAAAATCCACCCTTAATATTCTAATGAAAATTAAAAGAATTCATCTGTTTTTTTAAAAAATCGTTCCCCTGCATAAAGGTTTATTGAACCAATGGCTGCAACTATTATGCAGCACTCTGTAAATACCTGATCACTGAGGGTATGTTTATTGCACAGAAACAGAAGAGATCTATTCATGATCAGCATTATTTTTTTCCTAAAACATAGCAACAGTGTCATTTTAGACAGCTGCCAACCTCTTGAGATATGAGAGAATTTTCTTTGGGAGGAAACCTATCTTTCAGAGGAGTACATATTTCACAAAATTGATTCTCTCCTCTTGGGAGAAGTAGCTGACCTAAATACTGGCTTTAATTTTAACTTAGAATCATAGAATCACAAAATGGTTTGGGTTGCAAGGGACCTTTAAAGATCATCTTGTCTAACCCTCTTGTCAGGGGGCAGGGGTACATTTCACGAGATTAGGTTGCTCAAAGCCCCACCCAACCTGACCTTGAACACTTACAGTGGTGGGGCATCCACAACTTCTCTGGGCAACCTGTTCCAGTGTCTCACCACCCTCAGCGTAAAAAATATCTTCTTTATATCTAATCTAAATCTACCCTCTTTCAGTTCAAAACCTTCTCCTAGCTTGTATCAACTCAGAGAACAGAGCTTGTGTTTGCACAGGAGCTAGACAAACTGCTGAAGAGTTGAGAGACAAAATGTATTGCTGATCACAATAGATTCATAGACCATACTGCCATAACAAAACAAGAACTGGAAAAACGAAGTAGATTAAGTAGGAGGGGGATAAGACAGGGAAAGCATTCTTTACAAAGAACATGGGATTGCCTGAACTCAAGCAAAATCTGTCGCAGCTCTCAGACTCTTCTGCCTATTGTGTTGCCATGATCAGGAGCCACTTACCTGACTTTCCATGGGAGCTACCAGCTAAGAGAGTTGGCATACCATCTCCTCATACTGTTTTGTGCAGAACCTAAGCCTCTGCTGAGATATATGGCATGGCACCATTAAGCCTTTTGGTAGTTTAATGACTTCAAGATTGGAAACTGGGATGCCCAATTTTGTGTCTGCCGGAATGGGCAGCAACTGAGAAAGAATTTTATGGAACTAGACATTGCACTAAGATATGGAGAATGTCTGTGTTTAAGACCTGTTTTAAGTCCTTTTAAGAATATAGCCCTAAAAAGCAACACAAATATGTGAGGTAAGAAATGGTTTTCAAAGAACATGGTGTGATTTGAAAAAGAGAACATAATTTATGCAGCAGTATGGCAAAAGAGAGGAGGAGATACTAAATACTATTTAAATAAATATGAATAACCTCTGACTCTTTCCATTTCCTTTTTATGAAGTCTTTGAAACATGTTTTATGGAAGCAAAATCCTTGTATTCTTTCTAGAAGATTTTCTGTCTTTTTCTTTCTCTCACAAAAATAAAATGACCATTCTCCCCTTTTCAGCACCTGGGTCCTGTCTGACATCTATTAGGAAAGCTTGGTGTCAGCAATGATGCACCTGGAAAAATCTGCTTACATTAAATATGGGATCTTATGGGAACTAATGAGATGGAAGATGACTGCTTTATGTCCGTTCTCAGAATTCACAGCATACATTGTCTACAGGAATTCTTACCTCCTTTGTTTTCCTCTTGGACACTGAACACACTGCATTTCTTGTAACAAAATTTAACCAGCAGTGCTGATCTTTCCTTTAGTCTTCTCTTTAATATCTCTATTTTTCTACTTCCATTTTTATTGCCATAGAATTCCCCTCTTCCACTAAATTTTCCATCCTTGCACTTCTCCAGCCTCTCTGGATTCGACCTTCAATATTTGAAGGAATTGAGAACTACACTTTTCTCTACCAAAGCTGACACTTCCTGTCTCCTGCCCTCATTCAACTCAAAGGAATTAAGAGAGATTTAACATCTTGCCTTTACATTGCTCCTCATGTGCAACATCGAGTATTACATGGTAGTTTTAGAGCATGCAAAATACCTAATTCTTCCAGCATTTACTCATGTATCGCCCCAGTTAGGTGTTAGTTTAGGATTGTGGAAGGCTGTCAAAAATCATAGATGAAAACATAACAGCAATGAAGGAGTAAAAGGAGCTGAAGACCAGCTTAAATGTTGAGAGATGATGGGATTTGAGAGAAGCAGAAATCCCAGTTTAGAAATGGATTAGCAATCAATGTCAATGCCAATAAAACACATCTAAGCTTCAGTAAGTTCTGACTTCAAAACAGTAATGAAACTCAGAATGCTGGACGGAAAATGTAATGTGCAATCAGTGAAGTTGCTATGTTAATTTCATTTTTGTTTTCTTGTCCCTTCATTTTTGTTGGCTTGACTCATCCCAGCTTGGAGAAGAGAAGGTTGAGGGATGAGACCACTGCAGCCTACAACTTCCTCAAGGCGGGCAGGTGATGGGGGAAGTCTTGATCTCTTCTCTCTGGTGACCAGCAACATGACATGAGGAAATGGTATGAAGCTGTGTAAGGCGAAGTTTTGACATTAGGAAAAGGTTCTTCACTGAGAGGGTGGCCAGTCACAACAGGCTGCCCAGGAAGGTGGTCACAGCACTGAGCCTGTCAGAGTTCAAGGAGCATCTGAACAATGCTCTTAGTCATATGGTTTAGTTTTAGGTAGTCCTGTGAGAAGCAGGGAGCTGGACTTGATGATTCTTATGAGTCCTTCCAATGTGAGATATTCTATGATTGTATGATTCATCAGATTCTAATTCTTACTATTTTCTGAAGCTTTCATTGTATTTCTCTTTCAAACTTTTTAAGATGCAAACAAATCAAAATTTGGTCATTTTCAGACTACAGAGTATTACAGAAGTAGTTACCACCTGCATATCATAATGGTATGTTTAGAAATTATATTCTGCTGTGAAATATAACCAAGCACATTAAAATATTTGCTAACTTCCTGCATTACAACAATAGTGTATACTACCTTACACACTATGCAAGAATGTTAGTGTACACTAGTTGTATACAGCACTAGCTGTATTCAAGTTATGATTTAATTTATTAATTATTATTGTTTTCAGTGAATTCCTACAAGTCCCGTGCAACATGTCTTTTACACTTTGACAAACAGAGGGGGTGGGGGGGGAGAGAGAGAGAGAGAGGGAGAGAGGCAGCAAAGAAGATATCACCACCCATGGATCCAGCGGCGTCCTGTTGGTCCTCTTGATGTTCCTTGGTGGTGGGGGGTCCCCCTTTTCCCTTCTGATGGTATCATTTTTATACAGTCTCAGTCCCATAATCTCTGTCTGATCCCAAGAAAATTCATGCATGTGCAACAGGCTGATGCAACAGGCAATGGCACATCTGCAGGCCTTGGTGTCTCTTCTCGCTGTATCTCTTCTCTGTGGGAACCGGTATCTCATTCCTCTCTGGGGTTCACTCCGTATCAAGTCATGTTCAAGCCATTGTACCAAAAAAGGTGTGGGTTCCTCAGAAACATGAAATGTTTAAGACAGAAACCACATATCGGTCTGCCACAGAGGTTTAGACTGGATATTAGGAAAAATTTCTTTACTGAGAGAGTCGTCAAACATTGGAACAGGCTGCTTAGGGGGGTGGTGGAGTCATCATCACTGGAAGTGTTCAAAAAACATGTAGACATGGCACTTCAGGACATGCTTTAGTGGGCATGGTGGTATTTGGTTTATAGTTGTTCTTGATGATCTTAAAGGTCTTTTCTAACCTTAATTATTCTGTGAAGATATCAGTATATCTCCACTCATACCTACACTAATAAACCACAGAGGGATGCTACATCAAGATTTAAGACATGAAGAAGTCATGATCTAAGGCAAAACTTACAAGGGTTGCTCTAAGTTCAGCAAGTCTGTTCTGGGCCTCTTCCTACTATCAACTCATCAGCACCTCTCTCATCTATGATGTAGGGGTTTTTAAGCTCTGTCTGCCATTTACCTTCAATGTCCACAGAGACCTCATTGAGCCAGTACGGTGCACCAACCTATAATCTATGAGGTGCAGGTAGAGAAGACAGAACTTTTACCAAGTAGAACTTCAAGAGACATCTAGTAAAGAGAGGCAGCTACTGAATCTACAACAACTTGGTCAGAAAAAAAGAGTAAGTTATTGTCTGAGTAGCTGTGAGTTCTTGTCAGGTTTTGAGTCTACACCCACCATTGTTAAAATATTACAGGTATACAGGCTGATCGCCTCAATTTCTGCACCCGTAAATTTCTGGGTGCAGGTTACATTCCTGAGATAGTTGTTGGACCTGGTGTTATGTTCAATTCAGCAACCTGCATTTTCTGGGCTTTTGTTGCAATCCAGAAGCAACACTAATCTTCAAATGATGAGCAGCACAGTAGTTTGGTACTGCACAGTTTCCGATACATAATTACGATCAAGATCTGTGGTACTACCTGAAATATTTAGTGGAAGGGCCACAGAATCCAGGACACATACCAGCTCCAACATTGCCAGCCCATAAGCAAGAAATCCAGTGACTAACTCAGAGTCTGCTGTCACAATCAAATAGAGTGAAATGACAGCAGTGTCTCTGCAGAAGTGATTCATGCATACTTACATTAAGCCTACTGGCTGTAAACAACACCAATGTGTGTGTATCAGTATCAGAACTCCAGCAGCTGTCTCCTGTGATAAGCTAGCACCTGTTTCAAACGTGGGGCAACAACTACATTGCCAGCAGCACTGCCTTACCTCTGTTCCTCTGGTGCCTAATGTTCTGTACAATCATTAAAGCTACTGGAAATAGTGGGTTCTCACTTCTGCCAGGTGACCATGAACTAAGCTTCAGGCATCTCCATACACATTGGCTTTGCCTTCTGCACTGGCAGGATTATCATGATCTGCTGCACACTTTGTAATTCACAGGAGGAACGTGATGGCAAACTCATCCAACCTGGTGGCTTGCAGTTTCATACACTGTTTCTGGACAGTGATCCTCCTCAGGAGGCCACCCCATAGGAAGGATACGTCTCCTTGCCAGCACTTATTGCACAATAGAAAAGGGCGGATTTGTTGAAAGAGGGAGGAAGACAGAGGAAGGAGGGAGGAGGAAAGCAAGACATGGAATTTTTCATAGTTCAGCAAAATGCAATCACTTTCTTCATATATCCAGTATGTCCTAATGCCATCTATGAATGATACCTATGTAAGTATGTTTGCCTTTCCCTTTCTTTCATGGGTCCCCAAAGGGAGGACCCTCCATTCCACTGCGTACTCCTCCAAGTGATCTGGACACAGACTCTGTTCCTTGAGAAGCTAACAGCAGGACAAGTCACATAAAAGGTAGCATTTACATGTCACAGAGAGAGAGAAAATTAGGGCCTTTCCAACACAGAAATCCCATATGATGTAATGTGCAACTACTTTGTTGCTCTGTCAAGTGACAAAAGTGTACATAAATTCACGATAAAAGGTGAACAGATACGTTGGCAGTACTGCATCAGTGTTTCATTGATAACTGTTTATCCACCAAAGGGTACTTCCTTCTTACATTACTAGGATCAGCTCACGGAGCTTGCCTGCTGTGAAGACCAAGTCCTTCTTCACAGTAGTTTCACTGTATGACTGGAGGAGTCCACTTTTGGGTTACACTGGCCAAGTGACTTGGGAAAAAATCTCACAAAGAATCCCAAGCCAAACATGTTTTTTCAGTGCTTGGCTGGTAAGGAAGGGGAAGCCTGGCTGATTAAAGCTCAGTTTGGGAGCTGCTGTTGAAGAGAAGTCCATGCGGGCTGACAACAGACAAGTGAAAAAAAAAACAAAAAAACCCCTACTATTTGGCAGCAAGCCCAAGAAGGTGGGCACCTGGTCTGGCTGGTAGCATCAGATGGATGCTCTGTCAGTGTTGATAGGATACCTGCAGCCACACAACAGTGCAGATATATCAGTGACATTATCCAAAAGTATCCTTGGGATAAAAGCTTGTGAGCCCTTCTGTTTTCATCATTGTTGGTAACAAAATATCACTTCTCCTTTAAAGGGAACATATAAGCTGAATGTTGACTTCCTTTCTATATTTCATGACTTTCTGCATTAGATAAGAGAAGTGCCGTCTTCTTCCCACAACCACCAACACTCTTGTGAAAGTCTTGCTGTAGACAGTATTTTTGGTGCCCAAAACTGCACACAATACTTGAGGTGGGGCCACACCAGTGTAATGTAGAGGTGCACAATCCCTTGACTGGCTAGCCATGCTGTGCGTGATCAACCCCAAGACACGGTTGGCCCTTTTGGCTGCGAGGGCACACTGTTGACTCATATTCAACTTTCCATCAACCCAAACCTCCACATCTCTTTCCACAGGGCTGCTCTCCAGCCTCTCACCCCCCAATTTATAGGTATAATCAGGATTACCCCATTCCAGGTGCAGAATCCAGCACTTGCTCGTTACATTTCACATGGTTGGTGATTGCTTAGCTCTGTAGTCTATGCAGATCTCTCTGTAAGGTCTCTCTACCCTCAAAGGTAGCCCACAGTTCTTCCTAGTTTAGTGTTGTCGGTGAACTTCCTTAATGTACATTTGATTCCTTCATCCAGATAATTTATAAAAACATTATACATATTGCATATTGTGCAAAGCATACTGTTATATGCATCCAAAAGGCTCATGCCAAAAGCATAAGCAAAAATGCACGTAACTCTTCCAATGGAAGAAAGCAGGAAAACACATTCAAAAGATTTCATGATTTAAGAACCTCATTTGTATTTCTTAACAAAATCTTGAATTTATCCATCTGTCCTGATCATATCATCACGAAATCTTCTCATTTTACTGTTTCTTAAAATAAGAATGCTTCAAGATATAAGCTAAACAGAGTGCAGGCCACTTGGAATAGATAAACAATTGTGGACAGAGAAAAAAATCACACAAAAACTTCATTAGACGACAGCAGTCCAGAGAGATAAGGGTCAATTCTGCAGGAGTTTAGCAGTTAACAACCTGGAACATCATCATCAGCACTACCATGACCAAAGTTTGTACCAAAGAGCAGTCTGTTCTAAAACTATGAAGCAGTCCAGCCACACTGGGTCTTTTGAGACTTGGGTCTTTCACCTGGCTTATATGTTAAAAGTCCTTTCCTGGCTCTTCCTGGTCAACAAGAAAGTGGCACAGTTTTCCCAAAATTTTTGAAAGAATGTTAGGCTAACATATGAACAGCTTTTCAGCCACAGCTGGAAATACTACTGATGATGTTGCACATAACAGTTGGAAATCTGCTCTGAATTAAGACCAAGACACATACAACACTTGTTATTTTTGACTAATTTTGCCTCTGCAAAAGCAAAGAAAGCCAACTCAGCTATTGAAATTAGATATGGTCTGGACAAGGCCAAGGAAGTTCCTACCATGGACCACATAGTACCTGGCATACCAGAAAACAAAACCGTCACAATTTATTACCAGTTGTATGACTGCTTTATAGACGCTTGTCCTATAAAATAAATCCTCATAATTTTGAAGGCATGAATCCAAGAAGCCCACATAATTTTCTGGAAAATTTGTTGGGTTTTTTCCCCACACAGAAAAATTTGCTTAGAAACATAACTAACTTGTTCTATGTTGTTCTTCCTTCAGGAAAATCTCAAGATTTACTTGCAGGAGACACAAGAGCTTATAAACTGAGTGTTTGCATTTCCAGTGTTTCTAACATACTTACAGTTCAAATATCTATGCTTAGCAAGCATAATAGCTCCTCAGGATGTATTCAGCTCAAAGCCTAGAAAGATTCTACAGAATTAAAATAAGTAATTCTATGATGTCAGGAAGACAGTCTCTACTGCTAGGGCTAACATGTGGCACTGATAGAAATATTAAAATCTAAATAAAGATTGTAATTATGTTTAAACTAAACACTGATGTTCCCCTTTATATACAGAAGCAACATGGTTTGCCTTCTACCATTTGTTGTTCTCTCACCTGCAGCCTATGACACAGCTATTCTTCACTATGTCACTAGATTCCACTAGCCTCTAAGCCTCACTGAGAATCAGTGCTGTGGTTTTGTTTCAATTTATCTTTAAATATGGGCAGAAAAAGTTGGGTACAAGAGGAAAGGAAGCAAAATAAAGACTTGCATTTATTGTAAGTACAATATATTTCCCATTTGTGTGTGGTAAATGGACAACTGTAGATGAAAATTACCTTGGGAGGCTCACCCATTACTTCAGACCTCATCTGAGTTGTTAATAGGGCAAGTAAGTAGGTTTCAGTATAGAAAATCAGCTGGTACAGGCTTAAAAAAAGTCTACACCAGATCACTTCCCTGCCCCATTGTTGCAGAAATAACCTCAAGGACAATTAAGGTATTCTGATGTTGTTCAAACATCAAGAGGGGACTGAAGAATCAGAAAAGATAATCCCTTCTTCACGGGAACTTTCAGGAAACATAGCTAGGCCCACCAATACTGCTATACCAAGTTTATGCCTTGATACTAGATATATACAGAATTAGCAATAAATTTACACTGTAATTTCAATGAACTGGATTTTGAACATTTTGTCTGCATTATACAGATTCCTGTGGAAACTGCAACATGTTTTTAAAAAAATTATATCTTCCAGGTCTTAAAGCTTGTTCTACTGATTTTTATGGCACTAGCTAAAAAATAAATGTAACGGCTGGATGCCATCTATGTTCACATGAATATTATCGCATGTTTCATAGCTGTTTCTGATGCCACTTCTTCATTTTAGAGTTACAGCAAATGTAGTATTTGACCTAGATTGTTTAAAAAGTACAAAAGTAAACAAGGCTACCCAAAGGCTTATCTCTGCTTCACTGTAGGTCTGAACACTGACACCGTGTGGACTACACCAGCCGCACCCTAAAGTCAGAGAGCAACACAAGTTGAAGATGGACCTCACAAAAAAAATGACTCAACAGTTTTAAACTGTAGTCTTATGCGCAAAAAGATGTTGCAGCACTGTGTTTTAGAAGATTATATTAATAACCTTAATATCTATAGTGTTCAAGTGCCATGCTAAATGGAACACTGTAAAATTTTATATTTGTTCACTAAAGTTTACATAAAACATGTTAATTCAGTTTAAAAAAAGTCTCAACACAAAAGGCAATAGTTTGGCTTTTTATTTGTAAAGGATAAAGCATCTCCTCAATTAAAATCAAGTTCTAACAATTCTGAGGAGTCCACAGAGGTTTTGTTAACTTACAATTTAATATCAGCAAAAAAACTGTTAACATTCCAGATTACTGTAGAAAAAGTGTATACCATACTTATGGCATACAAGATTTGTAACAAGCAAAAAGCACCCTGTTTTAAAAGTAATCTCCCTTCCAAATAGTTTTTCATTTTAGTGCACTCCCTCCATAGGCTTTACATTTAGAATCCTCTATATACAAAAAGGTACAACAAATTGGTACATTATTTATTGCAACAAATTAAAGATGCCATAATATACACAAATTAAATTAGTCCCCCCAACTTGCATACCCTCTTGCTTCTTATTCCTCCCATGAAGCAGTCTCCTTCTCTGGTTCTAAGATTAAGTTCTTTCACTGAAAGGCACGTACTTCTCTACAATAGAAGAAACAGATACATTAATCCAAAATGCCCTGTTTCAAGAGGAACTTTAGCCTGCACCTTTGAAGATCAAACATTATGAAAAAAACAGAGAGAAGTAACATTTTAGTATTAAATTTGCCTGTAAAAACTCAGTTACATTTAAACCTCCATTCACTTAAGCCTCCCAGAGAGACAGGTCACTTACAAAAACCCTGTTTTTTTACCATTTTGGATATATTTTTGAACTTCCAAGGCTCCTGAGTCCCTATTCAAACTTTGTTAAGTCTTGGTATCTATGAAAAACAGAATAAGTGGTTTTCCTTGTGCGTTGCATTGCAGCAAGGAGTTAGTGTGTAAAGTAGTTTAATAAGGATTGTAAACTGTAAGTGTGATATACCTTTGAAAAACAAAGATGTGATATTAGGATACTGTACTTCGGTTGACGCGTGGGTAAAGTTGCATGGTGAGAAACCAGAAATTAGAATTTCAAACTTTGACACGTAACAGAACAAAATCGCTAGAACATCCCATTCCGGTAAATTGCCCCAAAATCAAGAGGCAGAGACTAGCTACAGGGCTGATGGCGACAGTGGGAGTGCACTTAAACTGCATCTATGTTACAACAGAGGGCACTGTGGACTTTTTTTCATGTAGCTCTGAAACAAACAGCAACACTCAAAGTAACAACCATATCAGCACACCAATGTACTAACACTGCTATGCTGATTTTAAGAAAGAAGCCAGTTTCTTTGCCTAGCCTTGGAAAGAGTCAAACAGACTAACCAGCTAATCCAAAAAAAGCCATTAGAGATTTCTAACATATGCATACTGTGCTGTAGAATATTACCTTAAAAAAAGCTTGATTGTTTTAGTCAAGAAAAATGAAAGCAGAGTGGATATTGCTGCAGTCTATTAACGAGTCATAAAGAAGGAAGGAAAAAAAGTTAGCTATTTTCTATATAAAACAATACTTATATAATTTATTGTCCATAACAAATGTATACGAACCCACCAGAACATGTAGATTAGAATTTCCTGCAACCGTGTTTAGTTTTTTAGTACCTTCCATTATGAGTTATGAGGGTAAGAAACTTATGAACTGAATAAGCTGATCGTTGACTGTAGTTAACTGCAACAAACGACTAAAGTCAAAAACCATTAAAGGCCCCTCTTCCTTGTTCCCTAATTAGTTGCTCCAAGCCAGACAGTGTATTTATGCTGTCTTAAAAAAACCACAATCAACCATACCTCTGAACTACTACAAGTGTCAGGACAAAGTGTAATGGCATGTCCTGAGAATATCTGAGTATCATTATCATCAGTGACTCTTTGACTACTTATGCTTTTGTACTCCCTTTGGTCATTCTTGGTGAAGCAGTGGTATGAAGACTGATTATCAAGCTTCAATGCAGATGCAAAAGACTTAGTTGAAACAAGGGGAAAGAAACTAAGTGAAAAAAGTACAGCCCAAATTAAGGATTCTAATTAATAATTTATTTATTTATTAAAATACTCTACATTAGTTTTCAGACTTCCCTCCCAGCAATGCTGTTTCTTTGCAAAGTTTGGACGTAATTTTCTCAAGCTGCTTTACAGAGATTTGTGGAGTGCATTCATATTGTTCGGTACTGTTATCCTCCTACACATAAACACTGTTTCAAGTCAAGAAGTAACTTTTAAAATTTTGAGAGCTTCTCCCCATAACGGAGAACACAGCAAGATCTCAATATACATAAATGGAGTATATTCATAGTATTGACTAAACATAATTGAAGTACTTGTTTTCTCAAGCTCCCAATATCAAAATATTGACTTTGATAATTTAAACACTTACTTTCTAAGCTATCTTGAAACAGCAGCAACATCTTCTTCCTTTATTATTTATAGTTATTCTCTTCTGAAGGTATTACTTCTGCTCTGTTTAGTCAGTTTTCCTCAGCAAGTTAGCAGAAACATGTTGAAATTAAGTTTGGTTAGACCACTCAGTTACTCCAATACAATTACTTTTCTTACAGTTTGACTGAGAGGTTGACATTATCATCTCTTCTGTGAGCAAACATCAAATTGAATGTCATTTTTCAGCCCCATACAGCAGAAATAAAGGTATGCCTATGCCACAAGTTACATGACTCTATGTATTTACTCCAGACTATGACATGTTCGGACATTACATGCCACTTCTCTCTCCACTTTTTCTGGTCTCTTTGGACTTGGATCAAAACATCAGATACTGCTTTTTCAGCTGAAGCTGATGCTTTTAAAAATCAAATACTACTTATCTAGCAGAAGTTCTTTCATCAACAAGATACCACAGTGTGTGAGGAACTGTATCTATTAAAATAAATATTTGATTTATCTTACAATAGCTACGCCATCAGCTAAATGAAACACTAGTAATGTATTCAAACTGTTTGTAACATATGTCATCCAAAGGACTATTTTTAAAATTATCTGGATCAGCAATCTACTTTCAAATACTTCCAAACTGCCTGGTATAGCTAAACTAAATGATGATTTTCTGCAGTAGTTCAATTTAAAGAGGGGCTGTGCATTTAGAAATTAGGACAGGGTGATTGTTGCGTGGGTTTTTTGGTGTGTTTTTTTCCCAACTACAACACTAATAATGTGAATTTCTTTGTAGCTATCACTGTTAAGGGCAAGTGCAGTTCAAAGCCTTCTGTCTACAGTTAAAAATAGTTTGTGTGAATGCAACTTAATTTCTTAATCATAAACCAAATTAATTTCAACTACAGAACCATAGAAAGTGTAGTGGCAAAACCAATTAATTTGGAACATAACTTGACAAAATCCGTACTGGGACCAGAGGTTGGGCAATACCATAAGACAATCCCTTCATTAAGTATGAGTTTCCAAAATAATTTTTGAAGGGCAATGAATAGAATATGCTCTACCTGATTGAATAACTATGACAGAAATATATAGGATCCTTGGTACAGCCCTATTTGGATTTCAGAAGTTCTCAGGATTGTCTCTTTCGATTGATAGGCACTCAACAAGCATATATACACCCCAGCATCACCCTAGCATGTTTATGTGGCAAAAATGGGAAGTAACATAAAAGTAAGGACCTCAGTCTAAACCATACTTCCTTTTCTTACTGTTTTCACTTTTGTTTTGTCCTTTATACATGCTGTCAGGGACAATAATGAAATACCCAAGAATGAAGTAACTGAAGTATGCAAACCAGACAAGAATGGTATCAATCTACTTTATATAGTTTGATGACTCCATAAGCCACTGGCTTCCAACTAGTTTCTTCTAAAATATGAGGGAGAGAAAAAGGAAAGAGTGACTTTGACTTGTGAAAAAAAATTAAGCTGAAAGATTCCTCTTAAGGAAACAAAGTTAAAAAAGACTGAACCTTTTGCTTCAAGTTGCAGAACTGCATCCAAAGCTGTTTCCTGATAAACAGCAGAACATCTGACTTACTGCTCCAATACTTCTAATTAATCTGAGACATCATGTATTACGTTTGTTGAATTGTTTTGCTTAAGACTTTAATTCAGTCTCACATTAAACAATGTTAAACCAATCACCAGCTGTGACTGGCATAATTAATCATTTTCTGTCTTCTGATACTTAACAGTAGTCCTCACTATCACAATCCTATCAAATCTTTTACTGTCTTTGCATGTGCAGTGTGATGGCATTACTCAATAAGGAAAACTATTTTTAAGTTTGAATTGCATAAGTTTAAGTTTGAATTGATCATAAAGTTGAAGTGTTAGGACAATAAGGAAATACAAAAAAATTTTCCTGTATCTACATAGTTTCAGAATGACTTAAGAGTATGAACCTTTCTATGCAGCAGTACCAAATCTCAAACTTGGTGCAGGATCATCATCAACTATATGCTGACTACTTTAGCAATGAGAAAACAGAATGAAGCTGCTGGAAGCAGAACTCATAGGAGAGAATACACAGGAAAAACTGAGAAGCCTACAAAATAAAATAAAAAAAAAACAAAGAAAAAAGAGAAAGGTAAAAGCTAGTTGATAACTTTAACATAAGCTTCAATAATGACACTGTACTTGTAAACAAAATTATCCTACCTTCCTCTCCATTTCTCTGGAACTCACATGATGAAGGCAAATGGTGTTTATCTTATTCTTGCCCATTTAAAATTCAAGTGATCTTGACATCCCTTCTCCAACTACACGCATATGAAACACAGTAGTGAGCTTTCTCAGTGAAACTGCTTATCAGCCATACTCCTTCACTTCTATTGCTAGAAGTACATTCCGTGTCGATATACAAACCTTCGAGGATGATTAGCATCAAATAGTGTTGTATCATCATCATCATCATCTTGCTCTAATGGTGTCAGCTCCATGTTTTCTATATTTGTATCCAAAACTCCATATCTTCGGGTTTTTCTGTTTCCCTTTCTGAGCCTGAAATGCATTTTAAAACACTTGAGTTCTATAAACACTTCTGTACTTTCTATTCCAACAACATAAGAAAACTATTCCTTAAAATGCAGCTATATGGATACTTGTAATAATTTTTTTTTAAACCTTAGTATATATAAAGTGTACACACCTAGCTCTATGAAAGTCAGAGGTCAGACAATTCTAAGCATCAAGAGTTCACATGGAGATTAAGGCCAATTAGAATGGCATCTGTAGTTTTGTACAGAATTACCGTAGTGAATACAAAAAGCCTGAACAAGTACTTGATAGGTCAATGGAAGAGCCAGGTAAAAATACATGTAAAAGCATACTTCTAGCAGATCCTAAAATAAGAGAAAATTCTTGCTACATATTCTCTACCTGCTTGAGAACAAGCAATTGTCTTTGACAGTGTCTCCCACAGCATTCTCCTACAGAAGGTATACTCTTCGCTGGGTAAAAAACTGGCTGGACAATTGAGCCCACAGAGAGCCCTAAATCCAGTTGGCAGACAGTCACAAGCGGTGTTCCCCAGGGCTCAGTTTTGGGACTGGTCTTGTTTAATACTTATATCAATGATCTGGATGAGGGGATTGAGTGCTCCCTCAGTAAGTCTGCAGATGACACGAAACTGGGTAGGAGCGTTCATCTGCTCAAGGGTAGGAAGGCTCTGCAGAGGGATCTGGACAGGCTGGATTGATGGGCTGACGCCAGCTGTATGACGTTTAACAAGGCCAAGTGACAGGTTCTGCACTTCGGCCCCAAGAACCCCATGCAATGCTACAGGCTTGGAGAAGAGTGGCTGGAAAGCTGCCTCGCAGAAAAGGACCTGGGGGTGCTAGCTGACAGCCTGCTGAACATGAACCGGCAGTGTGCCCAGGTGGTCAAGGCGGCCAACAGCATCCTGGCCTGTATCAGAAAGAGTGTGGCCAGCAGGAGTAAGGAAGTGATCTTGCCCCTGTACTTGGCACTGGTGAGGCCGCACCTTGAATACTGTGTTCTGTTTTGGGCCCATCACAACAAGAAGCACACTCAGTTGCTGGAGCATGTCCAAAGAATGGCAACAAAGCTGATGAAGCATCTGGAGAACAAGTCTTATGAGGAGTGGCTGAGGGAAGTGGGGTTGTTCAGTCTGGAGAAGAGGAGGCTGAGGGGTGACCTTATCGCTCTCCACAGCTGCCTGAAAGGAGGCTGTAGTGAGGTGGATTGTGGTCTCTTCTCCCAACTAACTAGTGATAGGATGAGAGGAAATGGCCTCAGACTGCACCAGGGGAGATTTATATTGGATATTAGGGAAAATTTCTTTATGAAAGAGTGATCAAGCATTGGAACAGGCTGCCTAGGGAAGTGAAGGAGTCACCATCACTGGAGGTGTTCAAAAAACATGTAGACATGGCACTTAAGGACATGGGTTAGCAGGCATGGTGGTGTTGCAGTGATGGCTAGACTCAATCTTAGAGGTCCCTTCTAACCTTAGTGATTCTATGATTCTGTTTTGTGTGTCTATAGAACAGCATATCAAATCAGAGAGAAACTCAACACAGCTGCAGCAAAGATATTAACACAAGTCATGGGGGACATTGAAACTTTTTATTATAATTTTCTGAACTCTTTTATAGCTACCCAGTTAAAAACATTGTGTATAACTACACTTTGGAATAAAACAGTCAATGTCTTGTATGCTTCACAAGTGCGGAAGGAAGAGGCAGTGATTCACATTTCAGGAATAAGGCACAGTGCTTATCACAGATGAACACACTGTTTGCATCTGCTTTTCTCACCTTCCATAGCTTCTCTGTGTGGGCTTGGGTCCCCCATAAGCCCCGCCACCCCCAACAAACCGTTACGTCTTGCTTTGCAGAGCTATTCCTATACACATTGAATACGCATTGAATATGACTTGCTCAAGTCTTTGAAGATCACTAGCCACTCAGCAAACACTATGCAAAGGCATCTGTGTACACAATGCTGACAGAGTCACTTTCAGCTACTGTATACTAGCAAACAACAGCTACATGAAAGCTATTAGACTTAAAAAATGAATCTGCTTTCTAGACACTTAGTGCTAAACTCAAAGGTGATAGTAGCCCTTCCTTTTAGAAACTCCAGAACTTACAAACCCAAGCTAGGTGCCTAATAAAGGTGTTTGCAACATCCAGGAACTTCAATACTGCATATTTCAGAGTGAATAATCAGAAAGACTATTTATATATAACATTATGCTACAATAGTATGTACTGCTACTATCATACTAAGTATAATATATTATACTATTATTATACTGTGCATAATCACCTCTCTGCCCCAAGCTCAGGCACCACTTCAACCACCTTCTAAGAGATATCAAATGTGGTATTGAGACTCTCAGCTTCAGATTCTGTACTGAACTCTGGGTTGTTTTTTTAACATGCTTCTTGGAAAAGCATTCACCTTTTCATACTAGGGCAACTTTGAAAGAACACGCAGCAGCATCCAGTCTTGGTTTAGACTATACTCCAATGAATTAGACCTCCTTTAGGAACTGAAAAGCAAACGTAACCTTGTTAGGATGGGAAGTGTATAAAATACATACCTTTGAAGTGCTCCAACTTCTGATATTATAAGAAGAAATAACCAGCATGATCATTTCCTCCACCCTCAACTAGTATTTGAAACAGCAGCACCTATTGTGTCAGGCATTTAATTGTTTTAGCACAACTTAAAGTACCTAAAGACACAAATTTCACCTCTTCGTTCAAGACAAATTTCCTTCCATTTTCCTCCTTCACTTAATCTGGCCTTTCGTCCTCAACATAGAAAGAAGTTGTATACTTCAACACACCAAGCAGAAGAAAATTCCAGAATGTTCAGATGAAAGTGTGAAAAATATGGTTGTTTCATACATATTGCGTCTTCTGTTTTGTTTTTACTAAAATAGAAGCTAAGCAATTGGCATTAGGACCAACACTCATGGATATTCTCACAGACTAGAAATTATTTTGAACATAAATAAAATAAGAAATGAAGGAGAGACAGTTCATGCTATTTGTATAGTCAATATTTCTGTCAATCTCACTATACACCTTACTATTAGTAAACTCTACAATAAACCAACATCCTAAACTCGTCACCCTTCAGCTTCACAATATTTTAGAGGATTCTGAGAAGTATGTGCCTCCTCAAAAGTGAAACTCTGATTTTCTTTCTCAGTAGTTCCAAAGACAGACTACTTTCAAACAGGTGAACAAGTTATGGGAAACACAGCTCAGCAAAAATACCATGGAAGACTCTGGTAACAGTCTGTGTGACAGAACTAAGTTTTATCTGTCCCAGACTTGACCCAGTGCTGGAAAAGTTCTATCCTAAAGTTTTCTCATACCTTGTGCTAGAAAATATAGTAGAGAAAAGTTCCACCCTAAAGTTTTCTCATAGCTTGTGCTACAAAATATAGTAGAGTTAATTCACATTCTCTATTAATGCGTATTTTTAACTAAATTAATTTTTCCTGAACTATGAGCTATGCCCATTACAAGTAGTATTCTCATGAAGTTACTACTTCAACTTAACTGAGCCTTTCTTCTGTGAAAGGCATGCATGAGCTACAGGTTTCACACCTGTGAAAGACATCCAGTAATCACTCCTTCAAAAGGCTTATAAATAACTTCCTAGAAATTTGTTTTAAATTAAAATCATGATACACAATTCATACTGAAACATGTTTTAGATATGTTATTTATCATGCCAAATTATGTAGCACTTTTCTCTAAAAAGAAAAATTATTTCACCTCATTTGCTATGCCTGTTTTCTTATCACCTCAGAAAGACTGAAGATTTAAGGGCATGCACTTCTTCCTACATAAACATAGAAAAAGATCTTTGTCTGCAATAGGCTTTAAGTTAAAAAACAAAAACTCTCCACACAGATTAATATGACATATGAAAGGACATATGAATTGTAACTTTAGCTTTTCTATGCATCATGAAGGGCAATCACCCACATAAGTTATTTTAAGTATTAGAACTAAGAAGCAAAAAAGGCAATAAACTACACTGGTAGACTGAACAAGGCATCACTATGTCTCAGTTTTCTTATACCTAGCTCTGATGGATCTGCTGTATGATCTTGATGCTACATATTGGTATTCTTTGCAAATATTGTTATAAAAGGAGTGTGATATATACCAGAATAAAAATCAATAAAAGCCAAAAAATTCGATTGTAATTGGCAGAATTAGCTACTGCAGCAAAACAAGCCTGTGCAAGCAAGACCACCAGCCCAAGCAACTCTAGAATGAAGACTAAGGCTTCACTACTGTAAAAACTTTTTTCACCAAGATGAATGGACGAAACAAAAAAAAAAAAAAACCCAGTAACAGCATCAGCAGCAAAAAAAAAAAACATTCTTACTGTGAGAATAGTAAAACACGGGAACGTGTTGCCCCAAGAGGTTGTAGATTATTAGAGATTATTAGAGATATTCAAAACTCAACTGGACAAGAGCTGAGCAACCTGCTGTAAGTGACCCTGCTGTGAGCAAGAAACTGGACTACACAATCATCAGAGCTGCCTGCCAGCCTCTGCCACTTTGTGATTTTCCGTTTCAGTTGTCATAACTATCAACACCTCCAGAACTAAGCTTCTTAGTGTACCAGGAAAAGGAGAGGCGCAAGCAGCCCAAACTTTATAATCAGGGCATTCAAACAAGTCCTCATGTTACAGGAGTCACTTCCTAATTCAAAAGGAATCCATTGTACAGCATCACTAAAAAGCCTTAGGCCACAAGCTGTGATCTTTTGTCTAGATACTGATGAACTACACTGAACTCTTATGTAGTTACATGAGGGGAGGCCCTGAAACCAGTGTAAATTAGAAAGATAAGATAGCCACATCCATCAACAGAACTGTGTGTGTGTGTGTGTGTCTGTGTGTGGAGTTGAAAGGGGCACCCATCGGCTCACTGGAGTCACCTGCTGTGAAGTGACTCCAGTTAAAAGTCTCGGGTGGTGTGTGTGCAACTCTTTGATTGGTGTGTGAGTGCTCAGGCAGTGGCTTCTCCCTTAACAGTTTTGGTGACCCAGATGGGACCCTAGGCTATCACCTTTAGATCCTCTCACCTCCAAACATCCAACTGCTGGCAGCAAGTGAATTCACCTGGGACCATTGGAGTGGGAGGCTCTGAAAGGTGAGTATCAAAATTCTCTGAGCAAAGAGACTAGGGGCTTAGGTAGTGCATGGCCTCATCAGCGTAAACCGCACATAGATGAGGCTCTGATACTAAGAAAAAGAAAATAGGAAATGTACTTGGTGTAGAAAAAGGGATGCCCTTGGCTGAGGTCTTACAGAATTGTGAGAAAATATATGGCACAGCAGAACTATCTAAAAAGCATGCAGTTAAATTATGCCAAGATAACTGGCCATTTATTACAAGATTGGCAGGAGGGAGCTCTCTAGTATTACGGCCAGCCTGGGGAACATTAAATCCACATAAATTAATATAACTGAGACATCGACTGGAACATAGGTACCCATACCAAATGGATTACTGGTATGTATGGTATGCATGCTCTGCGGAGAGAAAACATCCGGCGGGGGGAACATAACTGAAAAAGGGGGTAATTGTAGCAGTAGCTACTGCACCAGCAAATCCTTTTCAGCCTTACTCCATCTCCCACTTCCACTCTCTTCTAATTCTCCTCCTGTTAACCATCTGGCCACCAGATTCTTTCCTATCACTATGACTCACATTCTTAATCCTGCTGCTATACAACCCGGGTGCCTGCGGAGACTTCACCAGTACTAACCTTTTACAGGGACCAGCCTTGGAAACCTAGTGACTTAATGTTGTGGGGAAGTAAGATCCCCCCTGCCTAAGGGAAGATGCAAAAAGTGTGCCTAACTGTTCTCGAATGTATGTATGGGGTTTAATCCAAATTGGAGTGACACAATATTATTAAAAGAACTTTTTCACTGTGATGAAAGAGAGGAAATAATGACTAAGGAAGCTGAAGTAGCATGACAGGCAAGGGGAGGTCAAATCCCATTGCCAGCAAATGACCCAAATTGGAATTACAATTACAATGTTGATGAAAATAGAGCGCCTTGTCAGACAGGACTGCAAAATCTGGTAGAAGCCACAAGGGCATGCACAGAGATGAGTGTAAACTGTATAAAGGTGCAGGGATGTAGGCAGAGGTCGGACAGCATCCCAGTGATTTCTAGGGAAGACTAAGGCAAGTGCTGTTGAAATATGGAGGAATGACTACACAAAACTAGAATGATGCACTTGTGATTAATGTCTTTGTGGGCCAGGTGGACCCAGATATACAGAAATATTTTAAAGGACCAGGTGGCAAGCAGAGAATCTGCAGAAAATTTTGAGTATATCTGTATTAGTATATGAGGTACATGAGGAAAGACAGGAAGCTGAGCAGGTTAAGGAGAAGAAAAAACCCAAAAAACAAAAGAGGTAAACTTGGCTGCAGCATTGGTGAGAAATTTGCAAGTGAGAGAAAAGAAGCCAAAGGGAGAAGAGACCAGGGATGGGAAATGGATGGAAACTAAGGAAGAGAGAAAGGACTGGGAAGGAATGATGGGAGAGAGTGCTATTATTGTGGGAATTTAGGACACATGCACTGGGAATGCCCTCTCCAGCCCCAGGAAATGGTAAAAGAAGGGAACTAGCAATGGGAGGAACTAACTCGGGATGATATACAATCACAATGACTGGAGAAAGAGGTCCTTATGAACCCTCAGGGAGAGCTTGAGGAATTGGAAATTTTTAATATGTGGGTAACCCAATTAGACCAAAAGGGACATATTACTGGCAGCTTTTTACATCTCAATAGATGAAAAAGTCAGTTGTTATTTGCGTTTACATGGAAAGGGCACAGGACCTGGACACATCTCCCTCAAGGGTTTGTGGGTTCCCCTCCAATATTTCTGTGGATATTAAGAAATTATTTAAAAGATGTAAAATTGCCAGGAGAATCAGCACTTGTACAATATGTAGATGACTTATTATTAGCAAGCAAAAGCGAAAGTACCTGTACAATAGACACTGTTGATTTATGTTTAACCTTAGCTAAAAAGGGACATCGTGCATCTCCATCCAAGCTTCAGCTGTGTCAGAAAGAGGTTAAATATTTAGTATTTATCCTAAAGGGATGCCAGAGGGATATAGGCCCTGAAAGGATAGAAACCATAATGAAACTACCATGTCCCATCACAAAAAAGCAGATACGAAGATTCCTGTGAATGGTAGGGTTCTGTTGACCATAGATCCCAGGATTAGGAGAACTGACCAAACCTTTACCGGAGGCTACAAAAGGTGAAGAGTTAGAGACAATTACATGGGGACCAGAAAGGGAACAGGCATTTAAAGCAATAAAGGGAGCATTACCATCTGCTACAGCCCTAGGACACCCAGATTGTACAAAACCCTTTAATTTGCATGTACATGAACATAAAGGGGTAGCCAGTGGAGTATTAACACAGAAACTGGGTCCACATCACAGGCCAGTCACCTATTACTCAACTGAGCTCAATCCAGTGGTGGCAGGGGCACCGGCTTTTTTCAAATCAGTAGTGGCAGCAGTGTCCATATTGGACAAGTCACTCATCTTAGGACATCCAGCGACAGTTTATGTCCCACATGAAGTAGAAATACTGCTGAAACTATATGCAACCCAAGCATTGTCACCACAATGAGCACACAGGTATGAACTAATTCTCCTAATGGCAGATAATGTTACTCTGAAGAGATGCAATACCCTGAACCCCGCGACATGGTTACCATTACCTGATGAAGGGGAGGAACACCATCAGTGGGAACAGGTGATGCTTACTTCCAGCAAACCATGAACAGATTTAACTGATATTCCTTTGCAGAATCCAGATTTAACTCTGTTTGTGGGTGGCTCATCCTCCTACTTACACAGATAATGACAGACTGAGTATGCTATGCTCAACCAAGGCCAAGTGATGGAAGCTGAACTGCTTCCGACAAGGTTGAGCGCACTGGTAGCCCTGATGCATGCAGCTCCTCTAGGAACAGGAAAACAAGTCAATATCTACGCAGACTCTCAGAATGACTTCGGGGTGTGCCATGCAATAGGAATGTTATGGAAAGAACAAGGTTTTCTCACATCATGAGGAAAAAGGGTATCTAATGGAGAAGAAATACGTGATTTGCTGGAATCAGTTCAACTACCTGAAGAAATTGCTGTGATACATTGCCCAGGCCACACTAAGGACAATACAGAAATTAGTAAAGGGAATGCCTTAGCTGATGCACCTGCAAAGGCTGCAGCCTGGCAAACTCTGAGAGAGTGTATGGTTGGAATCTCAATGGAAAATCACAACAAATGGCCAAATTCAACAAAGCCCAAAACGATGTGTGACTGCGGCAAGGTGGTTTCATGACAAAGCTCATGGAGGAACAGAGGTTGTGGCTAACCAGTTACAAAAGGCATGGACAGCACCACGAATTTATGCCACTGCAAAAAGAATTGCCAGCAGCTGCCCACCCCGCCAAAAGTTTAAGTGCCAAGCCAAGCTCTGAGTTAGGGGGACCATCATGAACCTACTTCCCTAGTGGATACAAACATTTACTAGTCATAGTAGATCAGTTGCCAGGTTGCGTAGAAGTCATGTCCCCATGAGAGAAGCAGACACAGGAGGTGTGGTGAAAGTGCTATTAAAGGAAATTATACCCAGATACGAAGTTCCCGAATCAATTACCTTATATATAAGAATGTAGAGGTTAATTGTTCATCTTGAAAGATTTTGTGAAATTTGTCTGACATTTGTCTGACATATTAAGCAGGAATCCTTGATTAAAAAAAAACAAAGGGAGGACTGTATAGGAGTCACTTCCTAGTTCAAACAGAATCCATTGTACAGCATCACTAAAAAGCCTTAGGCCACAAGCTGTGATCTTTCATCTAGATACTGATGAACTTACACTGAACTGTAACATAGTTACATGAGGGGAGGCCCTGAAACCAGTGTAAATTAGAAAGATAAGATAGCCACATCCATCAGCAGAAGTTGCCTCCTCAAGAAAAAAAAAAGGCCCACCTGGAGACAGTGAAAGGATCCAATGAGGTACAAGGAGACCCCAGACCCAAATACTACTATGGGAACAAAACATCTCACGAGGAGAGGGGAACTTAGATTCTAAGGGTATAATTGCCCAGAGATTCTTTTGTTTGGGGTCCCTCTCTGGAGGCACCCAGCTCAAGCTGTTCTACACCGCTGTACCACCTAATAAATTTGTCTGGCGTACGTCATGTCAGAGATTTTGCCTCAGGAAACCTAGGGTTGAGCCTGAGGGAAGAGGAAGCACACAAGGGTGTGTGTGTGAGAGGAGTCGAAAGGGGCACCCATTGGCTCACTGGAGTCGCCCACTGTGAAGGGACTCTGGTCCTAGCAGTTGAAGTCTCAGGTGGTGTATGTGTGACTCCTTGATTGGTGTGTGAATGCCTGGGCAGTGGCTTCTCCCTTAATATCCATGCAAAGCTAGAAATTAAATAAATATTTTTGGTTTTGACATGGAATATGGAATGACATGGAAATTGCATGACAAGCAGTATCACTTGAGAAGGTCGACAGCAGACTGCTACAGTTTAAATAACCATTCCCAACCAAAATTGATCTCCTATGGGGAAAGAAGTGTTAGCCACATTACCAAATGTATCAGCTTGCACAAGATTTTCTTGAAAATGTATTTTCAGGGCACCATCTTCAAAGTCAAATGGGTCTGAAAACAGAGAAGTCATACCTTTATCAGACTGTATAAAAATTGATAATGAAAAGATTACTACCTTCCTGAATCAGGCAAAGCTTTGGTAATGGTATCTAAACAGAGTACAGCTAGATTTTTTCCAGGTAAAGTCTTTACCAGAACTTGAAACACATTGTTTTTGGTTTTAAAACTACAGAACTTTTGTCTGAATAAATGAAGTTGTAAGCATATATATATATTGGGATAGGACAGGATAGGACAGGATAGGATGGGATATTTCAGTTGGAAGGGACCTACAACAACTATCTAGTCCAACTGCCTGACTACTTCAGGGCTGGCCAAAAGTTAAAGCATGTTATTAAGGTCGTTGTCCAAATGCCTCTTATACACTGACAGGCTTGGAGCATCGACCACCTCTCTAGGAAGCCTGTTCCAGGGTCTGACCATCCTCTCAGTAAAGAAAGGTTTCCTAATGCTAAGCCTGAACCTTCCCTGGCACAGCTCTGAACCACTCCCAGGTGTCCTGTCACTGGGCACAAGGGAGAAGAGACCAGCACCTCCCTCTCCCCTTCCTCAGGAAGCTGCAGAAAGCAATGACATCGACCCTCAGCCTCCTTTTCTCCAAACTAGACAAACCCAGAGTCCTTAACTGCTTCTTACAGGACATGTCTCCCAGCCCTTGCGCCAGCTAGATTGTCCTCCTCTGGATGCATTCAAGTGCTTTAACATTGTTTTAAATTGCGGGGACCAGAACTGCACACAACACTCAAGGTGAGGCCACACCCTTGCTAAATATACCGAGATAATCACCTCTTTTGACCTGCTGGCTGTGCTGTGTTTGATGCACCCCAGGATGCAGAGTTTTACCCCTCATGGCTGTCAGGGCATGCTGCTGACTCATACTGAGCTTACCATCAACCAGCACCCCCAGATCCCTTTCCGCAGGGCTGCTTTTCAGCTACTCCTCTCACAATTTTGAGTTGTGTCCAGAGTTACTCTGTCCCAGGTGCAGACTCTGGCATTTGTTCTTGCGAAATTTCATGCCACTGATGACTGCCTATGCTCCAACCTACCTAGATCCCTCTGCAAGGACTCTTGTCCCTTGAGAGAGCCAACTGCACCTCCCAGTTTAGTATCATCAGCAAACTTGCTAACGGTGCATTCAGCTCCTGCCTCCAGATCACTGATAAAAATTTGCAACAGAACTGGCCCTAGAACTGAGCCCTGAGGAGCACCGGCTGGTAGCTGGCTGCCAGCCAGATGTAGCCCCATTCACTACAGTCCTTTGAGCCTTGCTATTCAGTCAGCTCATCACCCAGTACACCATGAACCTGCTCATCCCACAGCTGGACAACTTGTCCAGAAGGATGCTGTGAAGGACAGTATCAAAAGCCTTACTAAAATCCAGAGAAAATATATCCACCACCTTCCCTTCATCTACTAGGCAGGTGACCTAGTTGAATGTCTGTAAAAAGCTCTTAAGCTTTTATGTCTGATGACAATACATATGGTTTCATCCTGAGAAAAATCTTTCAAAAGGCAACTGGGAAGTTTGAACCTAAACCTTAAATTACTTATACAACCATTGCCAAAAATATTTCAGCCACAAGTTCAAATTCAAAGGCATATGCTTCATCTATTCCAAATCAGAAGCAAGATGCAACAGAAAGATGCAGAAGAATTACAGAATAACAACATGAGGTTTAACCTTCCTGTTTTACAGTAGCACCTAGAAGACAGCACTCCTATTTCAAATGCAGAACAGCAACCTTCCTATTGCCAAAAATATTAAATAATTGCCACGTATCCAGAAAATAATGGCAGTAGATGAGAATTTCCTTCTCCAGCTTTTCCAAGGAGAGGCTTTTATTTATTTATTTGGCCTTTCCATAGTACTAATCAGAACTCCAAATCCAACAGGCTCCTGTTAGGAGGAACAGGAACAGTAAGAAGTACTCTTGTCCATTTTCACTTGCTTAAAAGAATATGCAGTTTCCTTTAAGATATGACATCATCAAGATATGCATTCTAATGAAAATAAGATTGAAGGCTGCTCAGGAGTGATCCTTGAGAGCTATGGAGCAACCAGGATATCTTTGTTTACTTGGACTTAATAAGTGCCCCACAAAGACCACCATCTTTCAACTACCTTTCTGGAATAAATGATGAAGGTACTGGACACACTAACTACCAGTATAACTAAATGTAGTAAAAAGTACATAGAAAAGTTGCCACATAATGAATATGCTCTATGCATAATCACACGTTTGGGCCTTGCCCAGAAGAGTTCACAGTTGAACTGTGTAAGCATGAGAGAGAGCAAGTAAAACTGCAAGAACAAACACTGTAATTAACTGTAAAAGCACATAGGGTTATGCAGTCAATAGTTTCCATGAGAAACATAAAGGCAGTTGACTGGTAGCGCAAGGTTTTTAAAGGCCCTTTCCTTAGGAAAGTGTGAAATAGAGAAGTGGACTCAAAGAGAAAGCACAAAAGAAAAACCTTTACTGACAAAGAAGAGAAAATGGACAAATTCGGTATCTCAGAGAGCCACAAGTTTGCAAACGAGACAAAAATAACGCACAGAAAGTACAAAATTAAATTCAGGTGGACTGATGGATGTCAGTTGTGACGAGTCCACTTGAGGAGAACAGGAGGGAGCCAGGAAGGGCCGGACACTGATGAGTGGTATCACTGCTCGTAAGCACCTTTCCGCCCGTACACGGCGGGGAAGCGGCACCACGAGTTTCCCAGGCGCCTCAGCCGGCGGCCCTCTCCCCAGGCAGTGGAGACAGCTCTGTCTCGCCGGCCTCTTAGCCGAGGGGACCCCGACAGACAACACAACCGGACGAGCCCGGCGCGGCGCGGGCAGCAGCAGGGCCAGTCCCGGCACCTGGGCGGCACCCTGCCTCCCCACGGTGGCCCGGAGGGGCAGAGACTCCTCCCCCGCGCGCCCGCTTGCTCCCCGCGACAGCGCTCAAACTAGTGCTGCTCACCGCACGGTCCGGATCACGAAGTAGACGATGAGGGCCGTGCTGGCCAGCACCAGCACGGACAGGGCACGCTGCGTCATGGGCTGGCCCTGCTCGGGCGGCGCCGACACTTCGGCCAGGCGGCTGCTGCTGCTTCGTGTGGCGCCCCCACCGGCCACCTCTGTGGCGTGCGGGGAGGCGGTGGCGACACTCCGGAAGGGAAGGGCTGCCGCCGCAGCCTCCCCACAACAGGCAGCCAGCAGCAGCCCCCCCAGAAACCAGGGCAGCGGCGGCGGCGGCAACATGTCACTCTCTCTGCTTGCTTAGCGCAAGTCCCGATCCCCACTGCCGCCCGGGCAGTGCCGGGCCCTACCGCGTTCTGCCCACCGGAAACGGAAGAGCTCGTGAGCGGGCGCCCTCCGCTGCCATGGAAGCACTGGCGGGCGACCCGCCCCGCTCCGCATGCGATTACGTCACGCAGGGCGGGACGCAGTCAGGGCGGGGCTCAGTGGAAGCTGGTGCGCGGGTAGGTCGAGAGGAGCGTGGGTTCTCCTCGCAGTCAGGGACCCAGCCGCAGCGGCACCGCGGTGTGCTGTCTTCTGCTTAAGCGGCCCGCTTTCCTCCCGCTGCCCCCAAGTCGCCCCCGCTGAGCGCCCGCCGGGAGCACTTAAGCTGCCGTGCGTGTGGCTGCGCCCGCCAGCTGCCGCGCGCCGCAGATACAGGGGCTGGGTGGGTGGGGAGAGCTCAGAGGCGTGGCTGCAGACGGCGGCACCCGCTGCTGCCTGCTCTGCCTTCTGCCTGTATGGCGATATTCTGGCTTTCAAGGCTTGGACGTAACTTTTGTAGGTCAAGCTAGCATGGAACGTTCGTTTTCTCAGTCATAATGGCCAGACGTTAATGGTGATGCGGTACCAGATTGTGGTCTGCTCGGCTTTTCCTATATTAAGCATTTATGCAAAATGGTTAAGGAAAGATAAGCAAAGGGACAGTGGAAAATATTAGGGCCGGAGAACTTGGACTACAGTTTTTGCTTCAGTTGAGTTCAAATGGTGGAAAGATCAGGAAGGTGGTTGTGTCTCAGCAGACCACAACGAAAGGTGGTGGAGCAGTCAATATGTTACGAAGCTAGTGGACATTAAGGACCCTGACTTAACGCTTTGTACAGTGTGAATCTGCTGTGATGTTTATTATGCTTGTGTCACATGTGTTTCTTAAGTAAATGCCATTCTCGTAGGATAATCCTTTAATTATTGGAGTCTATTATTAGATTATTTTCTTTGGCTCCTTTTTTGTGAACAGTAAACTATAGCAAGGCTTTCAAGGGTCAGATGTGCATATAGAAGAGGAAAACCACATTGGCAATGAGCTCCTTTTCATTTGTCTCAGTGTAGAAGGAAATGGATAAAATGCCAGAGCAGCAAAGCAGCCTTGTACAGTAATATTTCTGCAGCTGAAGTAAGAGCTGTTATGTTACCCAAAACAGCCAGATTTTGTGTATGATCAGACTTGTTTTGATACCCCAGAGGCCTTAAACTTTTCAGTTTATCAGTTATATTGGGTCATGTAAAATCACATATGGGTAATTTCAACACTGATTAGTTAAGAAACTATTAACAAGTTTAGCTGTTAGTTAACTGGGGAAACAAGTTCAAGGTTTTATGTCACACAAACAATAAGACAGAATTTGGAAAGGGTGAAACTGATTTAAATAGCATGTGTGCAATTTAACTATCATCTGTATGCCTTCCCCTTGAAAAATCATGGTCCTTTTTATGGGCATATTGTTTCAGATGCTTTGAACAACCGTTTTTGCTGAAGGTGATGAAGGGAGTATGTTAGTAAACTTTCTTGGTAGCTTTTTCCATGGTTTATAACTTATCAAAGTTATGAGCTTGACTGATTCAGGTCCCCCCACACCCAGTATCTATCAGGTGGCTTCTTTCCCGTGCATTCCCTGGAGGTATATTTCTTCTTAACAAATCCAAGCAACTGCCTTCCAGCACAGTGGCTTATCACTGAGGAAAATGTTATATTCAAAAGTCAAGGAAGGATACTGTTTAGAATGTCAGTCATTCATGTTAAACTGTCCTAAAAAAATTTAAATTATGTTAATGACTGCGTAAGATGTAACAGTGCTGGGATACTCACTCAGGGGAATGAGGCGTCATATTGCATGGTGTCCTGGTTTCAGCCAGGATAGAGCTAGTGTGAGACTGTGTTTTGGATTTGGGATGAGAAACCATTGATCATGTGCTGTTGTTCTGGGTTCTTGCTAAGCAGTCAAGGACAGTCCAGCTTCTTGTGCTGGCCGGCCAGCGAGCAGGCTGGGGATGCACGGGGAGCTGGGAGGGGACACAGCCGGGACAGCTGACCCAGACTGGCCAAAGAGATATTCCCTACCATACGACGTCATGCCCAGTACATAAACTGGAGTTGGCTGGGGGGCAGAAATCGCTGCTCAGGGACGGGCTGTTGATCACTGGGTGGTGAGCAATTGCTGTATTGGGCATCACTTGTTCTTGTACATTGCTTTGTTGGTATTATCATTGTTGTTTCCTTCTTTCTTTCTGTCCTATTAAACCGTGTTTATCTCAACCCACGAGGTTTTTTTGCTAATTCTCTCCCCCATCCCACTGTGGGAGGGGGAGTGAGTGAGCGGCTGCATGGTGCTTAGTTGCCGGCTGGGGCTAAACCACGACAGTCCTTTTTGGCGCCCAACGTGGGGCACAAGGCTTGAGATAATAACAGTTGCAGGTCACAATATCAGTTTATTTGATTTGCATGATACTCTCATCTTTGCCGTACATGTTAAGGATCGGTGTTGGTTTCTGCGGGCTGCTGTACTCTGCGATGGTCAGTAATGTCTCGCCTGTGAGTTTTGTTTTTAGAACACGGACCTTGAGCTTAATGTGGTATCATCTGAGCTCTGTACTAAAACCGTTACTGTGTTTTGGCTACTATCTTGTGGAGACGATTAGCAATTATACTTCTGCCTCTGAAAGGTTTTTTGTGGAGGAAATGTAGAATGGTACCTTTGCTACCCTCTATCATAATGTTTCCTCCTTCATCACAATAATTTTTCAGTATTTTGAACACCCTCGGGTAGTTAAAATACTTCTATTGCTACTTCTGGGGAACACTGTTACGGTTTTGTCTAAGGTTAGCAAGCAATTTAAGAATATCACCCGGAGGTCTACCCCAAGGCTGGATAGTTATGAATGGCAGGGCGTGTGGAACAGCATGGGCAAATGCCTAGGGCGGTGGCATCTCCGGTGTTTTGGAACTTCACTCCCAAACAAGTGCAGAATCCTGAAAAACTAGCAGAATATTTGGAAGAAGTATGCTGTCAGCCTGACAGCTCCAAGGAGACACAAATCATTGCAATGGGCTGGGGCCTGGCCCATGCCTACTGAGCTCTATTTAACACTATGCAAAGGGGAGAGAGGTTCTCTGGATCTGATGGCAATGTGGCAGGCACTGTGACTACTCCAACCCTCGCGGCGGGCACTGTAGCTACTCAGACTGTTGCAGCTGAACCAGAGAACCAGCCCATCCCGGTATCAGTTGCCCCTATACAAAAGAAGAAATCTTGGAAGCGGAAGTCAGCTCATTTAGTAAGGGACGAGGAAAATTCTTCTAAGAAGGAGCCAGAGGAAGAGAGTGAGGAGGCAGAGTGCTCCAAAGCAGGGCCATCACAAGGACTGAAGAGGGAAGAGAGCGAGTCATTGCTTGAAGAGGAGGAGGAGGAAGAACTCATAAAAGTTCATAAGAACTCATAATCAGATGGTAACTACCCGATCTCTATCCCTGAGTGAATTGCGAGATATGCGAAAGGATTTCAGCCATCGTCCAGGTGAGCACATTGTCACCTGGCTGCTCCGATACTGGGATAATGGGGCCAGTAGCCTGGACTTAGAGGGTAGGGAAGCCAAGCAGCTGGGATCCCTTTCTAGGGAAGGGGGCATTGACAAAGCAATTGGAAAAGGTGCACGAGTCCTCAGCCTCTGGAGACAGCTCCTGTCGGGTGTGAAGGAAAGGTATCCCTTCAAGGAACATGTTCTATATCACCCAGGCAAGTGGACCACCATGGAGAAAGGTATCCAGTACCTGAGGGAGCTAGCTGTGCTGGAAGTGATTTATGGTGACTTGGACAACGGGCAATCATCCAAAGGTCCAGATGAAGTCAATTGCATGCAACCTACGTGGCGGAAGTTTGTACAGAGGGCACCATCATCATATGCCAACTCATTAGCAGTAATGGCCTGGAAAGACGGAGAGAGACCAACGGTGGATGAATTGGCTGGCCAACTCCGGCAATACAAAGAAAGTCTCTCTTCCTCCCTACGGGTCTGCGTCTCTGCTGTAGAGAAAGTGTCCCGGGAGTTCTGGCAATTCAAAGAGGATGTGCCCTACCCTCCACCCATATGGACCAGTGTCTCAGCCATTAGGAGTAAGTGCTCTTCTGTTCAAGAGAGAAGATATAGAGGATACACACTGCGAGCCACCCTGTGGTTTCAATTGCGTGACTACGGAGAGGACATGAGGAGGTGGGATGGAAAACCTACCTCGACACTAGAGGCATGAGTACGCGAGCTGCAAAGAAAAACAATTACAAAGGGGGGTTCAGGTTCCTCCAGAAAAATCGTCGCTCCACTTTCCAGTGGGCAGTTTCCCAGAAAGAATAGAAGAGCTGATCTCACCTCTGATCCTCTTGAAGGGACTTCTGATTCCTATTTACAAGAAGTGGGTAACGAGTACTGTGAGCAGGACTAGAGGGGCCCTGCCTCCAGCCAGGCGGAGGAGAGGGACAACCAAGTTTATTGGACTGTGTGGATTAGATGGCCTGGCACACCAGACCCACAGGAATATAAGGACACCGGTTCACAATGTACCCTAATGCCATCAAGCCATACAGGGGCAGAACCTATCTGTATTTCTAGAGTGACAGGGGGATCCCAACAGCTGACTGTACTGGAGGCCAAAGTGAGACTAACTGGGAATGAGTGGCAGAAGCACCCCATTGTGACTGGCCCAGAGGCTCCGTGCATCCTGGGCATAGACTACCTCAGGAGAGGGTATTTCAAGGACCCAGAAGGGTACTGGTGGGCTTTTGGTGTAGCTGCCTTGGAGACGAAGAAATTAAACAGCTGTCCACCTTGCCTGGTCTCTCAGAGGACCCTTCTGTGGTGGGGTTGCTCAGGGTCAAAGAACAACAGGTGCCAATTGTTGCCTTCGCAGGCGTGGTGACCTGGTTCAGGAACGGCACGGCAACCAACCCCAGGCCGCTCGGTCCATCAGCTCGCTGACACCAATGTGGTGGACGGCAAATGGCGTTTATTGGTGTGTGACACGGCGTTATATAGCTTAGGTTTATAACCTCACTTCCGTTTGCTTGCATCATAAATTAAACACTACTGGCTTTCAGGAGAGGGGCCTTAACTTTCCGTACAGCGCGATATCTTCCGGCCACCAGACCCTAGCTATTTCCCCCCTCCCTATGCGTAATTAAATTAATTAAATTAATTTATTAATTTATAACAATTAATTAATTAATATTATTATTAATTAATATTAGCAGTAATTAAATTATTATTTAATTAAATTGGTTAAAATATAGCAATCTTAAAGAATATATATCTCGTAATCATGGATAGGAAACATACTAAATGCATCCTACTCTTACTCTATGCCTTATAACAATCTTAAAAAATATATACATATTACAAACTTGAATAGAAAACACAAGGCACATCAAGAGGTGACTGGGGGGTAGCTGGGAGCAATGGGGTATAACTGGGGATAGTTAAAGGAAATTTTGAACAAGAACATTCTTAAAGCAGCAGGTTGCGATAACTTGCTGACCATCGAATCGAAGGAGGGACCATTTAAATGGCCGATGGGGATGGTGTTCTGATACTGCTTGCCCTATAGTGACGAGCCCTAAAATCAAGATCACACAAAGACATTGTAGCCTCCCCCTTTGGAGGTTAGGTCGCTGCTGTTTGGATTCCACCAGTGTGGAGCTCCCAGCTGCGGACAGAATGCTTGTCAGCTTGTCGTCCTCTCTCGCCACCGAGCTGTACGGGTTACAAGGACGTCCGATAATCCGGTCCTGTGGACAAAACCTCACAGTTTTCATTAGCTTTATTCTGAAGGTCCGGTTTAATAGACTTAAGCAGACACCACTTAACTTTTCCATCTTTTAACTGCGGCATACCCTTGCCCTGTAAGGACTAGCCTCCACCCTTGTTCCCATTCTCCCAGCTCATTTTTGATTATAACTAACGGGCCTTCTTCTAGCGCTCGAGCAGCCCAATGTTTTTGGGTGGGGCTATTCAACTCTCCTCCCCTGGGGAATTGATTTAGTGCTAAAAGAGCGGTCGCTAGCAGGCGTGCTTGGTCTCCCGGGGGAACGGCGTTGGCAAAACCTTCTGTTTTTGCCAACACCTCTAATTTAGATTTCAGAGTTTGATTTGCTCGTTCGACTATGACCTGTGCTGTTATATGGAATACCGTGTGTTAAGGTGATACCCCATTTCAAAGCAAATGCCTGGACTGATTTGGAGGCGAAGTTCGGGCCGTTGTCTGTTTTGATCTGATTAGGGATGCCAAGCCACGCCATGACCGTCAACCAATGTTGGATGGTCGCTTTGGAGTCGGTTTTGAGGTGTTGTGTGGCTACGATCATTCCGCTATATGTATCTACGGTTACTGCTAGCCACGCTCGAGGTTTCAGCAACTGACAGAGCGTAAAATCCGTCTGCCACACTTCGGAGGCTTTAAGGCCTCTGGGGTTGACTCCACTGGACCACAGTGGTGCTTTCTGGCAATGGGGACATGTGGCTACTATGTGTTTCGCGTCAGTGACCGAGATCCCGCATGTCTTTGCTAGTGCTTTAGCTCCGATGTGGAGAGACTCGTGTAGCTGGCGGGCATCTCTTAGCGTCCACACCCCTTTTGCAGCAGCGTCTGCTTTGTCGTTGCCGGTTTGGAAAAACCCTTTGATTGGGTCATGGCTGTTGACGTGGATGACCGATATGGTGCCCTTTCTGGAAAAAAGTGCTTCTTCCAGCATGATAGCTGTTGTGGATGTTGACACGCCGGGCCCCGACATGGCTAAGCAAAGCTTAGCCACGAACATCGAATCGGTCACTATGTTGAGGTGTTCCATTGGGAACAGTCCACACGCTAGTACTATGGCCATTGCTTCTAGCTGCTGGACTGAAAGCGCACAATCGGTCATTTTAATGCAGTGCCATTCTCCTCTCGATTGCCATACTGCCGCTGCGGTTGAGGTTGCTGAGGATGCGTCTGTGAAGACCGTTGGTCTCTGTTGGGGCCGATCCATGATCTTCCTTGGGAGGTCGATGTTGACAATTGCCAGCATTTGAGCCCAGGGGGGTTTTGTAGCATACCGGACTTCTCCACCAAATCCGACGAGAGCTATAGCTAGGTACTCTGACATCGCTACTGATAGCGTTGGGAGCTGTTTGCGGAAGGGTAGGTATTTCCTGGCGGGTTCGATGCCTAGGTGTCTTAGGGCGAGTTTTCTGCCTTTCATGAGGCTACCAAGGCACTCGACTCCTGGAGAGAATGCACGTGACGGTTTTCCCAGGACTATCCATTGTATTGGTTGAGCTTTTTCAGGAGGTCCCTGGGCTAGTGCCCCTACTCCTCCTCCCTCTGTGAAATGTACATACAGATTGAGTGGTATATCTGGGTTCCACCTGGTGAGCGTGCTTGACGATACCTGTTGCTCGATAAAGTCAAGAGAGTTTATTGCTTCCACCGTCAGAGTTTTTTGTTCTCATGGGTTCTTTCCCTTCAGAAGGTCATACAGGGGGGCAATGATCTCGGGAGGGATCAGGACAACGTTGCGTAGCCATTGTAAGGACCCCACTAACTGCTGCATATCATGGAGCGTTTTGATGTTCTGACGGATCTTTATTTGGGGTGGGGTTATGTAGGAACTTGTGATCTCCACTCCCAAAAAGCTCACACATGGTCCTCTTTTAACTTTCACGCTCGCGATCTCGAACCCATTTGTTTTTAAGGTTTCCGAAACTGTTGATACTAGCTGGTCCACCTGACTTCCTGACGGTGCGGCGATCAAGATATCATCCATATATTGGATGATAGTCGCGGTCGGGTCACTACACCGAATCAGTGCCAACGCCCGATCCACTGTAATTTGGCAGATGGTAGGCGAGTTGATCATTCCCTGAGGCAGCACTTTCCACTGGAAGCGTAGGTTGGGGCGCTGGCTGTTTGGGAACACGACAGAAAAAGCAAACCGCTCTTTGTCTTCTTCATGTAGGGGTATCGAAAAGAAACAGTCTTTAATATCAAGGACGGCACAAGGTTGTCCTTTTGGTATCATAGAGTTCATGGGTAACAGCGTTTGGACGGGGCCCATTGGTTGGATTCTTTTATTTACTTCACGCAGGTCATGGAGGAGGCGAAACCCCTCGCCCTTTCGTTTGGGTATTACAAAAACTGGGGTGTTCCATGGGCTAGTGGAAGGCTCTATATGACCTCGTTGTAGTTCGCGGTCGACTAGCTCAAGAAGAGCGTCCATTCGAGGCTTTGACAGGGGCCACTGCTCGACCCACACTGGGTCGGACGATTTCCACGTCAGTCTAATTGGCGGGAGTGGGTATGCGGCAGTGGCCCTCACGGTAAATTTGTCACCCTGGCTTTTAATAGGGTTAGGGGTGGGACTCCTGACATAACGTATGGGAAGAAGGTAATGGTTTTCTCCGGCCCTTTTTCTGTGTGAAGCATAATTGCTACTAATTGAACACTCTTTCGAGCTCGGGTTAATCCCCCGACTCCGCCCACCATGGGGGCGTCTTCCAATTTCCAATGTGGGGGCCAGTTAGTCTCAGGGATAACTGTAACATCTGCTCCAGTATCGATTAAAAAGGGGACACTAATGGTGGTGTCATTTAAGGTATTATAGAGGGAACAGGTCCCCCACACCACTGGTGGGTTATCACACTTTACTGCCAGGGCCACCCTGGGGTCTCGCCCCCAGGGGGTGGTCCTTGCTGTCCCTGAGGTAGGGACAGGTTCGGCTGGATCATCGGTTGAACCGTAAAGTTGGTCGCTTGTCGAGGGGGTAGTGGGTTCGGGAGCGCTTCGCCCCACCTGGGGTTGGCGTAGTTGGGCCGCCTGGTGTCCGAAGTGGGAGAGGGCTGTGCGCGGCCCAGGCATCCTCTCCTCCTCCTGTTTCCCTGAGTTTTAGATCTACATTCTTTAGCAAAATGTCCTTTCTTTCTGCAGGCCCAACACGGTCCTCTGGGTCGGTTCTGGCACAGGGGAAGCGCTGTTGGTGGGACCCCCGACCGAGGGCAGTTTGCTACAACGTGGCCCGCCTGGCCACATTTAAAACATGTCATCACATTAGCTATTGCGGTACGAACAGCCACCTGGATCGGGGCTAGATGCTCTTCCTTTGTGACATGCTTAATCATGTCCGCGATGCTTGACCCCACTGGCAGTGACCATAGGATTTCCTTGGTTGTCGAATTGCACTGCTGACATAAGCAATCTGCAACAACCGGGCCCTTTGCATCCGTGGGCAGGGTCGAGGAGTCAACCGCTGCTTGGAGGCGATCCACAAATTGCGTAAAGCTCTCATTTTCATTTTGTTTTATTGTGGACCATGGCGATGGCTTGACAATAACTCTAGAGGCTGTGCGAATAGCTTCTCTGGCTGCACGAGTAGTTGTCATTACTTCATGAGCCCGCAGGCCTTGGGACTGCGCCTGAGGGGTAATCATTGTTGGGTCTGTACCCATCAGCCGCTGCAGGCTGGAGCCATGTAGCGGGTGACCTGCCCCGGTTGTTCGGGCTAGTTGTTTCGCACAGTTGTCCTCCCATTCTTGTTTAAAAACAATCATCCCTGCCCCGTCAAAGATCAATCTACAAGTTTGTTTTATATCAAACGGGAGCATATCGTCTCCCCCAAAGACACCATCTATGAGGGTGGAGACCATGGCAGAATTAAGCCCTTTATCCGCAATTGCCTTAACAATCGCTTGTATATCTTTAGGGTTTATTGGTGAGTGGACCCTCTGTTCCCCATCTGTCACCCGGACCGGGAACGCTAGCGCGGCCGATGGGGCCCAGCCAGCACACGCAATCTTTATTTTCCTCCAGTCCGTGAGAGGGATTTCTCCCCTTCGCGGTTCTTCTTTAATTTGGATGGGAATATTTTGGCTCTTGACTTTATTTATCTCTGTTTCCTCCTTCTCTGAGTTTGAATCAGTTGTGAGCCACTCGTCCCAGCTAGTGTCTGATCCAGAGTCGGAACTCGACTGACTGGTTACTTCCGGTTTGCAGTACCTTTTTGTTGGGCTCCGGCCCCGCCCGCTTCCCTTGCGGGCGGGCAGTTCCCGCCCTCTTGGCTCGCCCCGCCCGCTTCCCTTGCGGGCGGGCCGTTCCGGCCCTCTCGATTCTTCCCGCCCTCTGCTCGGCGGGGTGTTTGTCTTATCAGCGCATTTTTTCGGATGGCCGCTCTGATTGGCTTTCTGCCCTTTGCTCGCGCACTCCTCACCTTCCCGGTCACCCTCATCACCTCCCTTTTTCTCGTTCTCCTCCCCTTCCCGGTTACTCTCATCACCTTTCTTCTTCACGTTCTCCTCCCCTTCCGTTTGTGTGCGCTTGTTAACGCTAACGCTTCCTCCCTGTTCCCGCTAAGGGCATCCTCGCCCCGCCCTTTGCCTTCTTGCTCGGCGCCATCTTGGGGCGTATAGGGCGGTGGTGTAGCCCAGACTTCCTCAAACTCTGGTTTCTCGGCGGCGCCCCTGGCCTCCTCGGCTAGCTTACCCCAGAAGAATTTATCTCGTTTCTGTCCGTCCGTAAGCGGATCGGGGTTCGGGAATTGAGGGGACGTGTCGCCCTTTTGCAGATCTTTAGGCTCAGTAGAACCGTCATCGTCTGGGGGGTGCAAAGTCTGCGTGGCTGCCCCGACTCCCAATTTCGGGGTGACCAACAAACAGTTCTTTGCCGCCCTCCAAGTGTCCTGTTCTTGTATAGCCGCCTGCAGGGCCTGTATGACTTTCCCCCACGACTTAAGGTTTTTCCCACGACCCAAGGACATCGTCTCTTCGGCTAACGCTTTAGTGCATTTATCCCACACTTCAGAGTGGAGAATATCCACCGGCTGGGCAATGGCCCCAATTTGCAAAAGTCTCGCAACTGCGAGAGTAAAATCTTTGGGTTTACAATCAATACCCCACTGCTTATGTAATTGTGATATGACCTTCACAAGGGCTTCCATCCTCCTTGTTGGTCCCGGGAGTGTCCTCCCTGCCGGGCTGGTCCTGCCGCTCTGGCCGCCATTCACCCGTCCAGGCAACGATTCCCAGGTTTCGGCACCACTTGTTGCCTTCGCAGGCGTGGCGACCTGGTTCAGGAACGGCACGGCGACCAACCCCAGGCCGCTCGGTCCATCAGCTCGCTGACACCAATGTGGTGGACGGCAAATGGAGTTTATTGGTGTGTGACACGGCGTTATATAGCTTAGGTTTATAACCTCACTTCCGTTTGCTTGCATCATAAATTAAACACTATTGGCTTTCAGGAGAGGGGCCCTAACTTTCCATACAGCGCGATATCTTCCGGCCGCCAGACCCTAGCTATCTACAGCCAATCGCTACCACAACAGCGCACCGGCGGCAATATCGCACCAACAGAGACTCCCTGATCCCCATCCATGAGCTGATTCGTTGGCTGGAGAGCCAAGGAGTGATCAGCAAGACTCGCTCACCCTTTAACAGCCCCATATGGCCAGTGCGAAAGTCTAATGGAGAGTGGAGACTGACAGTAGACTATCGTTGCCTGAATGAAGTCACACCGCTGCTCAGTGCTGCCGTGCCGGACATGCTAGAACTTCAGTATGAACTGGAGTCAAAGGCAGCCGTGTGATGCGCCACCATTGATATTGCTAACGTGTTTTTCTCATCCCTTTGGTGGCAGAATGCAGGCCACAGTTTGCTTTCACTTGGAGGGGTGTCCAATACACCTGGAATCGACTTCCCCAGGGGTGGAAACGCAGCCCTACCATTTGCCATGGTCTGATACAAACTGCACTGGAACAGGATGAAGCTCCAGAGCATCTGCAATACATTGATGACATCATCGTATGGGGCAACACAGCAGAAGTTTTCGAGAAAGGGAAGAAAATAATTCAAATCCTTCTGAAAGCTGGTTTTGCTATAAAACAAAGTAAGGTCAAAGGACCTGCACAAGAGATCCAGTTTTTAGGAATAAAATGGCGAGATGGACGTCGACAGATCCCAATGGATGTGATCAACAAAATAACAGCTATGTCTCCACCAACTAGCAAAAAAGAAACACAAGCATTTTTGGGCGTTGTGGGTTTCTGGAGAATGCATATTCCAAATTACAATCTGATTGTAAGCCCTCTTTATCAAGTGACCGGAAGAAGAACGATTGTAAATGGAGCCCTGAGCAACGACAAGCCTTCAAACAAATTAAACAGGAGATAGTTCATGCTGTAGCCCTTGGGCCAGTCCGGGCAGGACAAGATGTTAAAAATGTGCTCTACATGGCAGCCGGGGAGAATGGCCCTACCTGGAGTCTCTGGCAGAAGGCACCAGGAGAGACTCGAGGTCAACCTCTAGGATTTTGGAGTCGAGGATATAGGGGATCTGAGTCCCGCTATACTCCAACTAAAAAGGAGATATTGGCAGCATATGAAGGAGTTCGAGCTGCCTCAGAAGTGGCTGATACTGAAGCACAGCTCCTCCTGGCACCCCGACTGCCGGTGCTGGGCTGGATGTTCAAAGGGAGGGTCCCCTCTACACATCATGCGACTGATGCTACATGGAGTAAGTGGGTCACACTTATTACACAGCGGGCTCGAATAGGAAACCTTAATAGCTCAGGAATCTTGGAAGTGATCATGGACTGGCCAGAAGGCAAAGATTTTGGAATATCACCAGAAGAGGAGGTGGCGCGTGCTGAAGAGGCTCCACCATATAATGAACTGCCAGAGAACGAAAGGCAATATGCCCTGTTTACTGATGGGTCCTGTCGTATTGTAGGCAAACATCGAAGGTGGAAAGCTGCTGGATGGAGCCCTATACGACGAGTCGCAGAAGCTACTGAAGAACAAGGTGAATCAAGTCAATTTGCAGAGGTGAAAGCCACCCAGCTGGCTTTAGATATTGCTGAATGAGAAAAATGGCCAATACTCTATCTTTATACTGACTCATGGATGGTATACTGTATGGGGGTGGCTACAGCAATGGAAGCAGAGCAACTGGCAACGCAGAGGCAAGCCCATCTGGGCTGCTGAATTATGGCAAGATATTGCTGCCCAACTAGAGAATCTAGTCATAAAAGTACGCCAAGAGTTGGGCCACTGAAGAACATCAAAACAACCATCAGGTGGATGAGGCTGCTAAGATTGAAGTGGCTCAGGTGGATGTGGACTGGCAACATAAGGGTGAATTATTTATAGCTTGGTGGGCCCATGACACCTCAGGCCATCAGGGAAGAGATGCAACATATAGATGGGCTCGGGATCGAGGGGTGGACCTGACCATGGACACTATTGCACAGGTTATCCATGAATGTGAGACGTGCACTGCGATCAAACAAGCCAAGCGGTTAAAGCCCCTCTGGTATGAAGGACGATGGTTGAAATATAAATATGAGGAGGCCTGGCAGATTGACTATATCACACTTCCACAAACCCGCCAAGGCAAGCGCTATGTGCTTACCATGGTGGAAGCAACCACCGGATGGCTGGAAACATACCCTGTGCCCCATGCCACCGCCCGGAACACTATCCTGGGCCTTGAAAAGCAAGTCTTATGGCAACATGGCACCCCCAAAAGAATTGAGTCAGACAATGGGACTCATTTCTGAAACAACCTCATAGACACCTGGGCCAAAGAGCACAGCATTGAGTGGGTGTATCACATCCTGCATCATGCACCAGCTTCCGGAAAAATTGAATGATACAACGGACTGTTAAAAGGCTACACTGAGAGCAATGGGTGACGGAACATTTAAAAATTGGGATAAACATTTAGCAAAAGCCACCTGGTTAGTCAACACTAGGAGATCTACTAACAGAGCCGGCCCTGCCCAATCAAAACTTTTACGTACTGTAGAAGGGGATAAAGTCCCTGTGGTGCATGTGAGAAATATGCTGGGGAAGGCAGTCTGGGTTACTCCTGCCTCAGGCAAAGGCAAACCCATTTGTGGGATTGCCTTTGCCCAGGGACCTGGGTGCACTTGGTGGGTAATGCGGAAGGATGGGGAAGTCCGATGTGTACCTCAAGGAGACTTGATTTTGGGTGAAAATAGTCAATGATTTGAATTGTATTATGTTAATTGTTACACAATACAGTATGAAATTACTACTATGGTTGCTATCTACCATATCAATGGTATTACAGTAAGAATCACCCAGACTGATGAAGAATGAGCTTCACTGAAACCAAGCAACGTGCAACAGTGATGGAAACAGAACTGGCTTCAGCAGCTTGCGCCCAACAATTTCCTCGTGATCGACATCTTCGACCTGCAGAGCATGGACATGGACCGTGCCAGATGACAATCCAACACCACATACCATCTCCCCTGCCCTGAGAGACTGCTATGATGGATGAAGCCCAGAGTCATGGACTGAATGAACTCCACAGACATTTTAAAGTGATGGACTAAGAAAGTGATATCTGTGTGTATATATTAAAAGACAGGAAGAGTAATAATGAATAATTGGAATGTATTGAAAAGTACAGGACCCGGGCATGACGTAAATGGTATGGAATAAGGGGTGGATACTGTCCTGGTTTCAGCCAGGATAGAGCTGTTTTTCTTCACAGAAGCTAGTGTGAGACTGTGTTTTGGATTTGGGATGAGAAACTGTTGATCATGTGCTGATGTTCTGGGTTCTTGCTAAGCAGTCAAGGACAGTCCAGCTTCTTGTGCTGGCCTGCCAGCGAGCAGGCTGGGGATGCACGGGGAGCTGGGAGGGGACACAGCCGGGACAGCTGACCCAGACTGGACAAAGAGATATTCCCTACCATATGATGTCATGCCCAGTACATAAACTGGAGTTAGCTGGGGGGCGGAAATTGCTGCTCGGAGACAGGCTGTCGATCACTGGGTGGTGAGCAATTGATGTATTGGGCCTCACTTGTTCTTGTACATTCCTTTGTTGGTATTATCATTTTTCTTTCTTTTTTTCTTTCTGTCCTATTAAACTGTGTTTATCTCAACCCATGAGGTTTTTTTGCTAATTCTCTCCCCCATCCCACTGTGGGAGGGGGAGTGAGTGAGTGGCTGCATGGTGCTTGGTTGCCGGCTGGGGCAAAACCACGACACATGGCAAACTGTATGTCAGATGCAAAGTGTGAGGAAAAAAAAAAGGAGGATTGTTTTTGTCAGTGAAGACTATGGCATGACTTAATATTCTCATTTTTCAATGTCTGTATTTGCAAAACTACCCTCCTTAAAATCGAGGGTTCTAGTGCTTTTCTTCAAAAAATTGTTTTTTGAAGTTTTTTATGAAATGAGAAGCTAGTGCTCTTATTTCAGCAAGGTAACATAGTCTTCAAATTTTTTGAACAGAAAGCAAAAGTACATCAATTTGTGTTCTTTATTTTGAAACAAAAACAACTATTGAATTCTTTGTAGATTCCTTTGTTGTTTTTTCAATTATTGAAATGCATAAATTTGCTTAGTATTCAAGTCAGTTATAAATAAACTTCAAGTTTTTATGTAAAAATTTGTTTTGAGACAGCCGTAGGATAATTCTTCTATGAAATGTGGCATAACTTTGAACCTGCATGTGGAAATTGATTTGACAGTCGTATTTAAGTTTTTTCAAATGTACGTGCCTATTAATAGTTGTTGTCTAATTTATTAGAGCCAAAAACAGGAAAGATAATTAAAAACAAATGGTGACATTCTGTGATCATCCTGGTATACAGTAGCTTTTGAAAGAGGCATCTTAAGGTTATATTTCCCCATTCCATGTGTATATTGTAGAACTTTTCCACTTATGAAAGAAAAAAAGAACTTTCACTTTCATATCTTATACCCAAAAGGTGAAAGAACTTGAGTGCCAATGAAAGACCCGGAGACTGCTAAATTGTCCATTAAAATTAATGGAGTTTACTTGACTTTTACCTTTGAGAAAAACAAAATTGGCCATTTTTTTTTAGTTCCTTCAAAAAGACTTTGTAGATGAATTGAAAAAGTAGAGAAATCTCAAGATTATGTGAGTGTCAAGGATGTCTGGGAAGGGGCCTTCTCATCAGGAAATGAAATGTTAATTCAGAGAAGGGTACTTAGGAGTTCTATATATTCTTTCTTTTTCTTGTTTTGCTAGTTCAACTAAAATGGGATTGTGTGAGTCCTGATACTTGTGGTGACAAAGGGCACAGTACAGAACACATCTATTTCCTTTTTCCTCAGCCCTATCAGTCTGTCAATGTCATCCTTTATGAAGTCCTCATGGAACAACTTTCAGGTGATCTTGAGAGATTAAGAAACCAGAAGTGACCGTGCTTCTCTGCTCTGATGGGAGGTCACCCAGGTGCAACCTGTCCTCTGCTCCTATAAACCATATTAAGCTCTTAAACCCTGAATAGCACTATCTAATTCTATAGGTCTCCAAACCATATTCTAATCATTATTATTTATGCTCTCTGAGGACATCATTGTCCAAATAGATCTATACTTACCCTTGCATAGATCAGAAATCTTTTTGAGCAATCAAATAAAAAAAGCCCAGAGGTTAATCTGTCCCTTTTCTTGTAATGACTCTTTGCCTGATGATATGCAAACTAAGTAGCTACAAACTGTAACAAAGGATTGCAGAAGAATATACTCTGCAAAGGATTTACGGATACATTTTGTAAAAAAAACATGGATATAACTATAAAAAAAGAAAAAGTTATGCATTTTACATTTATGTATGGTCAGTTGGAGATTGGTCCCTGACTGCTTTTTAGAATACAACTAAGTGTCTCTTTAGGTAGGTGCCTTTAAAAATCCAGCTACTTAAATCTACGTAAGTGTTATTTTAAATGTCTTCATTAGCTCCAGACCAAACTAATTAATCTAGTGTATTTAAAGAAAACTTTATGAAAAAGACAGTATGATTTCCTGCATGTAAAAACCAATTTTCCACAGTCAAAGCTGAAGTAATCATGAAATTTAAGAAATTAGGAATCTTGTCACCTACTTCTGTTAGTGCAGCATGTGTGTTTTTGTGCCTTTTTGTAATGTTATCACTTCTTGGTATCTTCTTAATGTGAATCTGTACTGCAGACACGTTTCAGCATTTCCTGTTTCTTTAACAGGACATATTCCTTTAATGTTTGACATTTAGTTTGCAGTATAAATGCGCAGACCTAGAATGACAAAGTTGATACAAAACGCTTATGTGATTACACAGTTCAGCATTTTAAAAGTTTGTATTATGCAGCTTGTCAGATACCTAAATTTTTTAAAATACATTTGCAAAATTCATGTTTGATAAGTAACACATGAGAGAAGTGAAAATTTCCCTTCTAATCCATCAGTCACTGACAGATCAGATTTCCTGTTCTTCATTTAATCTTCCATCTGCAGCTGTGAAATTAGTCATATTGGTTAAACAGGAGCGCTACAATGGTTAGAAAATGACCTGAGGTCTTGGGAAAACTGGGCTTCACTCTTTTGTCATGGCAGATCTGGTATGTTGTCAGAGGTCTAGCCTGGCTTCTCAGAGATACAGAAAGGAATATCTAGCCTTTTCTCACATGAATTGAAACTATTAGGAAGTAATGGAATTAAGGACTCTGCAATTCTGAGAATCGAAGCCTAAGCCCCTCTTTCTTCTGTGAAACAGACACAGTTACGAGGATAGGCAAATCATCAGCTGGAAGTACAGCTTTGATTGTTCCTGTGTCCTGGTTTCACCTGGGATAGTATTAATTTTCTTCTTGACAGCAGGTATAGGTCTGTGTTTTGGATTTGGGATGCAAACAATGTTGATAACACACTGATGTTTTTAGTTGTTGCTGTGCAGTCAAGGACTGTTCAGCTTCTCATGTTGGCCTGCCAGCGAGAAGGCGGGGCATGCACAAGAAATTGAGAGGGGACACAGCTGGGACAGCTGACCCAAACTAACCAAAAGGATAGTCCATACCATAACCACACCATGCTCGGTATATAAACTATATAAACTACTCCAACCCTGGCAGCGGGCACTGTGGCCACTCAAGCACCAGCAACAGGCACTGTGGCTACTCAAACCCTGACGACAGGCTCTGCAGATGAACCAGAGAATCAACCCATGCTGGTATCAGTCACCCCTATCCACAAGAAGAAATGGACAAGAAAGTCAGCTCATTTAGTAAAGGATGATGAAGAAGGGCCATCAGGAGAACCAGAGGAGTAAGAGGCAGAATCAGAGATAACCACCAAATCCTTATCCCCCAGTGAGCTGTGAGATATGTGAAAAGACTTCAGCCGTCGTCCAAGCGAGCACATTGTCACCTGGCTGCTCTGATGCTGGGATAAGGGGGCCAGTAGTCTGCAATTAGAGAGTGAGTAGGTTAAGCAGCTGGCATCCCTGTCTAGGGAAGGGGGCATTGACAAGGGGATTGGAAAAAAGACATAAGCCCTCAATCACCTAGGCAAGTGGACCACCATGGAGAGAGGTATCTATCCAGTACCTGAAGGAATTAGCTGTGGTGGAGGTGATTTATAATGACCTGGACAACACAGATCCAGATGAAGTCCAGTGCACATGACCCATGTGGTGGAGGTTTGTACAGAGCACACCATTGTTGTATGCCAATTTATTGGCAGTAATGGCCTGGAAAGATGAAGAGGGACCAACAGTGGATGAATTGGCTGGCCAACTCTGGCAATAGGAAGAGAGTTTCTCCTCCTTCCTATGGGCCTGTCTCTCAGCAGTGGAAAAAATACCCAAAAAGTCCAAAAACCTGTTCAAAAAACTGTTCCATGTGTTCCAGCAACTCAAAGACGATGTGTCCTACTCCCCACCTGTATGGACCAGTATCTATCTCAGCTGTTATAAGTAAGCATTCTGCTAAAGAGAGAGAATATAGGTACTACACACCTCAGGGCACCCTATGGTTTTATCTGCATGATCACAGAGAGGTCATGAGGAAGTGGGATGGAAAATCTTGACTCTAGAGGCACGGGAACATGACTTGCAAACAGAGACAGTAGCAAAAGGGGGTTCTTCCAGGAAAACTGCTGCCCCAGTCCCCAGTGAGCAGCCTCCCAGACAGACTAGAAGGGCTGGTCTGACTTCTGATCTTAATAAAGGGACTTCTGATTACAGTGAGATCCCAACAGCTAACTATATTGGAGGCTGAAGTGAGCCTAACTGTGAATGAGTGGCAAAAGCACCCAATTGTGACTGGCCCAGAGGCCCCATGCATCCTTGACATAGACTACCTCAGGAAAGGATATTCCAGAACCCAAAATGGTACTGGTGGGCTTTTGGTATAGCTGCCTTGGAGACAGAAGAAATTAAACAGCTGTCCACCTTGCTTGGTCTCTTGGAGAACCCTTCTGTTGTGGGGTTGTTGAGGGTTGAAGAACAACAAATGCTGATTGCTACTACAACAGTGCACAGACAGCAATATCACATCAAACAAGACTCTCTGATTCCCATCCATAAGCTGACTCGTCAACTGGAGAGCAATCAGCAAGACTCAATCACCCATATGCGACTCAGCAGTCCCATATGACCAGTGCGAAAGTCTAATGAAGAGTGGAGACTGACAGTAGGCTGTCATGGCCTGAGTAAAGTCACACCACCACTGAGTGCTGCTATGCCAGACATACTAGAACTTCAGTAGGAACCAGAGTCAAAAGCAGCCAAGTGGTGCACCACCACTGATATCACTAATGTATTTTTCTCAATCCCTTAGGAGGCGGAGTGCAGGCCCCAGTTTGCTTTCACTTGGAAGAGTGTCTAGTACACCTGAAACCAACTGCCCCAGGACTGGAAACACAGGCCTACCATTTGCCATGGACTGATGCAGACTGCACTGGGACAGGGTGAATGTCCAGACCCCCTGCAATACATTGATGACAACATCATGTGGGGCAACACAGCAGGAGAAGTTTTTAAGAAAGGGAAGAAAATAGTCCAAATCCTTTCGAGAGCTGTTTTTGCCGTAAAACAAAGTAAGGTCAAGGGACCTGCACAGGAGATCCAGTTTTTAGGAGTAAAATGGCAAGATGGACATTGTCAGATCCCAATGGATGTGATCAACAAAATAGCAGCTATGTCTCCACCAACTAGCAAAAAGGAAACAGAAGCTTTCTTAGGCGTTGTGGGTTTTTGGAGAATGCATATTCCAAACTACAGTCTGATTGTAAGCCTTCTTTATCAAGTGACCTGGAAGATGAATGATTTTAAACAGCGCCCTGAGCAACAACAAACCTTGGAACAAATTAAACAGTAGATAATGCAGTAGCTCTTGGGCCAGTCTGGGCAGGACAAGGCTTTAAAAATGCTCTAAACTGCAGCTGGGGAGAATGGTCCTACATGGAGCCTCTGGCAGAAAGCACCAGGGGAGACTTGAACCCCTTAGGGTTTTGGAGTCAGGGGTATAGAGTTTCCAAGGCCCGCTATACTCCAACTGGAGAAGGGATATTGGCAGCATATGAAGGGTTTTGAGGTGCTTCAGAAGGGATTTGTACTGAAGCACAGCTCCTCCTGGCACCTCGACTGCCAGTGCTAGGCTAAATGTTCAAAGGGAAGGTCCCCTCTACACATGATGCAACTGATGTACGTGGAGTAAGTGGGTTGCACTTATCACACAGTGGGCTTCAATAGGAAACCACAACTGCTCAGGGATCTTGGAAGTGATCATGGACTGGCCAGAAGGCAAAGACTGGAATATCACCAGAGGAGGAGGTGGCGAGTGCTGTAGAGGTCCAGCTATATAATCAAGTACCAGAAAATGAGAAGCAATATGCCCTGTTCATATTGGGTCCTGTCATATTGTGGGAAAGCATCAGAAGTGGAAGGCTGTACGGAGTCCTATACGGCGAGTTGCAGAAGCTGCTGAAGGAGAAGGTGAATTGAGTCAGTTTGCAGAAGTGAAAGCCATCCAGCTGGCTTTAGATATTGCTGAATGAGAAAAATGGTTGGTACTTTATCTCTATACTGACTCATGGATTGTGGCAAATGCCCTGAGTGGGTGGTTACAGCAATGAAAGCAGACCAACTGGCAGCACAGAGGCAAATCCATCTGGGTTGCGGCATATGGCAAGATATTGCTGCCCAACTAAGAGAATCTGGTTGTAAAAGTATGTCACGTAGATGCCCACGTACCCAAGAGTTGGGCCACTGAAGAATATCAAAACAACCAGCAAGTGGACCAAGCTGCTGGCTGGACCTGGACTGGCAACATACGGGTGAATTATTTGTAGCTCAGTGGGCCCATGACACCTCAGGCCATCAGCGAAGAGATGAAACATATTGATGGGCTTGTGATCTGGGGTGGACTTAACCATGGACACTATTGCACAGGTCATCCATAAATGTGAAACGTGCGCTGCAATCAAGCAAGCCAAGCAGTTAATGCCTCTGTGGTATGATTGACTATATCACTCTCCCACAAACCTGCCAAGGCAAGCACTGTGTGCTTACAGTCGTCGAAGCAACCACCAGATGGCTGGAAAGATATTCCACGTCCCATTGTACTGCCTGCAACACTACCCTGGGCCTTGAAAAGCAAGTCTTATGGAGACATGGCACTCCCGAAAGAATTGAGTCAGACAATGGGACTCATTTCTGAAACAACCTCATAGACACCTGGGCCAAAGAGCATGGCATTGAGTGAGTATATCACATCCTCTGTTATGCACCAGCCTCCAGGAAGTTCAAATTATACAATGGACTGTTAAAGACTACACTGAGAGAAATGGGTGGTGGGACATTCAAGCATTGGGATACACATTTAGCAAAAGCCACCAGGTTAGTCAACTCTGTCGAAATGCGTCCCAGAGTCCCAAGGAAATTGACTGATGTAGTTGCCAAGCCACTCTCCATGATATTTGAAAAGTTGTGGTAGTCAGGTGAAGACCCTGGAGACTGGAAAAGGGAAATATTGTACCCATTTTTAAAAAGGGTAGCAGTAAATCTTTCTTACACTTTTTATTGTAAATCATGAACATGTACTTAGGAATGTATCACGTAAGTTTAAATTCTTTTGGGAATAGAAAATTTGGGGTGATATTTGCTAATAAGATCACAGCATTTTATGCACTCTGTATTCTGCTTTCTTATTTTAAAGCAGGAGAATAACAAGAGTTAACAATAAATATTGCTCTTCTATAGTGCTTTTGTAAAATTGGGTTGCCAGGTGCAGTCTGCTTTTAGTATAATGGCAAACTGCTGAAGGTAGACAAGCTACTTTATTTTGTTTTAAAGAAGAAATTGTTTTATATACAACTATAAAAAAATCAGTAGTTTGTAACAGCAACAAATTTCCTTAAGTATTTTAAAATTAGTTTGTATTACTCGTCTGAACAAATGTTCCTTTGGAAAGTTTTCATCTACATCAGTGTCTTCTAGTATTCCAGTGAACGGTATTTTTCTTTCATTAGTCTCATATTTATCCTTAGATCCAACAGCTTCCACTAGAATCTAGGCTGTTTACCTACAGATGAAAGCCAGAAAAGGGTAACGATTTGTATCATGCGTTGTTGTGCACAACCTTCTATCACAGTCCGCTGCTTATTCTTTCTCATCTGAATTGATATAAATCTGTGGTTCCTACATGTTTTGAGCCTATGGAGCAGCCTCTTCCTTTGTCACAGAGACATTGTAAACTTCCTAGAGGCACGCTGTGTCTTGGTTGAAGAGAGAAAGTCTTGCTGTCAAACACTGTCAGCTGCAGTGCTTCCTGAAAATCTTCTGCTCTCTCCCCCATAAATCACAGCTATGTCCTGGCAAAGTGATGAGCAAAAGGACAAAAAGGCACCAATAGAAAGAGCCATGGTGAGTGCAATATATTAATTATTCTCATTACAGCAGCTCATTTCTTTTCTGGGCTGCTCCAGTGTACACAGAGACTCACCTGCACAGGTGTGCTACTCTTGGAAAAATCTGTCTGCATGATACACATGCTTGATGCACATACCCATGGTAGTCCTGTCCCCTCCTGGAACTGCTGAATATTCTCTAAAAGGATGGGTGGTCTGTGGCTGTTTCCTGATGCTGAAAGCATGTAGGATGTCTGCTGTTAAAAAGGGTTCGAGGTCGGGGCTTCAAAATAAATGGTACTGCTTACCACATTAATTACATCTTAAAATCTAGTGTATCCATTTTAGAGATTTATCTTTATGAATGTCTCATTAGATGCCAGAAATTTATCAATAATTTCCACATGCATGAGTACTCTTGGCTTGCATGATTTATGTTTTAAAGTTACATGTTTGTCTGTTCCTGAAAAGTTTGTGTTTTGCTTCCTTGCAAAAGCATCAAGAATTCAGTATGTTGCCTCAGTGGAGAAGTACACTGTTTAGAACTCTAGTTCTAGTTCTAAAGCACTAGCACTCCCTAAGATGCTTTTCATGAAATGGGGAGGGGAAGAAAAAGCAAAACAAAAATAAAGTCTCTGCAGCTTTTCGTGTGTTGTAAACATCACCAAAAACGCTTGTTTTAGGAACAATAAAAATACGACAGTTAAACAAATCAGTTACAGAAATCCATTTTATTTCCACTATAAAATGATACTGTGGCTTTCTGCTTAAACCTGCCTGGACTGTTCACAAAGTGTGAATTAAATGTCAAAAGCTTAGCTCCTCAGTGTTATGCACACACCTAATTCATGCTAAAACTGGTAAGGTTAGATGCAACTGTACTTTGAAGATGCACAAAGTAGAGTTCATTATCAAATTTTACTGTAATCTTAGAAGAGATGATGGTGTTAAAGGAATAGTTGGTTTAATGTCTATCTGGTTTTCAACATAAAAGTCAGTTAGAAATGTTTTCAAATAGAGCCTACACCCATGAATCAGGGTGTCAAAAAGCACAGCTTTACAATTGGGCTTTAAGAAATGTTTTTATCTTTCCTTACTATGTGTCTTCAAAGACATAGTGTCTTTGTCTTCACACAAAGTGTCTTCACACAATGTGTCTTTGTCTTCAAAGACACATTGAGTGAAAGAGGGAAATCAAGAGCTAACCGTTTTGGGGTAACAACTGAATTCTATTTAAAGAAAATATGGAGAACACTTGTTTGGTTATAATGCTTGTTATTTGTTATTATTGTTAAATATTTGGAGGTGTTACCTGTCAACAATGAAATGCAATACAGACAGAATAAGAAATTTTAATCAATAACCTTTTGTTGAGAAACAGAAGTTTAGCAGAAGAAAGTATGAAGCGTGTCGTATCCAAGCAAGATGCAGCCAGAAAATAGAGCCCTAGAGAGGGCAGAAGATTCCGTAACAGGGCCTGTCTAGACAGTACACCGAGACCTAGATGTACTGTAAATCAGTGTTTTTATGGAAATAAACCAGCAAGAATGTCTTGCACATTGTGTTCTTTCACTGGATGATCATATTACAGCAGAAGAGAGAACCTGTAATTGCCATAACTACTACCTACCAGAAATTCAGTCTTAAATTGTGTGATTAAATGCTGTAATACTATACTAATTTGTTATGGGAATTAATTTGTTACAGTGAGTTTTCTTTTATATGTCAGCCCTTTTAATCATTAACAGCTTTTCCAGTATGAAAGTTTCAGAGTGGCTTTGGGGGTTTTTGTCACCCTCTTTTATATACAGGTTCCTCACAGGCAAATTTAAAGTGAGGGTGATGACAGGGGACATTGCTAAATTAGGTTCTTAGAGACATAACATCCATCTTTTCCACCTGAAGTAGATTAGCAGAGTGCTTACAAAAAGGGGAAAAAAGGAACACATTCAAAAGATGCTCCCTTATGTACAATTTTAGTCCAAAAACGTGCCTCACAGAAAGGTTGAAAATACCTTTAAAACTGTAATGTCGTTGTAAGCTTTTAATGTCAGGCAAAAATACTGGTCCATGTATCTGAATGTAATATTTTATGATAGAAAATGAAGCTTGCAGCCTTTTTAACAATTATCTGCTACATTATAAATTAATATTGTAGTGCCTAATACTTCTTATGTAAAAGATCATGTTGTATCAGAAGAGATCCAAGAGGAAGGTGAGAAAATGTCTTACATAAGTTTTCTCGCTGGAGGCAAGGCAAAAGCATATCGACTGTAAATGATGCCTGTAGTTGAACTGTTTTTCAGACCATACTTCGTACTCAGTCATCACTTCCATTTTACATTTTTATTTTGTCAAATGAATGTTTGCTTCTGAGAAACTTGTGACTGTTAATATATATGCATATCATTCATGATACAAATTTCAAAATATAATTTTAAAACATAATTAGAAGTTATGAAAGCTTTGACTAACAAAAAAGGCAAAAAATAGCATCTTAAAAAATAATTTAGTCCTGCGGTAAGCAGGAACCTACTAGAAGCCAATGTAATGCATCATCAATACTTCCTAACATAGGCTCGAGAACTCTTTTTTGGGTTGGTATGCTATTGCCTCTTTTGCCTGCAGGAAAGATGAGCAGATGGTGATGATATTTATGTCTTTGGTCCTCCTTCTTCCTTCCCCTTCACCTCCATGCATCATTCACTCTCCCTTCCTCAACATGGTGTGCATATTGCATACCTCATGTATCAGCTCTGTCTTTTCCCTTCTCTGATTGCCTCGGAGGGCTGGGAGCAGGTTCCTTGTGCCTGTCTCTGACAGAAAAGCCACAGAGATGAATAAACAGCAACCTGCCCCTGAGCTCACAGAGGCTCTGAAGAGGAAGATGCTGGTGGTAGTACAGGTGGTACTGGTAAAGAAGGGACCTCAAAGAGAAGAGCTGCCTCCTGTATGTCCTCATCCCAGGTGCCTGACTGCCATCCTGGGTATGTAGAGCCAAGTCATGACTGAGGGACAAAGGTGTGCAGGAGGGTAAGAAAGAAGTGTGTTCAGAGTACAGACTTGCCTGGGTGCTGTAATGCCCGTTGTGACACAGTCTCTATTAGCTGTTGTTTCCTCCTCACGAGCCTGGTAACTGCTGTTATGCAGCGATGGCCTGCCACCTTCATGGTTCAGCTTATTTTATTATTCAGCAAAGCTTTAGAAGAAAAGCTGTTAAAACTAGCCCACAATCAGCCCTAGAGAAATCTAAATTTATATTTTATTTTAAGTTATGATGTAGCACTTGGCTTTTTGGGATGCTTTAATAGCATTAACACTTATTTTTGCCCAAATGAGGTTTTTTTGCTGGACCCGATTGATACAGAGACGTAACTATCTTTTAAACCACTTAAATACTGTCTTTTGTTTATTCTTTAAAAACTCACTTACCAAGGTTGGCGCTTGTGATGTCTGTTAAGGGTTAAGCTTATCAGGGACTGGTATTTGTCAAGAACAGACTTACTAAAACAAAGAAAGTGGTAACTGGAACTGCAAGGTTAACCTTATCACAAAACTGGCTAGAGCTTGTTAAAAACTGTTGAAATCAACAAGTAAGAAGAGAGCATGTATAAAGGACTAAAGTTCATCTAAAGGACAGAAGAGGAAGAGGAAGATAAGACCCCTGAAGAAGTAAACGACCACCAGAGACAGATCTGAGCCTGCGCATTGATAATATAAACTGCTAACGCAAGCCTTTTGAACTACTCCGCCTCACTTATGCATATGTATGTTTTATGTTGTGTAAGCATATGAATATG